>NC_143517.1:26564879-27764879 GCF_031878675.1 Megascapheus bottae
TTACATAATTACCTAAAGCAAAGAAAAACACCATAGCACATAATAGGTATTTCAAAGATATTATTTTATCTATTAAGTAACATCATGTATACTCAGCTTCTGCTCCCATTTCATGTCTTATGAAAGGCTCCTTATGTATCACGAGGAGCACAAAACTAATGTCTCTTGACTAGGCTCATAGGCACCTGTATCCAGATCTAATTAGGAAGCTAAAGAAAAAGGATCATTTGAACTCAGGATTTTACAACCAACCTGAACAGAACAGTGAGACTTCTATCTCAAAAATAAAACATGCACCTATAATTCCAGCACTGAAGAGGCTGGGGCAGGAACGTCAATAGTTCTGGGCTAGACCATGTCTCAAAAAAGAGGGGCTAAGGATGTAGCTTGCCTAGCATGTTCAAGGTCCTGGCTTTGTTCTAAAGGAGAAAACAAAATTTTCTTTAAACATCTTTCCTTCTGCTTATAACCAAGATACTGCTTACAGAAACATACAAAAGTACATATGGATTCCCATTCCCTCCTACCAAAGCTTCCCCCCACCCCAAATAATCACATGTCTTGGTTTCTCCTTGCAGAAAAATCATATGCATGTATATAGAAGTCTGTGCTGGGGCTGGGAATGTGGACGAGTGCTTGCCTACATGAAGCCCTGGGCTCCATTCCTCAGTACCATATCAGCAAAAAGCCGGAAGTGGCACTGTGACTCAAGTGGTAGAAAGCTAATCTCTGAGCAAAAGATGCTCAGGAACGGTGCCTAGGCCCCGAGTTCAAGCCCCAGGACTGGCAAAACAACAACAATAATAAAAAAAAAGTCTGTACTGTATAGGCAAATCATTAGAAGACAAAACAGCAGGGGGCCTCAGGCACAGCAATGGGAGGACTGCTCAACAGAGCTCAGAGGACACGCTAGGGAGGGGCCACGAGCAGCTTATGTTGCTTTGATTAGAGAATTCTAGAATATTCTCAATGCATTTCTCAAGCTTCCGGAGAGAGCCTATGGGCTGAGCCTTCACCCTGTACTCCTGCCGGCCCTCCTGGTCCTTGGTCTCTAGCAGGAAGGGCCTACGCCTGCTGCCCTCCCTTCCATGACCTGTGGCTGACTATGGTCAAAGCCGCAGCAGAGAGCTGGGAGGGAAGGGGCAATGAAAGAAAAGAAAACATTTCTCTGAGGAAGAGGAAATCAAACTAACATATAGAAAAGGGAAGGTAGATGATAGGCTGAGAGTGATTGGACTATATTGTAAACATATGTGGACTTGTAAGAATAAAATCCTCCTGGGCATAAATAACATAAGATGTAGCATGCAATGTTTACTAACCTGAGCTGTTGACATGGGAGGTGTGGAGGAAGAAAATCTGAGATTAACCAGCATGGACTTTCCTGCCCAGATTAGCTTCAAACCAGTCTTTACACCTCAGCCTCTGAGTAGCTAGGAATTCCGGGGGGCACCACAAGCATCCAGCCAGAGTGTGCTGTCTACAAGAGTCTAGGAGACAGGAGCGGTAGGAGCATCACCTCTGGAAGCTGGGGCACCAGGTGTGTGCCAAGGCACTGAGGATGTAGGCAGTGGGAAGGGCTGAGGGTGCTGAGGACAAAGCTGCTTTGCACAATACCATGGAGTAAGGTGTGAGCAAGTCAGACCTGGGGAGATTCTGGGGATCTTAGGAAAGGGAGAGAAAGACAAAAATATTCTGGGCATCTTTCCCTCTTTCGCTAGATCACTGAGTTTTGGGTCCCTGGGGTGTTTCTGCCTCCACCTGGGGGAGCAAATAAGCTAAAATGGTTTAGGAAGGGGAGGGATAGGCACCTGTGTCTGGAGGCCTGGCTCAGAGCCCGTGCCTGAAGGAGAAGCCACACCTGAGAAGGCACACCTGCGATGCCACTCCTCTTCTGGGGTGAGGCTTTCTTAGACAGAACTATCCTTGCCAAAATTATATTGGGCAGGTAATAAAATGAAGGGCAATAAAACCAGATAAACTACTCCATTAATACCAGCTCACTGGTAAAGACGTATTAATCAAGAGAGAGGATGAAATTCTTTCTCAGCTTCTTTCATGCATGGTTATATGTGGTGTAAATGCTTCATTGGGTGATTGTTGTGATGTGATTTTTTCTAGTACTTCGGCAAACCTGATGGTATAGTCTACTGTACACTTCACCAGGCGACAGACACGTATCATGGCTTATGTGATCTGCTGGTCGAGATGGCATCGGGCAGCATATTACAACTGTGGAGATTCAGGTTTGTAATCGCAGCATTTGGGAGGTGGAGGAAGGAGAACCTGAGTTCATGAGCCCAGCCTGCATTATTTAGTGTGACTCTGTCTCAAAGTCAAGCAAAGGGAAGCAACAGCAGAAGAAATCAAATTGATTTTTGTAAAGATAGAACCGTTTTAAGCATGTACATCTTGGTGGAGTGTGGTTTTGAAGGGTTTAGAAAGGAAAAACAGATGCAATAGTGGGGAGGCCAGTGGGGTCGAGGTCAGTGGTGAGGACGGAGGTCAGTGGATTGAAGGTGGCTTGTGAGATAGAGGTCAGTTGGAAGGCAGGGGACCTGCTAATCAACCACAGGTGCCTAAATTTCTGCCAGGAGTGTCTAGCACCCAGGCTTAAGGAAGTTCAGTCAGCAGTAGGAAAGACTAGCTAGATGTCCAAATCCCTGCCATTGTCAGAATACCAGGAATCTGGAAAGTACTCATTAAAAACAAAATTCCAATTTTTAACTGATAGATACAATTCCTGTTTTTTAACTGATACATATGCACTGGGTAGTGCTTATGTTTGCATTTTGCTGATCTTACGTTCTTTTGTTTTGGTTTTTATTTTTGCCATCATCAGGAGCTCATGTTTACATGTCTGGTGTTCTACTATTGGAGCCAAACCTCCAGTGCCAATTTTTACTGGTTATTTTGGCGATAGAGTCCCTCAGACTTTCCTGCCCTGGCTGGCAGAAATGCCAGAATTTCAGCCTTCTGAGTGGCTAGGATTATAGATGTGAGTGAGTCATCTGCTGCTGCTTCTTCTTTCTCTTCCCCTTCCTCCTCCTCCTCCTCCTCCTTCTCCTCCCTCCCTCCCCCCCCCCTCTCTCTCTCTCTCTCCCTTCCTCCCCCCTCTCTCTTCCTTCCTCCTCCCCTCTCTCTTCCTCCCTCCCCCCTCTTCCTCTCTCTCCCTTCCCTCCTCTTGTCCTGGGGCCTCGGGGGCTCCTTCCCTTCCTCTGTCTCTGTGTGTCTCTCTCTCGTCCTGGGTCTTGAACTCAGTGCCTGCGTGCTATTCTTGAACACTCTTGCTCAAGGCTAGCACTTTACCACTTGAGCCACAGTACTACTTCCAGCCTTTTCTGTTTCTGTGCTATTGAAGAATCAAACCCAGGGCTTCACACATGCTAGGCAAGCAGTTTACCACTAAGCTTCATTCCTAGCCCTCTTCTCCTCTTATTAGCTTCCTGTTACTCATAGATTGGCGATCAAAACCCACATCATGCTTAGAGACTGAAAGAACCAAGGTTAATTCTTGTCCAACTGGCCAGTCCCATCCTATCCCTGTTTCTCCTTATTCCTTCCACTGGGTTGACTTGCTGCTGGCTTCTCATCTCTTGATATGAGAGCAGCGATGTCTCACACAGGATTGCACCTGAAAAATCCCTTGGCTAGTAACTTATTTACTGCTGTGGTTGACAGCAACCCCAGTAAGATGTAGCCAGTTTGAAATTTGCATGCTGAGTTGCACCTGCCAGCATCACAGTAGTAAGCCCTGAGAACCAGCCTGGTGCTTAGAAGATGGTTCGGGAAGCATTTGAGGACCTCAGTGGAGGACAGCACGTCTACCTTTGCTGCTAAGCACTGATTGTCTTTCTGCAGGTGGCTGTAAGTGAGCCCATGGTACCAACTGGAAAAGCCTAGAAGTTATTACCAGCTTCTGAGCCCTGTGGCTTTGAGGCAGCATTTTTTTCTAACATGGGGAATCTCAGAAAGGTAGAGTTTATTCTTTTATTTTGGGTGGGAGGGAACAGTACGAGGGCTTGAACTCAAGGCCTCACATTCTTCCTTGGATTTTCTGCTCAAGCCTGGTACTCTGCCACTTGAGTCAGAGCTCTACTTCTAGCTTTTCTTGCTGATTAATTGGAGATAAGTGTCTCATGGATTTTTCTCTCTGGGCTGGTTTCCAACTGTGATTTTCAAATCTCAGCCTCTGAGTAGCTAGGATTACAGGTGTGAGCCACCAGTGCCTAACAGTCACTTTCTTATGAGAAAAGCCCTCCATTCAACTTGGTAAGAAAAGAACAAATTTTCAAAAGGAAACTGTTGGTGAGGCACAGGTCTCAATGGCAGGTGTGGCAGACATGGGAAGAGAATCCTACTCAACTGTTCAGTAGTCCCAGCATCAGGGATTCACTGTGGTTTCCGGGCAGGCCAAGACAACTCCTGGAAATAGCAAGTTAAGCACAGGCTTTGCAGAAGGCAAAGCCCCTATGTTTTTTGTTCCCCCCACCCCAATCTGGGGCTTGAACTCAGGGCCTGAGCACTGTCATTGGGCTTTCTAAAGGCGAGAGCTCTACCACTTGAGCCAAAGCACTACTTCCAGCCTTTTCTGTGTATGTAGTACATACACAGACATACACAAATGCATGTCTAGGCAAGCACTCTACCACTAGGCCAAACTCCCGGCCCTGGTTGTTTTGTGTGTGTGTGTGGGGGGATCATTGGGCTTGAACTCTGGGCCTGGGCACTGTCCCTGAGCTCTTCAGCTCAAGGTTACTGCCCTACTCTTGAGCCAAGCCCCACTTCCCATTTTCTAGAGATGAATTGGGAGATAGGAGGCTCAGGTCCTTTTGTGCCTGGGCTGGTTTTGAACCTTGATCCTCAGATCTCAGCTTCCTGAGTAGCTAGGATTACAGGCGTGAGCCATTCACTATACCTTGCTGGGTTTTGTTGTTGTTGTTGTTTGTTTGTTTGTTTTTTAGATTTTCAAGTAGGGCTGAAAGAATGAATCACACACATCACTAGGCAAATACTTTACTATTTCATGGAAAATTTAAACCTAGCTAAAATCAAGCATTCAAGAGGCTGAAGATGAATTTCCAAAAGCTTTGGAACATTCTCTTCACTGAAGCAGCTTAGTTTCTACAGAACCAAAAGCTCAGCTGTGAGTTCAAGCCCCAGGACAGGCACTAAGAGGAAAAAAAACCCAAAACTCAGCTGAAGAATATTTTCCTCTGGAGGACTAGAATTTGACATTTATGGATTATGTTTAATCTATTATAACAGAGCTTGTAAAATGGATTTGGATGGGTTAATGGGTGAAATCCTGTTCCAGAAACTAGAGAACTAAGGAGTAACTCTGAGTGTACAGGATCCTGTGCTTTAGTTCCACTGTAGAACGAATCCAACACGTGGTCGAATTTTCTTTTCTGCAAATATCTCATGAATTGCGTTTTAAAAGCAGGATTGATTTTATTTGTCACTGCTATTTATAGCACACCCTGGGTCCATAGCCAGCTGTGGGAGGATAGGGCTACACTTCAGATTCCCATCTGAGTGTGTGTGACAGTGTCTGGCATCCTTTCAATAACTACAGTCATAATTCCCAACACTACTTGGAAGTTGAGCACAGAAGGAAATAATCAGCATACCATGTCAGGAAATCACACCCTCTCAAGTTGTTTGGATATGGATGAGGCAGAAACTTCATAATTAACCTAGATCTTTCAGCTCTGCAGATGATGACTTTGCCAAGTGGTGCTAGTTGTAACTAACTTGTGCGTATGTGTGCGTGCGCGCGTGTGTATGTGTGTGTGTGTGTGTATGTGCATGCAAATGCATGCATGCTAGGAATTGAACCCAGGGCCACATGCATTTTAGTCAAATGTTCTACCACTGACCCACTTCTTCAAGCTCCCTAAATCTTCTTAGTGATTATTTGGGGCTAGGAGTATAGGTCAGTGATTGAAACACTGACACCAACAAAAGAAGAGCAATATTCTTCTAGAATTGTTACTCCAGAACTGCTTATTGGTTTTCTGGGTTAGCATTTAAAATGCTGTGTATTAATATTTTTTTCTACTCCTACTACTTGAAATGGTTTTTTCTTCCCACCTCCTTTCCAGTCCTGGGGCTTGAACTCAGGGTCTGGGCACTGTCCTTGGGCTTTCTCAGGGCTAGAGCAACTGTCTAAGAGTTAGCTTTGAGAGTAGGGTGCTCAGATGCCTTTTCTGGGTGGTGGTTCTTCTTCTTTCTTCCTTCTTCTCCTTCTTCTCTTTCTTCTTCTTCCTTCTTCTCCTTCTTCTCTTTCTTCTTCTTCTTCTTCTTCTTCTTCTTCTTCTTCTTCTTCTTCTTCTTCTTCTTCTTCTTCTTCTTCTTTTCCCCCTCCTCCTCCTCCTCCTCCTCCTCCTCCTCCTCCTCCTCCTCCTCCTCCCTTCTTCTTCGCCAGTCCTGGGGCTTGAACATAGGGCCTGAGCACTACTATCCTTGGGCTTTCTCAAGGCTAGACCACTTGAGTCACAGCACCACTTCCAGCTTTTCTATGTATGTGGTACCAAGGAATTGAACCCAGGTCTTTGTGCATGCTAGGCAAGCACTCTACACTAGGCCACACTCCCAGCCCTGAATTTTTTTTTTAAACAACAACCAAAACCAAAACTTCTTTTTCCTTTCTTTCTTTCTTTCTTTCTTTCTTTCTTTCTTTCTTTCTTTCTTTCTTTCTTCCTTTCTTCCTTCCTTCCTTCCTTCCTTCCTTCCTTCCTTCCTTCCTTTCCTCCTCCTCCTCCTCCTCCTCCTCCTCCTCCTCCTCCTCCTCCTCCTCCTCCTCCTCCTCCTCCTCCTTCTCCTCCTTCTTCTTCTTTTAAATCAGGGACAGGAAATACAATGCTGTTAGAATGATTAAGAACCTGCCATCTTCCTCCTCATCCTCATCTTCCTTTTCCCCCTCCCCTTTCCTCTTCCCTTCTATTTCCTCTTCCCCCCTCCCTCCTCCCCCTTGAGAAAGGGTCTCACTCTGTAGCCCAGATTAACCTCAACCCCCTGCTCATCTGTCTGCCTCTCCAGTGCGAGGCACACAGGTACCCACCACCACACCTAGCTCAGTTTGGGGAAATCGCTACTCCCCTGCTCTGGGGTTGAGTCAGGGCCTTGTGCCCACTAGGCCTGCATGGCTCTCTCTTTATCATTTGAGCCATGCCTTCAGCCTAGCCTTTTGTTGGTTACTTTGGATGTGGAATCTCATGCACTTTACTTCCCATTTTCCAGAGGTTAACTGGAGATAAGAGTCTCAGGTTCTTTTGTGCCCATGCTGGCTTTGAACCTTGATCCTCAGATCTCAGCCTCCTGAGTAGCTAGGATTACAGGCGTGAGCCACTGCACTCAGCTTAGAATTTAACTCTTGAAAAGCTAGGATTACAGGTGTAAGTCACTTGTGCCCAGGCTCAACTGGGAACAATATTTGATCTTAGCAGAAGATCCTTAATTAAACAGATTTAATCAGTGCATACATACCATAACTTAGACATATAAGCACACAGATGTAGCTGTGGATACAACATACTATTAGTTAGATTAGAAAATGGTGGAAAACAGACATTTGTAGCATTAGAAAATGTCTTAAAATTGGATAGTGTGAGTCTTCCAGATCTATTTTATTTTATTTTGTGCCAATACTGGCCCTTGAACTCGAGTTATCCCCTTAGCTATTTTGTTCAATGCTCGTGTTCTAACACTTGAGCCATGGCTTCACTTCTGGCTCTTTTGGCTAATGAGAGATAAGAATCTCACTGGCTTTCTAGCCTGGGCTGGCTTAGAATCATGATCATTGGACCACAGGCATGAGCCACCACTGACCAGCTCATATCTATTCTTTTCATTAATCTGACTAGTTAAGAAAACAGCAGAGAAGCCAATCGAATGATGAAAATGGACAGTGGGCAATAGCCTTTTAAGCATCAGATCTCAGCCTTCTGACTGGTTAGGAGTTTAGATATGTGCCACTAATGCCCATATTAAACTTCATTTTATTCCCATTGCAACCATTACATTTTTCTTAAGACTAATTGCCTTTCTTTCTTGAGCTCTAGATTATATTGTAAAACACGTCAAGGCTCCTGAACTTGGATTGCTTTATTACACTGTCTCTGGAATCAAATCATGCTTTTTTTTTTTTTTTTTTACCAGTCCTGGGACTTGTACTCAGGACCTGAGCACTGTCCTTGGGCTTTCCCAAGGCTAGAGAGCTCTACCACCTGAGCCACAGCACCACTTCCAGCTTTTCTATGTATGTGGTAATGTGCAACTGAACCTGGGTCTTCATGCATGCTGGGTAAGCATTCTACCACTAGGCCAAATTCCCAGCCCCATACTTATTTTAATTAAAAAAAATACTTAAAAACATGTTCTAGTTGCTGTGGTTTGGATCTGGAATGGCCTCCCAGGGCTGCATGGCAAAGGCTTCAGCTATTGAGAGTTGCTGGAAACTTTAACAGGTGAGGCCAAGTGGGAAATGTTTACATCAGTCCTATCACGACTTGTCACCTTTTTACAGAGCCAAAGCAAATGGGTCCAGTTGAGGAGTTAGAATCTCTAACATTGTGAGCCCAAATTAAAAATCTCTGGATAAACTGATGACCTTTCTGTAATCTAGTTACTGGTGAGGCTGAGATCTGAAGATCAAGTTGAAAAGCTAGCTCAGGCAGGAAAGCCCATGAGACTCTTATCTCCAATTGACCGTCAAAAAGCTGAAAGAAGAGGTATGGCTTAAGTGGTAGGGTTAAAAAAAAAAAAAGAAAAACAGGGTGGAGGGAAATGGAGACAAAAACATGAGAAGGGATATCAATGTTTGTGAAGAAATGCTGGTGAATATAATGTAATACTTCCATTAATTACAAAAAAAAAAGATGGCAGTTCAAGGCCCCCCCCCCCAAAAAAAGAAAAGAAAAACAAAACAAAACCTAAAACCAAACAGCCAGTGCTTAGGCCTGAATTCAAGCCCTACTACTGGCACAAAATTGACTCAGGCATTTTGTTACAGTAGTGGAAAGCTGACTAATGTGCCCAGTCTTCATTCTCTTCATTCCTTTGATGATTCTCATCATTTATTCTCACTGGTGAATTGCTTCTCAGCCTTTTGGCTAAGATCAAGTGTATTCTCACTGGTGATTTTGCCTGCAGTCTTGTAGAGAAACTAGTGAGTGGACTGCTGTCAACTTCTTGTCCCTAGAGTCAAGCCTGCATTGCTTTCCTCTTCTCAGTAGAGCAGTGAGGGACGACTTTCTCTTTCTGCGCACTGCTACGTGGAGGATGCTAAAGAACTTTTCAGTCTCTGCACCTTTGGCTGTTTCTGGCTCAAATTATTACAATTTTTGGTACTAACAGTGCAAATTGAACTCAGGGGTGCTCTCTCTCTCTCTCTCTCTCTCTCTCTCTCTCTCTCTCTCTCTCTCTCTCTCTCTCTCACTTGGCTTTTTCACTACTGGCTGAAATTCTCCACTTGAGCCGTAGTTTCACTTTTGGCTTTTTTTTTTTCTGGTAAACTGGAGATAAAAGTCCCTAGAACTTGTCTGGGCTAGATTCAAACTTTGATTCTCAATCTCAGCCTCCTGAGTAATTAGGATTTATAAGCTTGAACCAGTTTGATTTTTTTTTTTGAGCTTACTTTATCTCACTGAAATGATGTTCTTCAATTTCAAATGACATGCTCTCATTTTCCTTTGTGGCTCTGTAATCTTCCGTGGTAACTATGTACCCCATCTTCTTTATCCATTCCCCTATTGTTGGTCACCTGACTGAGTCCACGATTTCATTATCAATTACCAGAAAAGAGGGAAAAGAACTATAATAGGATGAAGCCAAAGCTTTGAACCACTTTGACATTTGGGCTCAGCACCTCTACCCAGGAGTCTGGGATGATGCAGGGCTAGACAGGAGAACTACTATTTTTTGGTGGTGGTGGTAGTGGTGGCGGTTGTGGGGCTTGAACTCAGGGTTTTGGCGCTGTTCCTGAACTTTCTCACTCAAGGCTAGTACTCTACCACTTTGAGCCACAGCACCACTTTCAGATTTCTGGTGGTTTATTGTAAATAAGAGTCTCAGGGACTTTCCTGCCTGTGCTGGCTTTGAATTGTGATCCTTAGATCTCAGCCTCCTGAATTGCTAGGATTATAGGCGTGAGCCACCAGCATCCAGCTGGGAGCTACTATTGGTAGTGCTTGCAGGATCAAGAGGGCTGAAGCAAGAGGACCCTCAAAGCGCATTTTACAAAGGACCCACGCTGGGAAACCTGAAGGGTATGGGATGGACAGAGAGAGGCCTTTGGTCAGGTTGTTTCCTTGCCTCAGCTCTTAGCTTTCCTTGGGGAAATGGTGGGCTAACCTGATGACCCTGCCACTCCTGGCATTCTTGTCCCAGACACGTGGGTGCTAAAGTCAATGTCTTCTGAAAATGAAGACATAAGCTACTCTTTGCAACATTAACCCCAACATGTTACCAAAAATTAAAAAAAAAAAAGAAAATGCCTTCATCTCTTCATCTCAGCCTATGTTGGAATAAAATCCCCACATACCCACTCAAAGGTTTTTGCTCCTTCTGGGGTCTCTGTGAGAGAATGAAGGAGAGGACACCAACTCTGGTCTGGGTAACAGTAGCATTTCCCACACTCCTGGCTTCTTTGTGTCCCCAAATTCAGCTGATGCCAAACCCTGAGATTTCTGTGGTGCTAGGTACAGGATGGGGCCGAGTAACTGCAAGAAAGGAAAGGAAAATGAAGAGGAGAATGGGGTTCAGGAGTTTTTAGTGTAGTACAAAATGGGCTAGGGATGAGATGGTGCAGAGAAAGGCCACAGGTCACACTGTCACAGCACAGACTGACGCTCATCCTAGGTTTGAGACAACTGGCTCACAAGATCCGACAGAGGCTTCCTACACACAAGCGGGGGAGGGCACAGAGGGCAAACGCTCGTCACCTGGGACACTGTCTCCTACTCCCAACCTTTGGGCCATCCAAGGAATCATTTCAGTGAAGGGTGGGCACTATTTTTATCCTTGCACTACAATGTAACTGTATCACTTGGTTCATTGCTCTGAGGGAAGCAAGAAGTCAGGCTCTCAAGCTCTTGCTGACATACCTCTTCATTAGGTCATATTTTACAGTTACATTAGATTCTGACAATAACTGGGAATTCTCCTGGACTGGCTCAGACAGATTGCAGGCTGTGCTACCAAAGGATGGCTTCTTGCTTCACAATTTCTCCTCCTATGGCTTTGGCTCTATCTCATTTCATGATTGCCAGAGAGATTTATCCAGGCACACATTGCCCTTCATACTAAGGTGCTTGGTTCTTGTGACTTTATTTTGCCTTGTGATGCTAGGGATGGAGTCCTGGGTCTTATGCATGCCAGAAGCATGCTATGACTGAGCTACACCTCCACTCCCTTGATATGTGTGTGTGTGTGTGTGTGTGTGTGTGTGTGTGTCGGTCTTGAGTCTTGAACTCTGGGCACTATCTCAGCTTCTTTGGCTCAAGGCTAGCACTTTGCCACTGGAGTTATAGCTCCATTTCCAGCTTTTTGATAGGTAATTAGAGATATGAGTCTCAAGGACTTTCCTGTTTGGCCAGGCTTTTAACTGGGATCCTTGGATCTCAGCCTCCTGAGCAGCTATGATTATCAGGCATGAGCCACGGGAACCAGGCTTCTTTTTTTTTTTTTTTTTTTTTTTTTTTTGCCAGTCCTGGGCTTGAGCTCAGGGCCTGAGCACTGTCCTTGGACTTTCTCAAGGCTAGAGCTCTACCACTTGAGCCTCAGCACCACTTCTGGCTTTTTTCTATGTATGTGGTGCTGAGGAATTGAACCCGGGTCTTCATGCATGCTAGGCAAGCACTTTAACCACTAGGCCAAACTCCAAGCCTCCAGGCTTCTTTTAATGCTATGGTTCTTCAGATGGTTCTCAGAAAATGAATACTGCAGGAGGTCACATTTGGCTTATATCCTAAAAGTAGTCTGGAAGTATAAGAATACAAAGCAGGGCTGGGAATGTGGCTTAGTGGTAGAATGCTTGCCTAGTAAGCCCTGGGTTTCATTCCTCACTACCACATGAACAGAAAAAGCTGGAAGTGGCACTGTGGCTCAAGTGGTAGAGCACTAACCTTGAGCAAAAGCTCAGGGACACTGACTGGCCAAAAAAAGAAAAGGAGGCAGTACAGGTGTATACTAGTTACTTTTGAATAGCCATAACAAAATGCCTAAGAATATAGCTTAAAAGCACAGGATCAATCTTGTTTAGTTTCAGAGAGCTTAGTGCATGGTTGCTTTACCTCCACAATTAGGCAGAATATTATGGGGGAGAAACACATGAGGGAGAGGTTCTTCACTGCATGACAGCCAGGAAACAGAGAATGAGGGACAGGACTGAGGAGGTGGAATTTCAAAGACCTATGCTTGGAGACTTACTTCTGTCAAATAGGCCCCACCTCACAAGGTCTCTAGGGTCTTTAAAACTAATGTTACCACATAAGGACAAAACTCTTATCTCCAATTGACCTCTAGAAAATGGGAAGTGGGACTTGACTCAGGGTAGGGTGGTATCCTTGACTGAAGAGCTCAAGGACAGTGCCTAGGCCAGTTGACCCCCCCCACAAAAAATGTATCCTCTCTCCCCTTATTAGTCCAGCTCCCTCTCTTTATTACCCACTCCCTCAACAAAGCCCATTTTTTCCTTCTCCTCCCTCCTATTGATTAACAGCTTTAATTGACACTCTTTCTGTTGTTGTTGGTCGTGGGACTTGAGAACTCTGGGCCTGGGTATTGTCCCTGAGCTCTTCAGTTCAAGGTTACCACCCTACCTCTGCCACAGCCCATTGCCACTTCCGGTTTTCTGGTGGTTAGTTGGAAATAAGACTCTCCTGGCCAGGCTGGCTTTGAACCACAATCCTCAGATCTCAGCCTCCTGAGTAGCTAGGATTACAGGCGTGAGCCACCACACCCAACTCATTGACACTCTTTATGCTGTTTTCTTACATGGTTGCAAAATATCTCAAAATTATCACACAGAATCTTAGTGTGGTTTTGATTTGTGTTTCCTTTATGGATAAGGATAAACATTAGCCATTTGTATTTCTTCTAATCTGAGCTGTCAGTCCAGATTGATAGCCCATTCAGTAATTGGATTATGTGTTCTGTTCAGACTTTGTTTTTTGAGTTTTTAGTATATTTTGGATACTAATCCCTTATCTGTTACATAGCTGGGGAAGATTTTCTCCGTTCCATGACTTGTTTCTTGGGTTCCCTGATTGTCTCTTTTGCTATGAAGAATTTGATATAATCCCATTGGTCAATTCTTATTTCCATCATCTTGACAAGTGAAAATATTTACCTGTTCCTATAACTTCCAGAATTTCTCCTGTATTTTCCTGTAGTAGATTTGAAGTTCAGATCTTCCTTTGAGTTCTTTTAGACAACTAGATTTGGGAGGGGGAGAGGGTGGGCGAAGAAAGAGATCCAGTTTCAGTTTCCTACAGATAGATACCCAGTTTTCCTATTTTTGAATAGATTGTCTTTTCTCCAGTGTATGTTTTGGACTCCTTATATTTATCACAATTCGTATTGCAACCATAACATTTCATTTCTGATTCTGCAAAACTCTTAATCATCTGTAGGGAGGGAGCCATGTCAGAAATAGGCATGTTTGTGTCTTTCCACAATGTCAGAGTTTATTGAATAACTTTTTTTTGTTGTTTGTTGTTGGTCCTGAAACTTAAACTCTGTGCCTAGGCATTGTCCCTGACCTCTTCAGCTTACAGCTACCACCCTACCCCTTGAGCCATAGCACCACTTCTTGAATAACTCTCTTTATATGTATATATGCCCATCCTGGAGCTTGAATTCAGGCCTGGGGTTTTTTTTGGCCAGTCCTGGGCTTGAGTTCAGGGCCTGAGCACTATCCTTGGACTTTCTCAAGGCTAGTACTTTTACCACTTGAGCCACAGTACCACTTCTAGCTTTTTTTCTATGTATGTGGTACCGAGGAATCAAACCTGAGCCTTCATGCATGATAGGCAAGCATGCTACCTACCACTAGGCAAAACTCCCGGCCTGTCCTAGCATTTTACCATTTGAGCCATAGCTAACTTTTTGGTGGTTAATTGGAGATAAAAGTCTCAAGGATTTTTCCTACCCTAGCTGGCTTCAAACTGTCATCCTCAGACCTTGGCCTTCTGAGTAGTTAGGACTACAAGTGATATCCATCAGCGCCTATTCTCTTGAATAAGAAAAAATTTCCAACTTACTAATCACTATGTCAATTGTGTAATAGACTGACATTTACTATAATAGTTTCATTGGTTTTAACTCACCAAGTACTCCTAATTTCACTTAGTATTCATGGCCATTGACATAACTTTTTTTTTTTTGGTCATGTGTCTTGGACTCTGCTCAAGGCTAGCATTCTACCATTTGAGCCACAGTGCTATTTCTGGTTTTCTGGTAGTTAATTGGAGATAAGAGTCTCACTGACTTTCCTATCCAGCCTGGCTTTGCACCTTGATCCTCAGATCTCAGCCTCCTAAGTAGCTAGGATTACAGGCGTGAGCCACTGCTTCTAGCTGCATTTTAATCATTTTATTGAAAGGTACCAAACATCAGTTGGTCTGGTTACATCTACCAACCCAAAATTAACACTGATGTTTTCAAAATGTTGAAATGTATCAGTCCTTTGGGGAAACCGAAAGGCTACCCTTCAAGCATACATAAGTTAAGGATAACATACAGTATGGATCTTTGGTTTGCTTCTTCAGGGCTCATTTATCCATAATAGGTCAGAATGCTAACCACCATTGTGGAGAGCTTCCAGCTCTCCATGTACTGTCCTATCATATCTCCTCCTTGGGTTGTTCTTTCTTTTATAATCACAACATCTGGTGAGATTGATAAGCTCCTGTGCCCAGAGTTTCTGATAGGACTTCATTTATTCATGGTATAATTATTTATTGGCACAAATTATTTATCAGTGTGTGCCTCCTGGTGTGCTGGCAGATGGTGGTTGTTTACTTGTATAAGCAGTATGTAGATTCATTTTCCTTTTTTTTTTTTTTTTGCAGTGCTGAGAATTAAAGTCAGGGATATTTGTATGGTAGGAAAATATTCTACCCCGGTCAAAATATAGTAGAGGTATTATATCTTGTTTGCTTGTCTGTTTATTTATTTAGGGCAAGTATTGGGGTTTGAGTTCAGGATGGTGGGCATTTTTTTATTAAAGGCTGACAATCTACCACTTGAGCCACAGTCCTACTTTTGGCTTTTTTTCTGGTTAATTGGAAATTAGAATCTCCTGAGGCACTCCTCTTTAGGCTACTTTCATAATGTCTCACCACTTTCTTTCACAGCTTTCCTTTTACTTTCAAATAAACTTGCACTATTTACCTTAAAAAAAAAAAGCCAGGTGTGGTGGCTCACACCTGTAATCCTAGCTACTCAGGAGGCTGAGATCTGAGGATCACGGTTCAAAGCCAGCCGGGGCACTAAAGAACATGAGACTCTTAGCTCCAGTTAATCACTAGAAAATGAAAAGTGGGGTTGTGGATCCAGGGGTAGGGAAGTAGCCTTGAGCTGAAGAGCTCAGACAGCACTCAGGCCCAGAGTTCAAGCCCCATGACCACACACACACACACACACATAAAGAGTCCCATTGGCTCATGCCTGCAGTCCTAGCTATTCAGGATACTGAGATCTGAAAATCATGGCTTGAGGCCAGCTGGGGCAAGAAAGTCTGTGAGACTGTCATCTCCAATTATCTACCCCTCCCTCCCAAAAAAAGGAAGAAAAAAAAAAGCTGGAAGTGGAGCTGTAGCCCAAATGGTATTCAATCAAAAAAGCACAGGAACAGGGTGGGGGGGATTATTTGGCTTTTAATATAAAGCAGATATTCCTGTTATTTTACATGGTTTCATATTGAGATTATATATATATATATATATACATATACATACATACATACATACATACATACATACATACATACATAGCACAGGAACAGTGCCCAGGCTCTGAATTGAAGCTCTAGAACCAGCGCACGCGCACACACACACACACACACACACACACACATACACACACACACACACACACAGTCTCACAAATGTGCCTGCCTGCCTGCCTGCCTGCCTGCCTGCCTGGCTGGCTTCAAACCCAAATCCTGAGATCTCAGCCTCCCAAGTAGCTAGGATTATCAGGGTGAGTCACCAGTGCCCAAGCACTTTCTTCTTATTTTGTTGTATTTTGCTCCAGCATGCTGCTGAAGCTGGCAAGCTAAGAAACGGCTCGACGGAGTATATCTGAGCAACAAACAGGACTTCCTTTGCTCCTCCTGTTGACCCCATAGGAATGGGCACAGCTGGTTCCCTTACCTGATCCACAGAGAAGCCAAGCTCAGGGAATTTTTCTCGGCAAGTGATGGAGCCAGCTGTGGCATACATGTTTGACTCCAAATTCCACACTTACCACTCTACTCCCCAATCCTCCTTTTTGTCCAGGATGGAGTTTCTAAATTTCAGGTAGGGGTTTTGCATCCTAGATATTAACAAGGAGTAGAAATGTCAGGGAATGACTGGTCTTTGTTTCTCACTACCCCCTGTGATCTGGAATGCTCTCTGCTATCTGTGAATTGAGTTTTCAGGGTAATAAATCACTGGGTAATTTCCCTTTGCCCCTCTTGACCCCACAGAGCTCTGATTCACACTCTGTGCATTCACTATGTATCAGCCAGCTTGTAAAGGGTGGGACTGTCACCAAAGAAAGTCATTTTACACTCTCTTTCAAAAGCAAACAAATGTGGACAGCTCATGAACTGGCCACAGCCAGCCTGGGCCTGAAGGCCCACTCCTTGCTATGAGAGTGCCCTTTGTGAGAAGCAGGCAGTGATTCTCTTGGAAGTTCACTGGGACATTCTAGGCTCACTCAGATTCCATTTGCCAGCACTCTGGTTCACCAAAACCACCCTCAGCTGCCCAAACACATAATGAAACTAGCTGGGGATTTGTGCTGCTTGATTCAAGTTACCAGGGACCATGATAGTAATGTAGGTCCCTGGACAGCCACGTGTGTGTGTATGGGGAGGAGGGAGCTCCCTTATGCTATCCCATGATGTTTCTGTGTTAATCAAATCAGACTAAAAATGAAGTTTCAGGGCCTCTGGGGTGGAAGCCTGTGAAGACAGGAAAAGGACCATCTGGAGCGCCTGGTGATAAGGAGACAAAAGGCTGATTGGACTGAAGAGAGTTCACATCTTATTTAGTCTTTCTACTTCTTGCTTGCCTCATTGAGATATTGATCTGGTTTCTGAGTGTGAAGTCTAGGAAAATTCTGGAATTCAGTACAAATTGTACCATGCAGGAAAGATCTCAAAACAAGAAGAAGAAGGAAAAGGAGAAGAAAGAAGAAAGAAGAAGACAAGAAGACAGAAGATGTTGACTTATTTATGATCAAAGGCCCATTCACTCTTCCTAAGGATAATCAAGAAAGCTCTTCTCTTTCTCTCTCCCTTTCCTTTTCTCTCTTCCTCTCCCTCTCTCCCTTTCCTCCTCTTACCCATTCCTCTGTTCTTCTTTCTTTTTAGAGCACAACAATAACTTAAAAAGTGATAGTATAAAACAAAAACAAAAAAGAAAAAAAAAAACACCAAGCCGGACATTGGTGGCTCACACCTGTAATACTAGCTACTCAAGAGGCTGAGATCTGGGCCGGGAGTTTTGCCTAGTGGTTAAAGTGCTTGCCTAGCATGCATGAAGACCCGGGTTCGATTCCTCGGTACCACATACATAGAAAAAAGCCGGAAGTGGTGCTGAGGCTCAAGTGGTAGAGCTCTAGCCTTGAGAAAGTCCAAGGACAGTGCTCAGACCCTGAGCTCAAGCACAGGACTGTCAAAAAAAAAAAAAAAAAGGCTGAGATCTGAGGATCAAAGTTCAAAGCCAGCCCAGACACTAAAGAACTTAAGACTCTTATCTCCAACTAACCACTGGAAAACTGGAAATGGCATTGTGACTCAAGTGGTAGAATGATAGCTCTGAGCTGAAGAGTTAGGGGACAGCTCCTAGGCTCAGAGTTTAAGCCCCACCATCCCCAAAACAAAACAACAACAACAACAACAAAAAACCCACCAGCATAGACAGCACTGGTGGTTCATGCCTAAAATCTTAACTTCTCAAGATGCTGAGATTTAAGGATCACCACACAAAGACAGCCAGGGCAGGAAAGTACATGAGACTCTCATCCTCATTTAACCACCAAAATGCAGAAGTGGAACTGTGGTTTAATGTTGCCGAGTGAGGCCCTGAGTGAAAAAGCTTAGACAGTGATTAGACCACGAGTTTAAGCCCCAGCACTGGCGCACACACAAAAGAATGGAAGAAAAGAACGAAGAAAGAGAGAGGGGGAGAGGAGAAAGGGGCAGGAGGGAGGGAGGAAAGAAGGAAGGAAGAAATGAAGGAAAGAAGGAAGAAAGAGCAAGCAGCAGGGACACTACTATTTCTCTGCGCAATGACTGTGGTTGCTGTTGCTTGTCATAATACATAGAAAAGCAGCAACCATCTGTTCCAAATTGATCCAGTACAGGCTGGGGGAAAAGTGTGTATCCAGATTGTGAGAGGGAGTGTCTGCCTCTGGGGCACCCTGACGTGCAAGTGTGTACAGGGGAGAGATGTCACATGCCAGCTTTCTACCTGGCTGTGCACTGTGGCATCACATCTGTTACCACAGCAGCTAGGAGTTTGGACAAGCAGACTGTTTTAGCATGCAAATGTCCAAGTGGGAGGAAGTGTATCTCCTAGTGGAAGCTGAATGCCACTTCAAATCTACAACGCCACTTATACTAGTCTGTACTGAGGCTGTAAAAGGAAATGGAATCAAACAGCTTCTCCAACCCACAAGACAAATTGCTGTAGCACCCGGGATTGGCAGTTCCCAGGCATTTCTCACTAGTGGTAATTAGCAGCACATAAATGTTGATGACTAATTACCTTGGCTGTGTAGACAGGAAGCCTGACTTAACAGATATACAGACAGTAAGGGCTCAGGTTTTTTTTTTCTTTTTCTCCATTGGAAAAGGCAGAGAGCACCCAGGAGCCAACGATGAGATGGGAAGGAGAGGAGGTGTATGCATTAATTAACAGTACTTGGATCTTAGGCAATAGAGTTGGGCAATTGCAGGCCTCTCTCTATGCTAACTCAGGAAATTAATTTAATTCAGAGAGGCACAAAACATCTCAGTGTACATTTCTTTGAAGTTCTGATTTTCTCTAGATACTCCCGATGATGCCTAAAACCTACTTCAGAACATCTGGTACCCTTAATAAAACATGTCAGATGCCTGGGTAGCATGTGTTAATATAAAGAAATGTATAATTCACTTTCCCAGAGAAAACATCAAGGTCAAAGAGATGACTCTTCATAACAAGGTGCAAATGAGGTGTCACAGAGCCCAGGCAGCACCAACTAAACTCCCTCCCTATGTCACTGAGGGGGTGGAGTGGCAGCAACTTGGGGCTTTGGGAAGTAGAGGAGTAAGTAAAATGGACTAGAGCACTTACCTTGAAGCTTTGTTGCCCAAATGCACCATTTTGATTAGTAGGTTTGCTTGGGCTTAGCTTTGCTTTTCTTATTTTTAGTTCTGTAGAGGGGTGAAGATGTTTTAGGGAGGCTGGAGATATAGCACAGTGGTAGAGCACTTGCCTAGCATTTATAAGGTTCTGGGTTTAATCCCCAGTACCTCAAAAAGCAACCAAGAAACGATTTATTAGGAGAAAATTCTATCTAAGCACTATAACAAGACAAAGGCTGTACAAATGCAGCCGTGATACTCACTGGACGCTATGTTGAAAAGGAACTATACAATCTGTGGGTGGGGCTGAAAGGAAAAACTGGGAGGAAAGGGAGGGGTGACACTCACTATCTAACACATCATTTTTATAATAACCATAAAAATAAATTAAAAATGAAGCTGACTAGCATGTATTTTACTTTCGGAATTTTCTCATTTTACTTTGACTACATGATAAGGAGGGTCTTAAACTTCAAATACTGTATTCTAATTCTATATCTCCATACCAGACTCGTAATAGCATATACATATAAATGAATAATATAATAATAAAATACCACTCAAGTTAGCATGAGTCTCATTTCTTTGAGCTGTTCTGTTAATATTCTATAATATACAAATACTAGATTGTTAAAATTCAGACTCATTAAAGTTTTGGCAACTTACAATGCAACTATTTTTGCCATCATGTCAACCAAACAACTTGCTACTTCCCATACTCTGGTTACAATAAAACTAAAGAAATAAATGGATACCCTTAGGCTCCTAAAAATCAAATAGATTCACAGTTTAGAATAATGATGTTGAACTTAAAGGTCGATAACTTTAATCTTACACTCATCACAAACATCAGTGCCAAATGAGACAGCATAACAGGTTAGCATGCTTTCAAAAGGATGTCTTGTCAAAAGGCCTTGGCCATTACTTTGAGAAAATGGTAGAACAGGTGCACCACTGGGAAGCATTGTGAATCTTGATATTTCAGGTATTTGACATTATAGTTATGGGCCAATCTTGCATACATGGCCAAAACACAATCATTCTGAGTTCAATAACACCCATTATCCTGAAGAGGCAAAGGATCTCTACCTTAAGTTGTTTAGTTTATTCATGCAGCTGAGAATTTTGTGAAATACGATTTCCTCTGTCCATTTACCTTCTCTTTTTTTCTTTTTCTTTTCTTTTTTTTTTTTGTGGGTCATGGGGCTTGAACTTGGCCTGGGCCACTGTCCCTGAGCTCTTCAGTTTAAAGCTATGGCCCTACCCTTGAGTCAAGCCCCACGTCCTGTTTTCTAGAGGTTAATTGGAGATGAGTCTCAGGTCCTTTTGTGCCCGGGCTGGCTTTGAACCTTGATCCTCAGATCTCAGCCTCCTGAGTAGCTAGGATTACAGGAGTGAGCCACCACGCCCGACTTCATCCTTTTATTTTTGTTGGTCATGGAGCTTGAACTCAGGGCCTAGATGCTGTCCCTGGGCTTTTCTGCTCAAGGCTAGCACTCTATCACATTGAGGCACAGCTCCACTTCGGGTTTTCTGGTAGTTAATTGGAAATAAGAGTTTCACGGACTTTTCTTCCCAGGCTGGCTTCAAATCATGAACTACTACTCAGCCTCTGGGTAGTTAGAATTACAGGTGAGGACCAGTACTTTGCCTCAGCAATGTTGTAATACCTATCATATTTTTTTCTCCTTACTTGTTGACACTTAAATAATTGCCAACTGGTCCAGCACTCACATGAGTTTCTGTCCTTATAACCCCTCCCTAAAAACCAACCAACCAACCAACCAACCCCAAACCCTCCTTAGTCCTTACTGCCTTGTTCAAGGGTAGTCTAAAGCTTCTTTTTATTCCATTCCTCTTCTAAATGTGAGCCTTTGGGGATCTCAAAAAAACAATGTCTGGCAATAAATTGGTCTCATTACCATTTTTCTTTCTTCTGTTACTAGAGAGTTGATATGATTTAAGGATCATGTCTGATTTTATAACAGCTAAAGTATTTCCAGTTTTCTTTCTCCTTCTGTTAGGAGCTACTGGTGAGAAGATTGATCTGGAAGGAAGTTAGCAAAGAAAACTATACACTAAGTAATACTTCGTATAAGTTGCTATGTAAAATGGTCACCTAATTTGTTGGGACCACAGAGAATTTAAAATTCCATCTGCTTTAGTTTCTTGTTAATCCTATAACAAAATACCATATACTTAGAGGCCTAAAACAATATTTATTACTTCAGGGTTTTAGAGTTCAGAATTCTGTAATGAGTCTAAATGAGCTAAAATTAACATGTTAGAAGGGCTGAAGTACATTTTGTGGCTTTAGCCACCCATAGCTCTTTCCTCCATCTTCAGAGTTGACAATGGCTATCCTAGCCCGCCTTCTATCACACAGGCAGACACTGGATCTTCCGCCCATCTATTTTACCTTGAAGTACTCTTGTGATTTTATTAGGCCCAGTCTAAACAACGTCCTACAAAATCAGCTAACATTATCCACCTTACTTCCATCTGTTATATTGATTCCACTTGGCCGTGTGTCGATGATTCCAGGATTAAGAATCATTATGAGGCTGAATTTTTTTGCTCAAGTAAATATTCAAAAGCTTTATTTGCCCTCTTTGTTCAACATATACTTCTGACTATACTCATTGGAGATTCTAGCTTTGTTTTCCAAAGAATTCTAGTGTATGCTGCCCTTCATAAAACAATTAGAAGTTAAAGAAAAGGCAGATGAACTGGGATCATCCAATTGTTCTGAGTTCCTTGAAATGCTCCAGGGAAATTAACAATGACAGACTGAAAGACTAAATGTAAATATCTGTCTACTATGACTCATTCCATGGCTACATATAAACACACACACAGAGAGAGAGAGAGAGAGAGAGAGAGAGAGAGAGAGAGAGAGAGAGAGAGAGAGAGAGAGAGAGAGAGAGAGAGAGAGAGAGAGAGAGACTGTTTAAGAACTTAGTGACTTCCCATCATGAAGGAGAAAATGAGACAAGTTCCAAAAAGACACTGAAACCAGGTAAAGCAAGGAAAGGTCATGATAGATATACCAGCAGTGCAATGAGGGGGGGAATGTTTGAAGAAAGGCTACATTGGAGACAATGGCATTTCAGATGGACCTTGAAGGACGGAGTGGAGTAGAATGAGTAGAGGAATTGTCAAGCAGAGATAAAGGAACAAACATTTGTCACTGATTACTTGGAGATGCTTATACTGCTTCCTAACTATAACAAACATCCAAGAATTATAGATGAGGTGAATATCGTACATTGTACAAAAAGGAGCGGCATTTCTTGGCTCTACCCTTTACTAGATTCTACTAGGGCACCAAGTACCTCTCCCAGCACCTGGAGCATCTCCAAATACTGCCAAATATCCCTTGGGGAAAAATTTTCTCCACAGTTGATCTAGATTTAATTTTAGTTTCTAATCTCATTACTTTCTGAGACCAATATGAAACTGAAAGCTAAATCAGGCATAACTGTGGGTTGACAAAGCTATAGAACCTTTTTTTTCTTTCAGAAACTTGTTTCTTTAGGTACTATTTAGATTTAATGAGCATAAACTCTGAAAGTATGTAATTATCATCTATGGTGACTCAGTCAGTCAAAAGTACATCTATTCTGGAGATCTAGGAATTATCTACAACATGTCTGGTGATTGAAAGTGGTATCAATCACCTTTGCCTGCTTTTCATCACACTTCAAGAGCTTACAGATATTTTTTCCTTAAACTTCAAATGATAGTAAATACTTCATAAAAGACATCCCAGGTTTATACTCTGGAGAAAAACACTGGCAAGATCCTTGGGTATTATATATTTACATCTACATACCTTTGAAAGAAAAGAAGAAAACTTGGAATTAGTGTCTACATTTACCATTTACAGGGAAGAAGAAAGCCCTAGAAAATTAACATTTGCTTCTAGATACACAGACATGAACTGTTAAGAAAACCCACTATAGAAAATGTATGAAAAGTCAAATCAGCTTTCATTTCTACAGCTCAGCCTGATGGTAGTCACACATAATCTTGAATCCTGTCAAATTCTGGCTCTCCTAGAATGCCACCAAAATAGCCTCTTGATAAGGCAGAATTTAATTTAAAACTAACTAACCCAGAATGATTTTTACTGTAGTAGCAGTGCTTTCATTCTACCAGACTCTTCATAGTTTCTCAGAAGATGGAGGACAAGGCAGTATATTTGTTTTGGAAGACTGGTTCTGGCTGAGTCTCCTTTTCCTGTGGCTAAGTGTATGTCTCAGTCTGTTTGGTGTTGCTATAACAAAATGCTTGCTGCTGAATATTTTTGAATAAATTTGTTTCTCTACATACCCTGTCATCTTCTTAGTTTCTAGTCTTTTCATTATCTATGACAGCTCTAGCAGGCCCTCAACCTCTAGCTACTCCCCAGATGGATTGAAGTTCTTTTCTTTTTTTTTGTACCACTCCAATAAACTAAGGATTTCCATTGCATTTTACTTCATCCACTGCAATTCTATTTTATTTGTCTTCCCAACTAGGCATGAAAACCTTAACCCCAGAGAGTATATCAGCATTTTAAAGTTCTCACGAGCCAGCACAATGACTTCCCCCTTTTATTTCCTTGCTGATTAGAAAGAGTCTCATCAAATTTTGTGTCCAGGCTTTCTTTGGACATTGATTCTCTTATCTCGACTTTCTGAGTATTACCAAAAAATTAATTCCAATGATGATGTAACTGGCTAGCTAGGATATTTCTGTAAGCCTTACTGTTTTTTTAATGGCTTCATTTACCCTTTTCTTTTCTTTTTTTAACCTTGTGGTTTCTGTGGACTTCACAGGACTGCTCTCTGACCTTACCTCATGGACTAGGAACACAGCCTACCAGTGCCAGAGCTGCCACACAGCACCATGCCCTGTTCCTGGCTGGGTTGGCATGAGTGAACACGCCTCAGGAAAAACAAGAGAGGGAACTAAAATAAGCTCACTCATTTTCATCCTGCCAGAAGCTATCTGGGAGAATAATTCAGCATCCATCAAATGTGAAAATGTCAAAGTTAGGGAAAAAGAGAAAAGTATTTGCTACTTTTAAGTAACAGTCACATTCTATAAATTGGAAGTGTTGGCAACAGACAGTCATCAAGATGATCAGAGTAAATAGGGTCAGAGTCATTTACTTAAGCAAAGAAATGTCTTTCTAGTTACAAGTGGTTCACATTGGATGGTTCCCCTTGATCCAGAACTGCGTGGAAGGGAGAGCTCAGAATCCTAGGCTCTGGGTCACTTGTCAGTCTGTTTGATCGTCCTTTCCTATCTTGGTTCCCAAATGAATGGTCTACTTCATGCCCATTATCTTTCGCCTGCTCAAGCCCATTGTTCTACAGATCACTTTTTTTCTTCCAGGTAGGTACCGTTAACCATTTCTTTTCCTTGGGTGATTCCCATTAATCTCAACACTTTTGATTTGTGACTGTCTCATTTTCCTTTCTCCCTATGACTCTTATGCCATTTCACCTCTCTATTGTAACCAAACTCTTGGTTCATTAAAATTGCTATTACCTTTAAGTAGTTTTACAAAGGGACTCCAGTTCAGCAGATGATTCTGTAAGTACCATGTCTCAGTCAGTGTCATCCCATCTATCATTCTCCTCCATCTTTTCCAGCCTTACCTATACCCTCAAGTGTAAAGAAAATCTTTAAGTTTTCTAGATTGCTAACTCCACATTCATAGTTAAGATCTCTTCAGTCAGATTTTTACACCTTTATTTCAGTTCCATTGTCCTTGTAAAAGGTTACCACTAACCATCCCTGATCCAATGACCACTCTTCAGTCCTCAGCTTACTTGATGTGTACCAAAATCTGACCACTTCTCACTGTCTCCTTTACCACCATTATGGTCTATCTAATGTATCATAATCTCTCCTGGATTACTACAATGTCCTCTGTTTGCAAGGCAGCCACTCTACTGCTTGAATCATGATCCCAATCCTTTTTTTTCTCTGATTATATTTTAGATAGAGTTTTAAATTTTGCTTGGGTCAGGCTGGATTGCAGTCTTCCTATTTATGCTTCCTGCTATAACTAGAATGATGATTAGGTACCATCACTCCCAGCAATTGATTGAGATAGGTCTTGAGAACTTTTTTTGCCAGTGCTGGTCTCCAAGAACAATCCTCCTGTTTTCCATCTCCAAGTAGCCAGGATTATAGGCATGAGCCACAATGTGCCACCTGACCTGTTTTCAAATGACATCATGTCACACAATTACACGTTCTCTCTTTTCTTTTAAAAATAATACTACTATTTAAAACACTTACAGGAAGAATATATTTTTGTTACCTTTATCAAAGTATAATTTAGAAATAATTAAACATACCCCCTTCAAATTCTGTGTGTGTGTGTGTGTGTGTGTGTGTGTGTGTGTGTGTGAGAGAGAGAGAGAGAGAGACTCAAACTCACTTGCTTTGAAAGCTCATTGGCTAGAGCTTTACTACCTGAGCCATGTCTCCAATCCTAGGGTTGGATTGTATATTTCAAGTGTGTAAATTTTGTATGAATTTGATAAATATATTCATCAGTAGGACATAGAGCATGGCTGCTGATGTGGCTCAGCATATATATATATAAGATCATATATTTATATATTTATATATAATATATGGTCATATATATGTATACACACACACATAGCTTGAGGACTTTGAGTTCAATCCCTAGCACATGGAGAGACAGAGAGGAAGGGAGGGAAAAGAGGAGGAGGTGGAGAAGCACTTTTACTATGTCAAAATGTTTCTTGGGCTTGGGCAATAGCCCAAGTAGTAGAGTGCTTGCCTTCTTAATCAAGGCAAGAAGTTTCCTTTTGCCCCTTTCTTATTAGTAAATTATTTTCCCATCCCTGGCTCCAGGCAACAATTGGTGTGCTTTTAAACAACTGATGTAGGAGTGAGAAAGAACAAGATGTTTTCTTCTAATAGGAAATAACCAGATGAGAAGAAAAATAGATGATGCAGATCATAATATACTCCAATACCTTTTCCAGAATTCATACAAACAGGGCCATTGAGGTGTGGTATATATTCTTTTGTCAGGTCTGCCCTTTAACATAAAGTTTTTGTTGTTTATCCATGTTGCTACATATATCAGTAGTTGACTCCTTTTATTTTTAATAATATTCCATTTTAAGATTATGCATATTAATTAACTGATTAATGGCCTTTTAGGTCCCCCCTAGTTGGCCTCTTATATATGCTGAATAAAGATGACTAAAACATGAATATACAAATCTTTGCATGAACATGTTTTCATTTCTCTTAGATACGGATACAAAATTTCTGGGTCATATGGTAAGTGTATTTTTAACATCACAAGCCATGGTTTAGCAGTTTTCCACAATGGTTACATTTTACATTTTCCCACAATGAGCATATGAAATTGATTTCCTTCCTTCCTTCCTTCCTTCCTTCCTTCCTTCCTTCCTTCCTTCCTTCCTTCTTTCCTTCCTTTTTCCTTCCTTCCATTATTTCCTTCCTTCCCTTCTTCCCTCCCTCCTTCCTTCCTTCCCCCCCTCTCTTGCTTTTGTTTTTGTGCCAGTCTTGGAGCTCCAACTCAGAGCCTGGGCACTGTCCTTGAGCTACATTGCTCAAGGCTCGCACTCTACCACTTGAACCAGGGCTCCACTTTTTGGTGGTTAATTGGAGATGAAAGTCTCATGGACTGTCTGTGCTTCCTTCAACTATGATTCTCAGATCTTACTCAGTCTCCCAAGTTGTTAGGATTACAGACCCAGTGCTTGGCATGTATGAGATTTCAAAGTGCTCTCCATCCTTAATATCAGTTGGTATTTTCAGTTTTCTCAATTGTAGCTATTCTAGTAGATATCTAGGCTCTCATTGTGGTTTTAATTTGCATTTCTTTATGACTAGTGATACAAAAAGTCTTTTCTTGTTCTTGTCGATTGTCTATGCATCAGTGCAAATTATTTGCTCACATTGTGCTCTCAGCAGTACTGGGCTTTGAACTCAGGGCCTTGTGCTTGTAGGGTAGGTTCTTTAGCACTAGAGCCACAACCTCAGCATTTGCCCAGGTAGGTAATTGGGTTAGTCTTTCTTCATTGAATTGGAAGAGCTTTCTATCTTCTTAATACATCAAATAGTCCTTCATCAGAGAGTTGTACTACAAATATTCTTTCCCACTTCCTTGGTGACATTTCCTTTTTTTTTTTTTTTTTTTTTTTTTTTTGCCAGTCGTGGGCTTGAGCTCAGGGCCTGAGCACTGTTCTTGGACTTTCTCAAGGCTAGAGCGCTACCACTTGAGCCTCAGCACCACTTCTGGCTTTTTCTATATATGTGGTACCAAGGAATCGAACCCAGGTCTTCGTGCATGCTAGGCAAGCACTTTAACCACTAGGCCAAACTCCTGGCCAGTGACATTTCCTTTTCTAATAGTATCTTTTGAAGAGCACACATTTAAGTCTTTGAGAAAAATCCAAGTTACTGTTTATTATTTAAACTTTTTTATCTTAAGAAATCTTTTGCTTATCACAAAGTTTTGAAGACTTTTCCTATTAAATAATGTGTTTTGTTTTATTTTGTCATCCATAAAAAGAAAACTGAAAAGTTGTATAATGATAGATAAAACGTGGATAAATTAACGGGATTTGTTTATATTTCCAAACATCTAGCATTTTTATTTTTTTGCTAACGAGTTTCAGAGCAGAGACAGTATAGCACAGTGGTTAAGAGCAATGATATGAAAAAGTGATGAGCCGAAGTGAAATTGGCATCCTTGTCCAAATCCCTTAACTTCTCTGAGCCTGCTTCCTTATAATCACCACTGAGGCCGATGGTGATTTTGAGACAGCTACACCTGGGCTCATGGAGAGAGTTTAATATAATGTAGATTCTACTCTTCTTCTTCTTAGCATTATAATTTGAAGCTGACAGTGCTTAGAGGCTTACAGTGAGTAGAATTTACAATATAATTAGCAGTTAAAAACTATTGCTATGATTCTTATTTAGTTGTTATAGAAGCACTTCCCAAATCATAATGAGCCACACATTTCACAGTTGGCAATATGCTTCCTAACAAAAATTTGGGGGTGTTTGCAATTTATTACGGCCATATGTCAACAGATTCTTTCCAAAGTTCTAAGAATAGAATAACCTCTGGTTATTATTATTATTATTATTATTATTATTACTACTACTACTACTACTACTACTACCACAAAAGGGCTATTCAAAAATGTCTTTCTTGGTCAGGTCTGGAAGAGTTTCTGTAAATGTACTGTTCGTAGCAGTTGCTTATCTGTTCTCCTCTCTTCTGTGACATTTCAATCCATCATCAGTCACATGCTAGTCTTAGGACAGAATATATTTTTATTTAAAACATATAGAAGTTCTGCAAATTTGGTTTAGAGTGCATTCAGACAGGTTAACAACATAGATAAATTCCCTACGTTATTTATATGTCATTTGCGATGAAGTTAGCTTTGCCAGTTTAGAATCCCGGACCAAATATTTAATAAGCACCCCAGACTCCGAGCATTGGTTGTATACAATAAATAAATACTTTAAACATAGCACTGAAAAAGAGCAGTTATTTGGTTCCTTCTGATCATGGCTAAGCCCCATGCACTTACGTTTCATTACATACTTTCTGGTACCTTTATGGCAGGATATCAACACACTAAGACTGAATTTGATGTAACTAGATTGTGGTGAAGAGGGACTTTTGCTGTCTGCTGCTCATTAACTACTGAGACATCCTGAAATCACAAAATTACTCAGATCTCACTCTCGTTGATCTATTGGCTTCCATTCAAACCACACAAAATACATATGATTTGGTTTTGACTATTTGCCATAGTTAAGTAGGGTCAGACAATTGCTCATATGCTTCCTAACTCCTGAGTTATATTTTATTCTTCTGTTTGCCCAGGGCATTTCTCTTTTGGAGTGAGGACAGCCAGTTCTTGATGTAAAACTATTCTGCTCCTGATCACACTTCAAATGACACAGAATGTCTCTGGGTGTCAGTCTGTACTTCTGCCTGTTTCTCTGCTTCTTTTTTTTTTTTTTTTGCTAGTCCTGGGCTTGAGCTCAGGACCTGAGCACTGTCCTTGGACTTTCTCAAGGCTAGAGCTCTACCACTTGAGCCTCAGCACCACTTCCGGCTTTTTTTCTATATGTGGTACCGAGGAATCCAACCCGGGTCTTCATGCATGCTAGGCAAGCACTTTAACCACTAGGCCAAACTCCCGGCCCCCCTCTCTGCTTCTTTTAGAATTTGTAAGAAGCTGTTCCTGAGGACACCTGGCTGAGATACAGCTGTATCCACAGAAACCCTCAGAAAAAAGAAGCAGGCATCGACTGGTCCAAATAGACACAACACTGCATAATCAGGAGTGTGATGGCTATGGTTCTGTTAAAGCTTGCAGTCCTTGGTGAATTTAACATTCATTTCACTGGTTTCTCTAGTTCTATATTTTAGGTATACCATGGCCACTGAAAGGGTGTTCACTTTGGAGTACCAGGCTATCTACATCCATTTGGTGGTATGAGGATCAAAAATCTAAGGACTCAACCAAACGTTAGGCAAATGCTCTACCATCAGGCGACATCCCTCCTTCCTACTTCTTGTGGGAGATCTATAGGAGAAGAGATGACAGGAAGCCAAACTAAGCAGCACATGAGAGCACTGGGTATGTGCAGGAGATACAGGAGGGCAATGATGAGAAGCAGGAGTGAGAGAAGACACCTCAAATCTTCCCCTTCCCCAGTTTTCCAAGTGTGCATTCTGAGTGGTATGCACAAGCCTTTTTGTTATCACACGGACAGCTTAAAGCTCAAAGCTCGTGTTCCCAACCTACACTGAATACCAGGTTTTAAACCTACTGGATTATAAATGCCAAACCAATCTGGTTTCATTGATCTGGAATAACGCTCAGGCATCAGGGGCTTGGTGTTGTTGTTTTGGGTAATTTTTATTTTTTTTTTATCTTTAGAAATTCTCCCATTGTTTCTTAAATGTATTCAGAGTCCCCAGGAATGGGGATCCCCACTTTGGTATTTTCTTTTAGGGAGCCTGGGGAAGTCCTAAGGTCTTCAGACAGTAGAAGAAATCCCCACTTGCATTTTGTGGGGAAGGAGGAGAAGATGGGTTGGCCATCACACTGGAAACTCCCTGGCCCCAAGAACACTTTCTGGTCTCTCCATTCAGGCAATGGCATAGACAGCCCTTCTAAAGGCTATGACTATTGCTCAAGCCCCCTGTTACATTTTTCCAGGACCAAACTGCTCTGAGTGCTTTACAATGCTTTCCCAAGTTAAGATTCCAGACATATTGGTATGGTTGTGACATGATTTTCTGGTTTGACATGGATCACAACCTATTTCAGCAGCCTGTGGGATTTTATAGCATGTTTCTTGAACAGCATCATAATGCAATTAACTACTATAGGTATGGAAAAAAAACATGCAAAAACAATCCAGTTGAATATCAGATGAACAATTCTGAGCCCCTGGGATAGAATTAAAAAAATAAAACAATAAAACCCACCTAATCTTTCTCAAAATCTTGGAAAAAGATGATAAACATGGAGCAATTAGAAAACTCTTCTGGCAGCATAGTGGAATAATCATACTCAGAATACTCACCTAAAATGTGAGATGAGAATGTGTGTCTTTCCCATTAGAAGATTCCTTTACCAAGATTAAATCTTATGATTTAGGCAAGGGTATTTTCTTTTCTTTTCTTTTTTTCTTTTTTTTTGTTGTTGTTTAGTATCCTGGGTTGAACTCAGGGCATGAGCACTGTCCTTGGGCTTTTTTCTCAAGGCTAGAGCTGTACTTGAGCCACAGAACCATTTCTAGCTTTTTTTTGTGTATGTGGTACCAGGAGTTAAACCCAGGTCTTCATGAATGCTAGGCAAGCACTCTACCACGAGGCCAAACTCCTGGCCCGGCAAGTATATTTTGGAACCTGTAAATTTCTTTAAAGATAATATCCATTTGCTACAGTCCAGTCGAAATGTGTTTCTCTGGAGAGAAAAAGAATCACCTAATCACCTATTTTCCAATTTCAGAAAAATATAGAAAATAAAAGTGCCTAAATAATCTCACCTGTGAGCCAATCAATATGTAATAAAACTATTTTGCCTTGAAAAAGATTTAATATTTAATAATTTAACTTAATTTAATATTTCAATATTTTATTATGCTATCTATCCTTATAATCACTAAACAGTCAAAAACTGATCTTCAGAATTTTATTTTATTTTTTTTTCAGAATTTTAATAATTTTCAAGACATGAGCTTTTTCTAAATCTATGTTCTCTATCCCCCCCAATTATTTTGAAACAAATTCCAGATTTTTTGATCATTTTATTCATAAAGGATTCAATATTCTTTTTCCTTTACTGAGATTTTTTTTTTGGCAGAATGGTGAGGGGCTTTATTTACAACTCCATGGACAGACACCCTGTATGTACACACATCACGCACAGGGGATTCTGACTCATGTGATCCAGGCATAATCATTTTTATATTCACATTCTGATTTGCAAAGCTTATGAGTAAGAGAAAATACAAAAAAAACTAAGTTTCACATAGGAAAAAAGTTTAACTCTTGGAACATAATTGATAAAATTATTTCTTCCTCATCAGGTGATATGTACATCTCCTTCCTGTTGCTGAGCATCAATTGTTCCCTGCCTCCCTCCAATTCCCTCCCTTCCTTCACTGCCTCTTGAGTTGCTCAGTTTACCTTCTCCTTATTCTGTGAAGGGCTTTAATATTAAAACATATTTAAAGATAATTGATTGTAAAGCTGAGTGCCAGTAGCTCATGGCTATAATCCTAAGAATTCTAGGGGCTGAGATCTGAGTATCATGGTTCCAAGCCAGCCTGGTCAGGAAAGTCCATGAGACTTTTATTTCCAATTAAACACCAAAAAGTCAGAAGTAGAGCTGTGGCACAAGTGGTTAGATCACTACTCTAGAGCAGAAAGGTCCAGGGACAGTGCCCAGGCTCTGAGTTCAAGCCTAGGACTGGCACACATGCACACAAAGGATAATTGGTTATACAATACAGACAGGGAGATCTTTTACAATGCACAAAGTCCTGTGGCTTATTAGCAGAACTAGAACTTGAAACATGGTTTTTAAGACTTTATTAGAGGGAGGGTAATAGGGACCAAGACATGTGGAAGGGTATCAATGTATGTGAATTAATGCAAATATCATGTAACCCTTCTATTAATTACAATAAAAATATATGAAAAAAAAGACTATTAGAAACAACACTTTAGAAGTCAGGTACCAGGGACTCTTGCCTCTAATCCTAGCTAATCAAGAGACTGAGATCTGAGGATTGCAGTTTGAAGCCAGCCTGTGCAGGAAAGTCCATAAGACTCATATCCCTAATTAGTCAGTAAAAAGTCAGAAGAAGTGCTGTGGCTCAAAGAGTAGACTGCCATCCTTGAGTGCAAAAGCAATGGGATAGCATCCTGGCTCTGAGTTTAAGCCTTGGTACTAATACAAACACCTCTGAGGACAAATGGAGAGAGGAATGGTGGGTGAATGTAGTTATAATACTGTAGAATGCAGAACGCGTAAGATTAGGTACTAGAAAGAAAAGGTTTTGCATTAGAGGAAAATCCAGTATCCATTATTTAATTAGCTTACTTACTTTTTAAAGCAAGGTCTCTAGACTGGCCTCTAACATTCGATCCTGTTCATGAGCGCTGGGATTACAGGAGTTACATGTCCATCTCTGGCTGACATATTTCTCCTCCACATAATCTTAGACTGCTATCTTCTTAGTCTGATATTGTCTTTTTAAAGAGAAGAGTGATCTTCCTACTTAACCTCTCAAGTGGCTGGGATTATAGGAACAGCACTGCTAGCTAAATTGCTGGGTTCAAAAAATGATTATTATTATTATTTTGGTGTGTCAGTATTTTAGCGTGAACTCTGGGCCAGAGTGCTCTTCTTTAGCGTTTTTCATCCCAGGTTGACAGTCTCTCCACTTGAGCCTTATATCCGCTGCTGGTATTTTGCTATTCAGTTTGACAAGAGTCTCATGGATCTTCTGTCCAGGTAGCTTTGAACTGAGAGCCTCAGATCTCAGTCTCTTAGGGGGTTAAAAGCATGAGCCATGAGCACTTGGCTAAATCTTTTTCCTACTTAGATATCAAAATGGTTCCAAACTAAATGGTTCCTCCCTTCTCTGTCTGGCTCTCATGATTCTTATGATCTAAGCACATTTACTCAGCTTTACTTTCTAATTTCACTCTCCTAATCTCTCAATCCTAGCAGCAGATTCATTTATTGCCCTAAAATTTCTTTGCCTTCCTTACTTTTGTCCCTGCCCTCTCTTTCCTCTTCTGCATCTGATCTACTTTTTTTCCTTTTGTCTATCTGTTGCTTCCTTCAAGTCTTGGATCTAGTCATATGACCTTCATCATATGTCTATGTGTATTTGTCTAATCCACACTAATTTATGTTTTCTTAGACTACTATACCAGTTATAATCTCCCATTATTTATTTACCACCTGACACTTTTATTCTTGTTAATGGAGAGGGGAGAGAAAAAAAGAGAGAGAGACAGAGGAAGAAGAGGAGAAAGAAGGGAGGAGAGGGAAGAAGAAAAGAGGAGAAGAAAGGAGAGGAGAGGAGAAGAAATGAGAAGAAAGAGGAAGGAGAGGAGAGAGGAGGGATAGGGAGAGGGAAACATAGTTTAAACATTTTTCTTTTGGTTATGTGTAATACTTGCTTAGCATCTGCAAAGCCCTGGACTTGATCCTTAGCACTGAAGGAAAGAGGAAGAAAGGAAAGAAGGAAGGAAGGAAGGAAGGAAGGAAGGGAGGGAGGAAGGGAGGAAGGGAGGGAGGGAGGGAGGGATGGAAGGGAAGAAAAAGGAAGAAGGAAGGAAGGAAAGAAGGAAGGGAGGGAGGAAGGGAGGAAGGAAGGAAGAGAGGGAGGGAAGGAAGAAAAAAGGAAAAAGGGGAAGAGTGAAATAAAGGTAAAGAAAAAAGAACAGAGGTGGGGAGAGAAGAAGAGGAAAGGGAAAGGATCATAGAAAAAAAAAAGCTAAAAAAATTTAAATAAAGATTATCCATAAGCTTAACCAACAGACACTATCACACATAACCCGTGGAACTCTATCCTTCCAAACTCTGTACATGGTTTAAAAAAGATAACTATATTTAAGTATTTCTTAACTAAATGGTCATAAATGTTCTGTTCCCATTGCAATCCATGATGTACTTACGAGCTCCATGGGTGGGGTGGTAGGGAGCTTTGCTGTGGAACCAGGAACTAAATGTTTTAGCAATTGTGAGTGTTGCCTCATCTGTTCCTTTATAGCCCTGGAGTTCAGCTGTTTTTCAGTAATGCTAGCACCTGCAGTCCTGGAGGCTGAGCCACAGGCATTGGTAACGAGAGGTCAGGCCAGAGCACGGGGCTGCAAGAGCAAATACCTGTAGGAAGAAGTCATTTTCCTGTCCTTCCTCTTCCTCAGAGCAGTGGGGGTTTCTAGCCTAGGGAGGAGGAAAAAGGTACAACCGTGATTCCCAGTTTCCAAGACTTCTTTTTCATCTTCTTGGAAAGACTGGATGAACTCAAACTTCTATTTAAATGCAACACTGAGATAAAGAGAGAGTAAGTGATAAGGTGTAACGAGACAGGTTGCTTGATCTTAACATCCTTTTTGGATATGAAATTTCTAGTGTATGAAGCAGTTTCATTGTCTAGAAAATGACATGGACCAGATGTCTTATAAAGTTCTCATTAACAAGCTACAAGATTCCATGGCTATCTAAATACTCTCCTTACACCAGGCCTCGCAAAAAGCAGGATTGCCACACATGTTGGTTACATTAGATTGAAAAGGAACAGAAAAAATATATCAATTAACAAATTAATTACTTGTAAAAAATTAAATTGAAGCTCTATATACATGATCTTGTATGGCAGGATGGCTAGTGATTCTTTTAATTAGCCTTGTTGGTGCTTGTCAGAACATTGAAAGGTAATAGAATTCAACTTTCAAATAGAATATCAGATTGAGAAAATAAATATTCAAGTTTGAGCTCACTCTGGCTGGAATACTGTGTTGAGGTATGGCCAGGTGCCAGGGCCAACCGGCAGCAAACCAGGGTTCGCAGATTGGGGTTCCTGAAATCGGGGGCAAGGACTAGGAAGAAATAGAAGAGAGACAGACACACCGGGTCCGGGATGTCCGCAGTCCAGGTAAAGACTGCCGCGTTTATTTTTCACTCCCGCTTCTTCCCTCCTTGATATTCAAACCTGAATTCTGATACTCAATATCTACTGGTTGTTGTTCCCTTTTCAAGATCTCACTTAGACTCTCTTGGGCTGCGGCATATGGCTCAGCCTCAGGTTTTTCAGAAGGGTCCTTTAACTCATAAAGTTCCCTTAATACAAGATTAAGTTCAGCATTCTCATGTAGAGGATCTATGCATTCACTTACTATATTCCATACATTAATAGCCTCTACTGGGGTCTTTTCGGGGCCATATACATTATAATATTCTTGAATTCTTTTTCCTATCCGCTGCCAGGTTTTTTGGAATTCCTCCTCTATAAACCTCGGGCATGCCTCCTCGACAAACTGTAGGAAGCTCTGAAGCACCTCTTTTTCCACCCACGTTCCGTGGGCTTCAAGTAGGCCTGTTAAGATCGGTAGATATAACCTATGGCTATTAACTTGACCCATAATTTTTACTCCTGACTATACACTCTCTTAAGATCCTCTCTTAATAGTCCTACGATGTGTTACTCACCACAGGGAGGGGTCCTTCACCTTCGTCCCAGATTTTCAGGGTCCCTGTTCGGGCGCCAGAAAACAATAAGACAATAAAGCCATCGTCTAATGCAAGTCAAGGTACAGTTTGATTCCACTCTGGCTCCCAACAGCCAGGTAGAATAGACTCCTTGCAGCTGTTCAAGAATGATAGGAGACACCTCATGGAGAAAAACCGTCACCCTATGACTATAATACATTTCCTTTATTGTTCTGGAAGAACAAACAGGAATTCTCTGCCTTCTAACCCATCTTGGCTTTGCCCTTGCAGAAACTTTGTCTTTAAGATCATCTGCTTCATTCTGTAAATATAATTAGGGTATATAATATTTATCAGAATAAACTCCAGGAAATAGAAACAAGAGGGTTTTTTTCTTTTCTTTTTCTTTTTTTTTTTAATCTGTCTTTGATAGGGTAATGGAGTTACAGAGATGGAGGGACACAGGATGAACAAATACAGCAATGATATTCACTAGATACTACATTGAAAATGGGCTTGCCCAGACACACTATGGATTTTGTCCCAAATCACCCTCTTCCCAGTTGAACAAGAGACCTGAAGTCTAAGTGCTGAGCTAATTCTCTAATTCACTGTATGCTCAGGTACCTGGAGACCCTGGCTGGTTGGCATTCAAATGTCTTCAATGATACCAGCTTTCCTATACCCACAGAGTTTTGTCTTTTAAATACAAAATATGAAGAGAGGAAGAGTGGATGAATACAGTTACAATATTCAATGTACAGATGTGAAAATGGAATCAGAAAACTTGAAAGGATGGGTAGGGTCAGGAGATATAGGAGACAATGATAGAAGAGTGGCATTGGCCAAGATGCAGTGTGTGCATAACTTGACATGTTGAATCGAAACTCCTTTTGTACAACTACTTAAAGATAATATATATATATATATATAAAAATGTAAAAATCAAGTCATTATGGAAGCTAAATAATCAATGCTTCCAAATTTGTCAACTCAGTTGTCAACGTTAGTGTTTTGGGGCTGGGAATGTGGCCTAGTGGTAGAGTGTTGGCCTAGCGGGCACCAAGCCCTGGGTTTGTTTCCTCCATTACCACACAGAAAAAGACAGAGGTGGTACTGTGGCTCAAGTGGTAGAGCACTAGCCTTGAGAAAGCCCAAGGACAGTGACAAGTCTCTGAGTTCAACCACCAAGACTGGCAGGAGGGAGAGAGAGGGAAGAAGGGAGAGAAAGAGAGGGGAAGGGGGTCCATGATACACACACACACACACACACACACACACACATATATATATATATATTTTTTTTGCTAATCCTGGGGTTTGAACTCAGGGCCTGAGCACTGTCCTTGGGCTTTCCTCAGACTAGCGCTCTACCACTTGAGCCACAGTATCACTTTTGGTTTTTCTACATATGTGGTACTGAGGAGTTGAACCTGGGTCTTTGTGCATGCTAGGAAGCACTCTACCACTAGGCCAAACTCCCTGTCCATGACATTTTTGTTTTAAAAAAATTATTTTAGGGGGCTGAGAGTGTAGCCTAACAGTAGAGTGCTTGCCTAGCATGCACAAAGCCCTGGGTTTGATTCCCTGGTACCACATACTCAGAAAAAGCCAGAACTAGAGCTGTGGCTCAAGGGATAGAGTGCTAACCTTGAGCAAAAAAATATCCAAGGACAGTGCCCCAGGCCCTGAGTTCAAGCCCCAGGACTGGCAAAAAAATTGTTATTATAAAGGTAATGTACAAAGGGGTTATAGTTTCATAAGTCAGATAAAGAGTACATTTCTGCCAGGCACTAGTGGTTTACACATGCAATCCTAGCTACTCAGGAGGCTGAGATCTGGGGATCTCAGTTCAAAGCCAGCCTAGGCACAAAAGAATGTAAGACTCACCAGAAAACAGGAAGTGTCACTGTGGCTCAAGGTAGAGCACCAATCTTGAGCTGAAGAGCTCAGGGATAGCACCCAAGTTCAGCCCCACGACTGGCAGAAAAAAAAAAAAGGAGTACATTTCTTTCTGGACAATGTCACCCCCTCCCTTTATTCTCTCCCAGTTTTTTCCCTCCCATACCCAATCCAAAGTTGTATACTTAATTTTCAACATAGTATCTAGTGAGTACCATTGCTGTATTTTTCACTATTTGTCCCTCCATTTCTGTCCTCGCTTACCTTGCCAAAGACAGATAGACAAATTAAAAAAAGAAAAAAAAAACAACAAAGAAAAAAAAACTACTCTTGTTTCCATTCCCTGGAATTTATTTTGATAAACATTAGATGCACATAGGCATTGTGCCTTTGTGTTCCTCTCCTAAGAATATCCTCCTCGGCTCTCATTGTGTGTGAATGAATAGAGTTCTGTCGAATTTATCATGTCACAATGTGTTTTAGATATAGCTTCCACATCTGAAAAAAACAGAAAACATGTGCCCCTTGTGTCTCTGAGCTTGGCTTGTCTCACTTAATATGATTTGTTCTAGATTAATACACTTTCTTGCAAATAATTCACTTTTCATTGGCCACATAATCTAGTCTATCTTAGATCAGCATTCATGACCTTAAGAAGATAGGGAAGGGGATTTTAGGATTGGGATCCCAGGTAGCCATGGGCAAAACAAAAACAACACTGAGAGACCCTCTCTGCATAATAACTAAGGCAAATAAAAAAAAAGAAAAAAAGAAAAAAGGTGGGAAGGGGGTGCCTAGCAAGAGTGAGACCCAGGCTGGTAAGGTGGCAGCTCGCAGTGCTTGCCTAGCAAGTGTGATATCCTGGATTCGATCCTCAAAAAAAAAAAAATGACAAAAAGCATGAGGCTCATGGGGTTGGAGACATGGCTCCTTTTGGTACAGTGCCAGCCAATGAGTAAATGTCAGCCACGGCTATTTCGACATACTAACTTCACTATAGCTTTTACTTTGCTGTTTAAAAGCAGTTATTACCCAGTGTGTGGTGACCCCAGGTATATTTATTTTTTCCACCACAAACAAATTTGCATTACTTGGCTTAGTTACCAGGTGTGCCATTGCAAACTAGTGCAGTGCCACAAAAATGCTCGTAAGATTCCCAGTTGGAAAAGATTAATCCTATTATGACTACCACCATGGAGAGTTCTGTGACAGACTACTTGGAAAGCAGACTTGGAGCCATCCTTGTGTAGACCTTGACTATCAGCATGCCATTGTCAGTCCAGCTGGCACAATATGCTCCTCTAGTTGGCTGTTGGTCACCAAGACCGTTCTTCTACATTATGTTTAGTTAGACTCCCCCAGACTTTTTATTCCTTAGCTTTCCCGATTTCCAGATTGTGCTGAAAGAGGTCATCAGAATCCACGTGTGGCAGGTACAGAGCCTCTCAATTGCTCATACTGCTGATGGTGTCTGTTATATGGGAACCTTTTTGACTCCACAAGGGTACTCACATACTACAAGGGACATGCTGGTACGTCTCCCTCAGTGGACCCCTCAGTGGTATGTATAAGTACTACAGTCCCAGCTTTTGTCTGTTTAGTGAATTTTTTCCCCCTGGTGCCAGGGCTTGAACTCAGGGCTTGAGTGCTGTATCCTAGCTCTTTGTTGTTGTTGATGTTGTTGGTTGTGAGATTTGAACTCTGGGCCTGGGCACTTGCCCTGAGCTCTTCAGCTCAACGATACCACCCTACCCCCTGAGCCACAGCGCCACTTCTGGTTTTCTGGTGGTTAATTGGAGATACGAATGCTATGAACTTTAGTGCCAGGGCTGGATTTGAACCTCAATCCTCAGATCTCAGCCTCCTGAGCAGCTAGGATTACAGGCGTGAACCACTGGGCCCAGCTTGTATCTTAACTTTTATACTCAAGACTAATGCTCTACCACTTGAGACACAGCTCTACTTCTGGCCTTTTGGTAGTTCACTGGAGAAAACAGTCTCATGAACTTTCTTGCCCATACAACAAACAAGCACCAGTGACAAACAGATTTTTTTTTTTAACTCAACAGATTATGCTTTTTCACTTAAGGCTGGTGCCCTATTGTTTGAGAAACACTACTGTTTCACTCAATGAGTGTTGATCATCATCACCACACAAAGTGAGAGTTGAGGCAATGCCTGTGATATCTAAACATTCCACAAGGCCCACATTTCAAAGCTTCATGTTATACACATAATTATATACAAATTCTTGTCAATAAAAATAGTTCATTAATTTAAAAATGTTTGTTGAATATGCAGTTATTTCCACAAGCAAGAATAATTAGGAAATTTGTTAAGGTCCATTTATTCTTTGCCTCCTAAGGTTTAATTAATATGCTATGCCACTAATCAGGGCATTAGTGCTTGAGATGAAGGTTTTTTTCTTCCTAAAGTTAAATAAATGAATTAATATTCTGCTTTCGTGGGGCTGTGGTTTAGCACAGTACTTGCCTTATCTTGGGATCAGCAAATTTTTAAGACTTAGCCACTGTATATAATTCAAAGATTTATTGAGATGATAATTTTATACTGCCAACCCAGTACTTGGGTTTGAATGCAGGGCCTTTCATTGTTAGGCTAGATTTCTGCTGCTGAGCTACGCCTCCAGTCCTGCTAAGCACTTCTAACTGAAATGATACAGGAAAATAATTATTAAATAATCCAGTACTCGAGGTGCCCAAGGCTTGGCATGGCATCCACATCTGAAATCCCAGCACTTGGGAGACTGGGGCAGAGGAACTTTGGGTTCAAGGTCAGCACTGGCTACATAGTACAACTCAAACAAAATGAAACAAAAAATAATAAAGTCTCATAGCAGGCCTTCGGTATTTACTAATCCTGTCAAATTGATTGAGTGATTTAGTGCTAGGACCTGGGCTTGGATTAAGGGCCTCATACTCTCCTTTAGCTTTTTTGATCAAGCGTCACAGCTTCTCTTTTGACATTTTGGTGGCTCACTGGAGATAAAAGTCTCATGGATTTTCCTTCTAGGCTGGCTTAGAACTGGGTAAGAAAATCTGAGATCGTCAGATCTCAGCCTCCTGAGTAGCAAGAATTTCAGGGATGACCCACCAGCTCCCATCATTTTAAAATAAAACTGAAGACCCTAAGTCCAAAGCACAATGGAAAAATATATAGTTAATTTTAATAGAGACAGTGTTAACTTTGGACAGAGGAAAGATGGTTTATTTCACCGAATTTAAAAATGTTTCCTTGTCCTTGTCATTTCCTGGTCATATAATGAATATATATATATATATATATATATATATATATATATATATATATAAAGAAAGAAAGTCAGATAAAACATATAACAGCTAGTTACAGATTTAATTTCAGTGATTGGGAATGTGGCTTAGTATTAGAGTGCTTGCCTAGTATGCATGAAGTCCTGGGTTCCATATTTCAGTACCACGCATACAGAAAAAGCCAGATATGGCTCTGTGGCTCAAGTGGTAGAATGCTAGACTTGAGTGAAAGAAGCTCAAGGACAGTGTCCAGGTCCTGAGGACTGAAAAAAGAATCAATTTCAGGTAAACAACAACAAATTGAGTGTATGTCCTCACGTAATGGGGCATCTAAGATATAGGACATACTTAACCAACAACAGCGAATTCTCACAGTTGACTTGAAATTCAAATGTAACTGGACATGTTGTATTCTTAGTTGTGAAATCTGGCAATCCCAAACAGAAATGACTAGGAGCAATTTGAAAAACAATAATAATTTGGTGAGCTCTTTTTATTTTGTAAGGAATGTGCTGTTGGCAGCCAACCAAATGCTTTAAAGTTTTTAAGTTAATTTGTCTCCTCTTCAAACCTATGGTTAGTTTGCATAATGCCACTGTGATTTCACCTTTCTTTAGAAAATACTCTAGAATCAAAATATCTATTTTAGCTCTTCATGGTCATAAAAAAAAAAGAAGAACAGTTGTTAGTCCTGGCTAAAAGCCAGACATTTGGTGTAGAATTATCACTTGCTTATTCTACTAGAAGTTTCCATAGAAGCTTGTGAAGCAGGTTTTCCTTTTGGTTTGAGTCCAGTAGCCAGGAAACCATTTACATGGATGTTTATTTTCATTGCATAGTGAAGAGCCCCAAGCACTCATAGGAAAGAAAGAAAAGGGCCAAGCTTGATAAGCAGTGTGGCCAGAGGATAATAAGTGGCTTGTGACCTGCCTATGTTCGGGTTCACAGAGCAGAAGAGCCAAGTTTGGATGGAGATCTTGGCAGGAAACTGCTAGCCATGAAAGAAAAACCAGAAGTTGCACTAATTTTGTTCTTTTATGAATATTCCTCCCTTCTTTCTTCACCTTTCATAAGCAACCATAGAAATCTCATGTCTGAACTCTAAACTTCCATAAAGTTGGTAGGTGAGCAGCTGTGGGAGACTAGGGCCTTTTGCCAATACAAAACTCTGAGGACATTATGGGTCTCCAGCCAGCTCACCACAACCCTTTTCTTTCTTCTCTGAGCCCTGGGTATTGGCTGGCCTGGTTCTTTCCCTCCTCTACCACCTGTTATTTCCAACTGCATTTATCTCCTCCCTGGAACCATGTGGGACAGAAGACAGCTTCACGACTTCTGGCCTACCTTATTCCCACCAACTGCAACTAAACCCAGAAATACACCTCCTAGAGAGTCAATTGACACACTAATCAATATATAGCTGATTTTTGTAACATGCCAAGGATACTCAATGGGAAAGAAATCTTTTTTTTGAGAAATAGTGCTAGAATAACAGAATGCACATGTGGAAAAATTAGATGGTACTTCTTTTCTCACACCATGTAATAAAGTTCATTCAAACTGGAAGCTAAACCTAAAGGCAAAAATCTAAGTCTAGAAAGGTTTTAAAATAAAATATGGAATACTTTTGCCAATGTGGGCAGGCAAATTTCATAGAAAGTTCCCCAAAGAGCCTGTAGTCCTTGTTACTTGATGGCAAAGATAGCACCAAACCCGATCTGAAAAACAAAGTGAATGCAAATAGATGGGGAATGTGGCTACAATGGCAAAGTACAAGGTTCTGAGTTCAATCCCCAGTAATGGGGAGGAAAATAAAATTAGGAAAAAAATCTATTAGATGCAAAAGGAAATAGTTGTTTAATTTTTTTTTGTTCTTTTGCTCATTAAAAAATAACATTAGGCTGGCGAGGGTGGCTCATGCCTGTAATCCTAGCTACTCAGAAGGCTGAGATTTAAGGATCTCAGTTCAGAGTCAGCCCTGGAACTAAAGTCTGTGAGACTCTTATCTTCAATTAACTACTAGAAAACCGGAAGTGACATTGTGGCTCTAAATGGTAGAGCTCTAGCTTTGATCAAAAGAGCTCAGGGACAGTGCTCAGCCCCTGAGTTCAAACCCCACAACTGACCAAAAAACAAAAACAAAAACTTATTTAGATTGGGTATGATGTAATCCCAACCCTTAGAAAGCTGAGAAAGGAGGATTGTTTTAGTCTAGCCTGGGCTAAGTAGTGAGATCTTGTCTCAAAAAAAAAAAAAAAGTACATTTCATTATATAGCTCAATTAAGTAGCATTAAATAAGAGTATTATAGAAGAGGCTGGAAGGAAGTTATATAACCAACAACACTTGTACATGAAGGGCTACTATACCATGCTGAGATTGAATTTGGCCTCCAAACTGACAGTCTATGACAGCCTATGATGAATAACGTAGGATGGCGCTGCAAGAGACATTTTAGAAGGTTTGTGAGATGCTGCATATGAAGAATGGAATTACCTTTCCTTTGCCCTTCTATTTTATGGTAGCCAGCAATGGAAATATAAGGATTCCTTGCCTGTCAGGCTTAGCATAGTGCACAAATGAGAGCTTAAGCTTTTTCTCTTTCCTAAAAAGTCTCTTTTCCTTCTTGTCATTGTTTTAATGTTTACATTAAAAGTAGTGCTTTACATTACCCCCCCTTCTGTCTGACTGTACTGGGTTTGAACTTGTGGCCTCATGCTTGTTAAGCAAGCAATCTACCACCTGGGCTACTCCTCAGCCCATGTAACAGTGTTTATAGGTAACTAAGTAAAATGTTATAATTCCCAACTGGAATCAGTCTCATATAATACAGGGTGATATGGAAAGTCAACCAAAGACCCAGAATTTTATGTATATGCATGCACTTCTAGTTATAATTCAAAAGTCTTAGACATGAGTCAACAGTGAAAATGTGAAAAGAATAAAAAGGAAGATCATTTTACATACACACATTCATGGCAAGCAATGGCACATGCTTTTTTTTTTCTTTTAATCTACAGACGTATCCATTGAATACAATTTACCTCTCTTTGTCACTGTCTCCTACTAGGGTCTCAAAAGTCTTAAGTCCTGGGTGAGGTAGCTCACACTTGTAATGTCAGCTACTCAGGAGACTGTGATTTGGAAGGACCACAGTTGAAAGCTAGCCTGGGCAAAAAAAATTATGAGGCCACTCTTCCTGTCCACTCCCCATCTCATCCAGGAGCAAAACTGTGTGTGATAGCGCACACCTGTCACATCAGCCACACAAGAAATAGGAGGATCCAGATCAAGGCTGGTGTGGGTGAAGAGTGAGGCTGGGTGCATAGCACCCATAAGCACTGAGTTCAGGGAAGTATGGGAATGTGGTGTGGTGGTAGACTGATCCCCTAGCATGCACAAAACCCTGGGTTCTATTCCTTGGTACCATATACACAGAAAAAGCCAGAGATGGTGCTGTGGCTAGCCTTGAGAAAAGCCCAAGAACAGTGCCCAGACCCTGAATTCAAAAAAAAGGACTGGCAAACAAGAAAAGAAAAGAAAGCACTGAGTTCAACCCAGTACTGCCCCCCAGCCCTCCACCATGGCCTCTTCAACATTGAGTTTCTGGCTTTATAGCTATGACGTTGCTGTAGCAGTCTTCACAAATGCTCTGTAAGGGCATACTTTACATTTGTAACTGTTGGTTGTTTTGTTGAGAATTGCAGAGAAACTAAATTAGGATTAAAGATATGAGGGAGACCATGGGCCGCATATGGCTTGCAGGGCATGTAAATAAGTAAGGCCTACTAGGTTTATAAAAATGAAGCCAACTGGACTTCTGTAGTTCCCAGATTACTTCTTCCAGAATTTCCTGGAATTCTCCATTACCTTTTCCTCTGGCCATCACAGCATAGGTCCTCCATGAAATCCCTCTGAGGTTAAGCAAAATTTCTGGTTAAAATGAAACTCTTACGTCTGCTCACTCAGCTGCATCACTTCAAAGAGGAAAACAAATAAAACCCAGCTTCCTGTCATCTCCCAGCATTAAAGGATGACAAACTACAGTTGCTTTCCATTTTGACTAGAAGCAAAACTGCAGATGAATCACATAATAGATCAAGAAACCAAGGAAACTAAAATAACCCCTTCATCAGTGCAAGTTAACTAGTTCAAGGCAATGACAAGCTCCCACGCTGACACCCTCTGAACTTCAAATGACAAGCAAGAAGAAAAGGAAAGGAAGAGAAACTCTGCTGAGCAATCAGCTCATTACCTAATATCTCAACCGGAACGATTGAAATCTTCAAGTGCTTTTTAGCCATTTTAAGATGCAAAAAAGAAACTGTTAAATATAATGCATGCTCATATACTGGGAAAGTTTTTCTTTGGTGAAGGTAAATTCCTCCTCCTGGTGCTAGAGACAAGACTAATGACTAATACACTCATTAACTTATTTATCAAACATTCATTCATTCATTCATTCAGTGTCAACACTGCCCAGCCACATTGCTGGAGAACCACCTGGAAACCTATGTGCTTTTAAGTTTATAGAATTTGGGTGGGGGGTGATGCTGACAATTAATTTACTTTATGACACAATGGCCTATGTATTCTTTGACAAATGTCCAGCCCCCACTTTGACCCCCTGAAGGGAAAGGTAGCATATTTGCATAAGGGACAACCATATCTGACCTCTATTCTTGTACACTGTATGTAGTGAGGTATCAAGAACAGCTATATTCCTTTCTATTAATTACAATAAAAATATATGAAAAAAAGAACAGCTATATTAAATTTAAAAAAAGGAACAGCTATGAAATAATGATAATTACATTAACTAGATCACTAATGACTATAGGCTAGCCACACCCTCTATGTTCAGAGTGCTTACTTGCAGGGGTTTGCCAACTGGTATGTGGGCTCAGAATAACTTGGGGTGCTTTTAAAAAATATTTGCTTCATTGGGCACAGTGGGCTCATGTCTGTAATCCTAGCTACTCAAGTGGCTGAGATCTGAGAATCAAGGTTCAGAGGCAGCCAGGGCACAAAAGGACCTGAGACTCTTATCTTCAATTAACCTCCAGTAAGTGGGGCTTGGCTCAAGGATAGGGTGGTAGCCTTAAGCTGAAGAGCTCAGGGACAGCGCCCAGGCTGAGTTCAAGGCCCATGACCCCCCCCAAAAAAATTGTTTCTAGCCAGGTGTGTCTTCAGTACCACATAAACAGAAAGAGCTGGAAATAGTGCTGTGGCTCAAGTAGTAGAGTGCTAGCTTTAAGCAAAAGAAACTCAGGGACAGAATCCAGGCCCTGAGTTCAAGCCCCAGGACTGGCAAAAATAAATTATTTTAGGAGTCAGGTGCTTGTGGCTTATGCCTATAAGCCTAGCTATTCAGGAAGCTGAGATTTGAGGATCAGGGCTCAAAGCCAGCCTGGACATCAAAGTCCAGAGACTCTTACCTCTTATCTATTTAAAAACAAAAAAGCCTGAAGTGGAGCTGTGACTCAAGTAATAGAGCTGTAGCCTTGAGCAAAAGAAGCTTAGGGACAATATCTAGGTCCTAAGTTCAAGCCCCAGAATCAGCAAAATAAAATTACTGTAGAATCAGAAATCTTTCAGACTGAGGCCTGTAGATCTTGTGCACGTGTGTGCACGCGTGTGTGTGTGTGTGTAGGAGCTTGAGTTCAGAGACTCATGCTCTTGCTTGGCTCTTTCACTCAGGCTGACACTATACACCTTTAGCTACAACTTCACTTCTGGCTTTTTGGTGGTTAATTGGAGATAAGAGGTTCACAGCTTGGTGCCAGAGCTTTACACTTGTAAATCCTAGCTACTCTGGAGGCTGAGATCTGAGGATCGCAATTCAAAGCTTGGGCAGGGAAGTTCATGAGATTCTTATCTCTAATTAGCCACCAAAAAGCTAGAAGAGTTGTGGCTCAAGTAGTAGAATGCTAGCCTTGAGCACAAGAGCTCAAGAACAAGGACAGTGCCCAGTCCCTGAGTTCAAATCCTAGAACCAATACACACACACTCAAAATAGTTTCACAGAAGAAATATAAGGGCGGGGGGTTTGGCCTACTGGCAGAGTGCTTACCTAGCATGCACGAAGACCCTCGTTTGATTCCTCAGTACCACATACACAGAAAAAGCCAGAAATGGTGTGGTGGCTTAAGTGGTAGAGCTCTAGCCTTGAGAAAGCCCAAGGATAGCTCTTGGGCCTTGAGTTCAAGCCCTGAACTGGAAAAAAAAATTCACAGACTTTTCTCCCTTGGCTAGCTTCAAACCATGGTCCTCCAATCTCAGCTTCCCGAGAAGCTCGGATTATAGGTGTGAAGCACCAGCTCCAGGCAAATCTGGTTCTAAAGTAGCCTCTCCAGGAGAGTCAGGTGCTGCTTGTATTGATGGCTGTTCAGACCATCTCTAAGGTACCTTCAGTTCTGAGAGTCAGAGCATCCACTTGCTATAGAGATGAGACTGTCACTGAGAAAATGACACTTTTGATTAAAGTCAGAGGGTACTGAGGGTGGGGAGGCAATTTTGGTAACAGAATTTTGAAAATGATCCAATTGAGTGTACACAGAAAAATTATACTGAGGTAATCACCCTTAAGAGAGTAAGTACAATATGATCTGGACATACATAATTCTAGTATGTTTTGTGATGGAGAAGCTTAGTAGGAATAGCCATCTTCAAATGTATAGCTGATAGATTCAGCTATAATTAGAAAGAGACTAAGAGAATAAATTCCAGATGCTTCTATTTCATGTAGCATTAACGATAACTTTGGGTGACGCAGGGGCTGTTCAACTTAAGTTAGAAATGACAAGTGTTTGCCCCCAAAAGGAATAAATATTTTGGGTAGAATGCCTTTAATCATCATTCTGGTGGCAGATTAGAACTTCATTGGTGATAGAGAGAAAACAAACTAAAGAATCGTAGCATAACCAAAGAAACATAACATTTTGATTTTCTGTTAGTGGTGATTGTTTGGGATCTGTCATTTATTCCGCTGGTTTGAGAGTGCTGCTGAAATAAAAAGCATATTTTGGGGTTAGAAAAAAATCATAAAATGGAAAACGTTTAAAAAATCCAATAAATTCTCTCACTAGCTTCTGTCCATTGCTTCTCAACAGCTTCTGTCCATTGAAAGTAGCATGATTCCTCATTCAGATTTCCATTCTCTTCCAGGAATACAATTTATTATGGGAGAAGCCATCAACAGGTTAGGCCACATCCTCCAGGCAGACATGGGAAATTCTCACCCACCAGTACCTTAGGCCATGTTTATTTCCTCTTCCTAGGACATAAAATCTAATATACCTGCCTTTATAAGATTATTTGTGACACTCATTGGAAGAATCTAATCTCATTAAATTAATAAAACGCTTTGTGGATCTTTTAGAACTCCAAGTGCAGAATCTGACACTTGAATTCCTATCATTATCACCTACTTACAGGTAACTAAGCACACATTACAACAAATGCTAACTCGTGGGACCCATTGCATGGTATTTTTGTCAAGAATGCTATGCCCAGAGTTTGAAAAGACACACACATGGACTTGGGGTATAGCTCAGTGGTATGACAGACACTTTTCTGCCACATACAAGAACCCTGTGTTTGATCCCCAGCACAGTAAAATAAAAAAAAAAAAAAAAGCAGGCACATATTAAAGTGGATGTTTCAGCAAGCTTATTATCTTAATTCTTGGACTATTATATTGTTGTTTAGAAAAGTTATGTGTAGCTCAGACTTCAAATACATTGTTCTATTGTCAGCTTAATAAAATTCTTGCTGGGCCAGAGGCTGGTAGCTCATGTCTGTAATCTTAGCTACTCAGGAGACAGAGATCTAAAGATTGCAGTTTGAAGCCTGCCCAGGCAAGGAAGTCTGTAATATTCTTATCTCTGATTCATCATCAAAGAAATCCAGAAATAGAGCTGTAGTTCAAGTGGCAGAGCACCAGCCTTATGTGAAAGAGCTAAAGGATAGCACCCAGGCCCTGAGTTCAAACCCTAGTATCAGCACTATATATAGTAAATAAATATACATATATATTTATATATTTCTTGACAAAGGCACTAAATACCACTTTTCCTATTGTATCATACTACATAGACACAAGAGGTCCCTTGTTAGTTTGCTTCTAAATTCTCTTTTGTGCTGTTTGCTTATAGTTATACCACAAATATTCTCCTTTGGCTTCACTGTATGTGAATGTCTAGAGTTCTGTCTAATTTACCATGTCTTGGTGTATTTTGATCTAGCTTCCACATGTGAGAGTAAACATGTACTCCTTGTGTCTCTGAACTTGGCTTACCTTACTTACCACAATTTGTTCTAGGCCCATCAATTTCCCTGCAAATGACGTATTATTCTTTCTAATGGCTGTGTAAAATTTCATTGTGTATAGGTACCACATTTTTTGGATCCACTCATTGATGGTAGGGCTGTTTTCACAATTTGGCTATGGTGAACAGTACAATAATGAATTTGGATGTGCAAGTGTCTTTATGGTATCCTGGCTGGTGATGTTGTGGATAGATGTCCAGGAGTGTTCTGGCTGGGTCATAGGTAAGATCCGTATTTGGTTTTTTCTTTTTTTTTTGGAACCTGCAGACCACTGTCCAGAGTGGTTGTATTAGTTTTCATTCCCACCAGCAGTGCAGTAAAGTTCCCCTTTCCCCACCTCCCCACCAACATTTGTTGTTTGACCTTACAATGCTGGCCAATCTAACTGGGGTGAGGTAGAATCTCAGTGTTACTTTGAGGGACCAGGAGCATAGCCTAGTGTAGAGTGCTCACCTAATATGCACAAAACCCTGGGTTCCATTCCTCAGAACCACATACACAGAAAAGGCAAAAGGTGGTGCTGTGGCTTAAGTGGTAGAGTGCTAGCCTTGAGAAAGCTCAAAGATGGTGCCCTGGGCCTGAGTTCAAGTCCAGAACTGGCAAAAAATAAATAAAGAAAGAAAGAGAGAGAGAGAGAGAGACAGACAGACAGACAGACAGACAGACAGACAGAGACACAGAGAGAGAGACAGAGAGAATGGAAGGAAAAAAGAAAGAAAGAAAGAGAGAGACAGATACAGAGAGAGAGAGAGAGAGAGAGAGAGAGAGAGAGAGAGAGAGAGAGAGAGAGAGAGAGAGAGAGAGAGAGAGAATCTCCCTGTTATTTTGATTTGCATTTCCTTTATGGCCAGGAATGTTGAGCGTTTCTTCATTGTTGCCTCTTCTGAGAAGTCGGTCCTTAGCTCCTTTGCCCATTTAGTGATTGGCTTATTGGCTTTGGGGGCTTTAGTTTCTTGAACTCCTCATATATATTGGATATTAGGCTTTGTTGAATGCATTGCATTGCTGTTAGAGATCGGCTCCCACACTTTTGGCTGATTGATTCTAACCCTGCTTTGTGAAAACACCAAGCCCCGGTCTTTCCACTTTATTATGGTGAATGCCATATTTTGTCCTGGCTAAAATGAGTGAGACTTCAGACAACCCACTCAAAATGTCTCCGGCTTTTTCCCTGTTTTTGGAAGAACAGGAAAGTTTTCTGTAGGGGAGAATATTTTGTACTCCATTAACAGACACATTTATCCCTTTTCAGTCTAATAAACCATACAGTAGTAGGAAGCCGTTAGGACAGGGAAAAGAGATATAGAAGGGAGCTTGGTACAAGTCAGTATATAGTAAATGGAGCAGAGTTAAACTGCTTGGAACTTAGACAAACAATGATGGAAAGTACTTTATGCAAGCAAATATTAGTGTTGCACAATAAGTATAAAACACACAGATGAACCTCACAAAACATGTTTGTGAAACATAGTAATAAAATACTGCCAATGTCAGTGCACAGTGTCCCTAACAAACTTAGGCACATTCAATCAAGGTTAATAGAAAGAAGGAAGTATCTTTGTGTGTGCGTGTATGTGGTGTGTGTGTGTGTGTGTGTGTGTGTGTGTGTGTGTGTGTGCCAGTCTTGAGGTTTGAACGCTGGTCCTGGGCATTGTCCTTTAGCTTTTGTGGTCAAGGCTAGCACTCTGTCACTTGAGCCACTGCTTAATGTCTGTCTTTGTTGTTGGTTAACTGGAGATAAAAGTCTCATGGACAGTCTTGCCTAGATTGGCTTTGAACCTTAATCTTCAGATTTCAGCCCCCTGAGTAGTTAGGATTAGAAGCGTGAGCCACTATTACCCAAAGTAGCATTTTTAAAAGATACATATATGAAATGGCCACTTTTCAAAATTATTTTAAAGCAATTTTCAAATTGTTTCATGACTTCACTTCCTAGAGAAGGTATGTGAAGGTTCACAGTTTTGTGATAGTATCACTATTGCCTCCAACTCACAATCCAGCCTCTCCAATGTGATTACAGGCATGCACCATCATACTTGATTCTGAAGGTTCACTTTTTTTGCTTACTTGCAAGTCCTGGGCTTGAGCTCAGGGCCTAAGCACTTTCCTTGGACTTTCTCAAGACCAGAGCTCTATCACTTGAACCTCAGAACAACTTCCGGCTTTTTTCTATGTATGTGGTACTGAGGAATCGAACTCAGGTCTTCATGCATGCTAGGCAAGCACTCTACCACTAGGCCCAACTCCCGGTCCCTGAAGGTTCACTTTTAACTCAAATCAATTATCATATTAAAACTGTCAAAAAGGTCATTTTTTTTTAGTTTAATAACAATGTTTTCCAAGTCACATCATGTCATGGCGTTGGACTCAAGTATACTTCAGAGACCATATTTCCTGATAAGCAACTCTGTATTACCATGTATATTTTAGAATATATGCAACAGTTTCAGACACTAGGAAACAACAACTAATGTAAATGTAAACTGATGCTTCTTAGCTATTCTTCAAACATATTTGAGCATGTGCTTGTGTAAATAGTCATCACAAAATTCTAGTATGTTAACACTCTCACAGTAACAAAGCAATTGATCTATTCAAAAGCTAGACTGTTGAAGGTGTTTTCCCATAATTTTCTAATACAGGAATTCTTTTCATAGGCTAGTTAAGAAAATATAGCTGGGCCAGGATCACAGTAAGTAATCCAAATGTGCTCCTGCTCTCCTACAAAGAATGATACCTTATGGAGCTTTCTCACTGGGCATGCACTAATCAAGTCTCAATTGCTCTGAGAAACTTCCTGGAAAGAGGAAGTGCTGGATCTCTATGCACTTCTCAGAGGATTCACAGTGTGAATCCTCTACTTTCATATTCTCTTGCAGTTGCCTGGTCAATGACTAGGGATTCATTCACACGGATCTGAGAGTTAGTGGATCCAAAAAAAGAAGAAAGAATTCTGAGCAATTTGCTACCAAAGAGTGGGTAACCACTCTTTTTCCCTGAGGAAATAGAAAAGAAACTGTTAACTACTTCCTGACAGTCATATACACAAATGCCAGAAAAGTATTATAGACAAAATTAACCAGAATATAACTTTACAAATCTGCTATATGTCTTCTTAATTAAATATGCATTCCCTCCTGCTATTTATTTTACTATAATTTTATGCCCAGGAAAAGCAAAGTAGACACAAGACATCTAAAATAGGATTTCTGGGAAAAGGGGGAGAAGGGATAGAATACGGCACAGAGGGAGTAAGGGACCAGGGACATAAGTTAGGTAATTATACCTCAGAATGTTCCAATAGCACAGAGCTGCAAAATGAGAAGCTTTCTTTAGAATAAGTGGCATCTGTTGCCTTACAATATTTATAGCATAGTTGCTTTGGTGCACAATATTCTATTTGGAAGGCTTTAGGACCCACTACTGCATGTCACCTTCCCCTAGACATTTAGGACCACATATCCATTAAAGAGAAGCCTTAAAACAGTGTCATAGTCAGACAGGCCTATAAACTATGTGGTCTTGGAAAGGTCAAGTAAATCCTGGGTTCCTATTTTGTAAAATAAAAAGCACAAACCCAGGTTTACTAACAGTTCTAAATTTGTCATTCTAGTAATTGATTCATAATAAGGCTTCCTCTACAGCAGATAGTGCAATCAATATTGCCTAGGAATTTGGTTGGCTTGCTTTCTTTCTTTCTTTCTTTCTTTCTTTCTTTCTTTCTTTCTTTCTTCCTTCCTTCCTTCCTTCCTTCCTTTCTTTTTTTCTTTTCTTGGGTCATGGGGCTTGAACTCTAGGCCTGGGTGCTGTCCCTGAGCTCTTCAGCTCAAGGCTACCACCCTACCTCTTGAGCCACAGTGCCACTTCCAGTTTTCTGGTGATTAATTGGAGATAAGAGTCTCACAGATATCAGTGCCTGGGCTGGTTTTGAACCTTGATCCTCAGGTCTCAACCTCCTCAGTAACAAGGATTACAGGTGAGAGCTACCATGCCTGGCTGCTTGGTTTTCTTGAACTCAGAACCTTGCATTACTTAGGCCAGTATTTGACCTAAATGCTAGATCTCAGCCCATAATAGGTCTTGTTGATTGTTTAATTTCCTCTTGTCCCTCTCCCCATTCTAGACACTGTTCACTGTCCTCTGTGATTTCTCTGCCTTCAAAAGAATCCACATCTCATAGCTAGTATATTGGTTCTTGGTTGCTGCATAACATGCTACCTCAAAGCCCTGCAGGTTAAGACAGTAAACATGAATTGCTCCACAGAGGCTGAGAGGCAGGAACTCTGGAAGAGATTAACCAGCTTTCTCTGGCTCAAAACATGTAGCCATAGACTTAAATTGCTAGAAAACAGGATGAGGTGAAGCAGAACCCAGAAGCACACTGTGGCCTTTACAGTGTAAAGGCAGAAGTGATAACACACTGTGTCCATAAAATGATTCTCTGTATGCAGTTCACCAGTCCAGCCCACATACAAGGAAAAACTCTCAAAGAATTTGTAGACATGATTTCAAAGCCAAGTCAGTCAGCTAAATAAATTGGAGGAGGGAGATACACAAGAAATTTCTGCATGAACGAATACATGAAATTTCAATCTTGTTAGAAAAAATTCAGCTGGGAGCTAGTAGCCCACACTTGAAACCCTAGCTACTCAGGGATCTGAGATGTGAGGATTGTGGTTCTAAGCCAGCCATCTCAGGCAGAAAAGTCTGTAAGAGTCACCTCCAAATAACCTGCAAAAAATGCTGGAAGTAGAGTTGTGGCTCAAGTGGCAGAGCACCAGACTTGAGCAAAGAAGTCAGAGCAAGTAAAAGACTGAGGCCCTGGAATTCATAGCACTAGTACTGGCATACATACAAAAAAGAAGGAAGAACAGGACAACAGAGAAAGAAAAGAAAGAAAGAAAGAAAGAAAGAAAGAAAGAAAGAAAGAAAGAAAGAAAGAAAGAAAGAAGAAAGAAGGAAGGAAGGAAGGAAAGAAAGAAAGAAAGAAAGAGAGAGAGAGAAAGAGAGGAAGAGAGGAAGAAAGGAAGGAAGGAAGGAAGGAAGGAAGGAAGGAAGGAAGGAAGAGAGAGAAAAGAAAGGGAGGAAGGAAGGAATGAGGAAGGGAAGGAGGAGAGAAGGAGGGAAGATAGGAAGGAAGGAGGGAAGAAGGAAAGAGAAAGGAAGAAAGGAAGGAAGAAGGAAGAAAAGGAAAGGAAGAGAAAGGATTGGGAGGGAGGGGGGAAGGAAGCAAGGAAGGCTTAAGAGGAGTATAAACCCAATTCTCACTTCTTTCAAACTTGATTCTGGTGTTATACTTCAGCAGCCTTGAAATTAAAAGCAGGATGACTACCAGAATTGTTCTCCCTTATAAATGAACATGCATAGGAACCCAGAAGATTGCTCAATTTAGTTGTCAGTGCAAACAGCCATAGCACACAACCTTTCTGCCACCAAACGTCTGGGAAAGAGAAAGGAAAACAAATGGGGGAAAAACCTACTTTAAAAAAATGATGCTTGCCAATCTAACCATGTATAACTTCAGGCTTTAATTGAGAATTGACCTTTGTTAATTTACAACAGACAATAAAATGGTTAATTGCTGCTTTTATCAATATCTCTCCTTCCAGACAGATTTGCTGGGAAGTGGAAGTGTACTACCAGTCATGAGGCTTTTGTTTGCTCTGGGATTAGTAAAGTAAAGAGAACCAAAGGCCAGCCATAGAATCTCTGTAATAATCTGTGTTCTCTGGGTATCTTATTAGAAGAAGGCTCTGATAATTAAAAAAAAGAAAAGAAAAAAGCTCATAGCAGTCCCTTGTTTAATTTTGCTTTTCGGAAACTATTTTACAGTTGGTCATGGAAGCACAATCCTGTAATCCAAGTTCTCTGGAGGCAGAAGGGTTGTAGGTTCAGAGCCAACCTGGCCTACATAGTAAGCATCAGGCTATGTTATGATACTAGTCCCCAAAACAAAACAATATACACTTTACTTGAATAATTTAAAAATACATCACCAGCCAGGAGTTTAGCCTAGTGGTAGAGTGCTTGCCTATCATGCACAAGGACCCGGGTTCTATTCCTCGGCACCACATACATAGAAAAAAGCCAGAAATGGTGCTGTGGCTCAAGTGGTAGAGCTGTAGCCTTGAGAAAGCCCAAGGAAAGTGCCCAGGCCCTGAGGTCAAGGCCTAGGACTGGCAAAAAAAAAATACAGGGGCCGGGAGTTTGGCCTAGTGGTAGAGTGCTTGCCTAGTATGCACAAAGACCCAGGTTTGATTCCTTGGTACCACATACATAGCAAAAAGCCAGAAGTGATGCTGTGGCTCAAGTGGTAGATCCCTAGCCTTGAGAAAATCCAGGGACAGTGCTCAGGCCCTGAGCTCATGACCAGGACTGGCAAAAAAAATACAGTACCAACTATGTATGAATATGGCACAAGGAACATCAATGAATCTTCAGTAGGGGTTTGAAAAGGTAGGGGAAGCGAATATAATAGTTATTCTGAGAAAAATAAATGCATGTCTGAAATACCATAGTGAATTCTCTTGATGGAATTAATACATGTCGGGGTCCTTCGTCCCCGGTCCCTCTCTACTAGTAGGGGGGAAGGGGAAAACACACCCCAACTAGGCCAAGCCTCGAGAGGAAGGGGCCCACTGTCCTCCTGCACCCAGCCTTCTTACCCCGGAGCATGAACAGAGACACCACACAACTTCACCAAGGCAGGAAGATCTCTCTATTCCCTAAATCCCTCCTCCTTATATTGGGTGAGGGGGCCTATCAGTATACAAGATGGACAGGACAAAGAGGTCCACGTGCTTTATCTCTACTACAAGCCTCAGCAGAAAGTTATTAGACATGGCGTTACTCGGCCCCCAACAAATACACACTTAAAAAATGACAGGAAAGGGGCCGGGAGTTTGGCCTAGTGGTTAAAGTGCTTGCCTAGCGTGCACGAAGACCTGGGTTCGATTCCTTGGTACCACATACATAGAAAAAAGCCAGAAGTGGTGCTGAGGCTCAAGTGGTAGAGCCCTAGCCTTGAGAAAGTCCAAGGACAGTGCTCAGGCCCTGAGCTCAAGCCCAGGACTGGCAAAAAAAAAAAAATGACAGGAAAGTAAAATAGACTCTGATGCGGAGGTGGCAAGTACAATAGAAGGAAAGGCAAACAGAAATGGTGAATGAAGGTAAATATGGTTAAGATGGTTTACCTGCATGTGTGAAAAAGCAATGAAAATTGTTGAAATTGTGAGGGTGGAGATTCAGGAGAGTGAAAGGGGGGGATGAGGTTGATGAGGAAGCATTGTTTACATGTGGAAATGTCACAATGAAGTCCTTTTTTGTACAATTAGTGTCTGGAGGGAGGGAAGGAAGAAAGGAAGGGGAGAAAAAGGGAGAGAGAGAGAGAGAGAGAGAGAGAGAGAGAGAGAGAGAGAGAGAGAGAGAGAGAGAGAGAGAGAGAGAGAGAGAGAGAGAGAATTTCCTTCCACATCTCCTTCTGTACTGAAGTGGAGATCTGTGGACCTTTCTCACTATCCTTTGCTGCCAGAGTGTCCTGGTGTCTCTGAAGGCACCCGGTTCCATTTCTGGACACGTCTAATCATTAGACTCACCTCTATCTCTTAGCTGCTTCTGCTCTGCCCAGCAGTCTCATTGCTCTTCTCCGTGACTTTGGGGATTCAAGGGTTGTCTTTTCTTTTCTTTTTTCTTTTCTTGTTTTTTTTTTTTTTTGCCAGTCCTGGGCTTGAGCTCAGGGCCTGGGCACTGTCCTTGGGCTTTCTCAAGGCTAGAGCTCTACCACTTGAGCCACAGCACCACTTCCAGCTTTTTCTATGTATGTGGTACTGAGGAATCAAACCCCAGTCTTCATGTATGATAGGCAAGCACTCTACCACTAGGCCAAACTCCTGGCTCCAATTATCGTTTCCTTCCTGAACAGAGTTGGTTCTTTCACTCACTCCTGTGTTAGTTTCCTAGATTCCCCAACTCAGCCTTGTGTTGGTCAGTTTTCAATGGGTCCCTTTCAAGAATCTGGATGTGAGGGCAATCTGGCTGTGACATCTGTTACTCCATTGGCACCAGAATTATTGACCTAGCTGGCTGGAGGATGGTCTATTTTCTTGTCATTCTGTGTCCCTGCAGATACTGCACTTGGCTGAAGAGAACCTTCCCCAACAGAAGAGGACCATTTTGTTTTCCAGGGCATATGAGCAGTCATGGTCTTCTGAGAGAACCTCTAAACAAACTCTCAAGAATCCTATCCTTATCAGCTCCCCTATAAGAATTCCATTCCCAGGTAAGCCTTTGATCTGTCAAAAACAGGTCCATCACTGGTTTGACATGTAATGGTCTAATATTACTGAGTGCCTATGTCATTCAATGTACTCAGTGTAAAAGTAAGGGATGAGCAAGACCACGCTTGTTGTGTGGATAAAGCTATCATTTGAAGCATTCTGATGGTAATTCAAACCATACCATCAGAATAAGTTCAGGCTCCAGGACTGGAGCTTAAACTCAGGGTCTGGGCATTGTCCTTGGGTTTTCTCAAAGTTTGCTTTCTACCACTGGAGTCACAGCACCACTTCTGGCTTTTTCTGTGTATGTGGTACGGAGAATTGAACCCAGGGCTTCATGCAGGCTAGGCAAGCACTTCTACCACTAAGCCACACTTCCAACCCTCTGTTTTTGTTTTGTTTTGTTTCTGTTTGTCCGTCTGCCCATCTGTCTGTCCATCTCTGCTCCCTCTGGGCTGTATGGGGAATTTGGGGTTTGGGGTTTGGCACTGGTGTGAAGGCACAGGTGGGGATGCCGTTTGTCCACCTATCTGCCTGTCTGTCCGCTTGTCCATCTGTCTGTCCATCCATCTGTCTGTCTGACCATATGTCTGTCTGTCCATCCATCTGTCCATCCATCTCACTATTGTCTGTCTGTCTGTCCATCTCTCCTCCCTCCAGACTGTACCAGGATATGGGGTTCAGGGTTTGGGGCTGGCATGGAGAAGGCGCCAGTGGGGTCAGTGCCATCAGGGACCCTGGGGGTAAACTGAGTCCCACCCAGCCCGCATCTGGCCCCCTGCACAGGGTGCAGGGGGGGGGGGAGGTGTTGCAGGCTGTGGCCATGATGCCCTTGTTTTTATAATGGGCTTTAGCACTTGTACTCAGGGCCTTGAGTTTGCTAGGTAGATGCTCTACCACTTGAACCATGCCTCTAGAATTTTTTTATTTTCTTTATTTTCAAATAAGATCTCACAATTATGCCCAGGATAGCCTACCTAATAATATTCCTATTTATTTTTTTATTATAGCTGGGATGGCAGGCAAATGCCACCTCACTCAGATTTTTATTAGGTTTTCACCATCTGTTTGCATAAGCTGGCCGCAAACTCCAGTTCTCCTGATGTCAGCCTTCCGTGTAGCCAACTTCAGACTACTAATGTAGCAGGAGCTCACATCAGCTTTCTCAATACCCTTATCAGACAACCAGACATGACTGATGCATGCCAAGACACCCACAACTCCCCCTTTTCTGGGGGGAGGTCTGTTTCTACTTGAACATATCTTTTCTTTTTAACATTCATGTGTTTGCTTCTATTTGCAGTGTATTTTAAATGATTTATCCTAATTTGATTCTAACAAAAACAATGCAACTGACTCTCCCAGCCAACAAAGATCATTTTGGATTCTGTGTATTCAGTGGCCTTCTAGGGCTGTGTGGAACTATTAGCAAGTCCAACTGCTGTTTGCGTCCCTCCAGCTTAGACTTTAAAAAGACACAGCATATTCTTTGCCAAGAAGAACAGGCCTCCTTTCTCCTGGCTCCATGCCCGGCTGTCCTGGAGCAGCTGCAAGTTCCTGGTGAGCTTGTGCTACAGGCTTGGCATAGTGCTTCTAGGACTCAGTGAATCTGTGGGTTATTCTTCCTCCTCAGGAAAGCTGAGCAACAGCTGACCCATGTTCTTTGTCCCATGTGAGCGCTTCTGCACACATGGTTTGTCCTGTGAGTCATGCCAATTACAAGCTCATGCCTGTGATCCCAGTGACTAAGGATGCTGGGATTGGGAGGATCAGAAGTCAAGGATAAGTGGGCCCTCTTCTCAACCAATAGCATGGCATGGAAGTATAAATGGAGGATCGCTGTCCAGGTTATGGTATGGGTTCCCAGGTCCTGTGCATCAGGCTCAACTCCCTGAAGAAAGTGATGGAACTGCTCACCATACCAGTGCAGCACAGCACTTGCCTTCTCCATCTGGGGAAGACAAGCTGCTTAATGCTTACGCAGATGTATAATTGGATTGACTTGGACAAACGAATTCTTTTCTGGAAGAGTTGGATTGGGATCACCTCCAGTTGCTCAAGAAGCAGGATTCTGTAATTTATTTCAATTGTCTACTGAATGAGAACCTACCCCCAAGATCAACTAAAGCAAAAGAGGCTGAAGGTAAGACTCAAGTGGGAGCAGGCTTGGGTGTCAAGGATAAGGCCCTGAATTCAAACCCTAGAACCACCAAAGATAATAAGCATAATTACCTTGAGAACCCTGGGCCTTTGAAACCACATCGAAACATTATTTGCATAAGGGACAATTATTTTCAGATGATAAACCCTCTGAGCCCCAGGTATGGACTTTCTTATTTTCTCCCTTTGTTGTCCCACAAACACCTGATACTTAATATCTTGCACACCAAATGACTCCTTTCCCAACTTTTCTATCTCAGGGAGCAACTCCACTGGAGAGAGGGATTAATAGTAAAGGAGAAGAGAAGGAGGAGGAGGAGGAAGAGGTGGAGAAGGAAAGAAAGAGAGAAGGAGAGGGAGGGAGGGAGAGAGGGAGAGAGAGAGGGGGGGAGGGAGGGAGAGAGAGAGAGAGAGAGAGAGAGAGAGAGAGAGAGAGAGAGAGAGAGAGAGAGAGAGAGAGAGAAATGCATGTGAATCCACTTTTTTCAGGGACTGATCTAATCTAACCTGACATGATCTAACTGATAAGGCTAGTATAAAACTCCTGGGGTCAAATGATCTTCTTGCCTTAATCTACTGGTTCCTGGGACTATAGCTATGCACCACCACAATCAACCAGTTCAAATGATGAAGTGTAGGTACCTCTTTTTTAAGAATGTGTAGAGAATAAGAGAAAATTTGGGGGATCTGGAGCTAAGTGAAGAGTTCTTAGACTTAAAGACAAATCCTTAAAAGGTAAACACTGGATTTCAGAAAAGTGAAAAACTTTTTTGTCTACAGCATCTCCACCCTGAAGGAGATGAAAACTCAAGCTACAGACTGGGAAAGTATATTTGCCAACTCACATATTTGACAAGTAACGGGTATGCAGAATGCAGAAAGAATTCTCAAAATGCAACAGTAAAAGAAAAAAGAACCCAAGCAATCCAATTAAGAAAATGAGCAAAAGACATGAAAGGACATTTTACTAAGAGGGTATACAGACAACAAGCATATGGAAAAATGTTCAAAATCATTAACCAACAGTGAATTGCAAATTCAAACCACAGATATCATGACACATTTACTTGAATGTCTATAGTCAAAAATAGGGACAATACCAAATGCAAGAGTTGATAACTGGACCATTCATATAGTAATGGTGTATAAAATGTCACAGTCACTCTAAAAGACATTTTGGCAATTGTTTTAAAATTTACCCATATGACTATCATACAACTTAAAATTCTCTCTTTGGTATTCATCCCAGAGTAATGAAAACTTATATTCACACAAAAACTTGTGCAAGAATACTTATAGCAGTCTTATCTATAATAGTCCAAAGCTAGAAATAGTTCAGATGCACTTCAGTTGCCCAAACTGTACATATATATATATGTATCTGTACATGTAACTGTACATGTATATATACACTCTAAGAGTATGTGTGTTTATATATATAAACATATATATATTCTAAGAAACATTAATCACAAATGAAAACGGAATGAACTACCAACACACCAAGAAATACTTGAATCTTCCAGATATTTTATTGAGTAAAATAAGCCAACCCTGAAAGGTTACTTTAAGGTCTGATTCTGTGTGTGTGTGTGTGTGTGTGTGTGTGTGTGTGTGTGTGTGTGTGTGTGTGTGTGTAGGTTTGAAATGGAAAAAATTAGAAATCAGGTTGTCCACAGTTAAGGAAGGAGCTGATAGATGTGATTATTAAGGAAGGACATGGAGAGTTATTATCTGTGGTGGATTGGTGGTATAGAATACACATATAAACAACATGGTGTAGAAATGCACATACACAAATTTCAATAGAACTAGACTAAGTAAGTTCAGTGAGTATTCTATTGGTGGTTATTCACTGTAATTAGGTAATAGGGTCCACAGGATATTCTGTGTCATTCCTTCTAATCTACAGTTATTTGGGGGAACTATAATGCTTTTATTACCAGAATTATCAAACACTAACCTTTATTTTTTAATAATTCTGCAATACTGCCTCAGATTCCCACCTCTATGACATCCAAGAATTACAGTTACTTTTTAAAAGCTCAAAATTTAACTGAAAAAAACAAAACATCTAGGGGCTGGGAGTTTTGCCTAGTGGTAGAATGCTTTCCTGGCATGTACAAAGACCCAGGTTCAATTCCTCGATACCACATACACAGAAAAGAACTGAATGTGGTGCTGTGGCCTAAGCGGTAGAGTTCTAGCCTTACAAAAGCCCAAGGATGGCCCTCAGGCTCTGAGTTCAAGGCCCAGGATTGGTCAAAATAAAAAAAAAATCTGGGAGGGGCTGGGAATGTGGCTTAGTGGTAGAGTGCTTGCCTAGCATGCATGAAGCCCTGGGTTCCATTCCTCAGTACCACATACACATAAAAAGCTGAACGTGGTGCTGTGGTAGAATGCTAGCCTTGAGCAAAAGATGCTCAGGGACAATGTCCAGGCCCTGAGTGCAAGCCCCAGGACTGGCAAAAGCAAAAACAAAAAACAAAACATCTGGAAGGGAAAATAAGGAAGACTGAGGCCCGGATTATGGAGTATACTGGGTGCATATATGGAAATATCACAAATGACACCCTCCCTCTTGTGCACAGCCAGTGTAGGCTCATTTTTTTTTAATCTTGAACATAAGATCTCTGAGAAGAATGGATGGGAGCTGAGGGTGGGAAGTGAGAGTAGAGCTGGGAATGGTAAGAAGTGGCGGTTGTCCTGGAGATACCAAACATGACTCAGACCCCAGCTGTTAGAGGAGGGAGTGGCTAGAAAGAGGAAAAGTAATGTGCTTGATTTGGTCTCTAGAGACTAGACCTTTGACATTTGAAAGGAATTTTCCCAGAGAGCTTCCCAAGTCCCCCAAATTCACAAGCACCACGATAACATATAATATCATTAGCCGTGACATATAGTTACAATTTATTGGTATTTTTTTCTTCCGATGGTACAAAAATGAAGGCAAAGGCAAAACAGGAGTGGATCCAGGTCCATGGAGACCTTTGTAGGGTTTCAGCTTCCCTGCTTACACCCGTCCCCATCTTATTTAAACAGAACGTGGTAGGCTCCTCTCTGCGGGCCCCATCTTCACCATGTGGACAATCTTTAATCCCATGGCTGTGGCCACCCGTCACCCTCCTCCAGCTCTGCCTTGAATGACAAAATGTTAAGGAAGCTGGCAGGTCAGGCTTCACCCCATTTCTCCAGCACCCTGGAAAGATAGTATTACCTACATTCCATACCCTCTTGTCATTCCACACCTCTCCATCCTACCCGGTGCCCAAGATTGAACCTCACTCTTTTAAAAAATCAAGCAATGTTCACACATACTTTGGTAAAAGCATTCAATGGTTGAATACCTCTACATGAGCTGCCAACATTTTTCTCTGAGATCAAATGCCTTTAAAAAAGAAGCAACCTTATCCCTTCTTTGATAATTGATAAACAACCTTATCTCCCCCCAAGATAATTTAAAGACACTCTTGTGAAGTGCAATTGTAGTGCAAAGGTGAAACTTACATAACTGATCAAGACACAGGGAAGAAACAACCTTTACTGACATTTTTCTCAGGAACAGTATAATATAGCTGTGCAATCATATACACTGTGGTTTTCACCTGTGGGGTTGACAGTGACTTGAGTTTTCAGGGAAGGATAGACAATCTTTGGAAATGACCTGCTTTTAGATGTCAGGGCAGAAAGGAGGAAGGAGGTGATGAGGCCCAGAGTGTTTCAGTGAAATAGAAAGACAGTTCAATACTGGGGGGCCCAGCCAACTCCTCCAGTGACCTCCCCACCTGCACTGTAAGGTGATCAGGTACACAAAACAACAGCTACAGGTGACCAATCCTTATTGGAGTAAATTATCACAAATATGCAAAAGTTACTTTGTACAGGATGACAGCTAACTTGTAGTTTGGGGAGATTTGAAGCTAAATAGAAAGTTCAAAAAGGAATCAAATATCCAGAGTCTTCAGAAGGGAAGAAAAAACACATTGGATCTAGAGTTGGAGGTGGTGGAGCTACCAGGCATGACACTTCTGGAGGAGGACCATTCAAGATAAAGGAATATAATAAAACCCAAAATTCTGTTGGGTATCTAAAATGCAAGATCAAATGTGAAAAAAAGAAAGGAAAAGAAAGAAGGAAAGCTATATATTTGTTTTAGGCAATTCGTTGTTTTGTCTACTTCTCTACACTTGAGGTTTTACTTTTAGCAAGATTTACTTGCAATACAAAGGCACACTGCCTATGTGTCTCTGACCATATAAAATATTCACCAAAAAAAGATTACTTGTGCCACACATATGAATGAAGGGAACAGCTTTCTCATGGTTTACTGTTTTTCTAAGGCTCATCACCTCTCTGGCTAACTCCTCCTTTCTTGTCCCCCATCCTCTTTCTGTTTCTTCCTTCTCCTCTTTTTCTTCCTTAGTCTGTTTTGTCTATATGAAAAAACAAAACAAAACAAAAAAACCCAAAAAAACAAAAAACTTCACAGGAGTGAGAATGTAGCTCAACTGTAGACCACAGATTTAGCAATCAGAAAGCTCTGACTTCAATCCCCAGCAACGAGTAAAACAAAAGTGAAAACTTATCTTTAGGCCCAAAGAAATGCCACTTGTGTCATGAAGCTGTAAACTTCAGGGTTACTTTTTGGATACTTATGATACTGTATAGCCTTCATATATGATATTCAAAGTGACATTGGAACTTGAGTCCTTACAGGAGAATCAAAAGAATCAGTGCATCACAAGTAAGTTATAGGTTCTCTGAGAGGACATTTCATAGTAATCTATAAGAGAACACCAGGAAAAGCAGGGCAGGAGTGTGGGGCCTGCCTGGATTTCTAGGTCAAAGAGTGAGACTTGATTCCAGGTAGTGTTCAGCCACACATACAAGCATTCCTTTAGAGCAGGGCCTGTGGGAGTAAGAAGAGCAGAAAGGCACAGGGTCAGGGTCAGAGGGTCCTGGGTCCTGAGCAGCAGTGGAATGAAAAGTATATGTTGGCCACAGAAACAGGAGGAAGAATACGAAGAGCTTCACAACCAGCTTGGAGATGATAGTGGGAGAATTAGAAGGAGCCTTTCATAACCCTATGGTTACACAGAGAATTCATCATGGCAAAATTAATGAGAACTAAAAAGGAAGGGCTGTTTTAGGAAGGAGGATGGTTAAGTTTAGCATAGATTTCACTGTTTGCTTGTAGATCAGGAAAAGTGGAAACTTCCAGTCCCAAAACTACTCCAAGAATGGTCTGCAGTGAAGGAATCCCTGTCCCCCTGCCTTGGGGTGTGTTAAAACAAAACAAAACAAAAACACCTGTGGAGTCAAGTCTGCACTCAAAGGCTACACTTGTGTCTGACTCATCTGCATACCACTGAGGAAACTGTCATTTCCTGGACTCTGGAGGCTAGAACTTCTAGGATTTGGGTCTGTTCTGTAGATGTGGTGATTACAAGGGAGCTGAGGAATACATGAGATTGGTAAAGTTGCATGTGAGCCTTGAACAGGACACAGCTTGTACAGAACTCCAGAAGCCAGAGGCCACCTGTGGGCCATGTGTACAGCTGTGGCAGCCTAGCCACAGACTCCTCCACCCACCATCAGCTGTATCACACATTTCCTTCTTCATCTAAGAGCAAAGATGATAACATCAAAGGGAAGATGGCTTACAGGGGTTTTAATGAACTCAGCAAGTGGCAAGAATGTGTGTAGCCATAGTGAGACTTAGCGCCTAAGACCATAATTTTAACCTGAGTACCTCATTCTTCACAACTCTCCCTTACTTGGACACCAAGGTTTCCTACTTATCAGGTAAGTTGATTCTTCAGACTCACCACAAAACACACATCTGTCTATAAGAAATCACTTTCCAATTTCACTAAAGGAAAAGTCAAAATGATACCATTTTAAACAAATCATAAGACATTGTTTCCCTTCATAAATTTCTCAGTTACTTTTTCAGTACTTGAGGAAGGATTTTACATGTCAATTGAGCTTGCTAGTAATTAGCTTTTGAACTTTTTTTTTTTGCAGTCCCGGGTCTTGAACTCTGGGCCTAGGTGTTGTCTCTGAGCTCTTCAGCCCAAGGCTACTGCCTGACCCCTTGAGCCACAGTGCCACTTCTGGTTTTCTGGTGCTTAATTGGAGATAAGAGTCCACGGACTTTAGTGCTCAGACTGACTTTGAACCACAATCCTCAGATCTCAGCCTCCTGAGTAGCTAGGATAACAGGTGTGAGCCACCACGCCCGGATCCTGAGAGCTTTTAAACTTTTAAAAATTGTTATTGTAACAATGATGTATAAAGGGGTCATAGTTACATAAATCAGGTAAGGAATATCTTTCTTTTCTTTCTTTCTAGACAATGTCATCCTTTCTCTTGATGTCTGTCAGTGCAATTATTTTAGGAAGTGTGATTCTAAGTGAAATAATATGTCTAATAGAACATTAGCCAGCAAAGACAGTATGCTTTCTCTATGTCTTTTTTTTTTTTTGCCAGTCCTGGGCTTGAGCTCAGGAATTGAGCACTGTCCTTAGACTTTCTCAAGGCTAGAGCTTTACCACTCGAGCCTCAGGCCACTTCTGGCTTTTTTTCTTCTTCTATGTAGGTGGTACCGAGGAATTGAACTCAGGTCTTCGTGCATGCTAGGCAAGCGCTCTACCACTAGGCCAAACTCCCAGCCCTTTTTTCTTATTTTTAAAAGGTAATTTACTTATTATTCAAGAGTCATTATCATTTCACAAATCAGATAATGAGCACAATATGCTTTTATGAAGCTTATGGATATCCATATTGGTGGCTATTTTCTTTTTATTTTTGGTGTGTGTGTGTGTGTGTGTACTGGACTGGGGTTGAAGTCAGGAGCTCATGCTACCTAGGCTAGCACTCTACCACTTGAACCCCTTTTGCTCTGGTTATTTTTGAGATAGGGTCTTGTTTTTATTTTCCTTCTTGTCCAGGTCCACCTTAACCATGATGGTCTTATTTAAGCTTCCTGTTGTAGCTGGGATGACAGGTGTCTGCCACCACACCCAGCTTTTTCTGTTGAGATCGAGGGAAAGGAGTCTCATGAACTTTATTGACTGGGCTGGGCTGGAACTGCATTCCTCCCATTCTCAGCCTCCTGTATAGATTGGATGACAAGTGTGAACCCCTGTGCTCAGCTATTGCTTGAAGTAGGAGTCATGAGAACAGCTTTCCTGGGATTTGTCTAGAATTTTGATCCTCCAGATCCCTGCTGTCTGAGTAGCTAGGATTACACATGTGAGCCACTGACGTCTACCTACACTAATGACTATTATGGTAAGAACTTAGTGATCAATTCTGTACCAAAAAGTTGGTTAGGGAATTTATACAATTGAATTATATTTTGTGTGAAGGATCAAGCCAGAGCCTCCAACACTAGGCAGGTGTTTTTTGTTTTGCTTTGTTTTGTTTTGCCAGTTCTGGGGCTTGAACTCAGGTCCTAGGCACTGTCCCCAAGCTTTCTTTACACAAGGCTAGCACTCTACCACTTGAGTTATGGGTGCCTTTCCTGTGTATGTGGTACTGAGGTATGGAACCAAGGGCTTTATGCATGCTCTGCAAGCACTCTACCACTAAGCCACATTCTCAGCCTAGGCAAACATTTTATCACTGATTCCCACTTATGAATTTCTTTAACAAAAACTGTAATGAGGCTTAAATGTAGAGTCCTGCAAACACTGAGCAGGTGCGGTACACCTTGAGTTATGAACTTAGTCCTTTTTACTTTTAGTGTTCTTCAGACAGAATTGCATTCTACCCAGGAGGTCTCAGACTCCCATTCTCCTACTTTTGCTTTTGGAGTTACTGGGACTAAGCACATGACACCATAGCTCGAATCCCACATGGGAACTTTTTATTGATACCTTAAAATCTCAATCTTGTGCTCATTTTGGCAGCACATATACTAAAATTAGAACGATAGAGAGATTAGCATGACCCCTGCGTAAGGATGACATGCAAACTCGTGAAGCGTTCTATATTTTTATATGAGCACTGTAATGTGCTGTTCATGACTCTGAGGTGCTGTGTTTTATTATAGTTGCCTATTGTAATTTAACATATACAGCATTAAAAGTATTCACACATGGGAAGAAAAAATCTCAGTGTTAAAAGTTTTTTGCATCTTCTAATTTACTTGAAATGTCCAATGAGAGAGAAAAATAATCAGAAGTGACCTTCACTTGTGATGTACATACTAATAGAGTGGGTTTTAAAATTATTATTATAATTGTATGAAGGCATTCTAATTCAACCAATCAGTAAAATGCATCTCAGTCAATGATACCTGTTCTACTGTTATCCCCCATCTTTCCCAACTTCATCCATATTCTTAAATTATGTAACCTTCATTTATAGTATATACAAAAAGAGTAGGTTTTGAAAGTATGTTTAGGCTGGGAATGTGGCTTAGTGATAGAGTGGTTGCCTAGCATGCATGAAGCCCTGGGATCCATTCCTCAGTACAATATAAACAGAAAATGCTGGAAGTGACCCTGTGACTCAATTGGTAGAGTGCCAACCTTGGACAACAGAGGCTCATGGACAGTGCCCAGGCCCTGAGTTCAAGCACCAAGACTAGCAAACAAATAAATAAAAGAATTTATAAATGAACTGTTGCTCCATGAATTGTTAAAATAAATATCAGAATTACTAGGATATATTACACAAAGTTGCCAGTTTGTAGGTCAAATTGGTCAATAATTGGTTAAGCACTAGCAATTTCATATGATTTGGCCTTTGGTGTAACTGGACAATTGCTTATGGATCAGTCTATGCTGTGACTAAAGAACAAAGTAGCAAGCAAAACAGGAAGGACATAGATTTTTTTCTCTCATGTGCTAGGTTTGCTATCCCTCTCATACTACTGCTTCTTACACTTTTGAAATTGCCAAGAACAGAACTTTTGTGATGAGTCATTGGTTAGAGTGCTCTTGTCTGATAAGTGCTCCCATCACCAGAGAAAAGTGTGACAATGTGGAAGTCAATCCATAGGAAAAGCATTTATTGTTTATTTTTGCTGACTGTTAACGTACATGGAGTGTCTCTGCCCTCTTTGAACTGAAATGTTAAATACCTATCTCATTTTTAGAATATGTTAGGGGGGAAAAAGCAAAACAAACTACATTTATGTTCAAAATATCTTAGTCCTAGAAATCAAACATTTGTGAATTCATAGCCAATTCATGCTGCTTGCCTGATTTTCTGTCCTGGCAATTAAATAACATGAATAAATTCCCCAATTATAGCAAGAAACAGGACTGTTATCTGGAAGTTCTTTTTTTAGGAAGTAATATATGCACATTTTAAAGGATTTTATAAAATCCAGAATGGTCCAAGACCAATTCAAGTGGATTATTTCCAAGTTAATAAATACATGTTTGCTGGCACTGGTGGCTCATACCTATAATCCTAGCTCCTCAGGAGGCTGAGATCTGAGGTCTGTGATTTGAGAATCTTATCTCTAGTTAACCACTAAAAAAACCAGAAATGGAGGTATGGCTTAAGTGATAGAGTGCTAGCCTTGGGTGGGGGGGGGGGCGGGGAAAGCTCAGGGACAGCTACCAGGGTAGGGTTCAAGCCCCAGGACCAGCACAAAAACAAATAAACAAAATTAAAAAATAAAAATTGCCAGATGCTGATGGCTCACTCCTATAATCCTAGCTACTCAGGAGGCTGAGATCTGAGAATTGTGGTTCAAAGCAAGCCCAGGCAGGAAAGTTTATGAGACTTAAATCTCCAATTAACCCTCAGAAAACCAGAAGTGGTACTGTAATTCAAAGTAGTAGAGTTCTGGACTTCAGCAAAAAAGCTGAGGGGCAGTGCCCAGGACCTAAGTTAAAGGTCCACAAGTAAAAACAAATAAAATAAATGTTTCAGTGAATGCCAACCTAGCATACATGAAACATGATGCGATTTTTTTGGTTCTGAGTTTTTGTGTGGCAGTTACTGGAGCTTAAACTCAAGGCCTCATGTGCTTTCTTAGCTTTGTTGCTCAAAGCTGGTGCTCTACCAACTGAAACGCACCTCCACTTCTGTCTCTTTTGCCAGTGAATTGGAAGTAAGAGTCTTTTGGATTTGTCTGCACAGGCTGACTTCAAACTGAGATCCTCGGATCTTAGCCTTCTGCATAGCTAGGATTATAGGAATGAATAGTCAGTGACTAACAAAGTCATAGGTTTGAGCCCCCGGCACCAGGAAGAGATAAAGTGAGGAGGGGTGAAGAAAAAAGGGGAGGAGAGAGAAAGAGAAAAAGAGAGGGGACAGGGGAAGGGGTGTGGGGGAGAAGGGAGAAATAAGTAACAAAAAGAAAGGCTGAGGCTTCCGCCTTGATGTAGCATCCTCCCTGCATGCTGGGGTGGGAGTTGCTGGGATTTGCAGACTAAATCTTCTGCCACAAACACTCCATCTTCTCTCTGTGCTTGGTGCATCCTGCTTTTCCCTCTTTACATCCAGGTGGGAGTGACTCCCTGTCCTTGATAGATTTGTGGTAGCTCAGTCCCTCTCTAAATCCCTCATCTCAACTTTGTACATAGTTTCTTCAGGAAAATCTCTCTTTTTTTTTTTTTGTCAGTCCTGGGCTTGAGCTCAGGGCCTGAGCACTGTCCTTGGACTTTCTCAAGGCTAGAGCTCTACCACTTGAGCCTCAGCACCACTTCTGGCTTTTTTCTATGTATGTGGTACCGAGGAATCGAACCCGGGTCTTCATGCATGCTAGGCAAGCACTTTAACCACTAGGCCAAACTCCCAGCCCCAGGAAAATCTCTTGACTTGAATTCTAAGAATTTTTTTCTTTCTAGGACTCTGAGTCCTTTTGGTTGTTGGTTTTTTGTTTGTTTGTTTGTTTGTTTGGTCTGTGTTGGGGCTCTTCAACTCAAGGCTACCACCCTACCCCTTGAGCCATAGCACTAATTCTGTCTTTCTAGTGGTTAATTGGAGATAAGAGTCTTATGGTCTTTAGTGCCCAGGTTGACTTTGAACTGTGATCCTCAGATCTCAGCTAGGATTACAGGCATGAGCCACCGGGCCTGGCGACTCTGAATTTTTGAAGAGGGACTTCTTATTGTAGCATGTCAGTTAGTGCTTGCTACTTACTACAACATAAGGATGATTTGTTTTCTGGGAAAAAAATGAATTAGTGGCTGGGAATATAGCTTAATTGATAGAGTGCTTTTCTAGCATACATGAAGCCCTGGGTTCAATTTCTCAGTACCACATAATCAGAAAAAGCCAAAAGTGGTGCTGTGGCTCAAGTGGTAAAGTGCTATCCTTGAGCCAAAGAAGCTCAGAGAAGAAGGAGAAGAAGGAGAAGGAGAAGGAGAAGGAGAAGAAGAAGAGGAAGAGGAAGAGGAAGAGGAGGAGGAGGAAGAGGAGGAAGAGCTGGGGGGGGGGATGAGGAGAATTTGTATGTTAGGAAATAAAGCCTGATCTTGCCTTTCAATAGTTCTAGAAAACTGAGAGGTTAGTTTTAAATTTGAAGGAGTTTACTATTTTCATTGAATAAACAAACAAAAATATCTTTTGATTCGATTCACACTGCAAGACATTCTGTATTTGATTTATCCTGGAGCTCAACAAGTTAGCCTAGTGTACACTAGTGCAATGGTTTGGTTTGGTTTGGTTTGATTTAGTTCAGCCTCAAGCACAAAACTCTGAAGTACTGCAAAAGGTGACGGAGTAAATTAACTTTCTGAACAGGACATGCTATGTATGGGAAAATGTTGCTAGAATCCTGAAAGTGCAGTGTCATTCTGTAGTGCTGATTTGCTTGGCAGTCCCTAGATTTCCCATTGTATATAGTTTAGCTTCTTAAATACAATAGATAAAACACATAAAGTGTGTGTGTGTGTGTGTGTGTGTGTGTGTGTGTGTGTGTGTGTTACTAGAGATGAAACCCGGTGCTTCTCATGAGGGAAGGATTCTACCACTGACCCACAGCTCTAGCTATCTATCTATCAATCTGCCTATTTATCTATCATCTCTAGCTATCTATCTATCAATCTGCCTATTTATCTATCATCTCTAGCTATCTATCTATCAATCTGCCTATTTATCTATCATCTCTAGCTATCTATCTATCAATCTGCCTATTTATCTATCATCTCTAGCTGGAACAATGTTTCTCAAAGTATAGGTCTCAGACCACCTCCTGGAATTTGTCAGAAATTCAAATTCTTGGCCTGAACACTAGATCTATAAAATTATACATTCAGAATAGTGCCTACTACAGTCTTAGCGAGCCCTCCAGGCGATTGTAATGATGATTATTTATAAACCACTGAATTAGATCACATGTTTGAAGCCAGGTTATATTTAGTATTTATGCTGTGATTGGGCTTCCATCAAAGATCGTGCTGATCTTATCTGTGTGTGAGTGCCAGATGACAATTGATGGTGAGCCTGAATATACTGTGATGCAGTGCTGGCAAGGAAGCCAAGCAATGAAGCTGCTGTGCTGAACCCAGCCATTATGCTTAAATGCACCCCAAGGACGACACCAGAGAAAGATACAACAGCAGTCTGGAACTCTGATGACATTTAAGAAGTCTTGTTCACAGAAGCTTTTTAACCCTCAAGCATCCCCTTAAGAAAATAATTCCTTAACCTGGAAACAGAATATATTTGTAATACACAATTTGTAGCTAAGTGTCACGGGTATACCTACAATCCTAGTTACTCAGAAGCCAGGATCTGAGAATCCATGGTTCAAAGCCAGCACTGGCAAAAAGTCCTTGAGACTCTTATTACCATTTACCATGAAAGGAGACAGAAGTGAAGCTGTGGATTAAGTGGTAGAATGCTAGCTCAGGGACAGCACCTGGACCCTGAATAAAAACTTTAATACCTTCTCACCACACAGACAAAATAATAATATGCATTTACTTCATTACCAGTAAAAATAGCCACGATGTGATTTTTGCTAATAAGCATCAGAGTTTTCAAGCATACGTTTCTGATTACCCATAACTAAATAACCTTTTACATTTTTTTAATGCAATGGAAAGCCCATTTCTTTCCTTAATGAAAGCCAGGCAAAGTAGTATACAGAGTACGGCTACAGTCTGAAAAAGCCGTGTACAACTCTTGCTAAGCATTCCACATGAGTTTCCTTGTGTCTTTGGGCTTTTGTATTTTTTTTACTAGGACAATAGGTCTGAGATGCAGCTACACACACATATGTAATGGAGCTGTATCTAACAGCTTCCGGTGAAAAGCACAAAATAGACAGGGATGGGAGTGGGTGGGGGCTGCTTTCTAATCTAGGGATTCCCATAGTCGGAAGCTAACGATGTTTCACCAACGCAGGCACATCTTTAATCTCACAATGAATAATGTATAATGGTTTAGAGAAAGATGTAATAAAAGATTCCTATGTTCCAAAGCCAGTAATTTGGGAGTTATGCTAGTTCCTCCCTCACTTGCCTCCAAACACAATCTGTCACCAAGCCAGGCTGATTGTAGCTGCCAAATCATTCTCAAACCTGTCTTTTCCATTCGCAGAGCAACTGCCTTAAGTTAGGATCCAGAATTATAATTGGACTTCCTTTCTCTTACTCCCTTTTGCCTTACTGTCATGACAACTATAAAGATATGTCTTACTATCATATTGCTTCCCTATTTTAAATGTCTGCAGTGCCCATCAGATCAAGTGACTTGTTATCATGCCTCTGACTTCTTCAAATTGCTCAACTAATATTCTGGCGATTTGTTGTACAAGCCAGTCTGTCTCAGACCTTGCAGGCTTTGATTTCTAGCTGTTTTCTCTGCTTGGAATCCCCTTTCTCTCCCTAACCCAAGGAAAATACATTTAATTTCGTTCAAAACCCAGCCTGAAGGCTATCTCCTCGGCCGCATCTTCCTAGACTCATATGTAAGAAGTTTGCCATCCTCTGCCATAACTAATGCCTTGGACATAATCCCCTAATCCATCACAGTAACTTTAGTCATTTATTTATAGTCACATTCAGTTTACATTTTTAGACATTTCCATACAATGCCCAATGTGAAATAGGCATACATAATTTAAGGAATTATTTTATTTATCACCATTATGTAATAGTCTTTAGCTATGTGAAGCAATATTAAGCATGAATACAACTTCAGCATTTTTATAGCTCATGCAAATGTTTCCAAAATCTAGTTGCTTGAAGTAGAGAATAATCCATTTTTACCCCGTCACCTGCCACACATGCTCATTTTTTTTCTTTGATTATAAAGGAAAACATTGTTTCAACTATTGCAAAAAGACTTTGTCCTATTGCTTAAATTATATCAGTACAACATAAGGAGTCATAGAAAAAAAACCCTGCTGACTACCATATCTTGCCTTATTCTTCTGAGTATGAATTTTAGAATTTCTAGTCTAGATGAACCCAAGACATTTGGTTTTGAAGATGTACTGACAAAATTAGTAGGCATAACTACTGATCTCAATGGTCAAAGAATAAAAGCTTAAGATAGAAAACATTTTTCCAATGCATTCACAGATCTAGGGTAGATGACAGATTTGGGAGGTAGAGTTATCTCAAAACCAAACTAGGAAAAGAGCTGGGGAGGGAGCCTGTAGAGTACTTGCCTAGTATGCATGAGAGTCTGGGTTCCATCTCTAGGACCACAAAGATAACACAAAAATGTTCAGTTTTTCTGTTCCCCTTACTCCTGCCTAGGGAGGAGGTAAAGTTGAAAGCAAGAGTACCCTGTACTAGGTGTGGACTCAAAGTAAAGGGACACTATTAGCCTTGTGAGATGTTATTTCCAGCCCAGAAAAAAAAAAAAGGCAGGTGAGCTATTCTTGTCCTCCTCCTTAGAGAGAATTAGTACTTACCTCTGAGGCCTAGATTCCTATGAGACTCTTTATCTCCAATTAACCACCCCCAAACTGGATGTGGTGCTGTGGCTCAGGTAACACAAAGAGACTTGGGGACACACCCAGGCCCTGAGTTAAAGCCTCACAATCAACAAAAAAGAGAAAGAAAGAAAGGAAAAGAAAAAGAAAATAATATTCTGAGTTTGGTGTAGTGGCTCATGCCTATACTCCCAACACCAAAGCACACAAGAGCCCGAGGCAAAGGCCAGCCTGGATACATGACAAGAGAGGGTAGCAAATAAAAAGAAACATGATGAATAGATGATAGATAGATAGATAGATAGATAGATAGATAGATAGATAGATAGATACAACAGATAGATAGATACAACAGATAGGTAGGTAGGTAGGTAGGTAGGTAGGTAGGTAGGTAGGTAGGTAGGTAGATAGATAGATAGATAGACAGATAGATAGATAGATAGAACGGAGGGGGGAAATTAGAAGGAGCACAATCTTTCTTATTGATTCTCCTTTTCTGCTTTCACTCAAAAGCTGGAGATGGAAAGTAACATTTTTAAGGTTATACTGGGTAGAGGAATTGCTCACTTCCAGAAGCTACATGAAGAAGTCTGGTTGTGTCATTTCTGCCATTTGTTTTCCAGCAGTTACAGAGGCTAGAAGAGAGGATAGGTAGTCTCCATGTGGTTAACGAACTTCTCATCCAAGGTTGGCAACGATTGATTATTCATGGCATTGGAAGATGTAACTTGCTCCTGGACTGTACTACCCTCCTTTCACATCTGTGCAGTAGTGTTAAAAAATTACTTAGTTGGTTTTTGGTATTTTGCCAGTCCTGGGCCTTAAATTTGGGGCCTACACACTGTCCCTGAGCTTCTTTTTTTCCGCAAGGCTAGAGCTCTACCACTTGAATCACAGCATCACTTTTTCTGTTTATGTGGTACTGAGGAATCAAACCCAGGGCTTCATGCATGCTAGGCAAGCATTCTACCCCTAAGCCACATTCCCAGGCAAAAGGACTTTTTTTTGATATACTATTGAGATACATTCTTATTTCAACTCTTTAGTTTTTAGTCTTGGCAGCTTAATTTTGGGTAAATTTCTGAAATACAATTAGATTATATTTTAAGAACCTAAGGCTCTTTCAATATATGACTCATAACTTTTATTTTCTAACCACAGGTTTTAAGATCATCTTTATGATGGTGTATACCTGCCATCCCAGCAACTCAGGAGGTTAAAGCAGGAGAATGGTGAGTTCAAGGCTATCTTAGACTATATAGTGAAATTCTACTTCAGAAACAATCATCTTTGCATTATAATGTAGCCACTACCTAGAAATGTTTAATAGTGATCCCAAAAGGAGCATGTAGTCTGTGGACACTTTTCAATAGATTTTCCCAGTCTCACACCTTGAATCCTGATTTTTTTCCTCCTGATGGTAAAATATGTAGAAATATAGTATTTCTTACCTAGGAACTATGCAAAAAACCCCTAAACAAACAGGAATAGGACCTTATCTTCTAGAAGTATTTAAATTTCACATGGCTAGGTGTGGTGGCTCACACCTATAATCCCACCTACTTGGAAAACAGGCAGAAGAATGAGGATCATTGCCAGCATTCAAAAACATGATACCCTGTCTGAAAAATAGCTAAAAACAAAAAGGGCTAAGGACATGGCTCAAGTGGTAGAGTGATAATCCTGAGTCTAAACTTGAGTTTCACTAAAAGTATTTATAATACCACATAATACAATTATATATATATATATATATAGTGTAGGCAGCAGAAGTTACTATAAAATTAGCAGTTAGATTTAAAAATCTACTCTAAGTGGATTTAGGGTTAATAAAAGTAGGTGAGGCAGACAATACTGAACAGAATGGGTGGCAATATAGCTTGGCGATGAGGAGATTGGCAATGGAGTCAGACAGGGCTGGGTGCATGTCCCAGCACCCAGCTCCACCAATCAGGGCCCTGGAGAGGAGGAAGGTATTTTGTAGGTCAAGAGAATTTGGGGAGTATCCATGTGACCATGTCCTTTGGACCTGGGCATTATGACCTAGGCTTCCATTTCCTTGTCTGTAAAATTGGGTTAATAACACCTTATTGCTTCTCATGGTGATGACAATGATATATATCAGGTAATGTGCAGAACTCAGGGAGAACCCTACAAAGTCATGTTTTAGAAGCACAGTGCCTTGTGGTTAGACTGTGTTTTCTGATATATCACCTTATTTGATCTGAGTATCAGTTCTGTGGAGAAGAGCACAGACTTTTTGCATTCTCCCTCCTCTCCCCCTCAGTAGCTTTCCAGTTTCAGAAAGAGACACACACAGACACACAATAAAATGTGACTTTAAGTTACCAAGGTAAAGCTTATCATTTTGCTCTGTCTTTCTAAGTGAGGTCATAGGCAGAACAATAGCATCCCCATGTCTAGATGAAGTGATATCATGCAATCACTTACAATTTCTAAAGAGCTTAGGAGATTTTAGGTAAAACATGGAAGATTTTATAGGCTGGGTAAGCCTTTTAAATGAGATAAAGGATTGACACTGCTTACCCAGGTTGGGGGAAAGCTCACTAGTCCTAAGGGGGTGGATGCAAAACCTAAAGGATCTAAATTAAAACCACTCTGAAAGGATACAGATATTTTTACTTTGCTGTGAACAGAGGATAATATATACTTGCAGAATTGTAATGAAGATGAATTGACATAAAATAATAAAGGCATTTATCCATAAGCCTATTATGGAATCTATAAGTGTAGAAGTGAATTAGGAAAAATATTGTTCCCCCACTCTCTTTCAATATATCTTACCCTAAACTGCTTACCTTCTTAAGTTGTATGAATTAACTAGAATACATTTTTGTTAATAGGCAACTGTTTTTGTTGTGCTGGTACTGGTACTGGCTTGAACTCAATGCCTTGCATTCTTTCGTACCTTTTTTGACTCAAGACTGGGGCTCTACCACATGAGCCACATTTCCACTTCTGAATTTTTGGTGGTTAATTGGAGATGAAAGTTCTCAGGTTTGTCTTCCCAGGCTGGCTTTGAACCACACACAATCTTCAGCTCTCAGCCTCTTAAGTAGCTGGGATTACAAGTGAAGTGATTGGCACTCTGCTACTAAGCAACTGGGGTGTGTGTGTGTGTGTGTGCGTGCGTGCGTGCGTGCGTGTGTGTGTGTGTGTGTGTGTGTGTGTGTTGAACATAGTACTTTAATTCAGGGCCTGGGCACTGTCCCTGAGCATTTTTGCTAATTATCACTAGACCATTTGAGCTACACCTCCACTTCTGGCTTTTTTTTGATTAATTGGAGATAACAGTCTCAAATTTTTCTGCCCAGGCTAGCTTCAAACCATCATTCTCAGATCTCAGCCTCCTAAGTAACTGGGCACTGGTGGCTTATTCCAGTGGGTTGTGTGTGTGTGTGTGTGTGTGTGTGTGTGTGTGTGTGTTGGGGAGGTCATGGTGTTTGAACTCAGCTTGGGCACTGTTTCTGAGCTCTTGAGCTCAAAGCTACTGCCCAACCCCTGGGACTGGATGGTGTCCCTGAATTCTTCAGTTCAAGGCTACTGCCCTACCCCTAGGCCTGGGCATTGTCCATGAGTTCTTCAGCTCAAGGATACCACCCTACCCTTGAGCCAAGCCCCACTTCCCGTGTTCTAGAGGTTAATTGGAGATAAGAGTCTCAGGTCCTTTTGTCCCCAGGCTGGCCTTGAACTTTGATCCTCAGAGCTTAACCTCCTTAGTAGCAAGGATTACAAGCATGAGCCACTGTGTCCAGCTCCAGTGTTTTTAAGATACATATATTTCTGAAGTTTACTTGCCTATCAGCCACCCATATATAAATGTGTCATCTAATCAGTGTCATTTAAATGGCACTCAAGGAAACAATACTGGTGAGGAGAGGAGGAAAGTGACTGGAGGAAAGGGTATTTTGAAAGTATACAACCTTGTGTTTAATTTGTTGGTGTCCAAGTGATATGAGGACACAAAACTTTCAGGGCACTAAGTTATCTGCACCCTAGGCAAGTGGGGAAATACTTACCTTCTTCCTCTTATGTAAGGGGCCTCTATCTATGATCTTAACTTAAATATCATTGTTGCTTGAAAATGTAATGACTAGAGAAAAAATATTGGTCATATTCTTTCTATAGGAATATGATCCCTGACTTTTAAATGGAAAAATTTAAACTTAGTGCCAATATTTAGATACTAATTTACTATTTTAAATGTAATGATATGGTATGTTAATACCTTTACATTAGAAACAGATGGTTATAATGCCTCTTGTTAGTTTTCTCCAAATTGAACTGCATACCTTCATTTCCTATTGATTTAGGCCAATAATATCAGCTAGTGCTTTTTGTAGTACTTTAAGCATTTAAGGAAAAGTAAAAATAAATATATTTTACATTTTTCAAGAATTGTTATACTTGTGCATAATTAGTATAGAGGAATTATTCTAAGTACCGAGTCCTTCCTCTAAAAAAAATCTATTTTAATGGTTCACAAGATAAATGGTTGAATAAATCCACATTTTCTATAGTAATAGGCTTTTCAACTCAGTAATTGAAGTTTGGGCTTTATCATTTGAGCCAGCCCTGTGCCTTTTTTTTTCTTAACTTTTTAGATATCTCTTACTTGCCTCAAACTATGGTTTTCCTACTTTCATCTCCTGTGTTTCTGGGATTTCAGGTGTATACCATTACTCGTGTCTCTGATACAGAATCTTACTAACTTTTTGCCTAGGCTGGCTTGAACTTTGATCCTCCCATCACCACAGGCATAAGCCCTCACACCCAGCACGTGTGTGTGTGTGTGTGTGTGTGTGTGTGTGTCTGTGTCTGTGTCTGTGTCTGTGTCTGTGTCTATGTCTGTGTATGAGTCAGTACTGGCATTTGAACTCAGGGTCTAGGAGCTGTCTCTGAGCATTTTTGTTCATAGCTAGAACTACCACAGGGGCCAAAGCTCCAGTTTCAGCTTTTTGTTGATTAATTGGAGAAAAGAATCTCATGGACTTGCCAGCCCAGGATGGTTTTAAACTGAGATCCTCAGGTCTTAGCCTCTTGGATACCTAGAATTATAGGCATGAACCACCAATGCCTGGCTAAAATCACATATTTTAAAAAAATGGAACTGGGCCAGAAACAGTGGCTTACTCCTGTAATCCTAGCTACTCAGGAGGCTGAGATCTGAGAATCTCGATTCAAAGCCAGCCCAGGCACTAAAGTCTATGAGACTCTTATGTCCAGTTAACCACTAGAAAATGGAAAGTGTTACTGTGGCTCCAGGGGTAGGGCTGTAGCCTTGAGCTGAAGAGCTCAGTGACAGTGCCCAGGCCCAGAGTTCAAGCCCCACGACCAAAAAAAAAAAAAAAGGAACTGGGGAACTGGACATCAGTATCTACTGGGGAGGCTAGTCATCAAAATATCCTAAAGATACTTGATTTCTTTTCTTTTCTTTTTTTTTTTTTTGCCAGTCCTGGGCTTGAGCTCAGGGCCTGAGTACTGTCCTTGGACTTTCTCAAGGCTAGAGCTCTACCACTTGAGCCTCAGCACCACTTCCAGCTTTTTTTCTATGTATGTGGTACCAAGGAATCGAACCTGGGTCTTCATGCATGCTAGGCAAGCACTTTAACCACTAGGCCAAACTCCCGGCCCATTGATATCTTTTCTCTTATATATTATTTCTCCTTATTTGTAACCACTAGTGAAAAATCCCCAAATAAGCATAGTGAAAAGTTCAGTACAAAATTTCTCGAAGCAAATGTATTTATTTAGCATTACCTTTTACCTAGCTGGATTCTTGCATTTTTAATCCAATTGAAATCAAGGTTAATCAATTTACAAATTAGTGTGAGTCAGCTTTTATAATACCACAGTTTTTTCCACAGGAGATATTTAAATACAAGGAATTGAGGTCAATACATCACTCAGTTCTGGGTGCTTCTCTGGCCACTATGCCATCCTAGTTGAAGACAACATGCTCTCTTCCCTGTCATTTTGCAACAGACTTTCAATCTGCTCACTTTTTTTTTTTGCACCAAGCTTTGGACTTGAACTAGTTTCTGTCCCTGAGCTTTTGTGCTCCAGGCTAGCACTCTATCACTTGAGCCAAAGCTCCATTTCCAGCTTTCTAGTGATTAGTTGGAGATAAAGTCTCCTGCCTGGGCTGGCTGCAAACCAGGACCCTCGATTTCAGCCTCCAGAGTAGTTAGGATTACAGGTGTGAGCCATGGGTGCCTATCTAAATCAGTTCTCTTTGCTCCTACACTGCTGTCTTCAATAAAGTCTCAACACAATGATGCACTAACCTTGAAAAAGGTCAAAGACAGTGCCCAGGCCCTGAGTTCAAGCCCCAGGACTGGCAGAAAACAAAACAATAAAAGCAGAAGGAGGAGGAGGAAGAGGAGGAGGAGGAGGAGGAGGAGGAGGAGGAGGAGGAGGAGGAGGAGGAGGAAGAAAGAAGAAAGAAGGATTATCATTTCATAAGTCAGGTGACAGTGATGTTTAAAAATAACCGATTGTTCCACTTTCTCACTTACATTCCTCCACTGCTGACCACTGTAATTACAATAAAAATCAAACTTCTTCCCATAGCCTGAGAGGACTCACATGAGATGTCTTACCTCCTACCACAACTCTCCCATTTGTTTCTTTCTTTTTTCCTTTTTTAATTTTATTATCAGGGTGATGTATGGGAAGTTAGTTACATTCCTAAGGTAGTAAGAACATTACTTCTCAAACATTGTTACCCTTCCCATCTTTTTTCCCCACTTTTTCTTTCCCTACCCCCTCCCATGTTGTAAAGTTCATTTTCAACATATTGTCTTGTGAATATGGCTGTTTCACTTGTTCATGCTTTTTCCTTTGTCTCATCATCTTGTTTTTCCCCTTCCCTTCCCTTCCCTTCCCTTCCCTGATTCAAGTTAACAAATAAATGTATACACAATAACAGGTAGCACAATCAGATACAGCAGCAAAAGAGGATAAATCATCAGGGAAAAAAAGAATAAAGAAGTAAGTTCACATAGTACATTTCTCCCATTTATTTCTATATTTCAGCCCCTTGGGCTCTGTGTCTCTCAAGAAAGCCAGGCTTCTTCCCTAGGTCTTTGACATTTGTGATTTTCAAATCAAGCTGGATGTGGTGCCACAAGTCTGTCATCTTAGCTGGTGAGAGGCAGAGGTAGGAGGATCACGGTCCAAGGCCAGCCCTGGGCAAAAGCAGAAAACACTGAGGTCAAACGAACTAAAGTCATGCAGAAAGTACAAAGAACAGGGTTCAAAACTGTAGTGCGACCAAAAGAAAAAAGAGTTTGGGGAGAAGACTATAAAATGTGACCTTTTCATATTACAGACATAAAAAATCAGAGCCCACAGAAGTTAAATGGCATATTTGGGAAGTGAAAAAGGTCAAAACTAAAATCTAGTTCTCCCAATTTCACAGCTTCGGTGACCTCTCTATTCCAACTTATCAGTTTGTATTCTTTTTTTTTTTCTTTTTTCCTTTTTGTCAACCATGGGGCTTGAGCTCAGGGCATAAGTGAGCTCTTTTGCTCAAGGCTAGCACTCTACCACTTTGAGCCACTGTGCCACTTCTGGATTTTTGAGTGGTTAATTGGAGATAAGACGTTCCTGTCAGAGCTGGCTTTGAACCAGAATCCTCAGATTTCAGCCTCCTGAGTAACTAGGGTTACGGGCGTGGGCCACAATCACCTGTCTGGTTTTCATCCTTTTCCTAATTCTTCAGCTAGCTCCATTTCTCTCCTTCCCCTCTTTGGTCTTGGGGCTTGAACTCTGGGCCAGGGCTTTGTCCCTGAGCTCTCAACTTAAGGCTAGTGCTCTACCACTTGAGCTAAGATCCACTTCCTGTTTTCTGGTGGCTAATTGGAGATCAAACTTTTCCATGACCAGGCTGGCTTTGAACTACATCCCTGAGATCTCAGCCTCCTGAGTAGCTAGGATTGCAGGCTTGAGTCACCAGCACCCGGATTCTCCTTCCTTTCTTAGTTTAGTCAAAGCTATTGCTTTGTCAACTCATCAGTGCCAATATAATTTATTTATTCGTGAGACTTATTAGCTTTCTTATTCACTCTGCGAAGTGACATTAATTATACAGAATATCTTCGGATAATAAACCAAAGTGTGAAAAAAAGTCACAGTCTACAGCCATCCCGCACAAAGTGCCTTTAACAAAGGCTTGGTTGTGCTGTAGCTGGGAAGAGTCAATAATTAGTAACACATTTCTAAAGGTCTCGCTTGCATAATTTTTGTGTCCAGATGTCTATGACATTTGGGTTCTAAAATAGAGTTCCAAATACCACACATTCATGCACATTTTCCAAGAATAATTGGATGATTTTGGAGTCTTTCTATTTAATAAACATCAGGACCAAAGATGGACTATTTCTCTCTATCAGATTTATTCATTTCAAACATCCATTGTGATGTGAAAAGTGTTGGGAATAAACACAATTAGAAGCATGCCAGATTGTAAGTCCTTTGAAGTTTGTGTTTATGATATGTCTCTTCCAACTGCTAGTAGTGTAAAAATGGAAAGTAATTTACATAAATTTTTTCAATTCACATGTTCTGAGAGATTAACTATTAACAATTCTTATGGTGGATCCCTGTGCCCCAGAGTACAAAGTTCAATTGCCCTATAAGGTACAAACAAACTTTCCTTCATGAGGACCAGCCCACCTGTCCATTTCCCATACCACCACTCCCCAGAGTTCATGTTCCAGGAACACCGAAGTTGCTTGTGATTCCCAAAACACAAATGGAAGATTTCTTGCTTCAATGTGGTTGTTTCTATTGTGCTCTTTCTACTTCTCCTACCTTGGTCCTTTAAAACCTATATGTTTCAATTCCTGGGTCATTTGCTGTGGGAAGTGTATCCATTATGTGAAGTCTTTGGAACTTAACTCCCTTACTAGACTACACTGAATTATATAGTTGTTTCCAGAATTCTCTGTTCCTTGTTAGGCTGTGAAACTGCTTGGGGAGATTATCTTTGTCTAAACAACACATAGTAGGAGTTAAAAGGTAAGCGGGCTGCAGATGAAGATCAGAGGTACCAGCATTTGCCTGGGAAGCAATGGATTCCATCAGCAACATCATTAAACCAGGACAAATAAATAAAATAAAAGGAAGAGGATCATGAGTCCAAGGCCAGCAAGGAAAAAGTTGAAGGCAATTAACAGTGAATTTACTGGATTTCTGTTTTGTTGTATTTTGTTTTGTTTTGTTTTGTTTTAAATCTCACTGAGTGCAGTAGCTCACGCCTGTAATCCTAGCTACTCAGGAGGCTGAGATCTGAGGACTGCTGTTCAAAGCCAGCCCAGGCACTAAAATCTGTGAGACTCTTACCTCCAATTAACCAACAAAAAACTGAAAGAGGCACCATGGCTCAAGGAATAGGGCAGTAGCCTTGAGCTGAAGAATTCAGGGACAGCACCAGGGCCAAGAGTTCAAATCCCACAACTGACAAAAAAAAAATCTCAAGAAAATAACTTTTTTAGCCAAGGATCCTTAAAACGAATGCAAAAAAAAAAAAGAAAAGAAAAGAAAGAAAGAAAAAGAAAAGACAGGGTGTGTCATAGTAGAAGCACGATTTAGCACCACCATTGAAGCTTGTATATTTCTTCCAATCAAGCTGGATGTCATGCCACAAATCTGTCATCTTAGCTGGTGAGAGGCAGAGGTAGGAGGATCACTATCCAAGGCCAGCCCTGGGCAAAAGCACAAGACTCTACCGAAAAACACTGAGGTCAAAGGGCATGTGGCAAGTACAAAGAATAGAGTTCAAAACTGTAGTACTGCCAAAAGAAAAAAAGAACTGGAAAACTGGAAGAACTGAAGAACTGGAATTTCCTCAAACTATTGAGCATTGTTTATTAGTTACATCTAGTGGTGAAATCTACAATCCCACCCAGCTACTTAGGAGGCAAAGACGGAAGGATCACACTCTCACCTGCCTGGGCTCCAGAGTAAAAATGGTCTTTTAGCCACTATTGTGATCTGAATATCTATGTATGTATTAACAATGGTGCTGTATGAATATGTTTTGAATGCGTGTAGCTATCTGTGATTCATGAATTACTCATCCACTTGAAACAATGTTTGGTTCACAGAACTAATATCATATGTTTTCTGTACCCACATATCCATACATCATCAGTTCATCATGTTGAGAACCATGCACATCTGGTGGGGATTCAGTAGGGAACAAGCGAGGCGCACTTCCTGACCTCAAGCTGCTTATAGTATACTACAAGAGAGACCACAGAGGAGTCATTATGAAATGGGGGAGTCATATAAAAGAATAAAGAACAAGTAGGAAGCTATATTAGGAAAGGGGGACAAAAAAGTGAATCAGGAGGAAAGGAAGCAGGTTTATTAAAGAAATCCTTTCTTCCACGTAAGTGACATTTAGATTAAAATCTGAGGGTCGAGAAGTAGCCAGCACTGAAAGAAGACGAAATGAATAGCATTTTGTAGCACGATCAGCAGGTGTTAAGGTCCTGTCAAGAAACACCTTCAAGTCTCTGGGCTTGGTGGCTCATGCCTATAATTCTAGCTACTCTGGAGGCTGAGACCTGAGGATCACGGACCAAAGCCAGCCCAGGCACTAGAAAACATGAAGTGGGGCTGTGGCTCAAGGGATAGTGTGGTAGCCTTGAGCTGAAGAGCTCAAGAACAACGCCTAGTCCTAGAGTTCAAGCCCCATGACTGGGAGGAAAAAAAGAAAGAAAACATCAAGTATCTGAGGACCTAGAATAATATCAAGGCAGGGGCCGGGAATGTGGCCTAGTGGTAGAGTGCTTGCCTAGCATGCATGAATACCTGGGTTCGATTCCTTCGTACCATATACACAGGAAAAGCCAGAAATGGTGCTGTGGCTCAAGTGGTAGAGTGCTAGCCTTGAGAAAGCACAGGACAGTGCCCAGATCCTGAGTTCAAGCCCAGGGACTGGCAATAAATAAATAAATAAATAACAAGGTGGATACAGATGGAAAGGCTGGGGGTGGAAAAAGTAGGCAAAAAATGAGTATACGGCATTTCCTTTATGCAAAGCAAGAAAAAAGATGGAGAAGTGCAAATCTAACAAATTACTTCACAGAGTGAGAAAGTGGGCTGCATGTATTTAGGAAAATACAAATGTCTTAGAGTACAGAATAAAATATCGTCATGCTGAATGGTTTTTTTCCAAAACATAGAAAGTTTATTACAGCTGATCTAGTCAATTCCCAAATGCTTGGGAATTCATATTACCTCTTTCATCTAAGCTTAAATAGGTGTCCACAGACCAAAAAAGAGAGTTGAATTTAGGATCAGAGCTGGGGAATAGATGGTCACGCCTGAAATCCTAGCTACTCAGGAGGCTGAGATCTGAGGACCATGGCTTCCTTATCCTTTGGGACTTGAGTTCAGTCTCAAACCTGCAATCATGAAGTGACTATAAACATTCTTATAAGTATCTGTCATTATTTCATTATTTTTATAGCACATTCATTGAGCAGTAATGACACAGTTCCTATAACTTAAAGCATTTGCTTTCTACTATGTCCTGAGGAGAGACTGAGAAATCAGCTGTCAGCAATTTCCTTGGGGTCTGAGGAGCCGTGGTGATGCAAGCACTTTTCTTCATTAGGTTAAATGTAGACGGAAAGGAAAATCTGCTGAGTTAGTGTTTTGGGTGGCAATAAGCCAAGTTTCCTTTCCATAAGTTGTTTGCCCTGAGGCATGCTTACGAGGTAAAGGGGATCATTTCTACTAAAGGAGCAGCCTTGTAGCCCGGGAGGGAAAATGAATGAAACAGAATGGTAGGATTCACTATTTACTATGATCTGAAAAGAAGTAGCAACACAGAGAATGAAGGCTCAGGAGTATAAATGTGAACACATTCAGGCTGGTATTTCTTGAAAGAAAGAAGATTTTCATGGTTTGTTGTACGAAACAGACAAAACAGGTTGCAGGATGATCAAGGCCAGGATGGTTTGGTTTGAGGGGCTGTGTTCTCTAATGACCCAGTCTAATAATATCTCACATAAGAAAGAAAACACACTTGAACTAGGTGCTGTGATGAGGGAGGCAGAAGTAATGGTGACACATTGGAAAGATTTGAGGCTGTGGGGAAGAAAGCTTCCTAGAGAAAGTCCATTTTGAGCCGAGATGGAAAGATACTCATTTTAGAGTGGGATGAAGAGAGGACGGGGAGGAGAATGCAGCCATAAAATTCACTGCATGTTCTGCGAGAGAAAGAGAGAGGAAGAGAGAGAGAGAGAGAGAGAGAGAGAGAGAGAGAGAGAGAGAGAGAGAGAGAGAGAGAGAGAGAGAGAACAAGCTGGGGGAAGACCTGATGTTGAGATGGATGGGGGAGAAGGATAAAAGGGGTGAGATAATAATAAATAGAAATATACTCATTTTAATCAGATTTTAGCATACAAGTGGTATTGGAGAAGAAGTGGGGTACACTGGGTGGAATTCATGGAGGAGAGAGTGTTAATGCAAAACTCAGTTAAATGCTATGATGGGATATATACTCGATAGATATAATGTTATATTATATAGATCAATATGTAATTATGACATCCAAACGCTCAGCTTAATTTTAATTATGTTCTAAAATGTATGTTCCAGTGATTGCACATAGAGAATCCGTTCTTGAATACTTGTTTGTTAAAAGTGACATTTGAAATACAATGTAAAAAATCAGTGTTAATAAAATATTTTAATAAAAATGCGAAAAGAAAAAAAATCAGTTAATGGAGTGTCAATGGCTCATGCTTGTAATCTTAGATACTCAAGAGAATTAGATCTGAGGCTGGCCAGCCTGGCAAGAAAGTCCAGGACACTCTTTTTTTTTTTTTTTTTTTTGCCAGTCCTGGGGCTTGAGCCAGTGCTCAGGGCCTGAGCACTGTCCTTGGGCTTTTTCCTCAAGGCTAGTGCCCTGCCACTTGAGCCAGAGCACCACTTCCAGCTTTTCTATGTATGTGGACTGAGGAATCGAAGCCAGGTCTTCGTGCATGCTAGGCACAGAAAGTCCAAGACACTATGATCTATAATTAACCACTAAAAAGCCAAAAGTGGGACCTTGGCCCAAGAGGTGGAGCGCTAGCCTGCGCAATAAAGCAAGGGGACAGTATCCAACAGCACCCAACCGTTCTTGACTTTAAAGATCTAGAGGGTGGGCTGGGAGCTTGGCCTAGTGGTAGAGTGCTTGCCTAGCATGCATGAAGACCCGGGTTTGTAGAAAAAAGCCGGAAGTGATGCTGAGCTCTAGCCTTGAGAAAGTCCAAGGACAGTGCTCAGGCCCTGAGCTCAAGCCCAGGACTGGCCAAAAAAAAAAAGAAAAAGAAATTAAAAAAAGAACCAGAGGGTGAGCTAGGAGCGTGGCTCAAGTGGTAGAGTGCCTATCTAGCAAGCATTAGACAAAATCCAGTACTACCAAAAAGAGTGTTAATAGAAGATGTTACTATTTTCTCCATGGCACCTAGATTGGTTAGATCAGTGATTGCCAGCCTTGATGCATTGAGAGGGAAATTGAAGCAGCCAACAGAGAGATATGAATTGTTGTCACTTAAGGGTTCTTAGAAGTAAAGCTATTGGGGGGGGGGCTACTTGTTTTACTGTGGTGGGGATGGAATCATTAAATACAATGAACCCTAAACTCACCTCCTCCATCTCTCTATCTTCTCTCCCTCACTTTAAAACAATTTCAAAGGCTGGGCATGTGGCTTAGACATAGAGTGCTGGCCTAACATGCTTGAGGCTCTAGGTTGAATTCCTCAGTACCACATAAAACAATAATTAAATAAATCATAATTTCTTTAAAAAATTTCAATGAGTTTAATTTCTGTTTTCTCTTTCATACACATACATACATACATACATACATACGAACGTACATACATACGTACATATTTCAATCATATTCATCCTCTCTGTTGGCCTTACTAGCTGGACTCCTGCTGACACCTGCCTCTCAAAGTAGTTGATATGTTTTGTTTTGATTTTAATTTGTGCCAGTCCTGGAGCTTGAACTGAGGGGCCTGGCTGCCATCTCTAAGCTGTTCTTGCCACAAGAGCAACAGCTCCACATCTAGCTTTTCCAGCTGTGACAGTCAGACCTCAGCCTCCAGAGTAGCTAGCATTACAGGCACGCCACAAGTGCCTGGCTTAGTTAACTGTAAACTTTTTTGGAAAGCTAACGTATACAGGCTTGCCTCTTATTTCATTTCCAAACAGATTGTGTTCCAAAAATGCACTTGAAGGTTGGCTCTGTGGAAGATGGAACATGTTTTTCTTTTAGAAACATGGATGGGTGAGTTCCCAGGCTAGTGAACAAAACCTAGTCAACCCTGGACAGACAGATACTCCCCACTTTAGCACTGGATCCCAGAAGTATTTATTGCAGGACTGAGTGGGATGGAGAGAGTTTTACCAATGCTTTTTATATACAATAAAAGATTCTAAAAAACACAGAATCTGTCTTATCTTTACCCTTCTCAATATGTTGATTGTGCTGGTGCTTCTTGAGCCCTGAAACTACCTCAAGTCTTCATTGCTTTCATTTAGGCCTGCTCCTACCCCTAAAGAAGGTCATTTTCAGCCCCATGCGGAGGCTCATATCTGTAATTCTGTGATGACTCACGCCTGTAATCCTAGCTACTCAAGAAGCTGAGATCTGAGGATCAAGGTTCAAAGCCAACCCAGGCACTAAAGTCCCTGAGACTCTTATCTCCAATTAACCACCAGAAAACCAGAAGTGGTGCTGTGGGTCAAGGGGTATGGTGGTAGCATTGAGCTGAGAGCTCAGGGACAATGCCCAGGCCCAGAGTTCAAGCCCCATGACTGCCAAAAAAAAAAAATGCCATTGTCCCCTAATTATTGTAACTTCCCTAGAAAAACCTCAAATGCACTTAATTGTTAAAATGTGAATCTGGGGCAAAGAAAGGGTGAGAATATTGAAAGGGGATGACACTAAGATGCATTGTATATACAAACAGCTATGTCATATGGCATTTCCTTTGTATAACTACTTAAAGATAAAAAATTTTTTAACTTGAAGCTTCATAGAAGAAAGACTATTGAATTCAGCATGTTTGTAGGGCTTCTTTCTTTCTTTATTTTTAAGTAGTTGTACAAAAGAGTTTGAGTTCCACAGGTCATATTATGAGTACAATGCATCTTGCTTGATGCCGCCCCTTCTACTATTCTTCCGCGTTTCCCACCCTCCCATCCTTGCCCTCGAGTTACTTAGTTCAACTTTTACATAACATACACCATAACACACTGCATAGGATTGTATTTTCTCACCTTCTCCTCTCCTGACCTCTCCCCCTACAAAACATACTTCAGATCTGGTATTCATTTTATTAAATGATTTGTTACTTGTTTAGAGAAGTTGCACCATTACCAAAAAAAGTCAAAGAATCGGTATTAGGTCAAACATTTATAATTTGGTAGAAAAGAAGGTAGTACAAAGGGAAGAAATCCAGAATAGGATAATACGTTTTGAGAATAGGGCTCAGAGTTACGTTCTTTCAGTTATTCTAGGAGAACAACTAACATTAGTATATTTACTATTACTTTATAAGATATTTTGATCTGCTATAGAGCCTGTATTATTCCTGTGAAATGAAAAGAGGAAATGAGAGCTTAGAGAAGTCTACTATATACTTTGCTCAGGATATCTAATAGGATGTTGAAGCTTAGTCAGTTGTTTACCTCTGTATTTATATTATGTGTGTACATGGGCAAATATGTGTGCATATCTCTTTGTTTGCATGTGTATAATACTGAGGATGTGCCTGCTATTAAGTATTCTACCACTGAGCTATGTCACCAACCCATTTTGAAACAGAATCTCACTATGTTGCCCATGTTGGCTCTCAGTTTTTGGGCATCCAGTCTCAGCCTCCTGAGTATTGGGGTTATGAGTATAAACAGCAGCTGGCTTTTCAGGTATATATTTTTATACTTTATATCTAGTGCGTATATATAGTAAGTACATTGCATATTAAAGAATATGGAGCAATGTCTTTGACCATTATTTTTCTGTTTTCCATTATTGGTAGACATTGAAATTATATAAACTGTAAATGTCAATGTGAATAATACTTTCAGAGCTAGGTGACAAACCTTGAACAGATAGTGAAGAACTAAAACATAGACGTGGGGTGTAGTTCAGTGGTTGTGTGTTTGATCAACAGCACACACAAAGACGAAAGAAGGCCTTATTTAAGTGACCATAATGTACACAGTTGGGTCAGAATGGAAGTGCAGCCTGATCCTACCATGCCTGTGGATCTGTGGAGGGAGAGTGGAAAGAGTGCTGGGCTTGCAGCCCAACCACACCAGCTCTGTCCACTCTTAAATGTGAGTAAGTCAGAGGATAATGTGGGAAAGAAAAAGGTGTTTGTCATGGAGAAGGCAGAAGGAGGGATGGTTGGTGGGTTATGGTGGGTTCCTTTAGCTTGCTGACAGTCTATCTTGGCTGGTGAGAGGAAAATGCCAAAAATAAAATGTTAATTCATTTACCTTAAACCCTGCTATGACTGAAGTGGCAGATAGGGTAGAGTTTATCACTATTTGGGGATGACTGGATCCACTGGAAATTCATAATCTCCTCAAAGAATGTTAAGGTCAAATGAGAATGAAAGAAATAATCTTAAGTGCCAGGAGTTTGGCCTAGTGGTACAGTGCTTGTCTAACATGCATGGAGCCCTGGGTTCAATTTCTCAGTACCATGTACACAGAAAAAGTTGGAAGTAGCGCTGTGGCTCAAGTGGCAGAGTTCTAGCCTTGAGCAAAAAGTGTCCAAGGGGGCCAGGAGTTTGGCCTAGTGGTAGAGTGCATGAAGATCCCAGTTTGGTTCCTCCGTACCACATACATAGAAAAGCCAGAAGTGGTGCTGTGGCTCAAATGATAGAGCACTGGCCTTGAGGAAAGCCCAAGGACAGTGTTCAGACCCCGAGTACAGTTCCCAGGACTGGCAAAAAAAAAAAAAAAAAGTGTGCAAGGAGAGCGCCCAGGCCCTGAGTGCAAGCCCCAGAATTGTTTAAAAAAAAAATCTTGATTTGGGGGCGGGGAGGGAAATGGGGACAAAAACATGAGAAGGGGTATCAATGTTTGAGAAGTAAAACACCTTCTATCTGGTGAATATAACTGTAACCCCTCTGTTAATTACAATAAAAAAAAAACTTCACTTTGTTTTGCGTTTTATTTTGTGTGTTGAAGAAGTATATTTGGGCTTACTAAGATAAAGTAAAATTTTACAGGTATTCACTTCATGCAATATATTTTACTACTCAAAGAAAGATTCTAAGAATCAAATATCTTTTTTTTTTTTTGCCAGTCCTGGGCTTGGGCTCAGAGCTTGAGCACTGTCCTTGGACTTTCTCAAGGCTAGCACTGTACCACTTGAACCACAGCACCACTTCTGCCTTTTTTTTTTAATGTATGTGGTACCGAGGAATCGAACCCAGGTCTTCCTGCATGCTAGGCAAGCACTCTACCACTAGGCCAAACTCCCGGCCCCAAGAATCAAATATCTTAATACATATTTATATACATTGGTCATTTTAACTTTACTCATGTGGTAGAACATCTTCCTAGCATGTTCAAGGCCCTTGGTTCAAATACCCAACACCACAAAACAAACAAAAGGATCCGGGCCTCTACAACCTTAAATCTAAACCAAATAATGATTCTGATCCATTATTTTCTACCAATATCATTTATATTTTGCCTGCACAAAATCCTCACAGCTACTGAGCAACTATATATTTGAATGCAAATAATACATAAATTATGCGATGAATCAATTTATCTTATAATCTTTTACCTATATAACTTTATGCTGACATACTGCTTTTTGTTTAATGATTATTTTTGAATAGATAAATTATTTATTTATTTATTTATATTTTTTATTGTACTTAATAGAAGGGTTACATTATGTTTGCCAGATAAAAGGTACATTTCTTTTTTTCATATATTTTTATTGTAATTAATAGAAGGATTACATTAATTCACCAGATAGAGGGTGCATTACTTCACATACATTGATACCCTTTTTCATGTCTTGGTCCCCATTTCCCTCCAACCAGCCCTGCCCCTCATCTTGTTTTCCCCCCTTCCCTATCCTATTTCAAATAAATAAATAAACATATATACAATATATCAGATAACAAGGTAAGATGAGAGATAACACAGTACATTAAGACCAATAGTCACACCTTATATGGCTCTTGTTTCTATATCCTGGAGGTCCTTTCATTTAGCCTCATACCATATGGCCTTATGTATCTAGGTTTTTCCCTACTGTAAACCTCTGCTAGGAGAGTCTAAGGTTTATACTATTATGACAAATGAGGAAAACATTGAGTTCCTTTGAGTCTGGCTTACTTCATTTAATATGATTTTTTCTAAGTCTTTCCATTTCCTTACAAATGGGGTGATGTCATTCTTTCTGATGGCAGCATAGAATTCCATTATGTATAAATACTACATCTTGTTGATCCAATCATTAGCTGAGAAGCATTTAGGTTGGTTCAATATCTTTGCTATGGTAAATAGTGCTGTAATAAACATCGTTGTGCTATTGGATTTAGTCTGTCCTTGTTTCTAGATGATTAGATAAATGCCAAGGAGTGGAATTGCTAGGTCATAGGGGAGCTCTATGTTTAGTCTTTTGAGGAACCTCCATACTGCTTTCCATAGTGGTTGAACAAGTTTACACTCCCACCAACAGTGTAGTAGTGATCCCTCCTGGCCACATCCCCTCCAGCATCTGTTGTTATTAGTTTTCTTGATCCTGGTCATTCTAACTAGGGTGAGGTGGAATCTCAGAGTTGTTTTGATTTGCATTTCTTTTATGGCCAGGGATGTCATTTCTTCATGCGCCTACAGGCAATTCTTATTTCTTCTTCAGAGAAGACTCTTTAAGTCTTTGGCCCATCTTTTAATGGGCTGGTTGTTTCTTTAGAGATTAGTTTTGGAGTGATTCAATTTTTTGAGCTGTTGATATATTTTAGATATGATGACTTTGTCCATTGTATGGTTAGTGAAGATTTTCTCCCACTCTGTAGGCTTTCTAGTTAATTTGCTAGCTATGTCCTTTGTCATACAGAAGCTCTGCAGTTTAATGCACTTCAATAGATAAATTCTTATGCTAAGAACAAAGCATATACTTTCTTGACAAAAGGCAGCTTGAGTTGGATAAGACAGATGATAGAGTACAGATTCAAAGAGATATGATTAAGTCCTCTGGTAGCAGAGTCTTTTAATGTAGTCCCCCTGCTTCAACAAGACTGGAGGTAGAGGAGTGGGAAGGCTTAATAATAAAATTAAAAGTATAGGTGACATTTTGTAGTTTCCCAAACTTATTCATCATCATTTCATCAGGTCGTTCATTCTATAAAATAAAGGAAGACTTCTAAGGCTGTAATACAGGAGCCCAAGCAACTACTCCTGAGAGGAGAATTCAAATGGAACTAGCTTACATACAAAAAAGCTTCAAATCTCAAAGGAGTCTAAGCTGAGAATAGATGACATTTGAACTAACCTTTTGGGGAAAAAAGTGAAATCCACTTAAGAGTCTAGAGTATTTTGTGGAACACATGTGTGGATTTGTATGAATTTGGGGGAACTTGACCAGTCTCAAGTCTGTTGTTCTGATCAATGCTTACTGCTTTAATTTGCTCCATATCAACTTAGTTTTCACAATCTATGAATTAGATACAGTAACATATGATTAGAAAGGGGTGGAGTCCAGATTCAAAAGCAATTAGTCTATAATTAGAATCCATAGTCCTTAGTATTTTTTAATGTTATTTGTTTATTTTATAGTTTTAAATGTACACAAAAGTAGAGACTGGTACAATCAATTGAATGCTTTGCATTTGTCAAATTACTAAGTATCCACCATTACCTATTTAAAGTATTACACAGAAGTCCAAACACATTTCTTTCTCATGTCTTCCATTGGTTTCTTTGTTATTGTAGTTACCCATGGGACTATTGTGATTATATAGAATATTATTCTGAGTATATAAATTAATTAAAAGAAGCACAAACTTACTTGAAAAATTTAAATCCCCGAAGATTTTTGGGCTTCTTTCTTTCTTTCTCTTTTGGATGTACTGGGCTTTGAACCCAGACTCTTGTTAGGCAGGTGATCTTTCACTTCAACCATGCCTAGAACACTTCACTCCGTGAAGATTTTTCAATTTATCGAACAGAAAGATGAGCTGGGTGCTTGTGGCTCATGCCTATAATCCTAGCTACTCAGGAGGTTGAGATCTGGGAATCAAGGTTTAAAGCCATCCTGGGCAGGAAAGTCTATGACTCTGATCTCCAATCAACCAGCAGAAAACTGGAAATGGGACAGTAGCTAAAAGTGATAGAGCATTAGCCTTGAACATAAGAGCTCAGGGTCAATGTCCAGGCCCTGAGTTCAAGCCCTACACATACAAGAAAGAAAGAAAAAAAGAAAGAAAGAAGAGAAAAGAAGGAAAAAAGGAAGGAAAGAAGAAAGGAAGGAAGGAAGGAAGGAAGGAAGGAAGGAAGGAAAGAAAGAAGGAGGGAGGGAGAGAGGGAGGGAGGGAGGGAGGGAGGGAGGGAAGGAAGGAAGGAAGGAAGGAGGGAAGGAACTAAGGAAAGAAGGAAGGAAGGAAGGAAGGAGGGAAGGAAGGAAGGAAGGAAGGAAGGAAGGAAGGAAGGAAGGAAGGAAGGGACTAAAAACATCTTGTTTTGTCTTTGTCCTGAACAATCAAGAAAGAAAGACAAAAAAGAGTCTTGTGCTGGGCACTGAGGTCTCACATCTGTAATCCTAGCTACACTTAGGTGGCTAAAATCTTAGGATCATGATTTAAGCTAGCCCAGGCAAGAAAGTCCTCATGAATCTCTCTTTTCTTTTCTTTTTTATTTTATAGTTTATTTTTTATTGTAATTAATAGAAGGGTTACATTATATTCACCAGATAGAAGGTGTATTACTTCACAAACATTGATACCCATTCTCATGACATGGCCCCCATTTCCCTCTCCCCTCCCCCCACTCTTTTTGATTTCCCCTCTTCCCTATCCAATTTCAAATAACCAATTAAGCACATATAAAATATATCAGATAACAAGGTGAAATATTGTAACAATATGAGATAACCAAGGGATGGCAAAAGAGATGAGAGATAACATAGTACATTAAGGACAACAGTCACTCATTATATGGCTTTTGTTTCTTCATCCTGGAGGTCCTTTCATTTAGTGTCATACTATTTGGCCTAATGTCTCTAGATTTTGTTCTATTGTAAATCTCTGCTAGGAGAGCCCAAGGTTTCTACTGAATTTGACAAATGAGGGAGACTCTTACTTCTAAGCGATGTTAGGATTGGCTTTGTCTGTACATTTATCTTTCTAGACACAATAGATTCTCTCTGCTGATAATTATTATTAGCAAATCACAGGGTGTTTTATTTTTTGCCATATTTCAAATGGATCTTTAACAATACTACTGTAGAGCCAGGCACTAGTAGTTCTTGCCTATAATCCTAGATACTAGGAGGATGAGATCTGAGGATTGAAATTTGAAGCCAGTCCTGGCAGGAAAGTCCATGAGACTCCCACCTCCAATCAGCCACCCCCAGAGAGTTGGAAGCAGAGCTATGGCTCAAGTGATGTCAGCATTGAGCAAAAACGTTCAGGAATAGCATCCAGGCTATGGCTTCAAGCCCAGGGTCACCACAAAAACAACCACCACCAACAGAAAAATTCTTTGTGTTAATATGCCTAAAGTAATCTTGACAAGAAAAAAATACATGATGAAATTAAAATATCCTTTTCTGTGTAATTGTTACAATGGCTAGTTATATAAGATGAGTAATGATTGTAAATTTCTTCCTTTTAGCATATAATTACCTTTAAAATCTGGTCTCGGGGCGGGGAGTTTGGCCTAGTGGTAGAGTGCTTGCCTAGCACCTCATGAATTTCTCTTATTTCCAATTAACCACCAGGAAGAGTGGAGCTTTGGCTCAAATAGTAGAGTGCTACCTTGAGCACAATAGCTCAAGCCCTGGGTTTGGGCTTCAGCGCTGGAGCATGAGCATCACACACAGAGCAGAGAACATCCTTTATTTGTATAAGATTTCAAGCACATGGGGCTTGGTGGTTCACTCCTGCAATCCTAGCTACTCAGGGGGCTGAGACCTGAGGATAAAGTTCAAAGCCAGCTGGGACACAAAAGGACCTGAGACTTATCACCAATTAACCTCTAGAAAACTGGAAATGGGGCTCGGCTCAAGGGTTAAGGTGGTGGGGCTTGAGCAGAAGAGCTCAGAGACAGCACCCAGGCCCAGAGTTGAAGCTACATAATCCATAAGAAAAAAAAATGATAGTTTAGGATAAAATTTACTTTACAGACTTCAGGGATAGCCTAAATACCAAGGTTTCTTTTTTCTTTTCTTTTTCTTTGAAATGTTGAAGACAGAATCCAGGGCCTTGAATGTGCTGGATAAGTGCACTACCACTGAGTGCACTACCACTGAAGAGAGATGCTTCTTTCTTGAAATCTTTTTTTCAGCTACTATACCTGGCTTTGCTACTGAGATGGGGGACTTGCCAACATTTTTCTATAAGCTGTCTTTGAATCCTCCCTAGTAGCTGGAATTATACATCTGAGCCCTGTTCCAGTCCATTCTGACTTCTTAGTATGTATTTGCTCACTGAAAAAAAAATTCTTATTTTCATAATGGTATTGGGGTTTGAACTCAATTGGGCTTCACTTACTAGGCCCTATACTCTACCACTTGGGCCATGCCTCCAGCCCTGTTTATTTTTCAAATAAGGCCCTGTTTTATGCCCAGGCTGACTTGAGCTGTAATCCCCCAAATTTATGCCTCCTATATAGCTAGGATGACTGGTACACAGCACAACGCCCAGCCTCATTCATTGACTCTTTTGAAGATAATGACATGGATCTAACACCCCTACTAGCCATGCAAAGCCTGGTAGACAAATATTTTGATCGTTCTCATATATTTGCATTAAAAGAATGTTGCTCAAACAATGTGAAAAAAATATGAAGGACCTGCTTTCTTTTTTAAAAAATAGAATGCACAACCACTAAAATATTCAAAGAATGAATTGTTAAAATTCATTGGGTACTCCAAAATAAGCAGAGAAGTATTTCCATGGTTTCCTTTTTTAAAGTTATTTTAGTTTACTTTGTGGTGCTGGATGCAAGCCTGTGCCTTTCACATGCTGGGTAAGTGCACTCTCATTTGAGCTATGCCCCTATGGTTTCCTTTTAAAATACAAGAATATCAATAAAGGTTAAAATGTAGCTGCCTTGTAATGTTTATGGTTTTTCAATAAAATCTTTGCACAAGTACATTTGTAAACAATCACCAACATAAAATATCTTAGATCAGAAAAATAAGTGATTAAACTAGAAAAATAAGCAGAGAAAGTTATCAGGCAGGGAGAAGTAAACACTCTAAGACCTACAGATAAGAACTTTTATTTGTTAATGCATCTTATTAGAGTGTAGTTATCGCCTCTTTCTTTTGGCCAGCAATATGATTCAGAACATTTAAAAATATGATAAAGTACATTTTAAAATGTTTCATTCAAAATGGAAAATAGGTTTAGTACTGTGGGGAGAAAAATCTATACCCATAAAACTAAGATGATTTGTTTTATGGTCAATGAAGGAAAGAATGAGCTATGACAAACTTTTTATTCTTGTCATAGGAAGGATCGTCCTTTGCTTAGAGTAACACTCAGACTTTTTTATGGCTGTTCCTTCTGAAAGGGACTGTGCTTCTTCAGGAAAATTTCTTTTTGGCCCACAGTTCTTTCATCTGGGGATATGTTACATGTAACAGACGTGGAGCCTGGTGTCAATGGCTCATGCCTGTATTCCTAGCCACTCAGGAGTCTGAGATAGGAAAATTGCAGCTTGAAGCCAGCCTGGGCAAGAAAGTGAATGGCACTCTTATCACCAATTAATCACCATGAGAGCCATGGCTCAAGTAGTAGAGGGCAAGCCTTGAGCACAAAAGCTCAGGAGCAACACCCTGAGTTGAAGCCCCAGGTTTGGCACATGCCCACACACACACACTCACACAGCTGGTAACCTTTAAATCTATCACCGATAAAATAATGGTACTTATATTTGTTACATTCCTTTGATTGATAAAGATTCAGTGATTTCTAAGGGTCTTCAAAGAATGAATCTTTTATTGTCCTTGTCTAGTCACCATATTTTTTATTATTCACTTCATGAAAATCTGTTAAAATTCAAGTTGATGTTATTGCTTCTATGCGAATTTTATTTCATGTACCGATAATAATCTATTGTCATTCAGTCAACATCTAAGAAGGGATTTTCCATGTGTGACATTGATGATGGATACAAAAGTAACTGTGACATATACCCCTTTAGAGAGTCTATAGCATAGTTGTGCAGTCAAATGTATGCACAGACATGTTAAATAACGTGGGAAAGGCACCAGTGGACATGAGTCCTGGTTATTAAAAAGGTACAAACAAGAATGTGAATAGATAGGTAGGGAAGACTTTCTGGGAAGAGACTGCCTGAGGCAGATTTCAAAAAGCATGATTAAGAATTGGCTAAACCCCCCAAAAGAGGGCAGAGATGGCACAGTGTTCCACACAGAAAAGAAAGCACCAATGCTAGGGAGCAATGAAGGACAAGGAGAGGAAGAAAAAGATAACAGGCTAAAATATAGTTAAGTACCAAGTATGATGGGTTACAACTGTAATCCTAGCACTTGAGAGACAGGAAGGAAAAATCAAGAGACAGAGGCCAAATTGAACTACATAGTGAGGTCCTATGAAGAAAGGAAGGAAGGAAGGGAGGAAGGAAGGAAGGAAAGAAGGAAGGAAAGAAGGAAGGGAGGGAGGGAAAGAGAGAAAAAATAATGTTAAGAGCTAGGTGTGGAGGTATACACTTGTAATTCTAAGCTACTCAGAAGACAGAGGTAGGAGAATCACCTGAAATCAGGAGTTAGAGGCAACATAGTAAGACATTATCTCAAAATAAAATAAATAGCTGAATACCTGTAGCTCATGATTATAATCCTAGCTACTCAGGAGGCTGAGATCTGAGGATGGTGGCTCAAAGCAACTGGGTAGAAAAGTACCTGAGAGATTCATCTCCAATTAACCACCAGAAGATCAGAAGTGGTTCAAAATGGTAGAGCACTAGCCTTGAGCAAAAGAGCTCAGGGACAGTCCCAGGCCCTGACTTTAAGGCCCATGGCCAACAAAAATTAAATAGAAAAATTAAACAATAAAGTGTGAGATAAATCAAAATGTCTCATGGAGATCAGATCAAATAATTCTTTTTAAAAAATTTTTAGGTCCAAGACCAGGACATGAATTTTTTCACTCCTTGGCTAGCACTCTACTAACTGAACCACACCTCCAACCCAAGGGTTGGTTATTTCTTTTCTTTTCCTTTTTTCTCTCCCTCTTTCCCTGCCTCCCTCTCTCCCTTCCTTCCTTCTTTCCTTTTTTCCTTCCTTCCTTTCTTCCTTCCTTCCTTCCTTCCTTCCTTCCTTCCTTCCTTCCTTCCTTCCTTTTTGCTTTCTTTTTACATCTGAGACCAGGGCTTGAAAAAGAGTTCCCTTAATTTCATGTCAAGGAGCTATAACTTTATCTTACATGCATCAAAATCACTGGGCATTTTACTTTTAGGTGTTCTTTTTGTTGTTATTTATTTTTGTGATGCTAAGTGTGAAACCCAGGGACTCACATATGCACTCCCCCACTGAGCTATACTACCAGCCTTGACCTACAGAGGAAAAGAGAATGAACAAATAGAGTTCGGGCAAGGTCAGAAATGAGGAAGACCATCTAGGAGATTCATTGCAGTACTTAGGATGAGAACTAGGGCAGTAGCGCCAGGAGTGAAGGGGAAGAAGAATTAGTTAGGGTGTGTAATTAGAGGGCCTTGGTGATTGGCTGAATCGACAAAGATGGAAAATGGAAGAGTCAAAGACAGTTTTGAAGCATTGGGTGCCACAGAGAATCTGGGGAAGACATAGGCTTGAAGGGAAGGATGCCTTCACAGAGCTGGGCTGTTGAGCTTGTTGTGATGCACAGGGTGTGTGCATGGCAGGAGGTCTACAGCTGGAGGAAGTGCTGAAGCAGCTGCAGACGTGATACCATTTGTCATCTTAGGGATCATGAAGTGTGTCAAGAACTCCAGAATGTAGCGAGACAATCTTTCCCTCTACTCACCATGAAGGTACATTTTTACAACTTCCAGTACAAGTTGTATTTATCTTTGCCGTGAACTAGACTTTAACTACAGTGCTCAACACTTGACATAAACGAGTCATTCCATTTTTACTTTAAGGTTGTTGGCATGAGGGCTTATGTTAAATGAAGGCATCCAGAGCAATAACAAAAAAGAAACAAACATCTAACAGAAGTAAATTTTGAACGTATTGATAGCTTGTCAGAACTATTTCCTTTTCCTTTTTCCTTTATTTATTTTTGTCAGTTGTGAGATTTGAACTCAGGGCCTGGCACTGTCCCTGAGTGTCTTTTGCTCAATGCTAGCACTCTATCTACCACAGCACCACTTTGGCTTTTTATGTTTATGTGGTACTAAACAACTGAACCCAGGATTTCATGCATGCTGGGTAAGCACTCTACCACTAAGTCACATTCCTGGCCCCTTAATTCAGCTTTTATAGCAAACACTAATTATAGTGAAGATAAATTTGGGGTGTCCTAGTTCTTAGTTCATTAATGTATCATTTGATAATATTTGCAAGATAACAAAATATCCAGGAGAAAACAACATTTCTAGGAGAAAAATATCTCTTGGAAAATTTTAAATAGCAGCTGAATCCTTAGATTCGTTTTTAAACAAATGACTTTTTTGTGTGTTTGTTTGCTTGTTCATTTGTTTCATTTTACTTCTGAGTGAAAGTCTTTGGAGGGCTGACACTAGTAACTCAAGCCTGGAATCTTGGCTATTTTGGAGGCTGAGATTCAGGATCTCGGCTTGAAGCTGGTAGGACAGACAAATCTTATCGCCTAGGCAGAATCTTATCTTCAATGAGCCAGCAATATGGAGGTATAGTTCCAGAGGTACGGCACCAGACACAAACAAAAACTAAACAGGAGCATAAGCAGAGTCCAAGGGCAAACACAAGGCCCTGAGTTCAAGCCCCAGCCTTAAAAGAAAAATTCTGGGGGTGGGGATGTGGCTGAAGGGGTAGAGCTTCTTCAGCCTTGCAAGAACACACTCCAGTACTGACCTCCACTGTAGTGTTGGAAGTTTTTTTTTGGGGGGGGTCAAGGAAAAAAATTAAAAAGCAGGAATAAAACTCTTGTAATGACATTTTAGAACCATGTGTGGCAATCATGCAGATTAGTAACTCACCCAATTTCTATGAGCTACTAAAAATAGATCTTATGTAACTGGGCAAAATGGGTGGGTGAGTAGATCTTGTAGTAGGGACATGACCTCTAAGATTTTTGGTATCCTTCCTTTGGCCTGTAATGGGACCAAGTGCTGTTTTTCCTTCTCATAGGGGCAGTTCACTACTATTTTGAGGTAAAGTGTTTTATAAGAATGAAAATATAATTCTTGGAGCTAGGAGTATGGCCTAATGGTAAGAATGCTTGCCTAGTATGCACGAAGCCCTGGGTTCCATTTCTCAGTACCACATACACAGGAAAAGCTGGAAGTGGTGCTGTGGCTTAAGGGTAGAGTGCTAGCCTTGAGAAAGCCCAAGGACGGTGCCCAGGTCCTGAGTTCAAGGCCAGGGACTGGTTAAAAAAAAAACAGAAAAGAAAATTTAATTCCTGCTACTTTTAGTTTTCTTTAAAAAATTTGTTTTCCTTTTCTTTCTTCTTTTCCTTTTTGTTTTTGCTGTACTAGTCCTGGGGTCTGAGGTCATCATGTAGGTGCTGTCACTAATTTTTTTTTTCTCAAAGTTGGCACTCTACCACTTGAGCTATATTTTTAGCTTTTTGATATTTAATTAGAGATAAGAATCTCACAAACTTTCCTGCCTGAGCTGGTTTTAAACCACAGTCCTCAGATCTCAGCCTCCTGAGTAGCTAGGATTGCAGGTATAAGCCATCAGTACCCAGCTATTTTTTCTTTTAAGTGATATTAGAAAACCGAAAATTACACTCCAGGGAGTAGGCAGATACTTTACATTGACTACATCTATTTTTTTTGTCAATGTTCATGTAAAGTTTTTATTGTATAATGATGACTTGTATGTTATTATTAGTAGTACTAATATTGTTACTATTAACACCAGAAATACTAGTTGTGGTACTAGAGTTTGAACTCAGAGGTTTGGCACTTGCTAGATAGGCAGACACTCTGCCACAGAGCCAGGCCTTCCAGCCCTTTTCATCCCTACATTCTTCATTAGCATCAATTAGCTGTCCCAATTTCATTGTGATATGTTCATGTATGAATCCAAAGTACCTCGGCAGATTCACCCTGTTTCTCTCTCATTCTTTTTAATGGTAAGCACTGGATTCTTGGGTCTCTTTTCCCAAGTCTTAGGTCCATGGAAAACAGGTTGTCACCACAAATCACAATTCCAACAATTCCAGTTGCCCTAGCATTTTTTAATAAGAACCCTGTGTCAGAGTCCTTAGTATCACCTACCAGCAACATACCAATTACCTGAAGCTGAGCAGCGAGGTGAAACTCTATTGTTGAATGCTAAGACCTTCTTTTTTTACATATGTAGAACAGTCATATAAATAAAGCCTGGCTGAAAGTATGATGGCATATGCCTATAGTCCCAGCATTTGAAAGGCTGAGGGGGTAGGATATTTTGAGTCTAAAAATAGGAGGCCAGTCTGGGCAACATAGTAATACTTTGTGTCTTTAAAAACAAAGTGTTCTGGGCTAGGAATGTGGGCTAGAACACTTCCCTGGTATGCATGAAGACCTGGGTTTGATTCCTCAGTACACATAAGCAGAAAAAGTTTGATACGATGCTATGCTAAGTGGTAGAATACTAGCCTTGAGCAAAAGAAGCTCAGGGATAGTGCCAGGCCCTGAGTTCAAGTTCTAGGACTGATAAAACAAAACAGAAACAATAACAAAACCCCTCAAAGTGATCCAAGCAGTGGTGGTTCACACATGTAATCCTGGCAATGCAGAAGGCTGAGATCTGAGGATCACAATTTGAACTCAGCCCTGGAAAGTTTGTTAGACTCTTATCTCAAATAAACTACTCAGAAAAAGCCAGAGGTGGTGCTGTGGCTCAAGTGGTAGAGAACTAGGGTGAGCAAAAGGACAAGGGGGCCTAGGAGTGGGGGGGAAACAGCTCAGGGACACTGCCCAAGCCCAGAGTTCAAGCAACAGGAAAAAAAAAATTGACATTTATTGTGGAGTGAATCCAGGCTCAGCACTGGGATACATTGAGTTATTGTATAAAAAATTCAAGCAAATTTTTTCATGATCCTCAAAGTGAACCTTGCAAATATAGTATCTAGCAACAGACTCTACAACCTAGAGGGATGTGGAGAAAGTGGAAGGCATTCAACAGAGAGTCATAGAGATGATTAAAGGGTTGGGAAAATAGGAGCTAGAAATTATTTAGCCCAAGTTAGAGAAGAGTACTAGGTTTCTTAATAACAGTATTCAAGCATAGGAAGGGTTGTTATATACTAGATGATGAACAGCTGCTTTCTATCCCAACTGGAGAGTGAACAGAAAAAATAAAAAAACAGACTGTGATTAAAGCATGGAAGACCTAAGTTAGATACAAAAAAACTTCTAAAAATGAGGATTATTGGCTGTGGGATCGTCTTCTCACACCTGTTCCTTTAATGATTTTGTCTCACATTTTTATGATGTCTCTTCTCACTTTATATATCCTTAGTTTATGCTGTTTACCCTGGTTTTAATTACTCCTTATAAGCTGGTAATCCCCAAATATATGGCTGAATAGCTTCAATCCAGACTATTGTATATCTGCCTGTTGGACATCAGCTTTCCTCTTACTTGTACTGTTGCCATGGTACCTTAGCTGATAGGCTCCCTCTTTTAGTCTTCAGTTCTATTTGCCTAACATGATGGATTAAAGCTCTCTACCTCAAAGCATGGTCAAACCATTTCGTTCTCTTCTTAAAGTCCTATTGCATACTTATCCTTCATCATTTGGCCTAGCCTAAATTTATTTACCAAATGTATTCACTTGAAGATTATTTTACCTTTTTATCCTCTAACACATTTTTAGCCCTATGCCTTTTTGAACTCCAGATCTCATCACTCCTACCAGAACACATTCCTTTCTATGGCTATCTTCTGCACTCAAGTTCCAAGATTTTCCCCTGACTTTACCAAACTGAAACAATGCCCCTTTCCCATGAAAATGTCCCTTAATAATGTTGTAAATTAGGGCCTGGGAATGTGGGCTTAGTGAAATAGTGCTTGCCTACCATTCATGAATCCCTGGGTTCAGTTCCTCAGTACCACACAAACAGAAAAAGCCAGTAGTGGCACTGTAACTTAAATGGTAGAGTGCTGGCCTTGAGCAAAAAAAGCCCAGGGACAGTGCTCAGGCCTTGAGTTCAAGTCCCAGGACTGGAAAATAATAATAATAATAATAATAATAATAATAATAATAATAATAATAGCTGGGCATGGTGGATCATGCCTGTAATCCTAGTGACCTGGGAGTCTGAGATCTGAGGATCAAGGTTCAAAGCCAGCCCAGGCACAAAAGGACCTGGCACTCTTATCTCCAGTTAACCTGGAGAAAATGGGAAGTGGGGCTTGGCTCCAGGGTAGAGTGGTAGCCTTGAGCTGAAGAACTCAGGGACAGCGCCCAGGCCTAGTTCAAGCCCCATGACCCATAATCATCATCATCATCATCATCATCATCATCATCATGTTATAATTCATATTGCTGATGAGTCTTTCTTGGTCTCAGATATGATAACCACTCATTTAGGAAACACTTTTTATTATGAACTTTTACTATTATAAAGGTGATATACAGAGGGGTTACCATTTCATAAGTCAGATAAAGAATTCATTTCTTTTTGAACAATGTCACCCTTTCTCTCTCAGTTTTTCTCATCTGTCCCACCCACAAGTTGTATAGGTCCTTTACAATAGTGTCCAGTGAGTACCACTGCTGCATTTATTAACCCTTTGTCCCTCCATGTCCGTGCCTCCAAAGATAGATAAATGAACAAACAAGACAGGAAAAAAAAAACAAAAACAGCAACAAAGTAAGGGGGAAACCTGCTGCTTTTAGGAAACATTTTTATTAACAGAATTCAGGGATAAACTCTCAAAAGTGATATGGACCAGATTATTCTGTTTATCAAGGTGGGTCATCTTGTTGCCCATCTCACACTCCACATCTTTTTTTTTTTTGAGCATTTCAAGTCTCCAGAACCTTTCCCTCTACATACAGTTTTTTTTAGGTGCATCATCTCCAATTCAATTCCTATGACATCCCTAGGAAGCAGGACCAATACAGTTGAAGAGACAACCCATATGCATATAACATATTACATCTCCTGAATATGTATGAATGCATTAACATACATATACTACCATATAGATGCTAGTCTACTTAATTGCTCTTCGGAGTGTCTCAAAAAAAATTTCTAAGAATCCTATTTCCAAAAGCAAATTCAAAATTTTACCACCATCACTACCACCGCCCCCCCAATATTCTTCTGATGTTGTTACAGTGAATGGTGCCATAGACTTTGGGATTGTCCTCAACATTTTTTTTGTGGGTCATGGGGCTTGAACTCAGCCTGGGTGCTGTCCCTGAGCTCTTCCGCTCAAAGCTACCCCCTGCTCTTCAGCTAAAGGTTACCACCCTACTCTTAAGCCAAGCCCCACTTCCACTTCCTGTTTTCTAGAGGTTAATTGGAGATAAGAATCCCAGGTCCTTTTCTTCCCTGGGCTGGCTTTGAACCTTGATCCTCAGATCTCAGCCTCCAGAGTTGCTAGGATTACAGCATGGGCTACCAAGTCTGGCAAGTTTTTGTTTTTGTTTTTTTTTTAAACTAAACAGAGCAAGTTTATTTGAAGGGAAGTGAAAGGAACACTGTGAAGTAGCAGAAACTTCATTAGGAGAGGGGCCTCCAAAAGGATTCCAATACTTTGTTCTTTTTAAACTTACATACCCAAACTATCACTAAATCTTTCAACTACCTCTCAAATTTGGTCAGTTCTGTCCACCTTTACCCGGATCAATCTACCCATATCTCATCATAGCCTCTGTAGCATCCTCCTACAAGACAGTCTCTGTAGTTACTATGATCTCAAAAGCCAAATCTGATCATGGCATCACATGCTGTCCTTTCCTCCTATTTTATTTAAATGTCTGTTTTTTGTTGATTTTCATTAGAGGGAGAGGGAGAGAGAAAGAAAGAGAGAGAGAGATTTTAAAGGTGGGTGCTGGTATCTCACACCTGTAATCCTAGCTACTCTGGAGGCTGAGATCTGAGGATGGAGGTTCAAAGCCAGCAGGGGCACAAAAGTACAAAAGTCCAGGAGACCCTTATCTCCAATTAACTACCAGGAAACAGGAAGTAGATCTGTGTTCAAAGTATAGAGCACCAGCCTTGAGCCGAAGAGCTCAGAGACAATGCCCAGACCTAGAGTTCAAATTCCACAACCAATAAAAAGAAGGGAGGGGGGAGGCGAAATTTAAGGCTGCTACAGGGCCCTGAACCATGGATTCTTCCTCGCATCATCTCTCCCCCACTAATCTCCACAGTTTCCCTCAACTGCCATTTAGGTTTGCCTTCAGTCATTCAACAGGGCTTTGCACAGTCTGGAAAGCCATTGTTCTTTTCTATTTACCTAGTTAACCACTAACCACCCTTTAGTTTAAGCTTCATCTTTACTGGAAAGTCTTCTCTGGTTGTCCTAAAGAATTCTACTAGCAGTGGCCTAGTGGTAGAGTGCTTGCTTAGCATGCATGAAGCACTGGGTTCAATTCCTCAGTACCACATACACAGAAAAGGTCAGAAGTGGTGCTTTGGCTCAAGCGGTAGAGCGCTAGCCTTTTAAAAAAAATCCCAAGGACAGTACCCAGGCTCTGAGTTCAAGCCCCAGGACTGATTAAAAAAAATTCTACTATTGGCCAGGTATTGGTGTTTCATGCTGAGATCAGAGGATTGCAGTTCAAATCCAGTCCAAGCAAGAAAGTTCACGACACTCCATTAAACTCCAAAAAAGCTAGATGTAGGGCTTTGGCTCAAGTGGTAGAGTGCTGAGCAAAGACAGTCCAAGGATGGTACCCAGTCTCTGAGTTCAAGTCCCAGAACCGATCGATATGCATACACAAGCATGCACACACATACACACAACAATTCTATTATTCTATTCTCTTTTCTGTTCCATTCATCTCCTCTGCTCCAAAAGTGCCATTTAGTTTCCCATTCCGTTCTATGCTTCCCCTACTCCTTCTTTTCATATTGTTATAGTAACTATTTGTCAAAATTCCCCATTCACCTATAAGATTTATGAAAACAAAGACTACATGAATTCTTTTATTATTTGAAGTATTTTGTCATATAAATGTGCAGATTTCTGAAATATAATGTGATATTGAATGTGTGCATACAATTGTGTAATTATCAGATCAGAGTAATAGGCCCATCTACCACCTGGATTGTGCCTCTTCTTGTTCACAATTTTATTTCCAGTATCTAATAGAGTAATCTACAAGTAGAAACTAAATATGTTCAATAAATTAATTCATTGGCTTACATGTACCACTCACTAGATTGTCACAACAAACATATAAAGAAACTTTCTTCTAATATTAGTTCCATTTTACAGATGAGGAACACAAGGTCCAAAGACATTAGGTAATTTGCCCCAAGGCGTCACCATACAAATATTTACATAACAGAACTGTGATGGGATGTGGCTGCTGCTCATCGTTTGGAGATGTCTTTGTAGTTATAAATGTGTTAACTGTGCACAGAACAAGTGTGAGGGAAAAATTTTCTGAATCATTAATTGATCTATTTCTTTCTTTTTTGTGAGTCATGGGTCTTGAACTCGGCCTGAGTGCTGTCCCAGAGCTCTTTAGTTCATGGCTACCACCCTACCCCTGGGCCTGAGTGTTGTCCCTGAGCTCTTCAGCTCAAGGTTACCACCCTACCCTTGAGCCAAGCCCCACTTCCCATTTTCTCGAGGTTAACTGGAGTTAAGAGTCCCAGGTCCTTTTGTGCTTGGGCTGGCTTTGAACCTTGATCCTCAGATCTCAGCCTCCCAAGTAGCTAGGATTACAGGCATGAACCACCACTCCCAGCTTGATCTTTCTATTTCTTAAGCAAACCTGAAAATCCTGAAACATTTAAAAGTCAACAACAGGATCCCATGGTTGTTAGGTCAAGTTACTTAAAACAGAAGTAAAATGTAGACTGTACCTGAATTGTATTTGTTCACTGAGCCAGACTGTCTCATTGGCCAATGAGGCATGATAACTCTACATAGCAAACTTCTGACTGTGACTAGGCTGGAGAAATACAAGTCAGTCAAAACACTTACCAAGCAGAGAACACACCTGAAATCTTAGTACTTAGGAGTCAGAAGTAGGAAGGCAAGGCTAGGCGCCTTGGCTGACACCTGTAATCCTATCTACTCAGGAGGCTGAGATCAGAGGATCAAGGTTCAAATCCAGCCTGGGCACAAAAGGACCGGAGACTCTTATCTCCAATTAACTTCTAGAAAATGGGAAGTGGGGCTTGGTTCAAGGGTAGAGTAGTAGCCTTGAGCTGAAGAGCTCAGGGGCAACACCCAGGCCCAGGCATAGGGCGGTAGCCTTAAACTGAAGAGCTCAGGGACAGCACCCAGGCCCAGGCATAGGGCGGTAGCCTTAAACTGAAGAGCTCAGGGACAGCACCCAGGCCCAGAATCCAAATCCCAGAGACAACAAAAAATGAAAAAGAAGAAGTAGGAAGACAAATTCAAGGCCAGCCTTGAACTATATACCATATACCAAGAACTAGTCAAAGAGAGGGGGCAGGGAAAAAGGAAAGAGGAAAGAAAAAAGAAGAGGAAGCCAAAGTCATTCCACCAACAGGAAAACAACTTCTCTGCCCAACTTCTGATGACCATGTTGTACGTGCAGAAGCTACTGACTCACTAGAGTACAGTAGCACTTTTACAGTAATACTATAGTACTATTGACTCACAGTGAGTCAACGGTTTGTTCAAAGGTACTCAAAAATTTTGCCTCTCCATGCACATGAGGCATTTGCCTTTTTTTGTGAACAGAGGGACAACATCTTAGTTGCTGCTGTTGTTCTTCTTCTTGTTCTTCATCTATTATATTATCTTTAAGTAGCTGTACAAAGGGATTTCAATAACATGTCAGTTTATTAGTATAAGGCACCTTGACTATTGCCATCCCACTTCATAGCATTTTTCCTCATAGCCTTTGCTATGAAAATAGCTCAGTGTTTGAGAGAAACTTTATGTTGGTTGCTCATGAATGGATCACGTTTGGAAAGAACAGCTACATTTCTAGAAGCTTTGTTCAGGACTTTCAAGTACTACTGCCATCTCTTATAAAATTGTTAAAATGACTTTGGAAGCTGGGCGCAATGGCTCACACCTGTAATCCTAGCTACTCAGGAGGCTGAGGTCTGAGGATGGTGGTTCAAAGCCAGCCCAGGCACTAAAGTCGGTGAGATTCTTATCTCCAGTTAACCACCAGAAAACCAGAAGTGGCATTGTGGCTCAAGGGGTAGGGCAGTAGCCTTGAGCAGAAGAGCTCAGGGACAGTGCCCAGAGTTCAAGGCCCACAACTGACAAAAAAAAAAAAAAAAAAAAAAACAAAGTGACCTTGGAATTCTCAGTGCACTGGAGGAGTGGAAGGCTGGCAGAGATGCAATCCACTATAAGAAATTCATTAGGCATCCTAGGTAACATCTTAGATAAGACTTCAAGAGGAAGAAATAACTATGCATCTAAGTCTCAATTTGCAAACTGGGCTTGATCACTATATTTAAGATATTCAATTCTTCGATTCCACCTCCAATCAAATTCAAAAGAGATTTCTATGCCATAACTTTTCAAATTAACATCTGGCAAAGTAACATATCTTGTTTTCTTTCTAATGAGTGAATCTACATAGAGGCAAAATTACAGATCCAGTTGATTGATGAGTATATAATTAGAATGAAGGAAATTGATCTTATTAAGGAGTGTATGATTTAATCATTCATTTACTTTAAAACCTTTCAGTTTTCCCACTGCTGTCAGGATTAAACCCAAATGTCTATCAATCACTCTATATTGATCATCACTCTTTTCAAAGCTTTCATGAAGGATTTCTCCTACAGTCCAAACATACTGGCCTTGTTAAGATTTTCTTATATTTAAGATGAATTCCACTTTCACAAATTTCTTTTGTGTATGAAAACCCTTCTTAAACCAGGCTTAGGACACATTGCCTACAATCCCAGCATTCCAGAGAAGGACGACACTGTAAAACAAGAACAGTCCAGTTTGAATTACCTAGTGAATTCAAGGCCATTCTGGGCTTTGAGAAAATGCCTTAAAATATGAGGATAAGGGTTCAAAGCCATCCCAGGGAACAAAAGGACCTGGGACTCTTATCTCCAATTAACCCCTAGAAAATGGGAAGTGGGGCTTGGCTCAAGGGTAGGGTGGTAGCCTTGAATTGAAAAGCTCAGAGATAATGCCCAAGCCCAGAGGTAGGGTGGTAACCTTGAGCTGAAAAGCTCAGGGACAGCACCCAAGCCAAGTTCAAGCCCCATGACCCACCAAAAAAAGTATGAAAAATAAGCAAAAGTAAGTACACTATTTAAAGGAGATAGACAGATTTTTTTGTGTGGGTCATGGGGCTTGAACTCGGCCTGGGTGCTGTCCCTGAACTCTTCAGCTCAGGGCTACCACCTTACCCTGAGCCAAGTCCCACTTTCCATTTTCTAGAGGTTAATTGGAGATAAGAGTCTCAGGTCCTTTTGTTCCCAGGCTGGCTTTGAACCTTGATCTCAGATCAAGGTAGCTAGGATTACAGGCGTGAGCCACTTGCCCCTCTTAAAGGATTTTTTAAACAATTCTTTTTGTTTTTTTTTTTTTACAGTGGGAACATGTTAAAAGATTTATGCCATGAATTGAAGGAACTGGTAGATTTTATAACTGATTCATGGGAAAAGTCAAAGCATAGATAACCTGGAGTAGAGGAAATACTGAGATGTGAAAATGGAGACAGGGCTGACTTGAGGGAGCCGGAAGTATGGCTCTCTACCAGACAGAAATCATGGAACTGTCTATGGACACAGTGTTTGTGGATTGAGATAAGTTGTCCACAAGTTGCAGAGTTGTGACCTAGCTCTACAGAAACAGGCTTGGACAACCTGGGAGGATGTGCCTTAGGCAATGCAGTTTTCTACAGAGGCCCAGTTCTATCCCTGAAACACAGGGCTCCATAGTCATGGCAGGATTCACCCAAGCTAAGTCCTCCAACAACTTTCCTCTGTATTCCTACAACCATCTATATACATCTAGAGCATGATGGAACATACCTCAATTGTGCTGCTTATTTATTCGTTTATTCCCAGTACTGGAGATGAACTCAGGATCTTGAGTGTGTTAGGCAAGAGCTCTACCACTGAGTTATACCCCCTTTTATAGTTTGTTTTCTACCTTCAGTGAAAGATGGGTGTCCTTGACAGTTGAGACAATTTTCATTTATTTAGTACATCTTAATGTTGGCACATAGTTAGAAAAAAACAAAAAATAGCCTTTAAACTTCTTGATAATTATATCCATTAAACCTGCCTGGTGAACTGGCTGTCAGTAATTTCAGAATATTGTGTGTATGGTGAGCTGGTGAAAGAGGCTGCATCATCCTCACACGTTTTGTTTCTACAAACACATGTGCTAAAGGAGCAGTGTGCCTCTCAAGGAGCACCACTGGCCAGTCATGTTGAGTTCAAAATTAAAATAAAAAATAAGTTCAAAAAATTCCCTTTTATATTCCATTTGTCCAATGATTGACTCAGGGTTTTTTTTGTTTGGTTTTTTTGTCTTGTTTTGTTTTTGCCAGTCCTGGGGATTGTACTCAGGGCCTGAGCACTGTCCTTGGGCTTTTTCAAGGCTGGAGCTCTACCACTTGAGCCTCAGTTCCACTTCTGGCTTTTCTATGTATGTGGTACTGAGAAATCAAACCCAGAGCTTTGTGCATGCTAGGCAAGCACTTCTACCATTAGTCCACACTCCCAGCCCTGGCGGCAACAACAACAACAACACACACACACTCTCTCAGAAATCTATGTTTAAAACTCTCCTAAATTGAACACTGTTAGTCCACATTTGATCAAAGCTACATATACTATACTGCTATTAACACAGGCATAGAACTTACTGGAAATATTTATTTCTGGTGTTTTGAGAAAGAAGGAAAGAAAGAAAGAAAGAAAGAAAGAAAGAAAGGAAGGAAGAAAGAGGGGAAGGAAGAAAGAGGGGAAGGAAAGAAGGGAGGAAAGAAGGGAGGAAAGAAAAAAGGGAAGGAGGGAGGAAAAAGAAAATGATTCAAACAAATAAATGGATTTTTCTTCTAGAAACTGAATTGCTGGTGAATGCTCCTCTCAAGCCAGCTTTCCTTTTTGACCTTTCCTCCCATAACTATCCATTTCCCATTCTGCCAGAGAAAGCATGCTTTTCACCCATTACTAACTGTACTGCCTCGGAATGGAGAAGGGGTGCCAAGGACAAATAATGTTTTTAATTATTTGACAAATAATACTTCACTGCTCTACTGGAGGACAATTGAATTATCAGTGGATCGTTAAAAATAATTTTAGTTAGTACTGGTGGCTAGTCTTGTAATCCTAGCTATTCAGGAGGCTGAGATGTAAGGGTCATGGTTCAGAGCCAGTCTGGGCAAGAAAGACCATGAGATTCTTATCTCCAATTTAACCACCACACAGATCTATGGCTGAAGTGGTAGAACACTAGGGACAGTGTCCAAGCCCTGAATTCAAGCCTTATGGCCAACAAAAGAACTTTTTAAAAACAATTTTAAATGTCAAATCTCCAAAGGATGTTTTACATATGGCTTAAAAGGAGTTCAAAGTTCATGACACAGCTAAAATGTGTCTATCCCACCATCTATGATTTTTTGTGGAGATATATTCTCAGAACACATACAAAAAGGAAGAAGAGAGAAGTAAAATACATGACAAGCTCACTTCTAGCAAACTCATCCTTTGCATCTTAATTAGTGGCACAAATAGGGAGTGGTGACTCTTACCTCTTATCCTAGCTCCTCAGCAGGCAGAGTTAAGAACTATAGTTGGAGATCAACCTAAGTAAAAAGACATCTGTCATTTCAGCTACATGGGAGGTGTAAATAGGAAGATGAAGTCCAGGTCACCTGGGCATTAAATGCAGGACCCTTTTGGGGGAAAAAAAACAAGGGGATTGTATGTGTGTGTGGGGGGTGCTGCTGAGTGTGTGACTCAAGGAGTAGAGTACCTGTCCAGCAACCTCTTTCTTCTTTCTTTCTTTCGCTCGCTCGTTTGTTCTTTTTTTTTTTTTCATTTGTCTGTTTTTGTGTCAGTGCTTGGATTTTGTGCCCAGTGCTCTCACTTAGGTATTTCACTCAAGGCTAGTACTCTACCGCCTGAGTAACACTTCCACTTTTGGCTTTTTCTGAAGATAACAGTCTCACAGATTTTCTGCCTGTGCTGGCTTTGAACTACATTCTTTAGACCTCAGCCTCCTGAGATTACAGGTGTGAGCAAACAGGGTTTGGTGAGAAGGGGCCATTTGGAAGTTTAAGGCCTGTGAACCATTTCTTAAAAACAGCCCATGTATTCCAGTGCTAATCCACCCCCAAGTTGAAGGATGCTGGCCTAGACCTGAAAGAATTAAATTTTTTGAATCAGTTAAACTTTAATTTCAGGGTGTATCCTCAATCTTGAACAGGAGGTGAAAACACCCTAATCACATCTAGGACACACCAGGTTTCTTTTGTAAAACCTGAAGGCATTTTACTCACATTGTTGGTCTTGTTAGCTTTAATTTTCAAGGTGAAGTCTTTTCTGATCTTGACGTTATCTACAAGTTCTGGGAGATGGGAGTTACTCTAGAATCAAAGTCCCATGTGAAGTTTTGCATAAAATGGTATACAAAGTCCTGCTTTGTAGCATTTCTTTTCTTCTTTTTTTTCCCTGAGACCTGGACTGGAACTCAGTATCTGATGCTCTTGCTCATGGCTGGCACTCTACCATCTATGCCATGCCTCCAATCCTGTGGCATTTCTTTGTACGCTGTCTTCATGCTCGTGGCATATATTTTTTCACTTCCAATCTTTTCTTGTCAGACCCATGTGGAAATAATTGGTTTGTAATGACAAACTTATGAGAAAAATGTATTCCTGTGATACCTGTGTTTCCATCAACCAGAAATATACTGGCCTCAAAAGTCTCAGTAAACATGTGAGATAAGCCTGCTAATTAACAGAAATCAGTAACATGAATGTGGCTTTAATATTTTCACTAAGAAATATCAAATCTCTTATTTCACTGTTCCTTTGTTCTGATCATATAAAGACTGATATTAGTCAAACAATCTATTTTTACATATTTCTTATAGACAAGGAAGGAATATGGCCTTTCTTCACTTCATCTCTTTCAAATTGTACTGGGATATCTAATATTCATGATTTAACAGAATAGAGATTGAAATAATAACATGCTTAGCAAACTTTTGAATTCTTAAATGTTAAGCCCAAAACCAAAATTCACAGATAAAGCAATAATTTCATATCTATATACATAGACATGTATTTGCAAGGTTTCTGTTGTTGTTTGTGGGTGAACTCTGGGCCTGGGCACTGTCCACAGCCACACTTCCCATTTTCTAGTGCTTAATTGGAGATGAGTCTCAGGTTCTTTAGTGTCCGGGCTGACTTTGAACCTTGATCCTCAGATCTCAGCCTCCTGAGTATGTAGGATTACAGGTGTGAGCCACCGTGCCGCTGGCTTTTTGTTTTGAATCAGGTTTCACTATGTAGCCCAAGTTGACCATGAATTCTTCATCCTTCAGCCTCAGCTTCAGGAGTGCTGGGATTACAGGCATCGGGCACTATAGCTTGATACTTTTTTCAAAATTAACTGCTAGATATCATTAGAAAGAGTAATGTCATTTGCAGGGAAATGGATGTAGTTAGAACAAGTCATATTAAGTAAGCTAATCACAGAAAGACAAAGGACACATGTTTTCTCTCATATGTGGAAGCTACAGCTAACATGCACCTGCACATGATAAATTATGCAGCACTTAAGGCACTCATATACAGACATACAATGAGACCAAAGTGGGGTATTCTAATTTTTTTTTTTGGCAGTCCTGAGGTTTGAACTCAGGGCCTGGGCACTGTCCCTGGGCTTTCTTTCTTAAGGCTAGAGATCTACCACTTAAGCCACAGCACCACTTGTGGCTTTTTCTGTGTATATAGTACCAAGGAATCGAACTTTGGTTTTTTGTGTATGTTAGGCAAGCACTGTACCACTACGCCATGCTCCCTGCCCTAAACTAGGGTATTTTTATGGGAGGAAAACAAGGGTCCAATGCCTCTGTACATCTCATCATATAAAATATTTATCAAAATCAACTCCAAGTTGAGTGAGGTGGCTCACAACTGTAATTCTAGCTAAAAGGCTAAGATCTGAGGATCAAGGTTCAAAGCCAGCCTGGGCACAAAAGAACCTGAGACTCATCTCTAATTAACCTCTAGAAAATGGGAAGTGGGGCTTGGTTCAAGGGTAGGGTGGTAGCCTTGAGCTGAAGAGTTCAGGGACAGCACCCAGGCTGAGTTCAAGACCCCATGACCCACAAAAAACAAAACAAAATAAAACAAAAAACCTCCAAAAAAGAGCATCAAGAGTTTTTCTTTGTTGGTTCGTGTTCGTTTCATCTTGTTTGTGATAAGGGTAGAAGAAATGGAGGGACAAAGGCAAACAAATGCAGCAGTGGTACTCACTTTCTTGCCCAGGCTGGCTTTGAACTGTCATCTTCAGTTCTCAGCCTTTTCAATAGCTAAGATTACAGGCCTTTTTTTTTTTTTTTTTTTTTTTGCCAGTCCTGGGGCTTGAACTCAGGGCCTGAGACCCGCCCTTGGGCTTTCCTCAAGGATAGCACTCTAACACTTCAGCCACAGTACCACTTCCAGCTTTTCTATGTAAGTGGTATGGAAGAATGGAATCGGGATCTTCGTGCATGTTAGGCAAGCACTCTACCACTAGGAAAAAATCCTGGCCCACCTGTTGGGGTTTTTGAGATAAGTCTCCTTATGTAGTCGTGGCTGGCCTCCCACTCCTCCTTGCCATAGGAACCCTGGGTGTGCTGGGATTACAGATATTTGCTCTCACACCCAGTATTTTAAAATGTTTTAAAATGAGGACTAACAAAGTAGGGTTTAGACTTGAAAAGATTAGGCAGTGTTAGTGTAGGTGGGGTGACAGAATTAAATTTGCATTTTGAAGAGATTACTGGTGTCACTAGACGAAGAATGAAAGGGTGAGAATGTATGGAAATTGTGATAGATTTGTCCCGGAGAATATATGCATGTAAATTTAAGCTTTTGTAAGGTAAATGATGTTTTAAAAGGACTGACGGTTTCAAAAAAAGGACACCATTGTTTTTACCTCTTGGATCTTTCATTTCTTAGAGGTTGGGATGAGTGGGTGGGGGAGGGTAAACTGGTTCATCATAAGTAGAGGGTGAAACTGCAGTTTTCCCAAAAGTACTGGGAAAACTATGTCATTAACTACTGAAGTTAATGTTTTTCTCCAAATTGAAAATAGCTTTACTAGTTTTTTCTTATGTATTCAATAGAAGTTATGTATTTCAGGAGCTGAAGAGGTGAGTAGAGCCAAGTGTGGTGTTACATACTTGTAATTCCAACACTCAAAAAGGCTGAGGCCAGTTTGATACCAGGCTGGGCAAGACAGTCAGACTGTCTCAACCCCCACACAAAACAAAAACAAAAATAAAGCAAAGATTCTACTACTAAGTATTGCCTCCACTCTGATGAACTTCTTTCTAATTTCCATTCACGCTGTAATTATGTATTTATTTATATACCAGTTCTAGGGACCAGGCTGTTTTGTCATCACATAGAAGGGACAAATTAGCTTTTTTTTTTTTTTTTCCTTTTTATTTTGTCAGTCCTGAGGCTTTGAACTCAGGGCTTGGCCACTGTCCTAGAACTTTTGCTCAAGGCTAACATTCTACCACTTGAGCTACAGTGCCACTTCTGGCTCTTTCCTACCGTTTGTATGATACTGAGGAATCTTTATGCATACTAGGCAAGCACTCTACCACTAAGCCACATTTCCAGCCCTATACTTGTGTTTTGAAGATTAACTTTTTAAGTTTTTTTCTGGTCCTGTGGCTTGAACTTGGCCTGGGCACTGTCCCTGAGCTTCTTTTCACTCAAGACTAGTGCTCTGCCACTTGAGCCATAGCTCCACTTCTGGCTTTTTCTCAGTAGTTTATTGGAGATACGAGTCTCACAAACATTTCTGCCAGGACTGGCTTTGAACAGAGATCTCAGTCTCCTGAGCAGCTGAGATTATAGGACCCTAGTACACTCTTAAAAACCTTTGTTTTTACGAGAAGGCATGGTGGCTCATACCTGGAATATCATCATTTGGGAGGTTGAGGTAGGAGGATCTAGGCCAGCTTGGACTATAGAATAAAATCCAAAGAATCCTTGGCTCATACCTATAAATTCAGTAGACAAATCCAACAAAAAACCAGAATTGGAGGCATGGCTCAAGTGGTCCAAAGTTCACTATGACTGAAATAGCCAAGGGTGAGCTCCTGAGTTCAAGCCCCAGAATTGGCACAAAAAATAAAAATAAATAAAATCCATTGAATTAGGTATAGAAGCTAACTAATCCCCATCACAAAGTTATGGTAGGTCAATATCAAGCATTACCTTTAGTAGCTTTCTTAGTCTAGAGTGAAATTATGGGACAAATTGGTTGGGGATACCCCCTTTCTGAGGGGTTCCCCTGGTAAACAAAAGGGGGATTTCCCTTAAGTATGGTAGAACCCTAACAGCAAATATAGGGGCTAGCGGGGAGAACATATCCCTGCTTGTTAGAGACTGGAAGGGTGGGGGAATTCCTAAAAACTACACTTACAGAGGAGGAGATCCCCTTTAATTCAAAGTTCCCTTGCTACAGAGTATTCTGAGAGTGGGGACTGCTGTCTCCTTCAGGTTTATTTCTGATTCCTTTAGGGTTTTCAATTCTCCTCGGGGTATAAATGAGTGTGTGTGTGTACATGTACATATAAAGGTCACATAGACATCATCCCACTCACTAATGGCTACTGTCTGGCTATTAGCATAGTGTTCCTAGAATTTAAGTCATTTATTCGTATTTCTTCAATCTAATTATACAATCTAGTGATTCATTAGTTCATATTTACATCTAAATATGAGACATGCCTTGTGAGAGCTACGCATGTTGGTATATGTCTCTAATGCAATCCGAACACTCAGAAGGTGAAGGCAGGATAATTTTGAGTTCGAGGCCAGCTTGGGCTACATAGCATGACCTTGTCTCAAAACAAAGCAAAACAAAATAAAAGAGAAAAAGAGTCCATTTCTACTTTCTATCACCTTAATCTTAGATAAACCATTAACTTCAATAAGTCTTCTTTTATGGTTAAAATAATTTTTTTAAACAAAACTAGCAGGGCACGGTTGCTCACACATGTAATCCTAGCTACTCAGGAGGCTAAGATCTGAGGATTGTAGTTCAAAGCCAGCCCCGGGAACTAAAGACCATGAGACTCTTATCTCGAATTAATCACTAGAAAATGGGAAGTGGGGTTGTGGCTCAAGGGGTAAGGCGGCAGCCTTGAGCTGAAGAGCTTATATATATATATATATATATATATATATATATATATATATATATATATTCATTATGGAAAAAGCAAGGTCTCACTATTGCAATTCTTTCTTCATACTGGTACCTCTTATAAAATATATAGTCATATGCAGAATTCTCTCAGTTCTCCAAAGTAAAAATTAAGAGTCAGGTCACAGTTCTGTTTTAAACTTCCTAAAAATCAGAACCTACCAATGTTCTCATATGGGGACTCCTAACAGAGCAAGTGGCCTTCATCACCTGGTGGTCCAGGGATAAACAACAATAAGTTTATTACTGGGAAAATAACTTAATCTAAGACTTTTGTGGATAATAGTGTCTGTCATTCCTTATATTGAAACTACATTGAATCTGCAATTAAATTAGAATGTTTTGTTTGGTATATAATATTCCTCTTACACAGACATTAAAATTATATTAAGTTTAATATCTGTATAGTCAATATATGGATATGTACATGCAGATGGTCAAAGATACTCTGGCAGGACAACGAGATAAACTGGAATACATGGTGAGATCTTCTCTTTAAACAAAAGAAGCAAGTGGCACTATATGTTAAGGAAATTTTGCCTTTTAAAATTAATATAAAAAAACATACCATATTCCACATTACACAAGTATACCTTTCTATACTATCTTTACTTAAAAATAGAAACTCTTATGAGGTAGTCTAATAGTTCTTCTATGCATTGCTTAAGGTGGAAATGTAAAAAAAAATCTTGTCCATTAATCTCTATATTCAATTATTTAAACACTTTTATATTGGTTTGTTACTTAATTAAGATAAATCTATTCCTTTCTTTTCCAGGCTGGGTCAAGACTGGTACTCGAACTCGGTACCTAATGCTTTGGCTCATTGGTTAGTGCTCCACTAACTTAGCCTCCAACTCCTAGTATCTTTAAAGTGGCTGGGGGAGACCTTCCACAGCTTGATACCAGTTTGAAAAAAAAAACTGGCTTGAAATAGGCTTGAACAAAATTATTTTTCAGATTTCTTGTACATGGCAAACTAGTAACCATGTTAGTGTTTGCTAGATTTAGCATATTTGAAGAGAATGTAAAACCCAGGAGGAATGAGCTCTAAATTGAATATTTTTTTTGCTGAAAAATCTCGACTGTGATTATTATTCTGGGAAGGGTCATTTCCAGCCTGATGTGTTCCTGTAACCTGAATAGTGAAAAGTCTTTTTTTTTTCTTTTTTAATCTTGTCTCCGGAGCTACATTCACATCCTGGGAACCGCGCACGACGCCGGTGTAAGCAGACTCCTCCCCGCTCGTGGGGAAAACCCTGCCTAATATTTATAACGTTATGACATACTGTAATACTCACAAGGTGGTTGTAGAAGTATAAACACGGCTGGAGTTATCTGATTGGCTGCCGGTGATGTAACACCCATGTCAATACTTCCCAGTGAACGCACGTGTTCGACCTTTTATTTAAATTTCCATTTCATCACAGCAATAAGACACTCGGGGCGGTGCATTTTCTGTGAAATGATTATTGCCTGGGGCCCGAGGTGCTTGCTGCCTCGCGCACACAATGCTCCGGAGGAGGTGTCCGCGGCTGGAACCTCCTCGCGGGAGAGGCAACGCCTGGTCCAGTCTTTTGTGAAGGCATCTCCACCCACCCGACGTCCCCCCAGCCAACCGCCCCCCCCCCAGGCAAATGACAAGGCTGGAGAGCAGCTGCCACCGCAGTCATTTCCAAAGTCCCAGGTGAACTCGTGGAGACGGGAGGAAAAATGTGCGTCCCGGGCGCGGGTAGGTGCGTGCGTGCGTGCGGGCGTCCGGGAGGGCGGCGGGGAGGCGGCCGGACCCTGACACTCGCCAGCTGTTTGTCCTCCGCGTAGCCCGGCCCCGGCCGCACACGCCCGCCCCCTCCCCAGACCCCCAGCCCCACGCCCGGCCTTTTGTCCCCCCCCCTCCAACCCCACCCCCGCCCCTAGGCGACTTCCTTCCCCCGCGGCCGCACCCCCGCCCCCAGGCCAGAGGCGCCGCCCGGCCCCTTTCCTGGTCCCCAGGCGCCCCCACCCCACCCCGGCCCAGCCCCAAGCCCAGCCCCCCTCCCCCAGCCGGCCCCCACCCTTTCCCCCTCCAGCGGTTACTGCTACCCCGGTGCATTGTGGGCGCACGGTCCGTTGTTCATTTGCCATTCGACCTCCGCCAGGGCCTGGTCGGACGGAAGCGCTCCGCCGGCTTTATTGTCGGTTCGTTATGTGGCGGAGCCCAGCAGTTTAACGCGCCTCCGGCCCGCAGCGCTTCGGAAGCCGGCGTCGGCGTCGGGACTCCTCAGCGAGCCGGAGGAAGGATATCTTGTTCGGAGAGTCGGTGCGGTGCGCTCTCGGCGTTCAAGGAGGGGGCAGCGGACGCAGCGTTGGGTCTTCCCCGCACTCCGCTTCTCAACTTCGAAGGCCCCACGCGCCCGGGCTCGCCGCTCCGCGCTCCGCCGCCCGCCCCCTTCTCCGCGCGGGACGCTGCCCGGAGCGCGGAGGGGCAGGGGGGTGGAGGAGGAGGAGCACGGCCGGAGGCGGCGGCCCGGCGGCCGTGGACGCGTGCGGCGCGGCGATCCCGGGAGCGAGCGCGAGCCGGCCGGGAGGGTGAGGCCGAGCCCCGCGAGACCCGAACGCCGGGGGCGGAGGCGGAGGCGAGACGGAGGGGGAGCGGCGGGGAGCGCGCGGGACGCGGCCCGAGGCCGGGCGCGAGCCGGGGCACCGGGCGGCGGCGGCGGCGGCGCGCGCCATGTCGTTCAGTGAGATGAACCGCAGGACGCTGGCGTTCCGAGGAGGCGGGTTGGTCACCGCCGGCGCCGGCTCCTCCGCGAACAATAACGCGGGCGCGGAGGCCTCGGCTTGGCCGCAACAGCCCCAGCCAAGACAGCCCCTGCCGGCGGCGCCGCCCGCGCTCCCTCAGCCCAATGGGCGGGGGGCCGACGAGGAAATGGAATTGGAGGGCCTGGAGCCCCACGACGCGGAGGCCTCTGCCGGGGTGGCCGCCGCCGTCGCCGCCACCGCCACCGCCACCGCCGCCGCCGCCGCCGCCGAGGGAGCCAAGGAGTTGCTGCTCCCCCAAGACGCGGGCGGCCCCACGTCGCTGGGCGGCGGTGGCGCGGGGGGCCCCCTGCTAGCGGAAAGGAACCGTCGGACTCTGGCCTTCCGAGGAGGTGGCGGCGGCGGGGGTCTCGGCAACAATGGCAGCAGCCGCGGCCGCCCCGAGACCTCGGCGTGGCCCCTGAGGCATTTCAATGGGCGCGGGCCGGCGGCGGTGGACCTGGAGCTGGACGCGCTGGAGGGGAAGGAGTTGATGCCGGACGGCGCGTCCCTGAGCGACAGCACGGAGGACGAGGAGGAGGGGGCGAGCCTGGGCGACGGCAGCGGGGCGGAAGGCGGCAGCGGCGGCAGCTGCGGCGGCAGCAGCAGGCGGTCGGGAGGCGACGGCGGGGACGACGCGGAGGGCAGCGCCGTGGGAGCCGGCGAGGGAGAGACGGTCCAGCACCTCTCGCTCGCGCGGCCCAAGTCCCTGATGCAGAAGCTCCAGTGCTCCTTCCAGACCTCCTGGCTCAAGGACTTCCCCTGGCTGCGCTACTCCAAGGAGACTGGCCTGATGTTTTGCGGCTGGTGTCTAAAGACCCCCGAGGATGGAAGGACCGTGGATCTTCCCCAAGCAGGGCACGACGAGCTTTCGCGGGGGACCCGCAACTACAAGAAGACCTTGCTCCTCAGGCACCACGACTCCACCGAGCACAAACTCCACGAAGCCAACGCCCAGGTACAGAATATCTTTCTCTCCCTCTGATCTTTTTTTTTTTTTTTGGTTGGGGGGGCTGGCAGCTTTGGCGGCTACTAAGCCCCGATTTGCCTGGGTGGAAGGCGGTCGTGCTAGTTGGGAGAGAGGTGCGGGGAGCTTATGCGGTGGCGGCGGCGGCGAAGCCCGGAGAGAACAAAGTTTTCTATAAAGTTGTGTCTGTAGAGGAGGGGACTGGGATGCAGTTTTCTAATCTCAGCGCCAAATTTCTTTTTTTTTTTTTTTTTTTTTGTGATTGGGCATCTTTGCCTCACAGGTAGAATCAAAAGACAAGTGAGATTGAAGAGAGGCTCAGAGATTGACTTTGGGTCATAATATTTTTGCCAGCTGTGATTTTAGGGAAGCCCCCTAGGCGCACTGAAGTTTAGCGCACTAGAGGAAGTCTGGCAACTCGAGGGAAGAGCATATCAAACAATTCTCGTAAGCTTTGATGCTATCCCGGTCAGGAAGACATCCCAACCTGAAAACATTTTTTGTATCTTGTCAAGATCGTGTGAAAGAGAACAAACGGAATCAGTTTGAATAGCACTCCTTTCTCATGAATGGTTTTGCTCAAACTCTTCCCTGTTGAACTTGTTGAACCTTCTTGCAGGGCTTATTTAGCTTTTTGGTTAGCTATAGCTTTTTCTTCTATCTAGATATCTGTTCTGAGATTTTTCTTACATTCTTCCCTTTCAAAAACTTCCTTGTAAACACAGTATGCATGAAGCACTTTAGCCTTAGCATTGGAAATGTTTGATATGAATTCTTCTGTTGAATAGCTGACTTGGAATGGTAAAGGATTTTCGAAACTCCTAGAAAACAAGTTTATCGTCTTAACATTTCTAATCTAAAGTAGCAGCCTAACTATTTAGATAGCCAAACAGATGTCAATTAGCTCTCCTTTTTGTGACTTAGCCAGCCTGGGGTGATGATGAAAATCATTCTTTTGTATTAGTAGCTAATCATCGATTTTAAAAAGCCAACATTTGGATACTAGCCTTGTCTTGTGTTTATGCGAGTACTCTTGCAGTTCAGCTATGTATACTGGAGTTAATTAGGAACAGTAGGGACCCCCAAAGAGCAGAAAGATTTCCTAGAAATTAAAGCTTTAACTTTAAAGTATAGTTATTTTTCCCGGTGGATAGTGCAGTAGTTGTTTTATTTTGTTTCTGTGCACAAACAATAGTTGTCTGAGCCATAGAAGTAAGGTCACTTACATGTACAAAGCCCAGAAAAGCTAAGTAAATTGACTAAATCCTGGGTGACAACTGAGACTAGAGCCTATAAGAAATGTTATAATGGAAAAACATTACCTGTTTTGTGTGTTTAGGGACTGAAAAAAGAGCAAACATTTTTTGACTTATGTGTGACAAGCACATTTTATTGGTCCATTTTACAAAGGAATCACTTCTGGCATTAAAAACGTTATGTAATATGTACTTGAAGTTAGTAAGAACATGGAAGGAGGCAACTTGTGAAAATGAAAACTGAATTTTTTCCAAATACTTGATAGGTTAGTATTAAGGAAGACAATTGGAATGAATTTTCTTAATCTACAGTGGACCAGTTACTCTCCCATCACAAATCTAGTTTCTTCCAATAGGAAGATCTGAATGGGAATACAAATTAGCAAATTAGAATTTGATTCTTAATGAACATGAAATTCAGAAGAAGAATTTAGCTGAAAAACTTAAGGTAGATTTAGTGTGGGTGGATCCTTCTTTAGGTTTTATATATCTATCACAGAAAGACCTTATTTGAACTGCCTGATCTGTTTGTCTGAAGGCTGTCTATTGGTTCTCTTGAATTTTGAGTGTTTCCCCCTTTGAATTGATACTTGTCATTTTTAGTTAACTATAGTTTGGGGGATGTCTTTATTCCAAGTATCGACTGCACTTTTCTGTCTTATTAATATGAGTGACAGATTCTTAATCTTAACTCCTTTGAGCAAAGTTCAGTTGTTGCCCTGAAGGTTCTGATTACCTGTAGGAGGCAGTATAACACAGCCTGAACGCAAATTTCTTGGGTCCAAGGTTGGTCTAGTCCTGGAGTCTTGATCCTCTCTTTAATAGGAAAATTACTTGTAATTTCCTAATATATGCAAAGCAAAGTACATGGGCCAGCACATAGTAATTCCATAAATAATTATCATGATTGCTTGCCTGTATTATTGTTGCAAAATTAAAATATATATTAGTGCTAGAGACCCAATCTAGGTCTTTGTCCATGCTAGGTGAATGCTGTACCACTGAGCTGCACTTGGCAACTTGGTATGTATTGGTGCCATCAGTTCCGTGAGTTCTACTTTGTCTCATGAAATCACTCGATTCTAGAGTGCAAAGTTTTTTTTTTTTTTTTTTTTTTTTTTTTTTTACCTTCTAAGACCAACTGTAAGAATCTTGCTGAACATTCTGAGTTTATTTCTCACAGTATTTTTTTTTCTCAGTTTCACTCACAAAGAATATCTTGTATTGCCTTGTCTCTTATGGACTTTGAAATAATTGTGGAATTAGACAAGAGATGACTTACTCCCTTTATTCCTCCCAATTTTATTTTTTCAGCACCAGAGTTTGAGACAAGGGTCTTCTGCTTGCTTGGTTGCTTGCCAGGCCAGCACATCACCCCTGAGGCAAGCCTCAATGCCAAGGCTTATTTTCTTTTCTCTCACTTTTTCGTTTGTTAGTCCTGAGTCTTGAACTCAGGGCCTGGGCACTGTCCTTGGACACTTTTTGCTCAAAGATAGTGCTCTGCCACTTGAACCACAGTACCACTTCTGGCTTTTTTTTTGAGTATATGGTACCCAGGAATCAAACCCAGGGCTTCTTGTATGCTAAGTGAGCACTCTACCACTAGGCTATGCTCCCAGCTCCTTCCTCATTATTTTCTATTATGATTTTTTTATTACTACATATTATATTAGTTGTACAAGGGTGGTAACTGTGACATTTTTTAATTATTTTTTTATTGGGGTAATATATAGAGGGGTTACAGTTAAATTCACCATGTAGTAGGTGAATTCCTTCTCACACATTGATACTGTGACATTTCTATACACCCTTGTCTGCCCAAACACAATCCTTACTCTAACACCCCCCCCCCCAATCAAATCATTCCTTCTCTCCTTAAAACTATTTCAGTGGTCTCTTCTCATGAATATAAAATACTTGGACCAACCATATTTACCCTTACCTGCTGAGTAACCTCCCCAACAGACCTGTTTTACTTTCTTGTCATCATGTTGAAGGACTTGAACTCAGCACCTGGGTTCTGTCCTTAAGTTCTTTTTACTCAAAATTGGCACTTCACCACTTTGAGCCACAGTGCCACTTCATTATTTGGTGGTTAGAGATTAGAGTCTCAGTGCTTCCTGTTACCATTTTATTTTTGTTGCCAGTTCTGGGTCTTTACTCCAGGTCTGGGTGTCATCTCTGATCTTTTGTTCAAGGCAAGCACTCTACCACTTGAGCCACAGTGCCCCTTCCAGCTTTTTCTGTTTATGTGGTACTGAGGAACGGAACCCAGAGCCTCATGGCATGTAGGCAAGCACTCTACCACTAAGCCACATTCCTAGCCTTCCTATCATTTTCAATGTATATTAATTGTACCATGGGACATCGTCATGCTTTGCATGTACATATATTGTATTTTCAGAGCAGCCTTACTCCTGATTGGGGAGAAGTTTGGGACAGGTCTTAGAATACTACTGAGAGTTGCTTTTATTTCCCATACTTTCTATATAGAGAAAAGTTCTAGAGTCCAGGAGTGTGGCCTAGTGGTAGAGTATTTGCATAGAATTCACAAAGCCCTGCATTTGATTCCATGGTACCACATACACAGAAAAAAGCCAGAAGTAGGTACTGTGGCTCAAGGACTGTGGGTAGGCTTTGAGTTCAAGTCCCAGAACTGGCAAAAAAAAAAATTGTAATTTGGCTGTAACCAGTAAATATTTGAACTCAAAGCTTCATTTTATTTAATTATTTCTATTTATTTTTGTCAGCTGTGGAGCTTGAACTCTGGGCCTGGGCACTGTTCTTGAGCTCTTTACCTCAAGGCTAGTGTTCTACCACTTGAGCCACAGCACCACTTCTGTTTTTTTTTTTTTTTTTCTGGTAGTTAATTGGAGACAAGAGTCTCCTGGACTAAGTACAGGCATGAACCACCCGCGCCCAGCTTATTTATTTTTAAGATGGAAGTCTTCGTGTTGCCCAAGTTGGCATTATAAACTCATCTGCCTCCATCTGCCAAGTGCTTGAATTATTGGTATGTGCCAATGTGCTCAGCTTTAAGGAGAATTCTTTAAACATACTGGGTCTGTTCTGGACCTTCTGTGACAGAGGTGGTCCTGTATTTATTAGGATTTACAAGACAACTAATTCTTTTGTTTATTAATTTTTTAGGGTGCTAAGATGCTAGTTTTTTTCCATTTGGGTGTGTGTGGGCGCGTACTTGCGCTGCTTCTGGAGCTTGAACTTTGGGCTTAGGCACTATCCCTGAGTTTTTATGATCAAGAGTAGTGCTTTACCACTTGAGACACAGCTCCACTTGTGGCTTTTGGTGTATGTGTACGGGGGGGGGGGGGTGATTGGAATTAAATGTCTCATAGTCTTTCCTTCCTAGGCTGGCTTGGAACCTTGATCCTTAGATCTCAGCCTCCTATCTCAGGAAATAGGATTACAAGCATGAGCTGCTATCAGCATCCAACTTTTAGTTTTACTTTTAATAATTACTACCTTCGTAGTTAAGTCTGAGGATTTGCTCGTTCATTTTTTTATTGCTGTTGTTGTTGGTTGTGGGGCTTGAACTCTGGAGATTGAGTCTCAAGGACTTTAGTGCCCAGGCTGGCTTTGAACCGAGATCCTCAGATCTCAGCCTCCTAAGTAGCTAGGATTATAGGCGTGAGCCACTGTGCCCAACCTTGTTCAGTGGCCTAGAGGACTTTAAAATTGCCTTACTCTCTGTGTAAGTAATTGCCTTACTTATCTCTGTCTTGGTTCATACCACTTTCTGCCCAATTGTGAAATTCTGAGACAGTCACTTCTTTTGTCAACCTTTTTTCTTTTGGTGCCAGTCCTGTCCTGGGACCTGAACTCAGGGACTGGATACTGGCAGTGTCCCTGAGCTTTTTTGCTCAAGGTGAACTCTCTATTGGTCACAGCTCCAATATTGGCATTTGGGGCAACTAATTGGAGATAGAGTCTCACTGACTTTTTTGCTTAGGCTGTCCTCAAACTGATTTTTAGATTTCAGCACCCTGAGTAGCTAGGAGTAGGTACGTACATGTGAGCCTGGCTACCTGTCTATAGTTTGCTCAGCCAGTAACATGCACCTAAATTATTATTATTGTAAGTTCAGTTAACTTTTCCAGAAATTCACTGATGTATCCATACTGTGATGTGATTGAAATGCTGATTGATACGTTCTCAGGAGAAGCCCCTCCCCCCCAAAAAAAGAAAAGTGAGATCTGTCAGCTTTTTTTTTTTTTTCTCACCCTCTCCTGGGGCTTGAACTAGGCCTCAAGCTCCTGCTGGGCTTTTTTGCTTAGGGCTGATACTCTTACCTCTAGAGCCAAGCCATTGTGATGGTTAATTGGGGATTAGAGTCTCTTGAATTTGTTTTCCCCCTGGGGTGGCTTTGAGCTGCTCTCCTCAGATCTCAGCCTCCTGAGTAGCTAGGAGAGAATTCTTGGCCCTGGCCTTTCTTACTTTTTGACCAAATAGGACTAAAGGTTTATTTGTTGGATTTTTATTGTCCTTTGTTTTGTGTTTTATTTTTACTTGGTCGGTTAGTATTTAACAATTTAGGAAGTAAGTTTAAAAGACATTGGCTGGAAAATTGATATTAAATAGGTTACTACTATTAAGATAATAGGTATGTTTAGTTTATATTAATATTAAAATATTAAATGGGCCTGTTTCCTTAAGTTACTACTGAACAATAATTTTGTGCCATGCATTTAGTGACAGTCCTGGGGCTTGAATTCAGAGCCTGGATGCTGTCTCTGACATTGAGCCACAGCTCCACTGGTTTTATGAACTGAAATCCTAGATTTACAGGCAGGAGCTACCAGCATCTGGTTATGAAATTAATCCTTTCACTCCTCCCCCTCCCCCTTCCCTTCTTCCCCTTTCTATTTAGGCTATTTAGTTTCTCCTGTGTTTTTGTCTGTTTATATATGTGTGTGGTTTTTGTTTTTGTTTTTTGGTATTGTATTTCATAGCTGTGATTGGATTTTTCTCATAAGTTGACTAAGTTTGGGGATTTAGCTCAGTGGAAGAGTACTTGAAAGTACAGCGTCCTGATGAGTTCAATGCTCAGCTCCAGGGGAAAAACAAAAAGGAAGGAAGCAAGCTTTATTTAATATTAGGCACTGGTGGTAAAACCTGTAAGACTTTCTTTTGCCCTCAAGGAACTTGTTATTCTATTGAGAGACAGGTGTGACAAAATGATAAAGCTAGTATAATGGAAGTATGTTCCAGGAACTGTAAAGAAACTAAAGGAAGGTTGATCAGCAGTTTTGCCTGTCAAGGTTGAAAAAAGCTCATGTCATTAATTACAATAATCCTATATAGAGTTTGACTAAGAAGAGGAGGCTTTCTGGCTATTAATTTGGAAGCAGCTTAGGGAAAATGAAGGTATCGTAAGGTTGGAGGTCTGGCCCGGGGGAAGAAAGAACCAGTTTGAGGTGAAGTGCCCAGTAAGGGCAAGGCTCTCTTGAATTCACATTCTAACTGTTCTCCCTAGTGCCCGTTCCCCTCAAATAAAAACAGAATGCAAGTCTTAGTGTCCCTCAGAGAAATGGATAGTATGGCTCCTGAGCCAAGGTGTAAGTTAAGCTTGAAAGAGAAGGTGGACTCCAGGTTTCATACTGTAAATATTATATTTTTATGGAAGTGGGGTTATGATTAAAGTGATGAGTGAAAAAGTTGAGAAATAGCGCCATGCCCCAAGTTCAGGATTCCCTCCCCCCCAGCCCAAAAAACAAATGAGATTACATTTTATTTAGATAACAAATTGCTATTGCAGTTTTAAATAAAGAAAAATTATCAGATGTGTATGAGGTGTGTAAAGGAATAGTTCTGGTTTATAAGAGGATTGAGAATTTAAGGAGGGACCTGGCAATAAGTGATTTTTTTTCAATTATACTTTATTGTCAGGGTGATATAGAGGGGTTAGTTACACTTGTCAGGTAGTGGGTACATTACTTCTTGAACATTGATACCCCTTCCCATGTTTTTCTCCCAGTTTCCCTCTCCTCATCCCTTCCTAGTCATCTTGATTTTTCCCCCCTTCCCTTCCGTATTTCATCCTCCATTACTCCTACCCCAGCCCGCCCACCACCCCCTCCTCCTCCTCCTCCTCTTCTTCTTTTTCTTCTTTTTTTGGGGGGTGGTGGTGGTCATGGGGCTTGAATTCTGGGCCTGGGCACTGTCCATGAGCTCTTCAGCTCAAGGCTACTGCCCTACCCCTGGGGCCACAATGCCACTTCCAGTTTTCTAGTGGTTAATTGGAGCTAAGAGTCTCACTGACTTTAGTGCCTGGCTTGACTTTGAACTGTCATCCTCAGATCTCAGCCTCCTGCGTAGCCAGGATTACAGGGTGAGCCACCGTGCCTGGCTACTTACGGGTTTTCTGTTTATGTGGTACTAAGGAATCAAACCCAAGACTTCATGCTTGCTGGGCAAGCACACTACCACTAAGCCACCTTCCCAGCCCCAAGACTGGATGTTAGAAACACCTTAAAATGCATCTACTTTCCCTACCTTCTTACAGAATTAGTATTTCTGAGGATAGTGCTTAAGCCAGAAGGCAATAATGTCACTCAAGTATATCGTACAGCTGATCAGAAAGTTACAAAAGTGAGCTGCTGCTTTTCTTTTTCTCCCTCTGTTCCCACCCCCTTCCTTTTTTTCCCTTTGCTTTTTTGGCACATCTCAGCCTCATTCTAGGATTACAGGCCTATGATACACAGGTTCCTAACTTTGTCATGTGTTTCATAAATTGAATTTGATTTTTTCCAAAATTTGAATTTGTAAGTGGAAATGTTTTCCATTTTATTGCTCCAGTAAGTAGCTGCAGCAAAAGTGATACAGATTTTGATGTTTTTCATGCTGCTTATACTCTTGTATAAGAAAAGCCTTCTGCTATTCTAATTATTAAAAAAGGAAGGAAATTCTTAGGGAAGTGCATACGACTTGTTGCTTTTTGGCTAAGTAGAGGTATTCTATCACAAATGGATAGACTGTAGATAAGCTGAAAGTAAAGCTTCTTGAAGTTTATATTACTTGCAACTCATTAGCCTTTCTTTCTTCCTCTGTCCTGTAAAGGGAGAAAGCTCTACAGGTTGATGCTTTAGCTAATTCTCAAAACTGGAATGCTAAAACTGACAGTGAAGTCTTCCCTTCCTTTTCTTTCTTCCCTTTTTCTTTCTTCCCTTCCCTTCCTTTCCTTTCTTTTAATTTCATCACATAAATTCTACTGATAAAACCTTTTAGGGCTGGGAGTTTGGCTTTAGTGGTAGAGTGCTTGACTGGCATGCATGAAGACCCTACCCTAGGTTAATTTCTCAATACCACATATAGAAAAAGCCAGAAATGGTGCTATGGCTCAAGTGGTGGAGCTCTAGCCTTGAGAAAGCCCAAGGACTGGCAAAAGAAGGAAAAAATTTCTAAATATTTTCCAGACTATCTTTCATTAACATCCTTCCTCATTTCAAAGTCTTTATTTCTTACAAATAACACCATTGGCTGTAGCTTCCCAATTTTTTCAGTCCAATCCTATAACCACTTCTAAAAAGTCTGGCCCTAGGTTCAGCCCTGAAATAATGTATATATACAGAGTAGCTCTGTAAAGTACCCATAGTAGTGATTAGTTTATTTATTGATAGAGTAATTTTTATTAGAACCATGTTATCAGTAAAAGAGGGTTGTAATTGTCACATACTCACAAATAGATACAATGTATTCCTGTCACTACTGCCTTTGTTTTGTCACTGTCCCTTATTCTCTTGCCCCTCTCCTAATACACTTTCAACAGGTTTCATAGTTGTATCCTCATATTTTATAAAGTATTTGGATATCGATTGCCTTTCATATTAGCCTAACTTCCTCACTAGTACCCAACCTCCCAAGGAATGATTTATGTCAGTCCTGGGGCTTGAAATCTGGGCCTGGGCGCGGTCGCTGAGCTCAAGGCTACTGCCTGACCCCTTGAGCCAGTGCCATTTGTGGCTTTCTAGTGGTTAATTGGAGATACGAGTCTCAGGAACTTTAGTGCCTTGGCTGGCTTTGAACAGTGATCCTCAGATCTCAGCCTCCTAAGTAGCTAGGATTACAGGCTTGAGCCACTGTGGTTGGCAGGATGGGTTTCATTTTTATTCTCTATTCTCCATCCCCTCTTGCCTTCATTGAGGGCACTTCATACTGTGTAGTAGCTTAGTGCAATTCAAAATTATTAACCCTCTGTTTCTTCCCCTTCTAGTTCTCTGTGTTCCATGTTTATGGTCTATGTATACTCACTTAATTACACATACAGGATCTCTTTATGTAATCCAGACTGGCCTGGAATTTTACATCTTCTTGATTCTGTCAGATACTGGGACTATCTGTGTGTACTACCAAATAGGCAATTCTTTTCTATGATCTGCTAAAAGGTGCTGAACATTTACCACTAATAAACGTGTCTAAGTGCTTGTTCTTATTTCATGAGTTTGGAGGGGCACCCTGAATTTTTTTGCATGAATTGAGGTGTTTTTTTTTTTTTTGTCGGTCATGGGGCTTGAACACTGGGACTGGGCTCTGTCCTTGCTCTTCAGCTCAAGGCTACTGCCCTAAACCCTTGAGCCATAGTGCCACTTCCAGTTTTGTAGTGATTAATTGGAGATAAAGAGTCTCAAGGACTTTTGTGCCCAGGCTAGCTTTGAACCACAACCCTCAGATCTCAGGAAGTAATGAGGAATGTTGTCAAAGCAAGGGACACTATTGTTTTTACAGTAATAAGAAAAAATAGTGTTTGATTTGGATAACGGTGTCAAAATAATTGACGTCTGGGGATGGTCAATGGGCTGGCTTACAATCTCAGTTTTTAAAAATTTGGGTATTTGGATGAGTGACCATGACTCATGCCTATAATCCTAGCTGCTCTGGAGGCTGAAATGTTAGGATCCCAATTGAAAGCCAGTTTAGGGACAGGAAAGTTCATGAGCCAGAAGTGGATCAGTGGCTGAAATGAGCATGAATCTTGAGCATAAAACATCAGGGATGATATTTGGGTCCATAGTTCAGGCCCCAAGTACCAGCATAAAGGGGGAAAAAAGACCTTCAGTGTGATAAAGAATAGCAAAACTTAAGAAATTGGTACCACTAGCTCAGAAAGTGCAGGGCACAGAAGATATCCTAGAGTGGCTGCTACAGTTAGATGTAACCACTTAAACTGTTAGAACTGTTTGTATGAACTTTAAGCAGTTCTTGACTTGAAAGTAAATTCAGTGCATTCACAAACATAGACTTGTCGATGATTTTACTCATTGTTTAAAATGTTTGCTTCCTCCTGGTACTCACATATTGCCGCTCCTGGGATTTGAACACAGTGCCTGGGCACTGCCCCCAAGCTTCTTTTGTTGTTAAAGGCTAGTACTCTACCATCTTAAGCCACAATGCCACTACTGGTTTTCTGGTGGTTAATCGGCACTTTCTATGTGGTACAGAGGAATAGAACCTGAGTCTTCCTGCATGTTAGGCAAGCACTCTACCACTAGGCCACACTCCAGTCCCATTTTTTTACTCTTTGTCACAAAATTTTACATAGGGTTTTGCCTAAATGAAAGTGATACTGTATAGATCTGCAATTAGTCTATGTTTAGTAAGAAGTAAACTTTATATTCATGAAAGACTTTGAAATTCAGGTATTTTAACTCACCTTGGAGTTTATAGTATTCATAACCCTAAAGAGATGAGGTATTTTGAAAATTGATTATGAAGTTATAGAATTAGGCAGAAGAAACACTTCTAACAATCATAGGTTTATTACCCAATTGGCCTAACTGCTGGGTTTGTTGTTGTTTTACCTCTTCAGTGGTCTTAGATAAGGTGATTTACTCACTGTGTGCAGATTTAAGCTCAGTGGGAAGAGACATCTTCTTTCCTGTCAGAGATAAAGCAGATTAATTTGATTCCTATAAATGAAATTTTTTCTTTCTTTCTTTTTCAAATAAAGAATAGCCTTTTACTTTCATTTTAAATTACCTTAATTCATGTCCTTAGCTTATATTTGAAAAGAATTACCAATGAAATTCTGCTGATCTTCAGTCATTTTCTCTATAACTGTATAGTGGACTGTGCCACACATTTTACTACTCCTCTCCTTTAGATATTTGGTATTATGAGTAGTTTAATTCTAAATGCATAGTAATTACTCCAGATTATATGTTCAATTAGTACTTTAATAAAATGCATGTTATTTGTTTTCCTTTGATGGGGGTTTAAATGTAAATAAAATTTAATAATGTTTTCCATCCAATTACAGGAGTCAGAAATTCCATCAGAGGAAGGGTACTGTGACTTTAATAGTAGGCCAAATGAAAACTCTTATTGCTATCAACTTCTTCGACAACTAGATGAACAGAGAAAGAAAGATATTCTTTGTGATGTCAGCATTGTGGTGAGCGGGAAAATCTTTAAAGCTCATAAGAACATCCTGGTTGCAGGCAGCCGTTTCTTTAAGACTTTATATTGCGTTTCAAACAAAGAAAGCCCTAACCAAAACAATACTACCCATTTAGATATTGCTGCAGTTCAAGGTTTTTCAGTCATCCTGGACTTCTTATATTCTGGTAACCTGGTGCTCACAAGCCAAAATGCCATTGAAGTGATGACAGTGGCCAGCTACCTTCAAATGAGTGAAGTTGTTCAGACTTGCCGAAATTTCATTAAAGATGCCTTAAATATAAGCATTAAATCAGAAGCTCCAGAGTCTGTAGTTGTGGACTATAATAATAGAAAACCAGTTAATAGAGATGGTCTGTCTTCATCACGGGATCAAAAAATTGCCAGCTTTTGGGCAACACGGAATCTTACCAATTTGGCAAGTAATATAAAAATTGAAAATGATGGTTGTAATGTCGACGAGGGCCAAATAGAAAACTACCAAATGAATGACAGTAATTGGGTCCAGGATGGTTCTCCTGAATTGGCTGAAAATGAATCTCAAGGCCAAACAAAAGTGTTTATTTGGAATAATGTGGGCTCCCAGGGAATTCAAGAGACTGGCAAAACAAGGAGGAAAAACCAGACTACAAAGAGATTTATTTATAATATACCACCTAATAATGAAACAAATTTGGAAGATTGCTCAGTGATGCAGCCACCCGTTACCTATCCAGAAGAAAGTAAGACTCTAATCATCAAGGAAGAACCAGGTAAATACTATTATATATGTGCAGTGCTGTCTGTTTTCGTTATAAGTCTAGTTAGATAAATCTTTAAATAGGTTTTTAACATTGTTTTATTGTTATTATAAAGGTGATGAACAGAGGGGATAGTTACGTAAGTCAAGTAAAGAATACATTTCTTTTTCTTTTAACATTTCTTTTTTAGATAATGTCACCCCTTCCCTGTCTCCAGTTTTTCCCTTCCATACCCTCCCACAAGTTAATTTTCAGCATAGTGTCCAGTGAGTACCACTGCTGAAATAGTTTTAAAGTATATTTTTAATTAACAGTGTCTTACTATAAAAGCAATAGGCATCATGCTACAATTTAGTGCTTAAAGAAGAATAAAGGGGAGAAATCATAAAACATTTGGTATATTTTAACTTTAGTGATTTTTAAAAAAACTTACAATAATAACCAAGTATTACATATACAGATACTTCTTGACATAATATGAGCTTATGTCTCCATAAGCTGATCATAACAAAGATGAAACTGTCAGTAAAAAATTATTTAATATACTTAGCCTAACATAAATGTGTTCAGAACAGCTAAAGAAGACCTGCAATTGAGCAGAATCATCTCACACTTCAATGATGAGTAACAGGAAACTTATTAAGTGCTCTATTAACAGCCAAAAAGTGGTTGGTATACTTTGTGCTGGAAAATTTTCATATTGAAATACTATCTGGAATAGTATCTGGGATACTCTCCTATCTAGGATAGGAGAGTATTTCTTGTTAAGAATTTAGTCTTATTTGCATACGTATAGTTCTTTGATTTGGCTTGCTTTAGCCTCTGGCTCATAATTTTGCAAGTGACAGGAAAGATAGTGTTTAGTTCTGATATGAAATCCATTACTCTTATCATTTTGGAACACTTATGAGATCTTTTTAACATCTTTTGTGTTCTGTAGAATTTTGCTAATTTTGAGATTTTACATTTTATTGAGGACCACTGTTATGTGTTCTCTACAGAACTTTTAAGTTCATTCACTGGCACCATCCACTAGCACTATTTGCATTCTTTCTCCTTTGCATTATATGTATTTGATATCTTTCTCTTGGCTGTATATTCCTAAAAGAATGTAGACAAGAATCTTAGCATGTCACATTCATAGGTAATTTTTTTCACTGTGGGGTGGAGTATTACTGTTAGAGTAGAAATACAGAGATTTGAAGTTTTCCTTTACCTTGAGTTTAATCTAGCTGGTTATGCCTAAATTTATTTGAAAAAGCAGCACGATGGGTTTAAGATTCCCTATGCATACCTCAGGTTTGTTCATGACTGCCACAAGACTTAATGCCTCAAAGTACTGTGACTACTCAGTGTCTGATTTATATGATGACCATTACTTTTTTGTTGAAAGGACTGTGCCATTTTTTAGTTTCCAGAGGACGAAATACTATAGTAATTCTATGAACTAGTTTTTGGATTTGGGTTACTTTTCACTGGTAGAAATTTCACATGTATGTATGGTGAATACTATTTGCTGCTCTTTCCCCTTGTCCTTAAGTTTTTAACAAGAAAATCTCTGAATATACACTCATTAGCTGGCAGTTTGTTTGGGGTTATCAATAATGTAGAGTTCCCAAAAATGAGAGCTATATATTGACTTTTGGCTGCATGTGTTCCAAATATGGTAGAAATTCTGTTGTATTGTAAAATATATATGAACATTTGCACACATACAAATGTCTTTTGGAAAATAAGCAAATGTTTTGGGTGATGACAAAATTAATCCAAACTATGCTCTTAAATGCTATATAATGGAGTGACTTGGAAATCTCTAATAATAGGACTATAATATAAAGTTTCAAAACTAGCAACACTTAGTAATTATGTTACCAGACATCTTAGTGTCATTGTATCCATGGACCAGGCCTATCAAAATTACTAGTAATTTAATTAGTGTTTTTACTTTGTCTCTCACATCTCTTCTAAGCTTATTCTTATGCCATGGATACACTTTGACACCTGCATTTGCTTGAAGTCACAAATTCAGTTCCATCAATGATAACGTACATTGTGTCTGTTAAATCTTTTTTGCAGTTTTCTGGTGTCTCTAAATCAATATAATTTGGTGGCAGGAAACAGATCTTATCTTCCTAAAAGAGGAGATATGTCAGGTAGGGCAACCAACCAGTCAGACTAGTATTTTCAGGTACTCTTCATAGCTTATACTCATACAAGTAGCCCTTACTGGCAAAGACTACACCTGCACTGGACATGATAGCACTGTCTGTCTTAGGCACATAGAAATATTGCCAATAAGTGAGGACTTTATTTATTTATTTATTTACTTGTTTATTTATTTAGGTTGGTCCTGAGGCTTGAAGTGTAGGCCTGGGCATTGTCCCTGAGCTCTTCAGCTCAAGGCTGGTGCTCTACCACTTTGAGCCACAGCACCATTTCTAGTTTTTTGGTGTTAATTGGAGATAAAACTCTCATAAACTCTACTACCTGAGCTGGCTTTAAACTGTGACCCTCAAACCTCAGCCTCCTTAGTAGATAGGATTACAGGCATGAACCACTGGTGCCAGATTAAGGACTGATTTTTATCAAAGCCTTTGAGGAGTTGCTGGATCCTAGCAAGCTGAAAACAAGAAAAGAAGATTCTTGAGGACCTTTCTTCACTTTCCTTGATTTTCTTCCGGTAACAGAATGTTCAAACTATGCAGTTGACTAATAAGCATTGTGAATAGCCTTATTATTGTTAATCAGCAGCTACTATTCTCTGAGAAACAGCTTCATAATTAAAGTTGCCCTCCAGTGGTTTCTTATACTTTACCCCAAATGAATCCCAGAATAATTTGAAAGATAACTCCAGTAGCATAAAGATATATATATATATATTTCCTGTGATTTCAAGAATACAGATAATTATTATGACCTATCATTTTATTTTTTGCTCAAGGGTAGCACTAGCTCTTGAACCACTGCTACTACTGGCCTTTTTTTTTTTTGGTGGTAGTGGTGGTGGGGGCAGCCGAGGGGGGTTTGGTTAACTGGAGATGAATCTTCTTGACTTTTCTGTCCAGGGCTAGCTTTGAACATATCAGCCTTCCAAGTAGCTAGGATTTTGGCTACCAGTTCATGGAACTGTAATATAAGGTTTTTGTTTTTGTTTTTTGAATGCTATTAGTGTGGCTCTCATTAGAGTATCTAGCAAGCCAAAAAAAAAAAAAATCCCAGAGTTTAAACACCTACTACTGCCATTAAAAAAAGAAGAAGAAAAGAAAATGTAAGACAAGGTCTCAAAGAAGGAAAAAAAATATATCTTGTGGAAACACTATGGTTAGGAAATACTATTACATATGGGAGGCTAACAAAGATCGTTTTTTTTTGGTCATTGGTGGGACTCTGGGCCTGGGCATTATCCCTGAGCTCTTCAGCTTAAGGCTACGGCCCTACCCTTGAGCCAGAGAACCACTTCTGGTTTTATGGTGGTTAGCTGGAGATAAGAGCTAAAAACTAAATTGCTTGTTGGACAGAAGATTAACTATGTTCAGCCATGTGTCTACATATTTTGGGTGCTTCCATACTGGGTCTTTGGAATAGAACAGTAGTTCATAGTTTAGCAGTAGATTGAAAATCATTTATAAGCATTACAAACCATAATACTTCTGTGATCATTTTACTAGGGAATTCCAATTTAATTGGTATTTTTGTGAGGTCTAGATGTGGTTTTTGTTTTAAATTCTGCAAGTGGTTCTGCTATGAGTCAGTTTGAGATGCACTAACAGTGAAAAGAGTCTAAACTGAATCAAACAATGGATTTCAAAATTACCCACTGTATGAATTTTGTTAAATTAAGACTCCTATCCTCAGTTTTATTTTTGTTTTTGTTACTATAAAGATAATATACAGGGGAGTTAGCATTTATTCAGGTAACTAGTACATTTCCTTTGAGGCAATGTCACTCCTTTTCTTAGTTTTTCTTCCCATCCATTTCCTTTTGGGCAATGTCGTCCCTTCCCTATCCTACTCCCAGTTTTTTCCTCTCATCCCCACTTACAAGTTGTATAGTTCATTTTCAACATTATTTCTAGTGACTACTGCCACTGCCACTGCCACTGCCACTGCAGTCTCTCCAGTGTCTGTGTCCCCCCTTAACCCTCCCAAAGACAAACAAGACAAAATGTGGTGATTAGTTCGTAGGATTATCAAGGAAACTAAGTGAAGAGCAATCATGGTGTTCTAATCTTCCTTATTAAAGTTGGGAAAGACTACTAGGGTTAGTATCAGTTTTTCCAGTGCTGAGTACTTTTTGCCAAATGTTAGTTTTGTAGAGCTTTACTTTGACTACTTACAAAGCAACCAGAAGTGGAGCTCTGGCTCTAGTGGTAGACCACTAACCTTGAATAAAAGGAGCTCAGAGACAGAGCTCAGACCCAGATTTCAAGACCCAGGACCAAAATATAACAATAACAAGGGCAGGGGAGGGGGACAGGAACTCCTCTACTTCAAGTACTCCTGTATATCAGAAATGATTAAATGAGGCCAGGTGTGGTGGCTCACATCTGTAATCCTAGCTCCTCAGGAGGCTGAGTTCTAAGGATCAAGGTTCAAAGCCAGCCCAGGCACAAAGGGATCTGAGACTTTTTTTTTTTGCCAGTCCTGGGCTTGAGCTCAGGGCCTGAGCACTGTCCTTGGACTTTCTCAAGGCTAGAGCTCTACCACTTGAGCCTCAGCACCACTTTCGGCTTTTTTCTATGTATGTGGTACCGAGGAATCGAACCCGGGTCTTCGTGCATGCTAGGCAAGCACTTTAACCACTAGGCCAAACTCCCGGCCCGGATCTGAGACTCTTAACCTCCACTTAACCTCTAGAAAATGGGAAGTGGAGTTTGGCTCAAGAATAAGGTGGTAACCTTGAGCTGAAGCACTCAGGGACAACTCCCCCACCTCCAGGCCCAGGAGTAGTATCTAATTTTTAGGGGTGGTACTGAGATTTTTAAATTCAAGGACTTGGATTTGGCAAGTGCTCTATTAGTCTAGCCTCACCTCCAGCCCCTTTCACTTGTAGATTCCAGTCATCTGCTTTTATTCTTTTTAATCTTCTCAAACAACCAAAATTACAGGTGTGAAGTACAATGTCTGGTCCTATATAGTGAAACTTAAATGAAATAGATGAAAGAACTAACTGCTAGATACAAAGATTGTTTTTGTCTTATTTTTAGATATCTGCTATTATTAAAATGAAAGAAATAAGTAGCCATCATTTAGCTAGGTGATTATTTCAGCATTATATATCCATGTCCAGTCAGAAGTGTCATTTTATGAGTTATTCTGTTTACTTTCTAATCTCATACATCTATCCAATTCTATTTCTATTCTATGTTTCTATCCTGTTTTATGTCTGTTGCCTCTTCTCTTATTTATTGTATTCTACTTAGACTTGATGACTAACCTCAAACAAGATTTTTTTTTTTTTTACCAGTCCCAGGCTTGAGCTCAGGGCCTGAGCACTGTCCTTGGACTTTCTCAAGGCTAGAGCTCTACCACTTGAGCCTCAGCACCAATACTGGCTTTTTTCTATGTATGTGGTACCAAGGAATTGAGCCTGGGTCTTAGTGCATGCTAGGCAAGCACTCTACCACTAGGCCAAACTCCTGGCCCCAATCAAACAAGATTCTTGAAAGCCAACATTTCATGTTTCAGAATGGTCTTTTTCTACTTGGAAAGAAATAGTTTGGATTTGTTTATTTTTTGTTAAACAATCTGAACCAGTGTTTTGTTGTTTTTTGTTTTTGTTTTTTTGTTTTTTTCTCAGTCTGGTAGCTCTTTAGCCCTGCCCCTGAGCCTGGGCCTTGTCCCTGTGCTGTTCAGCTCAAGGCTACTCCTTGCTTCTGCACCACTTGTAGTTTTCTAGTGGTTAATTGGACTTGAGTCTCACCGTCTTTAGTGTCTGGGCTTGCTTTGAACCGTGATCCTCAGATCTCAGCCTCCTGAGTAGCTAGGATTACAGGTTTTTTTTCTTTTTTCTTGTCTTCCTCTTCCTCTTCTGAAGCAAAATTCATGTCTGTAGCAAATGAATCATTGGTTACTTGGCTCCTATTTCATTCTTATCAGTTTAACAGTTAATTGCTTGATTGAGGTTTTGGCTGGTTTTGAATTTTGGCTGGTTTTGAATAAAGGTACAATGGTGATGTGATAAATTGATTACCAAGTCCAGAACACTGTTGTGTAAACTTATTATCAGTCTGGGACTAGCTCACCTATTTCAAGATTGGGATTCTTGTTTGTTTGCATAGTACTGGAATTTAAAGTTAGGGCTTCTTGCTTCCTTGCCGATAAGCCTGCCCCTTGCCATTTTTCTTTAGTTAATTTTAGGGTAGAATCTCATGTTTTTGCTATGGCCAGGCCTGTTAGCTGTTTTTCTGGGAGTGCCTTCAAAATGCAGTTATGATATCCACTTTTTCCATCTAACTGGTATTTACAAGCAAATGCCATGGGAAGGGGCGGTCAGAGAGGAAGAGAGATGTGTGTGTGTGTGTGTGTGTGTGTGTGTGTATGTGTGTATGTATGTATGTATGCATGCATGCATGCATGCACGTGCGCATACCTGCCTGTGCCTATCCTGGGGGTTTTAATTCAGAGCTTGAGAACTGTCTTTGAGGTTTTTGCTCACAGTTTGTACTTTACCATTTGAGCTATCCAGCTCTGCTTCTAGTTACTGAATAGATTTTGGAGATAAGAGTCTCAGACTTTTTGCCAAGGCTGGCTTGGAACTGCAATGCTCAGATCTCAGCATCTTGAGTAGCTGGGATTACAGGTGAGAGTCAGTGGTGACTGGCTTTTTTTTTTTTTTTTTTTGAATATAGCAAGAATCAGGTAGTTGGTGTTTTCCCAAAGAGACATGAATGTATGTTTGGGGTTTTTGTATTCTTTTTACTTATTAGTTAAAAACAGAGGGGGAACTTCATTAACATTTCCACATATTTGCAATATATTCCAGATCAATTTCACTCTTTTGTCACTCTTCCCTTATCCTTTCCCAAAACAATTTCTTTTCTTTTTTTAAATTTGCCCGTCCTGGGGCTTGAACTCAGGACCTGAGTACTGTCATGGGCTTTCTCAAGGCTTGTGGTCTGCCACTTGAGCCATAGCACCACTTCCAGCTTTTTCTATGTATGTGGTATAGAGGAATCGAACCCAGCTCTTCATTCATGTTAGGTAAGCACTCTACTAGGCCCCAAAATGCAAAGCCCCCCCTTTTTTTTTATCTCTGGGCCTGGGTGCTGTCCTTGAGCTCTTCAGATCAAGGCCACAGCACCACTTCCCCAAAACAATTTCAACAGATAGCCTTGTTTTATTCTTATAGTAGCAGTCTCTTTCAACTATATTCACTCATTTTCAAAATGCATCTCAAAGTTACCTTTTACTTTGTTTTCTTTTTGTTGTTGAAGGAAAATATTACACATAGGAAGATGTAATGTAGGTATGGCTAATAATACGTTTGTATATAAGGGAGATGCCAGACTGGGTTGGCTTGGTACCCCTGTGAATCCTAGCCTCCTGAGTAACTAGAATTAATTACAGATGTAAGCCACCAATTCCCAGCCGTCCTTCATATTTGTTTTTAAAGTCTGGATTCTGTTCCATAGGGAAAGCCATAAATTTTAAGTATTTTCACTTTTGGATATGTTTCTTATAGTTATATATATATAATTACATAATACATATAATATATATAACATATAAATGTATATCTACTACACAGAGGGAAGATGTTTTGTCAGTCAATATTAACCTATGATTAATAATACAAATAGTAAATCTGATAATATTAACATTTTTGAAGGCTTTTTATTTGGCATACATGGCAATAGATTGCAATATTCCTATTGGCAGAGAACATGGACAGGAATCATTTTGTCATTCTTGCATTCCACACAAAGTATTCTCTGCCCATGTAGATGATGATCTCATACTGTATTGTAAAGAGAAAATAGAAGCCAACAATAGAACATTGATTGATTGATTGATTGATTTTCAGTTGTGGGGCTTGAACTCTGGGCCTGGGTGCTTGCTGTCCTTGAGCTCTTCATCTCAAGCTTGTCGCTGTATCACTTGAACGCTCTCACTTGAACCACAGGCTCTATCACTTGAACCACAGTGCCACTTTCGGTTTTCTGGTGGTTAAATTGGAGCTAAGACTCTTATTTTCCTGGGGGAACTGGCTTTGAACCACAATCCTTAGATCTCAGCTAGGATTAAAGGCATGAGTGAGCCATCAACACCTGCCTAGAACCTTTCTTTATTTTTTGTTTTTTGCCAGTCCTGGGCTTGAGCTCAGGGCCTGAGCACTGTCTTGGACTTTCTCAAGGCTAGAGCTCTACCACTTGAGCCTCAGCACCACTTCCGGCTTTTTCTACGTATGTGGTACCAAGGAATCGAGCCTGGGCCTTTGTGCATGCTAAGCGAGCACTCTACCTCTAGGCCAAACTCCTGGCCTCTAGACCCTCTCTTTATATACATACAGGTGTCTCTGCTGTCTCTTCAACTATCCAAACCCAAGCTTCTAGATATCAGATTACAAAATTGATCATTGTTTCTCTAATACCTTTATTAATCTTTCCCTTTTTTAGTGTTTCCTTCCTGTCAGCAGTTAATTTTTGCCTCCTAAGAAAACCAGTTCTTGTTTCTGTTTTATTTTATTGAGGTGCACTGTCTTTTTTGGTATATTTTGTTTTCTTGGGAGCACTGCTGGGTATTAAACTCAAGAGACTTGTGCTTTCTAGTGAGTACTCTTCTACCCCTCTATAGTGAGACTCTGTATAGCCCAAATTGGGACTGAACTCATGAGCCTTCTACTTTTACTCTCCTTGGTGCTGAGATTATAGGTATGTGCAACCATTCCCAACTAGAAAATCAATTCATACTCTTCTTGTGTTTCCCTTTTGCAATCGGATTTTGTCAAGATTTTTTAAAAATCTGCTAATTTTAAAATCTGTTAAATCTGTTTTGTGTGTGTGTGTGTGTGTGTGTGTGTGTGTGTGTGTGTGTGTGTGTGTGTGTTGGTCCTAGAGTTTGAATTTATGGTCTAGCACTGGCTTCTGAGTTTTTGTCACTCTTGTTTGCACTTGCCCCACACCTACCCTGTAGTAGCACTTAACAATACCAGAGACTTTATAAATGCTTATTGGATACAATAAAATAGTGTACATTTTTTTTTGCCAGTCCTGGGGCTTGAACTCAGGGCCTGAGCACTATCCTTGGGCTTTTTCCTCAAAGCTGTCACTCTGCCACTTGAGCATAGCACCACTTCTGGCTTTTTCTATGTATGTGGTACTGAGGAATTGAACCCGGGTCTTTCTGTATGCGCGTTCTATCACTAGGCCAAACTCCCAGCCCCAAATAATGTACATTTTTAGTCCTCATCTTGAATTCCAAGTTCTAGGTATCATAGACAAGGTTCCTACACTACCTTACCCTGAAAGCTTCCCCCTCACCCCCAAAAAAGCCTCTTTGTGTCTTTCTAGTTCATTGAGTGCTAGGATTATTTAGTATACTTGATCAGTCTCTTTCTCCACCCTGCCCCCCCATCATGGTATCATCTGTTTAATAATACCATTTGTATTGTGACAACTCAAACTTATTTTTCTTTCCAGCTCAAGTATCAGATTTCTACCTCTGTTGCTAGATGGCTCCCTTTGTTGTTCCCATTCATGCGCGCGCTCTCCCTCTCTCCCTTTCTCTCCCTCTCTCCCTCTCTCTCCCTCTCTCTCCGTCTCTCTCGCTCTCTCTCCCTCTCGCTCTCGCTCTCCCTCTCGCTCTCGCTTTCTCGCTCGCTCTCGCTCTCTCTCGCTAGCACTCGCACTGGCTCGCTGGTCCTTTCCTTTCTTTGGTGGGTCATGGGGCCTGGGTGCTGTCCCTGAGCTCTTCAGCGCAATACTACCGCCCTACCGCCCTACCCCTTGAGCCAAGCCCCACTTCCTGTTTTCTAGAGGTTAATTGGAGATAAGAGTCTCAGGTCCTTTTGTGTCTGGGCTGGCTTTGAACCTTGATCCTCAGATCTCAGCCTCCTGGCTAGCTAAGATTACAAGAGTGAGCCATAGTGCCTGGCTTAAAATCACTTTTTATAAAGGTAAAAATTGCTATCCCATTTTAACTAACCCTATCCTTCTCAAAATTAAGGTTAAAAATCCTTCCCATGGCCTTAACAACTTATTACCAAAATAAGAGTCAGTATGACATACTATGCATAATTTGCTATAAGTTTACTTCACAATCAAGCGATCCTATTACAGCTTGTCAGAATTGTACTCCTAATTTTGTTGTTGTTGTTTGCAAGTCCTGGGGCTTAGTGTCAGAGCCTGGGCACTGTCTCAGAGCTACTTTTTGCTCAATGAAAGCACTCTACCACTTGAGCCATAGAGCCACTTCTGGCTTTCTTCCCTCCTATTTATGTGTTACAGAGGAATCAACCCCAGGGCTTCATGCATGCTAGGCAAGCACTTTATATCGCTAAGCCATATTCTCAGCTCTACTAAATTTTGATAAACTACTTTGGGTTTTAAAACCATACATTAGAACCATGGTTATATAACATTTCATTGTTTGACTATATCATCATTTCTTTGCTCCACTATAAATACTTATATAAGGTGTATGAGTGTGCCTGTGCACGCATGCACATTCATTCTGGGCCAGGGGCCTGAGCATTGTTCCTGAATTTTACTCAAGGCTAGTGTTCTGTCACTTGAGCCATAACTACTCTTGGCTCTTTGATGGTTACTTGGTAAAAGTCTCACAGACTTTACTGCATGGGCTGGCTTTGTTTCAACCAGGATCCTCAGAGAGCCATCCTTCTAAGTAGCAAGGATTACAGGCATGAGCCTCCAGTGCCCTACAGAAGGGTATTTTGTTGTGGTGGTGGTGGTTGTTAAAAACCTTGCATTTGGTGGATCCAGAGCAATCAATGTTGGTAATACCAAAGATGATCAGTAAGTCTTTAAAATAAAAAAAAATTATTATAAGGTGCTAACCAGAGGACTTACAGTTGCCTGAGTCAGGTAAAGAGTGCATTTCTTTTTGGACAATGTTATCCCTTATATGTTCTCTCCCTGTTTTTCTCTCACATTCCCACCCACAAATTATATTAGTTCATTTTCAACATGGTAACATCTAGTGAGTATCACTGCTGCATTTGTTAACCCTTTATTGCTCCATTTCTGTAAAAAGATTAAGAGAAAGAAGTGCTTAAATAATGGCTATGATGTAGCTTATAATAGAATTTGTCTGTGTCCTTTTCAGATTTGGATGGTGCTTTACTGTCAGGGCCAGATGGTGATAGAAATATGAATGCAAATTTATTGGCTGAGACCTGCTCTAGTCAAGATGGAGGTGATGCTGGTAGGTACAGTTAAGATTTTTATCAAAGAATTTATGAGGTTTTGACGGTTGGGAAGTGTTTAAACATTTGTTAGGGAGTGGTATATAGTTTCTTTCTTTTATTATGTAAATAGTTCCAATCTGTAGCTGCTGTACTTAAAATGACTTTGGAAACTTGGTGACTAGAAGTTGATATTTCTTTAAAAATGGTATTTCATGGGGCCTGGAGTGTAGTCTAATGATAAGAGTGGTTGCCTAGCATGCATGACCTGGGTTCAATTCCTCAGTACCACATACATAGAAAAAAGCCAGAACTGGTGCTGTGGCTCAAGTGGTAGAGCTCTAGCCTTGAGAAAAAAGCCCAAGGATAGTGTTCAGGCCCTGAGTTCAAGCCCCAGGACTGCTCCACCCCCCCCCCCAAAAAAGCATTTCTGGTTTGTTCAAAAACTCATTTGTTTTGAATTTTAAAAATTTAAATAACAAGAGTAGTTAATGGAGCTTATGGTTTCCTGCTTTTGGATAGAATAGGAAGGATGATTATCAGAACGTTAACTAGTGTGTTTTAATTGGTATGATACTATACGATGTGTCATTCATGTGATATCATAGTGGTATCATACCACTATGATATGGTTGTTGATGGCTTTAGGAAAAATGCTAGTTATTAAGTATTGTAGCAGCTGTAAGTTGGGAATGCATATAAATTCAAAGATGGTACATTTATTTATTTATGTATTTACTTATTGCCAGTCCTGGGCATTGTCTCCGAGCTTTTTTTCTTGAAGGCTAGCACTCTATCACCTAAGCCACAGCACCACTTACCAGCCTTTTCTATTTATGCAGTACTGAACAATTGAATCAAGGGCATCATGCATGCTAGGCAAGCACTGTACCTGTAAGTCACCTAGCCCATAAAAATTACACATTAAAAGTAAAATACAAATGGGAAAAATATCTGGGTACTGCTGGCTTAAACCTGTAATTCTAACTATTCAGAAGGCTGAGATATGAGCATTCTGATCTGGAACCATCACAGATAAATCCAAGAAACTTTTGATTAACTAGCAAAAAGCCTGAAGTGATAGAATCAGCCTAAGCACCCCCCCACCCAAAAATGAGTATAAGATCCTGAGTTCAAGCCCCAGTACTCACAAAAAGCATGCGGGAGCAGAGCTTTGCTTTTATTTTTAAAATGTTAAACTGAGAAAACAATGACAGAATTTGAAAAATAACTTAATTTTTTTGAAGTATTTGGGGTTTGAACCCAGGACATTGTACTTGATAGGCAAACCCTTCTGCAATTTAGCCACATCCCAGGAAAATAACTTTTGAAGTCCCTCAAAAGAAGCAATTTAAAATCATCAGATGTTAAGCTCTTAGTAATGTGCTTGTCCACTATGACTAGGTGAAAGATTATTAATGAATAGCATAGTCACTTGATCTTATTTCATAGATAGTACCTAATTACAAGGGGGAGAGAAATCAGACTGAAATTAGGTGCCCACTGATGTGAAGAGCTAACTTATTGACACATCCCATTACCAATAAAATGTTCTTGCTAATTTTTTTCCCCTGGTCATAGGACTTGAGCTCTGGGCCTGGACCCTGTTCCTGAGCTCTTCAGCTCAAGGCTGCTTCTCTCTCCTTGAGCCACAGGACCACTTATGTTTTTCTAGTGGTTAATTGGAGATAAGAGTCTCACAGTGCCCTGGCTGGCTTTGAACCATGATCCTTAGGTCTCAGTCTCCTGAGTACCTGGGATTACAGGCATGATCTGAGACACTCAGCTCTTGCTAAATTTTTAACCTGAATCTAACTGTGAAGATAGAACCAAGCAACTCTGAGTAAATCCAGCACACATATAGCAAATGGTCAAAACTGTAATGTTGTCAAGGAGAAGCAGAGGAACCTGTACATTGAAAGAAAGAAGGGAAATGCAATAGTAGATTAAATGGGGGAGGGGTACCCTTTTAGAATTAAAGGAATATTTTGGGAAGGATTGAGAATGTTGGGTACATATTAGAAACAGCATTGTTTTAAATTTCTTAGGTAGGTTGTGGTTTTGTAAGGTAAATGCTATATATTTAGGCTTGAAGGAAAAGTGTAAATTTTAAAAATTGTGCAAAAAAAATTGTGCAAAAAGGGCCAGTAATTTGGCCTAGTGGTAGTGTTTGTCTAGCATGCACAAAGCCCTGGGTTCAGTTTCTCAATACTACATACACAGAAAAAGCAGGAAGTGGTGCTGTGGATCAAGTGCTAGAGTGCTATCCTTGAGAAAGCCTAAGGACATTGCCTAGACCCTGAGTTCAAGCCCCAGGAATGCCCCCCCCCCAAAAAAAAATGTGCAAAAAGCACCACGAGCAAGGCTGCCTAGTTAGTATAGTAGTAAAGTGCTTCTAGCATGCATGAAGCCCTGGGCTCAATTCCTAGATACCGTATACACAGAAAAAGCCAGAAGTGATGCTGTGGCTCAGGTGGTATAATGCTAGCCTTGAGAAAGTTCAAAGACAATAATACCCAGACTCAAGTTCAAGCCCCAGGACTGGCAAAAAAAAAAAAAGGTACAAAAATGTGTTTATGTGTTTCACAGGGAGAGAAAGAACATGTGGCAGAATTGCTATTCTAAAGAAAGGCAGAGAGGGCTGGGAATGTGGCATAATAGTGGTAGACTGCCTAGCATGCACGAAGTCTCAGGTTGGATTCCTTGGTTCCACATACATAGAAAAGCAAGAAGTGGTGTTGTGGCTTATGTGGTAGAGTTCTAGCCTTGAGAAAGCCCCAAGGACAGTGCTCAGGCCCTGAGTTAAGTCCCAGGACTGGCAAAAAAAAATATATATATATATATATATATATATATAAATGCATATGCTTAAGGGACTATGGAAGCTCATTTATATATATGAGCATGTATATACATTTAAACTTGGCTGGGAATGTGGTTTAGTGGTAGAGTGCTTGCATAGCATGCATGAAACCTTGGGGTTTCATTCCTCACTACCACATGAACAGAAAAAGCTGAAAGTGGCACTGTGGCTCAAGTAGTAGAGTTCTAGCCTTAAGTTCTAGCCCTAAGTTCAAGCCCCAGAGCTAACCAAAAAAATTTTTTGACTTGATGAACATATAAACATTTTTCTTTTTTTTTTTTTTGTCAGTCCTGGAGCTTGAACTCAGGGCCTGAGCACTGGCTGTCTTTGGGCTTTCTCAAGGCTAGCACTCTACCACTTGAGCCACAGCACCACTTCCAGCTTTTTCTCTGTATGTGGTACCGAGGAATTGAACCCGGGTCCTTGAACCCTGGTCTTCGTGCATGCAAGGCAAGTACTCTACTAACAAGGCCAATTTCCCAACCCCGCATTTTTAAATGCCCAGAGTTATCTAAGAAAATGAAAAATTAGGAGAGGTGTAGACCTTACTATGTATTATATAGATCGTCTCTCTTGTCGCTGTGGCTCAAGGAGTAGAGTGCTGAAGAGCTCAAGTCTCTGGATGGATCTAAAAGTATTTTGGGGGCTTAGAGGTGTGACTCTGCTGGTTGAGCACCAGCCAATGAGTGAAAGCCTCTGGTACTGATTTTGAGTTCCCATCTTGGAACTAAAAAAATGTATTGTCCATAAATCATCTTATATACATTAAACCTTTTTGTGTTGGGAGTAATATGTTACCATAAGGTCAGTCCACAGGGCTTAAAATCTTGGCTTAAGCCCTGTCCTTGAGTTCTGTCACTTTGAGTCACAACCCCACTTTTTTTTTTTTTGATAGTTAAATGGAGCTATGAGTCTCACAGACTTTGGTGCCTGGGCTGGCTTTGAACCATGATCCTTAGGTCTCATCCTCCTGAGTAGCTAGAATTACAGGCATGAGCCACAGGCTACTATTTTTTACTGCTGATACTAGTGTTATACAAGTATTTTGAGCAAATAAAAAAAATTAGGTACATGTTGGCTTTTTGCTGTTGCTGTTGCTACTGGTCCTGGTTAAATTACAGGCCTGAGTCACCTGCACCAGGCTACAAGGCTACAGGCTTTTGCTAGACACAATTTCTTCAACAAATAATTGGAGAGCATTTATACATATGCACATACATGTACACATACGTATATGTTTCAAAGTAGAAATACATAGAAACACAAAGGTGAGAAAGATAAGCATTCCTTGCTCTCCTTAAGCTTAATGTTGTTTTTTTACTGATTCACATAAAAAGTATGACTCATAAAGCCCTGGCTTTATTTAGAAATGTGAGGCTAAAAATTGATAGATTGTTCTCTCCAGGCTACCATTCCCATCCTCATCTCTATCCCACACATGTGGAAATGTCACATTTGATTTTTTTTTAATGTCTTGCTTTAGAATTTAAAAACTTCCTCCCCAACAATAACACACTGTGGTTGTTATATAATTGTGGATCAGAGGGCTTTCTTCACACGCACGTGCGCGCGCACACACACACACACACACACACACAGTAAATGTATTCTAAGAATGAAACAATTTTCATGTGCATTAAAAAAAGAGAGAACTTCAAACTCCATTGTGTATTGATACTTTCATCAATACACATCTCAGAATTTTGAATGGGGGGAGTTGTATCTGGTAAATATGGAGAAATGAATTTTTAGAAAATGTACCCTGATATTCTTTTATTAAAATAGTGTTCATGGGAATAAAATTTATTTATTAAAGATTATGCCTAATCATAAATCCTTGGAACCAGAAGTATTTTCAGCATCAGATTTTGTAACATTTCACAAGGACTTTACTAATTCATACAAAAATCTGAAGTCTGGGAAGTGTTGCTGTGGCTCAAGTGGTAGAGAGCTATCCTTGAGCTGAACAGAGTTCAAGCCCCACGACCCAGAAAAAAATCTGAATTCTGAAGTGTTCCAAGTTCTGAACCTTTTTGAGCACTGTTAAGATAGCGCCGTTAAGATTCAGGGAGGGTTTCAAGTTAGGAATGTTGAGCCAGTATTGCTGCTTGAATAAGCACTGCACGAGTTTAAGTGTGTGTTTTGTAAAGTAGTGGTTCAGATAGAAAAATATATAAGTGCTTTGAAGTAGAACCCCGTTTTCTGTGGAGGCCAGTATGTTTGGAATGGGAGCCCCCATAAGGGTGGTTAGAGGCAAAGGGCTCTATCAAGTAAGGCTTGTTAGTATACTAAAAGTTTTGGCCTTTTATTGCCAGTTTAGATGAACAGTTCCTGCAGCCTTTGAGTAGAGTAATGACTGGCCCTAAATTAGTGTTTTAAAAGAATGCTTGATTGCTCTGTGGAATACAAGCTCGGAAATATTAACAGCTAGAACCAGGAAAACAGTTGGTGCCCAGAGGTTAGAAGCACTGATTGATTGATTGATTGATTGATTGGATCAGGGTGACTAGCTGTAAAGGATTCTGGATATATTCCTATTATAAAAGATTCCTGGAAGGAGATCTGTGAATCAAGTGGTAGAAAAGCCTGCTTTGAAGGGGGGGAAAAGGTAATGGATCAGTAACCAGGCCGAATTCAGACCCCAGTACTACCATTCCAAAAAATACTGTGCAAATCCAAGATGCCTATATTTCTGTTACTGTAATAAAATAGAACTGAGCATTTTATAAAGAAAAGAGATATATTCGTTTATACTTCTAGAGGTTCATGACTTACTTTATATTCAGATGTTATATAAGTATTTATAGGACATAAATGTATTTTTATACTCTAAATAGCACCATTACTTCAAAAATCATTTTTCAATTATATTAGGTACTTTACATGATTTCAAGTATGGTTTGATGCCTGGCCCTTCAAGTGATTTCAAGTATGGATTGATACCAGGTACTTCAAGCGATTTCAAGTATGGATTGATACCAGGTGCTTCAAATGACTTCAAGTATGGATTATTGCCAGAATCTTGGCCAAAACAAGAAACATGGGAAAATGGCAAGTATTGATAAACAAATACGGAATTTTAAAATTACAGGATTCTGTAGAAATATATAGGGAATTCTCATATTCAGTTGCTGTTTTTAGAGATAGACATGGTGAGGTTTTTGTTTACTAATGCATAATGAGCGCTTTGAAAAATTTTTGCAGGTGAATCATCTCAAATCATGAACAAGTTGAAATGCCCTCATTGTAACTATGTAGCCAAATACAGACGTACACTAAAAAGGCACTTGCTCATTCATACGGGAGTAAGATCATTTAGCTGTGATATTTGTGGAAAGCTGTTTACTCGAAGAGAACATGTAAAAAGACATTCCCTGGTAAGTAACTTTAAATAAAATTGATGGTTAAAATTAACTGGTTAGGTCAGTGAAGTTGAAATCAGCTTCAGTTATTTGCAAATTTAGGATCGATTTTTTGCTTTAAACAAAGTGATTTATTTTTATGAACAATGCAGAAAAACATTGGCATATAGTCACTCATTATTATGTGTGGTTTAATTTAGTTCAAGTGAATACTATTTCTATACTATCCTTATATTGAATTTTTCCCCCCCCTTCAACTAGGTGCATAAAAAGGATAAAAAATACAAATGTATGGTGTGTAAGAAGATCTTCATGTTAGCAGCCAGTGTTGGAATAAGACATGGATCTCGACGCTATGGTGTTTGTGTAGACTGTGCTGATAAATCACAACCAGGAGGGCAAGAAGGTGTAGATCAGGGACAGGATACAGAATTCCCTCGGGATGAAGAATATGAAGAAAATGAAGTAGGAGAAGCTGATGAAGAACTGGTTGATGATGGAGAAGATCAGAATGATCCATCTCGGTGGGATGAACCAGGAGATGTTTGTATGTCTCTGGATGATTAACTGACCTATACTATACTCCTCAAGGATGCTGCATTTGGACATAATATGAATCGACAATTTGGATTGTTGAACTTTGAAGGCTTGCAAAATATGGTACATGCTGGATGGTAGTTATGTTGCTGTGAAACTGTAGGGTCAAAAAGCCTTATAGCAAAAAATTTTTTTTATATTTGCACAGGACTGTACAGCAAACAACCATGTGGTTGGCTTATATGGAGTCCCCACATATTCAGTCAAAGTAAAATATTTTTTATTTATAGGAGATACAATAACTATTTGGGTCCTATGAAAATATAGTACTTGTTCTTTGTAGAACTTGCATTCATGCTCTACTTAAACATGAATGAAGAAAATCCATTTTTGGAAGTACAATTACAGTTGACCCAATCACTTTGTCCATCAAACCACTCAGGCTAGTTTGTACTAGTAGAGTTTTGTTTCTATTTTATTTTTATTAATTTTATTTTTTTTAATACAGATTTTTCAGTGAGGGGCTTTTTCAACCCCATTGGTTCTATTTTCTTGTATTTTCCATTTTAATTTGCTTTATAACTTAAAAAAAAACAAGTCTCTTCTAGTCTTAGGTATTATTTCTCAATTTTGTGCTGATAGGCATGTTTATAAGAACTGGAGAGGTAATTTATTGGAATGAACTAACTGACTTCCCCTGGACCCTTTTCCTTTTTGACATGAATTTTAGTACTTCACAAATGAAGAATGATGTGCGAAGTTATGTGGCGAAGCTGACAAATACCACTAAAATGATTATGATTTACAAGTAACTTTCTCCTGCTGCTCTAATTTGATAAATGGTTACTATATGATGTTTTCTGACATAGTTTTTGGTTTTGGGTATCTGTTACTTTGGCACTATTCTTGTTTGCCTCGTATTATTTTTGCCAGTGTACTGTACCTCAGCCTTATTTGGAAGACAGAAATCTGATTGAAGAAAAGTCATAGAAACAATAAGTAAAATGATTTGTTTTATAATTTATCCTCCATGTCCAGTTTGGTTAGCTTGTTATGCAATATAAGTGAAATATCAGGTTTTTACCTCCTGTGCCCTTTTTATCATTAAAATTAACACAAAATGTGCATTCTCTTTTTGTTTCATACTTACTGGGATGTTTTGAGTGTTTTGAAATAATGGTTGATAATTTATATTTCCAGTCCTTCCTAAAGTCACTACATCTCAATTCAGTCTTTCTAATTACCATGATTCAGCGATCCTCAAAAATCTTTCAAGTAAAATGTTCAGAGGCTTTCTTATCTAAATATAGTAGGGTATAAAGAGTGATAAATTAAATTGAAATTGTTTAGATTTCATTAGCCTGATGAGAGAAGAATTCACTGTGGAACTCTTCAACACTCTGCAACACTTCACATACTAACATGAATGGCATTTATCAGGAGCATATTACATACTATATGGTAATACACATCATATTTTCAGCTTTCATTCAAATAAAAGTTAGTATATTTTCCTATTTTATATCAGGTAACTAAATTGTTAGTTGTGTGGGAAGAGATTGCAAAGACGCTTTGACAGATAAAATTTATTTGGTGCTCCATCTGATCAAAGTTGAAAGCTTATTTTTTTAAGAGACAAACTATCATTGTCTCTGAATTCAGTAGAATAATGGTTTAATGCTTGACAATAATGTACCTGCTTAGATAAATCAAAGATAAAATATTACAATTACATGGTTAGATGCATCTTTTGTCATCTAAACTTAATTGTACTTTCTATATAACTATAAGCTTGGCAGAATGAATAGTTTTGGTTTGATTTTTGTTTAAAACTGAAGAGTACATCCTACTCTTAGTGTTTGAGGCAAATGAGTAAAATGTAACTCTAGTGAAGTCCAAAGTAGAATTAGTTGAACGAAGATAATTATGAATGAAAAGGTATTTTAAATTTAAAATGTTCTGCTTTGTGAATATGTAAGTATAGTATAAAGATTTCTTTCATCCCATTTATCCCCTTCCTTTAAAATAAACCATAGTTTACAATTGGTAGATCTGTCTATATATAAATATATATTAAAAGAGAAAAGATATATATCTTAAAAAAATCACCTAAATCTGCTTTATTAGACTATAGTTCACTTATTGCATAGAAACTGGACTTGGCTTTACATTCTTAATGTACTTTTTTTTTACTTCAAGATATGAACTTATTCTCATTCTCTTGAAATCGAATTTTCTTTTATTAAATCACTTATGTATACTGGTAAATTATGACCAAATTTTTTGTTAGATTGCGTGCAGTAAATTGAAATATACACTTGGTACACTATGGGATTGTTGTGCTTTTGTTTTGGTTTTAGTTGGAAACAGGTTTGATGGTTTATATCTGTTAATTTAAAAATATTCTATAATTGTCCATTACCTTTAATGTTGTTTTGTGACAGATTTGGCTATATTTTTAGTCATCTGGAATATGCTACTTTAAAAGTTTTGTTTTTAGGTAATCCAAAGGAAGAATGTTTATACTCTTGAATATATTATCCTCAGCATATATAAAAATTTATTTGAAGTAAGCATTTTACCAGAAACAGAACTGATGGATTTTTCTACTTGCTGACTGCCTAACTTATTTTATTTCATGATCTTGAAGGACTGCTTTTTTCCCCTTCTTGATCTTTTTAAAAAATAGTTTTAGTACTAAGGTATACTACTGGACGTTTCTATTTTTTTAAATATATTCCTTTCCCAACTTATAGTACAACAATTTCAGGAAGCCAATAGATATCAGGAACTCAGTAGATTCTAAGATGTTAGGATTTGGTCTCGAGATGATGAAATGAATATTCATAATTTTGTCTATGGAACGCTGGCAAAATGATGTTACACGTTTGAAGTTTTCTTGTAATTTATATATTAAATGAAAAATATTTTAGAGCTTTAATTTTAATGATGGGGAAGAATATAAACTTTCATGTTTCCTTTCAAGATCACATATTATTTCTTGGGATTCTCCAAGACAGTAGTCACATATAGTCCCCCTTGTTGTTGGTTCTTGGCTCTTATTTTTTCTTACTAGGTAATGTTCTAAATTTTTGTGCCCTAGAACTCATGAGGTTTAAAAAATAAAAGGAAGAGGAAATTGGGGCAGATATGATTAATTTTGAAATTTAGGGGGGAAAACAGTGACTGGTGTTAAAATTGAGCCTTCTTGTTGGAAAAAAAAGTGAGCTTGACCCAGTACATCCTAGTAGTTTAATAATAGAAAAATAAAAAGGAAAAAATATGGAAAGAAGGGGAAAAAATAGGAATCATGAAAGCATTTGGACATGAAAACACGATGGTGTAAAATACAATGATGAAGATAATTGTTTGGCCTGATATTACATCATAGAGGAAAGTGTGGTGAAAGTGTTTGTTTTTTTAATTAAAAACCTCATAAACTTAATTTGGGAATTTTCTGAACATAGCATGAGAGGTTTAGATATATACTTTTCTGAAGGATTCCAAAAGCTACCACTTTTTTTTAATGCCCATAGTTGCCATTGTGCTGTCATTATTTCACATAATCCCTATAAGATAGGTGCTATTGTCTCCATTTTATAAATGAATGGCTCAAAGATTCATAACTTGCCTAATTTAACTGTAATAGAGCTGGTGGGGCTTAATCAGATCTGAAGCCCTTAGAGGAGGCTCCACTGCTGCCTCCTTATATAACTTGTACACTAACAGCTCTCATCTATGGAGATTTATATTGCCCTTATGAAACTATGCCAGGAATTTTGTGAATGTTCTTTTTCTTCCCCAGTAAACATTAATACTACTCTTTTCCCTCGATAAAGCAATTGTTTTCTCACTTTGACTTATTTATTAAATAAGCCACAGGACCTCATTTTAGCAGATACTGTTTGTGGGGTGCGGCATTTTGATTTTTAAGGAAAGGATTTTTAATCGGAAGCATTAGCTATCTTTGTGTGCCGTTCAGTCACCCAGATCCTTAATCTTAACTTGTGGTACCTAATATACACACTTAGGACTATAAAATAGGTGTTTGAGCCACTTTAGAATTTAAAATGGAAGGGTTTTCCCCCTCTGCTGTATCCCTACTTTCAAGTGGAATTGAACAACTCTAGATGTGTTAGGGAGAAGCACACTTTAAAAGATGTTTTCTAGTTCTGAATTTTATGTTAATTGGGTACTTAAATTTGGAGTACACTTAGCTATTGAGAACAAAATTGGGGATTGAGGAGAAGGGGTAGTTGAGGCTATTATAAAATGGAAGAATCAGAGTTTTAAACACTGTAAACAAGAAGAACAACAACAAAACTTTTCTGCCTGCTGTTTGTAAAAGCTCTCTGGGAAGATCTTTTACGAAGACCAATTTTTTTAATGTAATTTACCTACCTAATATAAGTGTCCTAAGACATGTATGTAAACTTCCAAACTGTTTTGTCAGTGTATTTAGAAAATACACAAGAATCTTTATCAAATCTAAAAATATAAACGTGTGAGCACTAAACTGCTTCTGGCTTTGTGAATTTTATTGACTGGCATTTAATTCCTAATGATTTACAAGTGTGTTAATTTAGTCTTACTTGAGGTAGGGGAAACACCTTTGTAAACTTATGTGTAATTTGAATATATTTGTACTTGAGAGTTACAAGTTTGAATTGTAGGAGTATTAGGGAGTCTTATTTGTATGTTTTTATATGAAAGTCCATAAATGACTTAAACTACCTCCTAGTCCTCCTTAGAGGGCTGCTTTACTCAATCGATAGCAGCAATTTGTATGCATATTCTTAAAGTGGTGCTCTCTAGGTTTTAGAAAACAACTTAAAAAAAAAAATCCCCTGTCACTTAAACTTGAGTGTAATCTTGGGGTTGAAAAACAAGGCAATACTGCTTTTTCTCAAATTTACTGTATGTTGGACTAACATTAAGTAAATGCACTATTGTACATTTCAAGTCTTTGAACTTCATTTATGAAAAAGGGACATTTTTAATGTGTTGGTGGGTTTTTTTTAAAGGAAATCATAGACTATCCAGATACTTGAATTCTACTAAAGAGATTTTTGGAGAAGGGCTGGGGGGGGGCGGGTCACATAGCACATAGTTCCTACTATCACTAAGCAGAGCTTTATGAGGGGAGAGAGTCAAGATATAATCAATAAGGACTACTTGGCCCAGGATTAAAAAATTTTTCTTCACAGATGAAATGGGGCTGCTTTGCAGGAAAGGGCCTGTCACTTGGAGATATTTTAGAAAAGTAAATAGATTTAACTGACAATCATTTCGGCTAAGTCTGTATTGACCAAACATTTCAAAGTGGCTTTTTTTTTTTTTCATTTAAAGATGTGAAGCTATTGTTATTCTTTGTTTTGTGTAGGGAAAATAATGGATAAAATTTTGTGTTCTATGCAAAAAAGTTTAATGAATGTTTTGACACTAAAAGGCAATTTAGAAAGTTTAGAATTAAAAGTTTAGTTTTGGGCAGGGAGTTTGACCTAGTGGTAGAGTGCTTGCCTAGCATGCAGTAAGACCCGAGTTCAATTCCTCGGTACCACATACATAGAAAATAGCCAGAAGTGGTACGTAGGCTGAAGAGCTCTAGCCTTGAGAAAGTCCAAGGACAGTGCTCAGACTTTGAGCTCAAGCCTAGAACTGGCAAAAAAAAAATTAGTCTTGTGGGAAAAAGCCATATAAATCTTTTCTTGCTACAAATTATTGTCACAGATCAGGGTTAGGAGCTGGAGCAAAAGGTTCAGTTATTGTATTTAGGAATGAATATGAAGATTAAGTTACTTTGTTAATTGGTTTATGGCATAACAGGCTGAAACTAAAGGGAAGAAAAGAAATTTTTGGTGCTAGTTCTGGGCCTTCTAGGGCTTGATCTCAGGGCCTGAGCTCATTGGCTCAAAGCTACAGCTATAGCCCTGGAGCCACAGTGCCACTCCCTCTTTTTCTAGTGGTTAATAGGAGATGAGTCTTACTTTCTTTAATGCCCAGGCTGGCTTTGAACCACAGTCCTCAGATCTCAGCCTCCTGAGTAGCTAGAATTACAGTTGTGAGCCGCTGCACCTGGCTCTATATAATTTGTTTACTCATTAACTTCACTTTTGTCTTAGGACCCTATAAAACAAATGACTACTAGCCACTTTTATCTTTTCCTAGTGCAGGGATCTAAATCTCTAGGCCTCTTGATTTCTCTATCATTTGTATGGGACTACTATGTAGAACTAGACAAGGTATTTTCTGAGAAAACTCAGTTTGCCTTCTGTTTTAGGGGGCCTACTTATACAAGGAGGGGCTTTGAATTAACGGAGCTTTCCTGTTCTTTATCATCCCTTAAAAAAGTTCAGCAAACTTGCAAGAATGTCAGGGTTTGTATTCACTGTGCATTTTTAGTTTGGTTTTAGTAGAAGTAACAACACCTTTGTTCAGGATGAAACCACAAACTTCACTAATTTTTTCTCAAGGAAAGATTTAGTTTCTTTGTACAACAGCTTCCCTGTACACTTTACAATTTCTTGACACTGAATATTTAACCCAAAATTCTAACTATTCTTCTGTGTGTATAGCACATACTCATTTTTTGCTGTAGTAAGGGTTTTGGTCTAGGAATTCAGACTTCCCGTTAACTAGATAATCATATTGGCCTTTGGATTTATTAGGCTTTCATTTCTTTCTGGTAGCTCCCAAACAGGCAATATGGAAATGAGAAACATGATTTATAATGCTTATTTAGCAAACTAGGCAGCAGGCCACAATTTGTTCATTTCTGATTTCTTCCTTCGTTTTGCCAGTCCTGGGGCTTACACTCAGCGCCTGAGGGTTATCCTTGGACTTTCTCAAGGTTAGAGCTTTACTACTTGAGCCACAGCACCACTTTCGGTCTTGTTCTATGTATGTGGTGCCTAGGAATCAAACTTAGGCCTTCTTGTATGTTAGGCAAGCACTCTACCACTTGGCTAAACTTCCAGCCCTCTGATGTCTTTCTAGAGTTAGATCTGGAGTAGCTACGAGACTGGTGGCACCAGTTTAGTTGAGAAGCTAGTACTCTAGATGTTTTCTCTCCCTGACACTTTGGTTCCTTAACAGAGAAAAGAAAATCTGATTCCGAAATATGTTCAAAACTTCATGGAAGGGAAATGCAGCACAAATATACATTCCTAATCAGAACTCTTAAAATTAGCATAAATTGAGTGCACAATTTAAGCATATACTTAGATCAGATTCTTCTACTTCCTTTTTTAAGATAGTAGTGACTTCATAACCATTTCCACAAATTTGTGTACTTCTATAATTGTTACCATCTCTCTTTTTTATAATCCTCTCAATAGTTCCTTTACTGAATTCCCTCAACAGTCTAGAATTAAGATTGTATTTTAGACCCAGGTTTTGAACAGTTTCAACCTTGATTAAGCACTAAGGCACTGACTTTCTGTAAGTGTAAAGTTATCCATTAGAAGTATTAGTAGACTTTTTAGTTATTTCAGTGTAGTTTGAAAATGTGAGCTTGTGCCAGGTGCTGGTGGTTCATAGCTGCTACTCAGGAGGTGAGATCTGAGAGTCAAGGTTCCAAGCTAATCTAGGCACGAAAATTGATGAGACTCATTTCCAATTAATCACCGTGAAGCTAGAAGTGGAGCTGTGGCTCAAGTGCTCAAGTTTTGAGCACTAAAGTGTCAGGGACGACATTCAGTCCCAGAGTTCATGCCCCAGGACCAGCATACACAAAAAGTAAGTTTGTGAGCCACAGTGTGACTTGTGAAATACTGTTTAGCCCCTGAAGAACTAATTCGCTGTGAAAGTAACTCAAAAATCAGGTTCCCAGTATGATCTTGTGGTCTATTCAGGCTTTGGGGTAATAGTAGTTTCCAAGTAAGCACATGTCAGCTTTTTTTTTTTTTTTCCAATATTCCAGGAAATTTGTTTCAACACTTTTAACATGGATGTAAAATTGTTCTGAGTTTTCTCTTAGAATTAATCAGAATAGGTAGTTAGATTCTAAACAATTTTATATTTATTACTTGCTCCATTTAATCAGTTAACTACCCTGCCAAGAATGTCAAATATAGTCAGAAGGATCATAGGATAGGACTCTGAAATAAACCTAATCACTGAAGACTATAAGTTTAATATATGGGTATAATACATACAACTCAGCCCACTATAGCCTAGGTTCCGACTTCAGTATTCGAATGAAACCACTTGAAAAGCCCACTAGTTAGTGATTGCCAATTCTGTACCACTTTCTGCATCATTTAGCATTAATTACTAAATTACTGCAGATAACACTTGACCCCATAAGACTGGCATTTCTGACTAGACTTGGTGGTGTGTGCCAGCAATCTCAGTTACTTGGGACTCTGAGACTGGGGGTTACTTAATTACAGGAGTTTGGAGTATGCAGTATGCAGTAAGACCCTGTCTCCAACAACAACAGGAAAAAAGGATTGGTTTTCCTTTAGTTCTTTGCTAGACATTCATTTCTAGTGTTCTTTCTCTTGGTCTCCTTTTTCAATTTCCTGGTGACATCTACAACCATGAGATCACAAATATTTGCTTTTAATGGCCATACATTATCATTTGATGCATAAAGGATTTTCAATCACAATCCTCAGTTGGGTTATAGTTCTTAGTTTCTGTTGGATATCCTAAAAGGTCTTTAGGTTTACATTTTACTGCATGGAGTCTTACCCTGAGTTGATACTGCCTGTCAAAGTTGCCTTTAGAAAATCATGACTTTTCTGAATGTAGGGCCTGCTAAGCATGTTAACACTGTTTGATAAGGTGGTATATAGCTGGCTTCATCATGACATATGAACATGTACATGTTTCTATAACACACTGATGGAGTCTGAGAACTGAAGTAATGTTAGAAACTGCTCCTCTAGATACATTTCATACTAACCTCTATAGGAACTTATTCTACAAATACTGACCTCTTGTTCATTACCCTACTACTGTCATATTAGCTAAGAAGGTTTGTACTAGTTCTTTCCTAACCAAGTCAAGTGGAAATTTCTCTCCTTAAAGCTCCCACCCAATAATTCCTTTTTCTCCAGCTCCAGAAGTCACAAGAGATTAGGTTTGAACCTAACGTCATTATCATTCTATGTCTTCCATACAATCATTCCTGTTACTGAAAAGTATACTCTGTTTGAGGCTTGTTTAGGGCCTTAACAATTTTCAGGGCTCAGAAAACAGTTCCCTGTGTTCTCCTTATAGGTATCATGTGAGAAGCGTACAGTGCTTATCATTTAAGTTGAATATTTTACTCATCATTTTAAGGCTAATATTTAATATGAAAAATTGGTGCCCCAAAGAGAAAAGCATTTTAAATGATTAATGTTTAGAATATTAATTTGTTGGCACTGGTATTACACTTAACTCAGAGAAGCAAGTTCAATCATAAATTTGCAACTTGATAATAAAAATCCAATGTCACTTAATCACAGGCTTCCAAGACTTTCATAAGTAATTGACTTAATGCAATATAATTTTAGCATTTATAAATTTAATGATTCAGTTCTTCTTAGAAAATACATTATAGGGAAGATGAGAGGATTTTTTTCTTCAATTACATTTCAGATTAAATCCTAAAAGAAATGAGAAGTGTTTTAATTTTTATTATTAAATTCTTGTTAAACTTCAAGTCCTGAAGGCTCAAGCTGTCCTTCTTCATATCAGTATAAATTTGCAATTGTGTAGCTTTTGTTGTATTTATACATATTGTGAAAAATGTGAGTATAGGCCTCCTTATTAATGTCACAAAGATGGACAAATATGAATATTGCCTTACTAAACAGGCAATTTAAGTCCTAAAAATGATTGAAGGCTTATTCATAGGCTTATTAAAAGTATGTTCAATGAATATTTTTTCTAAATAGTTGAACTTTGAAAGTCTGAATAAGCAGTCAGGAGGCTGAGGCAGGAGGATGGCAAGTTTGAAGCCAGCCTGGCTTACATAGTGAGACTGCCTCAAAGCAAAACAAAAACAAAATGAAAACATAAACTTGGAAATAAGTACCAAAAAGTATTTTTAAAGTCAGTTTCATGCTAGTTGGAAATTATCACTATGTATTTCATCTTCTATCTTTTGTACAAAATGAAGAGAGCTTTGAAACCTAGGACATTTAGCCTACGATGAATCTGCAATGTTCCCAAATTTAGAAGGGCATATGTTATTCTTTAAACATCATTAGGATGCCAGCGTTTGGAAGTCAGTTTGACACCAGATGCCAGTGGCTCACACCTGTAATTCTAGTTACTCAGGAGGTGAGATCTGAGGATTATGGTTCAATGCCAGGCTGGCCCCAAAGTCCATGAGATTCTTAGCTCCAGTTAACCACCAGAAACCCAGAAGTGGTGCTGTGGCTCAAAGTGATAGGCTACCAGCCTAGAGCTGAAGAGCTCAGGGCCAGTGCCCAGACCCAGAGTTCAAGCCCTACCACCGACAAAGAAAAGTATTGAAACTAAACTGGGAAATCAGATTATGAAGCAGACTTTGTGGCACAGGCTTATAATCTCAGAACTAGGGAGGCTGAGGCAGAAAGATTGTGAGTTCGTGGCCAGTTTAGGATACATGGTGAGTTTGAGACCACTACATAGCAACATAAAAAAAAGAAATTCAGATTTGAAAATGTTTGCAGTTCATACTATCATTGATGTACTGCTGTTTTGTTGGTACAGAATTGGGAAAACCAAAGGATCATATCTACTAAGCAAACATTCAATATTCAGATTTTTTATTAAAGAATTTATTAACATTGATTTTTACATCATATTTCAAACGACATGTTTAACAAGTGTTCAAGAAGGGAATCTCTATATACAATCACTGGACTTAGTTTTTAGAACATAATCAAAATTAGGTTAAGAGTTTGTATATTATAGATACATATTAATTTATGAAATAAAACATGTCTATAGAGTCATAGGTTTTTATGTCTATGTAGTTATGTTTATATTTCCAATACCATGTCCATAACATTGGATATGCAAATATTGATTTTGAATAACATCTTTGAATATTTATCAACATCTTTATCAACTTTATTGACATAATTCATTTTAGGATAGTCTACAAAAAGTTGTGTTTTCCTTTTTTCTTGGTTGTAGGGGTTGAACTTGGGGCCTGGACTCTGTCCCTGATCTCTTTTTGCTCAAGGCTAGTACTCTACCACTTTGAGCCAGAACTCCACCTCCAGTTTTTGAGTGATTAACTGGAGCTAAGGGTCTTACAGAGGCTTTCCTGCCTTGGTTAGCTTTTCTGCTTTGAGTCATCCATGATCCTCATATCTCAGCCTCCTGAGTAGCTAGGATTACAGGCTTATAAGCCACTGGCACCCCAGTGGTTTTATTTTTTAATCATTTGCAGTCACAAAAAACAAAATTTGATCATCCTGTTGAAGAGTCTTAAGCAATTGAAACTGACAACTAAGGTATTATATCATTGAGTCCCATTAGAACAATTTAAGTATAAAATATTTTCATTGGGGAATTAAAAACTAAAATATGTATTCAAACCCTTTATATTTCAGTTTCAGAGATCAGAGCTTTACTGTTCTGGCTCATGAATGGAGTTCCCCTTCATTAGAAGGGGAGTATGGAAATTATGAGGCACCATTTCAAAGAGATATGATTTAGAAGCTTTCCAAATAAACTACAGTTTCATGTGAACTGTTTGTAGTGAAATTAAAAAATGATTTCCTTTAATTTATCCAAGCATTCAATATAGTATTAGATTGCTATTGTTACTAAGTATATTTCTATGGCTTTCTTCAAAACTTTGCTTTTTTCTTCAGTAAGTATTGGTCTAAATGGAAATTGTATTCTACAGTGTCTAATTAGCATAAACTGTTCAAACACCACAACATTCCTTATAATCTTCCTTAAAGAGTTCATTATAGGATCATTTCTAATGTAAGTTTTTTTTGTTTTGTAAATAATCTACTTAAATTATAATGTGAATCTTAAAAGTGAAAGCGTGGTGTCACTATTTTATTTTTCCTTTTGCATTTTGGCTTGACTGATAGTTCATATACTTTTGCCTTTTTCTTAGAATTCCTATTTTAGCCTATTGGCTAACTTCAGGGAGGTTTTTTTTTGTTTTTGTTTTTTTCTGGTTAAATTATCTTTTAACCATATCTGGCCAGATGTACTAAGCTAAGTAAGGACTGACTGTATCCTCACCCAAAATAAAAGTTAAATGAATTTTATTTGCCCAAAACAGTCTGCATGTTCTCATTTTTTAAACTTAACCTCAACCAGGTAACCTGACTGCCTGATTTTGATTACCTAACTTCCAGACGATTTCTTGATAGTATGTTTTTCCTCTGTTTTAAAAACTGTCCGTTTTGCCCTGACTATGACCTTTCTTATTTAGGCCTCACTGGCAAACAAATGCAGGCAAACCTCAAAAGAGAGCATTGTTTCCATTTCTAAATAACCTTCTTTGGGGATTTTTCAAATTGTGCTCTGGGGTCTGAGGGGCCTTTGAAGATGCCTCTGGCCAGGCTGGGTGTCCAGTTGGATTGCGCATAGTAGGTGGTTCCTGTGCCCCCCCCCCCAGCCAGATCTCACCCACCACAGCTTCACTATTATCTGGGTTCAGTACTCTGAAAAAATATTGAGGCACTAAATTAGTTGCAAGATATCTGTGAACATTAAGAAGAAGAATAATTGGAGTAACTTTTATGTCTGCCAAGCCCCAGACTGTGCTTTTACATAATTTTTGTTGTTGTTGTTGTTGTTATTTGCCAATCCTAGGGCTTGAACTAAGGGCCTGCAAGGCCTGAGCACTGTCCTTGGGCTTTCTCAAGGCTAGAGCCCTACAACTTGAGCCACAGCATCACTTCCAACTTTTTCTGTGTATGTGGTACCTGGTCTTTATGCATGCTAGGCAAGCAAGCATTCTACCGCTTAGTCAAACTCCCAGCGCCTGCTTTTACATATTCTTGAAAGATAATCCATTAATCCTTGAATAATCTAGGAGGCGAAATACTCCTTATTTTACAAATGTAACAGATTTAAGGAAATCAAGCATCTTGCCTAATGGGTCACATAGCACTAAGTGTTCGATATTAGATTCTAACCTCTGTGTGCCCATTAGCATCTTAATTTAAACTAAAAATGGCTAATGGAAGGTAAGTACCCCTAAGCCATCCTTTTACACTGAGGCACATGCAGCTAAGTGGATGCATTTCTCAACAAGCTACTTACTATAAGCAGTCATTACTGAATTGTGGGTGTTGGTATTAGGATGAGACATTTGCTTCCTGTATTTTAAGATGAGGTACTTGGTACTCCAGCCTTCTTTGGAAGTGACCATAAATTCTAAAAGTGTTTCCTACTGTTCTGTTATTGACCATAGAAGAACACTAAACTATCTTTTACTCTGGATGTAAATTCTTCATGTTGAAGTTATGAACTAAAATCCTTATTCTCTATCCTCATTCTGATTGATATTGTTCGTTTTTATGCTCCTGGAGCTTGAACTCAGGGCCCTGACCCTCTGTCAGAGTTTTTTTTTTGCTCAAGGATAGCACACTATCACTTGAGCCACACCTCCATTTCTAGTCTTTTTTTGGTGGTAATTGAAGATAAAGAGTCTCACAGACTTTCCTGGATAGGCTGGCTTGAAGCCTTGATTCTCATATCTCAGCCTCTTGAATAGCAAGGATTACAGGCCTGAGGCCACTTGTATCTTGCCATAATTAACTTTTAATAGAGGAGTGGCTTTTTGTGGAGGAGTTTTGTTCCTATTTTTATATTTGCAATTTATGCACATATATTTATAAATACCTTACAGTCCTCTTAATCAGCAGTTTTGATTTGTTTTATTGGCAATACTATGGTTTAAAGTCAGAGCCTCATGCTTTTGATTTTGGTTTTTGATTTGTTTTATTGGCAATACTATGGTTTGAAGTCAGAGCCTCATGCTTTCTAGGCAGACGTTCTACCACTTGAGTCAAATCCTATCCCAGGATCTCTATGTGTTTTAAACTTCTTTTGCTTATCTAGTGGAATAAAGACCTAGTGGAATTTATGCTCTGAGACCATTAAGGCATTGTGGGGTGGTGAAGAGGCCAGAAGGCCAAGGGTAGATAACTCATGCTTGCGCCAAGACAGCCAGCTTCCACATAGTAGAGACTTCAATGCATTAACCCTTCACTACTTCCACTACTAGCATGCCATAGGAATGGCATAGTCACAGGCTGGGTAAATGTTCAGAACCTTAAAAAACAGAACACACATACCCAACCTCCTCTCTGTTCATTTTTTACCTGTTCTTACCAGAAGATAATCCTCTCTGTCTCTCTCTGTCTCTGTCTCTCTCTGTGTCTCTCTCTCTGTCTGTCTGTCTCTCTCTCTCTGTGTCTCTGCCTCTCTCTGTGTGTGTCTCTCTCTCTGTCTCTGTCTCTCTGTCTGTCTCTGTCTGTCTGTCTGTCTGTCTGTCTGTCTGTCTGTCTCTCTCTCTCTCTCTCTCTCCCTTCCTCCCTCCCTCCCTCCCTCCCTCCCTCCTGAGCTGTGACCATTCTTACCAGAGAAAGCTGGGTATAATTAACGTTTTTCCTGTTAGGTGCAAGGTTTTTTACATGACTCACAGCAATTCCTGCTCAAGTTACGTCAAAGAGGCCTAAGGCTATATTTAGGAACTTGCCATGAAATTGACTGTCAGTTCCTTCGAATTTTTCCAATATAGTCTGTACAGAGTGTTAGGAAGACGTTTATAATTTTCGATACATAAAATTCTGTCACTTTTATTGTTGTAAACTGGTATTCAAATCTAGATTTCCATAAATGGGTAGACATCCCTACTTCTGTAAAATGACTTAAAATTTATTAGCAAACCCATTACTGTCTTAGAATCATCATCCCCTTATGACCACTGTCACGGAATCTTTTAAAGCTTTATTCAAAAAACTGTTTGAATATGTCCTAGAGTGCTTTCTACATGAATAAAAAGCTTCTTTCTAAAAGGTATTTCTGATGTATTCTCTTTCCAGTTTTTTGTAAGGTTAGAACTTGGTGGACAGTGCTAAAGGGGATGAATCATAGTGATTGGCTCCAATGACACTGGATAATGCTACTAACTGTGAAGTTCTTTTAAGAGAGTTTGAAGAGTCACTTCATGCTCCAGCGGGTGTTGGAAAGCCGTGTGCCTTGCAAGGTAAGTTCTACATTACTCTTTTATTCTTGATTTTGCTTTTGTTGCCTAAGAGAAAATAGACAGTTGCAAATTTACTAGTCCTGATCTGGACTTACCTAACGAAGATAACCAGGGCTGGGAGTGTGGTCTTGTGATAGAGTGCTTGCCCTGGTTTCGATTCCTAGGTACCACATACACCAAAAAGGCTGGAAGTTGTTCTATGGTTCAAGTGGTAGAGTGCTAGTCTTGAGCAAAAAAAGCTCAAGAACAGTACCCAGACCCCAGGTCCAAGGCCCAGGAGTGAGAAACAACAGCAACAACCCCTATAGTGTAGCTGGGTATTTGAGGCTTGCAGCTATAATCTTCCATACTTAGAAGGCAGCTACCAGAGGACTGAGGACTGCCAGCCCAGGCAGACAGTCTCTCCAATTAACCAGCAAAGAGACAGGTTCAAATAGTAGAACGCCAGCAAGTGAGAGTGAGGGACTGAGTTCAATCCTCAGGAAGAAAATAAAGTGAAAGTATTACGTTTTTAACTTTCCCTTAAAATTTCTGTCCCATCAAAATGCCACCTATGTACAGTAAACATAAATATCAAATGTAACTTGCTCTTAATTATAAATTAAAACTTGAAGATGGGTAATGTTATTTTTCAAAATTATACTACTTCAGAGCGGGGCGCCATGGCTCACACCTGTAATCCTACCTACTCAGGAGGCTGAGATCTGAGGATCTCAGTTCAAAGCCAGCCGGGGCAATAAAATTGGTGACTCATCTCCAGTTAATCACTAGAAAACCGGAAGTGGCGCTGTGATTTAAGGAGTAGGGCAGTAACCTTGAGGTGAAGAGCTCAGAGATAGGGACAGGGCCCAGGCCAGAGTCTAAGCCCCATGACCGACAAAAATAAAATAAAATAAAAAAAAATTACAGTACTTCAGTTTGGGTACTGACAGAAGTAAGGTAAGACTATTGGGACAAATGAAAAAAAAAATCTCTCTGGAAAAGAAAAGATAGAACATGTTTTTGGTTTTGTGACCAAGATCTCCAATACTCTATTCATCTTTGTCCTTGTAGTAGGAAAGAGCCATATATAGCTAATCCTTAAATAGACAGGTTTGTCTGTTATTGGTTAAAACTTTCTTCACACTAAAATTTCATATAATTTTCACATATTATAAGGTGGAATTTTTGTTTAACCATCTAAGACTAGTTTCTTCCTTCATCAGCCACCAATTGCCCTTGGCCCTAGGGTACAGTTTACTGACTCCTCATGCTGAAGGCCTCTCCCCAAAGCTTCTAGCTCCTGCTAGGAAGTTTCTCAGTGTCATGGCCAAGTTTTCCATAGTTAGATGCTACCCTTTATGGAAAATAGTCATTTAATAGTACAGAAATGGGCTGAATGGACAAAAAAAATCACACCTTTGACTTTATTTGCTTTTTCTGTTATAAGCTTCCAATCCAACCTCTACAATGATAAAATTCCAAGGTTAGGAAGACATCTTTTCTATTTTAGAGACATAATCATCACACTACTCAGAAATCTGGCCACGTTTACTAAGAGCACTAGTGTATTTTATAAATTCAGTGTTCTTTGTTCTTATTAGATATTGCCATTGCTTTTATACTTCAGCTACAATAAAATTGATTTGATATTGAAGCAAGAGGGAACCTCTCCCCCACTCCCATCCATGCCATATTACCTGGCTTCATTTAGTGCTCATTTCCTTCAGAATTGTATTGCTGATTTCTTTCTCAATAGGCTTTCACCAAGGAATATTCCATAGCAAGTACTCTTTTAAAGACCTAAACATTATGTTATGTAATTATCAGGTGAGCCTTATGTGATATTTATTTAGATGTGCTTCATGGGATGAAATGGATCAGAAATATAACTTGCCTAAGGTCACTCAGCTAGCAGGTCCAGGACCTTGGACGGAAACCAAGATTGGTGAGTCTTCAAAAAGGACCATCGAGCACTGCCAGCCTTCTGCCTTCCTGATGAAGACAAGCCAATTTTTGGTATATAATAGAAACCTTGGCAGAGGTTACTTCCAAGTAATTGTAAAGGTTGGCTCTACAATGTCTATGTCCCATCCAAAACTAAACTTGATGTTTGTTATCCATCCTGGGTAAAGGCTCAGCAGGATGTTATATAGAAAAGACTACTACGCTCCAAAATTATTGGAACCATCTTTTTTTTCTTTTTTTTTTGCCAGTCCTGAGGCCTGGGCACTGTCTCTGAGCTTCTTTTGCTCAAGGATAGCATTCTTCTACTTGAGCCACAGCATCACTTCTAGCTTTTTCTGTTCGTATAGTACTGAAGAATGAAACCCAGGGCTTCATTCATGCTAGGCAAGGACTCTACCACTAAGCAGCATTCCCAAACCCCCTTTTTTAAATTTTGACAATTTTTTAATTTTTACTTTACTTCCCTGAAAATAAGTCAGTTCTCAAGTTGTTTTTTGGTTTTGTTTTGTGCTGGTCCTGGGCTTGAGCTCATGTCCTGTGTGCTATTCCTGAGCTTTTTTGCTCAAGGCAAGTGTTCTACTACTTATGTCATAGCTTTACTTCTGAATTTTTGGCCATTTAATTGGACATAAGAATCTCACAGACTTTCCTGCGTGGGCTGGCTTTGAACCACAACCCTCAGATCTCAGCTTCCTAATTAGCTAGGATTACAAGTGTGAGCACCAGTGCTGGGCTTCTCAAGCTGTTTTTAAGATGATAATGTATTTGCAAGTAATCCTTGTCAGAGAATACAAGTAGAAAATGCTTTTGTTTTGATTTCAGTGCCAAAAAGTTAGATAGTAATTTTGCTACAATCTTCTCTGCTCCATTGTAAGTCTTGATATCTGAATTTATTATGTTCAGATTTAACTCTTCTCTTCAACAGATTCAGTTACCTAGGAAACTGTTTCATCTTTATTGATTGCTGAGAAGCCCATGAACTGTGGAAGAGAGCTTCTGTTCCTTGACATTAATCTCAGATTACTATCTAAGTAACTGGACTACATCACAAATAATTTCTTGAATGGTCTCTTATTAACGCCCCATGAGAGATTTAATTCAATTCCCAGATTGCCTGTTGCATGGTCTGTCTGTGCCTTGTGACCTCAGATGGACAATCCACATGTTGGGTGGTGGGTGGAGAAATGGGCTAAATTTTCCATTTCTTTCAAAGATCCCCTAACTTCTTTATCTGCTCTTCTAATTGAGATTTATAGCTCTCAAATGAGCTCTATGGATTTGCAGCTGAGGGTTGGCTCTTAGAACTTTATGATATCTCTTTTAAAAAATAATTTCTGTCTGATCCCAAAATGACACTCTGATCTATAACCTTCCTTTTCTGCTGGAGGCAAATTTCTACTGAACAGTTTGTGAATTTAATTTCACTTAACAGTTCTGGGTAGAAATGCAGACCCACAAGAGTATAAAGGTAACTGTGTGGTAAAAGCTTATAATTTTTGTTTAAAAGGAGAAAAGCAAGTACTCAAGGGAAAACGCTGGAAAAATTATACTGTTTGCATGGGCTTTTTCTGACTGGATGGAAGATGGATGATTTTTTATGTCTTTATACTTTCATTATTTACAGGTTTTAAACAATGTGTCAATATTAGTTTCATATTAGAAAATAATTACTTATGCTGCTGTTGGCTGATGCCTGTCATTCTAGCTACTCAGGAAGCTGAGATCTGAGGATTGTAGTTCAAAGCCAACCCAGGCAGGAAAGTCCCTATGAGGTTCTGATCTCCAATACTCAGAAAAATCTGAAAGTGGTGCTGTGGTCAAGTGATAGAGCACTAGTCTGGAACACAGAAAGGCTCAGGGACAGATCCCAAACCCTGAATTCAAGACCTAACAAAAACAAAGTTCAAACAGCCAGATGCCTGTGGCTCATTCTTATGATCCCAGCTACCCAGAAATTGATATCTACAAGGTTTGAAGCTAGCATAGGCAGGAAAAGTCCATGAGATACTTAACTCCAATTAACCACCAAAGAGCCAGAGTGGAGGTGTGGCCCAAGTGGTAGAATGCTAACCTTAAGCAAAGAAGCCCAGGAACAATGCTCAGGTCCTGAGCTCAGTCTCTAGGACCAACATACACACACACATACACACACACACACAATCGAACATGTTTTCTGTCATGATTTTGATGAAAGTTATATGGATGACTAATTTCATAATCATTCATCAAACTCTACTTAAGATTTCTGTATTTTTCTGCATGTGTGTTACACTTCATCTTAAAAAAAAGTTTATTTAAAGACATCTCTCCCCAGATCTACTTTTATCTTTATTCAATACATTGTGATAAACAACTGCATTTGGTTCCCCAGAACAATTCCACCGTAGTTAATTGTAGTTAAGTTATTTTTTCCCTAAACATAAGCATCTTATCCTATCTTGGAAAAATGATTACTAAATGTATTGGGTGATATTTGTATTTACCTTGTGCTAGTTTTGAAAGAAGGCAAATATGGAACATATTATTAACAAATTGTGTTATCTGATATATTGTATATATGCATATTTGGTTATTTGAAGTCGGATAGGGAAGGGAGGAAAACAAGATGAGGGGCGGGGGGTGGGGGTAGGGAAATGGGGACCAAGGCATGAGAAAGGGTATCAATGTATGTGAAGTAATGCACCTTGTATGTGGTGTATATAATGTAACTCTTCTAGTAATTACAATAAAAATATATGTTAAAAATATAAGGAACTGAGATGAATCCCTAGAATAGGAGGAAGAGAGAGAGAGGAGGAAAAGGAGGGGGAGGGGAGGAAGAGAAAGAGGAAGAAGAGGAGGAAGAGGAAGATGAGGAGGAGTAGGAGGAGGAGGAGAAAGAGAGGAGAGGAGGAAGATGGGGAGGAGGAGGAGAGGAGGAGAAGAGGAGGAGGAAGAGGAGGAGGAGGAGAAGAGGAGGAGGAGGAGGAGGAGGAAAGGAGGAGGAGAGGAGGAGGAGGAAGAGGAGGAAGAGGAAGGAGGAAGGAGGAGGGGGTCGACGCTCAGGCGGGGGAGGAGGAGGAAAAAGAAATGGAACTCCTAGGGGCCTCTACTAGAATTCTTTTGTCAGCTCTCCTCTGAAGACAATGGTTGAAGTGTTTCTCTCCACAGTGACGAGCTTGTGGGGTACCTGTGATCTCTAAATTGAGTTTTTGAAGGCCTTGATATCTATCAGTTCCTGCAGCCAAATGAGTCAAATACCTCTCCCCCCAACCGCCGCCCCGATTAAATGCCAGTTAGTATATATTGTATTCATATCTTAAATTATCATATTGTACCTCATAATATATTGTTTGTCAATTAAAACTCCTGAAAAAAGATGCCAGCTCTAGGTACTCTATGCCACCAGTTTTCGAATACTATGCCAGCCATTAAAGAGACAAATGGCACATGGTCTCCCTGATATGAAGGTGTTAGACTTAGGAGAAAAAGCAGCGAAGTATATAATACCAAGCACCTCTTCCTATGTACATAAAATAATATACAGAATGAAAGGAACCCCAAAGATTAGGAAGCAAAGGCCCCTGTCTTAATGGGTCTTATCATTTTCAGATAACTCTGTGTTTTTGTACTTCATATATGGTATATACACTAGCACACCTGAAGGAAGGTGGGAGGAGAGCACAGAATCAGTGGAAATGGGGTGAAAAAGAACAGCAGTGGAGCCCCCTCAATAAAATAGCAGTGCAAGGGGTGGTGATGGGAGGGAGGAAATGAGAAACAAAGGAACCACTGATACCTAGCAAAAGGAAAGAATGTACATATTACCCAGTGTGGAAGAAATCATTTTTATTATTAATATTCCAAGAGTTAAAAACCTTTTTCTTTTCATATATTTTTATTGCAGTTAATAGAAGGGTTACATTATATTCACCAGATAGAAGGTGCATTACTTTACAAACATTGATACCCTCTTTCATGTCTTGATAAACCCTTTTTCTAATGTGTAACTTGAGGTTTTAAATTTTTTAAAAAATAAACAAAAAACTTGAGGTTTTTGTATTTTTTCCTCATGTAGTTTTGTAGTTTTGTAGTTTAGAATGATGATACTTATTGTAGAAGTAAAAATGTGCTTGTAACTTTAGCTAAGTATAACTATGCCACAGTCCTGTGAAATACATGTAATTACTTAATCTCAATAAATCTTTGGAGAAAAAAACAGTATACCTGCCTCGTGCTGAAACTTGTTAGAAATGCAAATTCTTGGGGGTCTCACTCTCCAAATGATTGGGCCCACTGTTGTGAACTTCCCTCTTTCTGTTACAGCAGTCTATGCTGTCATAAGCCCTCCAGGAGATTCTGAAGTAGTGAGTCTGAGAGCTGCTCTTCTCAGCTGACTGTGCTCAGCCGTTCATATTGCAATGCCACACTCCAGATCTCTACCACAAGCAAACTTGTTCAGAAAGTTAGTTTAAACGTATCCTTCCATTGATCCCCAACCGGACTTTTCATACACAATCCTAGGCTGAAGAAGGACCTAGAGAAGCCAAGTGAGGTTCTCCTTCTCCCTTAGGTGCTAGTAAAAGTAACAATATCAGATTTTACTTTATGGTTAAAGCATAGCAAGACAATAATGAATCATGTTTATAATTATAATTTTAATAACTATAATTAATTCCTGATTAAGTACCGAGTGAGTGATGTGGAGGAGGAGAACATTTGCGGTTAAACAGGACTATAGAATCCATCGTCTTTGGCCTCAGGCTTGCTGGATTGCGTTCTAGAAAGTTGGCTGGGAACTTTGTGTTGCTGCTCCTCCTCCTCGGCTTGTCATGAGGTCGGCAGATAGGTTCTCATGAGCTTTCTATAGAGTGTGTCTGTCTGCAGAGGAAGTGCTTGCAAGACTCCATTAAATAAGGCCATGATAATGTTTTTCTCCTGACATTGTACTATAGGAACTGAGAATGCTATTGTCTTTATACTTTCTGTCTGGATGCCATGCTCCCTAGACTGTGAAGACTCTTTCTGATGTGAATTTCTCAAGATGAATGAATAGGAGAGAGGTAATAGGCAATGCTCTGAAGAAAGGAAGGGAAAGGAAGCAGTGGGAATTTACTTGCAGGAGAAGGGAAGTGATGAGGCTCCATGCAAAGGCATGAGAACTCAGCCTGGGAAACCTCCCATGCTTCCACTGGAAATGTACCTTGTTCTTCTGCTAGCCCATGTAGCAAGTGCACGTGCAGCTCTGAGTGTTTATCAGGTGAGGTTACTAATAATACTTTGCACCCATACTGAACTTGGATAAGACTGCCAAAAGTCTTGTGTGTCTGAGAGGTTATAACTATTATTAGGATGACAACCACACAGTCCAATGTGTGATTTGTAGCAGTACCTTGTTGCAAATGGAGTCATTTAGAGATTATGCAACTACCATACTTAAACAGTATTTTTTATTATAAATAACACATAACATACAATTTACCATCTGCACTGTTTTAAATGTAGATTGAGGCTGGGCATTGATGGGTCACACCTGTAATTCTAGCTTTTAAGGAGGCTGAGATAGGAAAATCACAGTTTGAAGCCAGCCTGGGCAGGAAGGTTCATAAAATCCTTATCTCCAAAAAATTACTCAGAAAAATCCAGAAGTGGCACTGAGGCTCAAGTGGTAAAGTGCTAGCCTTGAGAAAAATGAAGCTCAGAGACAGTACTCAGACCCTGACTTCAAGCTCCAGCCCAGCACCAATAAATAAATGTAGACTGACTGGTAGTATTGAATATATTCACGCTGCTCTGAAACAGACTTAGAGCTTCTTGGTTTTGCAAGTCTGAACCTCTATTCAATCACAGCACCCCTTCTTCCCTTCCTGAAACATACTTATTGAGTATTTACATACAAGGCTTATAGAGTTCGGTTCTTTTCCTTGTAGATGCCTTTGAAGACTCTAAGAAAAACTAGGAAAGTCAAAGAGGGTAAAAAGCTGACTGCCTTTCCTTCCCTCTGAGACACTTTTCTCCTGTCACATTGGTAGGTGTCTGAGTCTCAATGTTCCCTAGGTGCCATGAGGTCTTTAACAGATGGTGTCGGCCTTGAGTGATGCCAGAGTTGGGACAGTGTTTGTGTGTTTTGGGTGGATATCTACAAATGGCTCCTAGGAAATTTTTTTAAAGGAGAGGTCATAGATTCATGGACAATTCCTTCCCTCTTCCCAATACTGGTGTTCTGCCTCTCCCAGCTCACACAATAAGCACGTGGTCTGCATGTCAATGCAAACGGCCTCGAAAGTCTATGTTCCCTCGTCATTTTCCCTTCACAATCAGTATAGGTTTTGAGGAAACTACCAAATTGTTCTTGTATATCCTTGTGCTTTGCTATGGGCTGTGCTTGGTGTTCTCACCAAACGCCGCATGAATTTAAGAAATATTCAAAGAAAATATTCCCCAGAATAGAAGATCCATTTGTGCCATTTGTGCCAATGGCACTTTCTCTGTTGGTAGGATTTCATTCTGTAGCCAAGATTGTGGGGAACAGCTTGCTGTAGGCCAGAGCCTGGAGCTGGCAGGCCTGTTAAAGGATGGATTCCTTCATGTGTTTGACCTTTTTTTACCCTTCAAGATCACTTTGATGTCATCTCTCCTCCCATCGTTATTTTATGTGGTTCAGGGAGAGCTTGCCTTTATGAGCAAGCAAGTCATCTAGGAATGTCCCAAGAACACTGTGTCCCAGCCACAGTGCAAATGTAAGTCACTTCGCTGTCTTGCCAGATATAGGTGCCCAGAGCAAAATCTAACTACTTGCAACTGCAGGGTGACATGGTCAAAAAGAGAAAGCCTTGCACCAGTGGCTCACATCTGTAATCCTAACTCCTCAGGAGGCTGAGATCTAAGGATCATGGTTCCAAGCCACCCCAAGCATGAAAGTCCATGATACTCTAATCTCCAATTAACCACCAGAAAACAGGATGTGGCACTGTGGCTCAAAGTATTCGAGCACTAGCCCAGAGTTCAAGCCCCACGACTACCAACCAAAAAAAAAAAGAAACAAAGAAAAAAAGTGGACAGGTACTAAGAAAGGTTTCCTACCCAATGTGATTGGAAATAAGATAAATGACAGTTCATTAAGAAACTGCTAATGGCTTAAAAATGTAAATCATATATCTATCTGTGTGTGTATACACACGCATACACACATACATATTAACATATTTTAAGAGTTTGGGTAGAAGGAATTAGTGCTTTGGGGGATTGAACTCAGAACCTTGTACTTGCCAGGCAAGCACTGTACCAAGTTGAGCCAAACCTTACGTTCTTTTGCTGTTTGTTTTTCGGATAGGGGTGTCACGTTTTTGCCTGGTTTGGGCTGTGATCATCTTACTTCTACCTCCCAAGTAGCTAGCACCACAAGCGTGTGCTGCTATGCCTGATGAGACTTTGATCTCTGAAAGGAAGAAAAGTAATGTGTGCTATTTCTGCTCTGAGCCCTACATTTTGCAACATTGGTTCTTAAAAATATTCTCAACAGATAGTGTTAGTATGCCTTATTTAAAGAAATATTTCTTGACATTTCAAAGTGAACTGTGCCTTCTAAGTTGAAGATTAACTTGTTTAGAAGACTTTGTCCTGCCAAAAATACCAAAAGATAAAAAATATAAAAAATGAGCAGCTCAAACTTTGCTTATCTTTATGATAACTTAATTTTTTTCATGGTTGTCTACCTTTTAAAGTTCTGTTAAGTCTATGCTTCAGGTTTCTAGGGCAATAGCTTTCCATTCTTTGACACTGACACATGTAAGAAATATTTTATATGAAAATCTGGAATAGATATTCTACATATATGTAGATACAGAACTAAGAAAATAGTACATTGAACAATGCCTTCCCTTACAACCTGAAATACATTGCTCATTCCTCTTCCTCCTCTTCCTCTTCCTCCTCTTCTTCTCCTTCTTTTTCTTCTTCTTCTTCCTCTCCTCCTCCTCCTCCTCTTCCTCCTCCTCCTCCTCCTCCTTCTTCTTCTTCTTCCTCCTCCTCCTCTTCCTGCTTCTCCTCAGCCTCTTCCTCTTCCTCCTGCTCCTCCTCACCCTCCTCCCTCCTCCTGCTCCCCCTCCTCCTCCTGCTCCCCTCCTCCTCCAGCTCCCCCCTCCTCCTCCTCTTTCTTCTTCTTCTTCTTCCTCTTCTTCCTCTTCTTCTTCTTCTTCTTCCTCTTCTTCTTCTCCTTCCTGTCACAAGGTTTTAACTCATGGCCTTGCACTTGGTAGGCAGAGCTCTATCACTTGAGCACTTGAGCCCTGTCCCCAACTCCTTTTGCTTTAGTGTATTATTTTCCAGGCTTTCTCTCTCTCTCCCTCTCCCCCCCTCTCCCCCCCCTCTCCCCCCCTCTCTCCCTCTCCCTCTCCCTCTCCCTCTCCCTCTCCCTCTCCTCTCCCTCTCCCTCTCCCTCTCCCTCTCCCTCTCCCTCTCCCTCTCCCTCTCCCTCTCCCTCTCCCTCTCCCTCTCCCTCTCTCTCTCTCTCTCTCTCTCTCTCTCTCTCTCTCTCTCTCTCTCTCTCTCTCTCTCTGTCTGAGATCTGTCTCAGACCTTGATCCTTCTTTCTCTGCCTCCCATATAACAGACATTTTGGGCTAAACCACCATACTAGTTTGTTTGTTATTGAAATCAGACCTTATTAAGCCTTTTCAAGAGTGGGCTTTGAAAGCAGGGCAGTGGCTCATGCCTGTTATCCTAGCTTCTCAGGAGGCTGAGTTCCGAGGATCAAGATTCAAAGCCAGCCCAATCACAAAAGGACCTGAGACTCTTATCTCCAATTAACCTCTAGAAAACAGGATGTGGGGCTTGGCTCAAGGGGTAGCCTGGGCACAAAAGGACCTGAAACTCTTATCTCCAATTAATCTCTAGAAAAGGGAAGTGGGGTTTGGCTCAGGAGTAGGAGTAGGGTGGTAGCCTTGAGCTGAAGAGCTCAGGGACAGTGCCCACCGAGTTCAAGCCCAGGAGTGTGACCTAGTGGTAGAGTGCTTGCCTAGCATGCATGAAGACCTGGGTTCAATTCTACAGTACCATATACTCAAAAAAGCCAGAAGTGGTGCTGTGGCTCAAATGGTAGAGCTGTAGTCATGAGAAAGCTCAAGGACAGTGCCCACACCCTGAGTTCCAGCCCCAGGATTGACCAAAACAAAAAATAGAAACCTACCCATTGTCAACAAATAAAATTTTGAGCCATCAGTAAGCAAATGTAAAAGATTCAGAGCTACATGTATATTGAATTCCTATTTTTACAGACATGAAAAAGGATTTGAATGTTTATTTTTTATCCATAAACACTTTCTCTGACCTCACATACACGGACATCTATATGCAACCAACGTCCATGTGCATGCCATCCAACCAAACATTCTACTCAATCACAGAGGGTTCCTTACATTTAGGGGCCTTGCCATCTGGGCATCCTTTCACCTGACACCATCTTTCTGGTGACTGGCCTCTAAATCTTTGTCTTTCTCTCTTCATGTTGTATTAGTTTGTGAGTTGATCCTGGCTTTTCTCTTTCTATCCAGGGACAGAGCCTTGACTGCAAGGTGACAGCCCACCTTGGAAATAAGAACTATGGCCCCAGGGCCCATGCAAGAAATGACTAATGCCTCTTGACAGGAGATCAGTGATACGTGAAGTGAGGAGGAAGGAAATAGGGGAACCCTGAGGGGCTTGGGGTATGTAGGGGAGGGAGGGTGGAGGTAGGAACGAAATTGCACTGCTCCTGGTAACTTAGATTTGAAATAATCCACTTAGAGCTGGTAACTTAAGCTGCTGAAATAGTCAGTAAAAGACAAAGGGGGGGGGGAAGTACTCCTTGATTTCATTCTCTCTTATCACCCGATGTGCCAGGATAGCTCATGAGCACAAGAAGTGGCCCTAGTTCCATCTGTCAGGGCAGGGGCTTGGTGCTCCCTGGTTGAGGTGGGGAATGTCTGAGTAGCTGTGAGTAGCCTACATTTAAAAAAAAAAATTTGATGCCAATACTAGCACTTGAACTTAAGGTCTAGGAATTGTCCTTAACTTTTTCACTCAAGGCTGGAACTCAGCCATTTGAGATACACCTCCATTTCTAACTTTTTTTTTTTGCCAGTCCTGGAACTTGAACTCCGGGCCTGGGCACTGTCCTTGAGCTTTCTCATGGCTAGGGCTCCACCACTTGAGCCAGGGCACCATTTCCAGCTTTTTCTGTGTATGTGGTACCGAGGAATTGAACCCAGCTTTTCGTGCAGGCTAGGCAAGCACTCTACCACGATGCCACACTCCCAGCCCCTCTAACTTTTTGATAATTATTTGGAGATAGGAGTCTCAGGAACTTGACTGCCAGGCTGGCTTAGAACTATGATCTCAGAGTTCAGCCTCCTGAGTAGCTGGGATTACAGGAGTGAGCCTCAGCAGCTCCCAACTAAGACAATAATTAAAAAACAAACAAAAAACTGGAGCCTGAAAGAAAAAAAAAACTCACCAAGCAGTGAGATTGTGGAGATAAGAATCTGTAAAACTGATTTTAACCAAGATGAAAGGAGCCATCTCAGGACATTGTCAGCATTGCTTCTCAGAATGTATTTATCAAGTGGTTATACAAAGGGGTTTCAATTCCACATGTCACTTTATTACTACCATGCATCTTGGTCAGTGTCCCCCTTTCATCATTCTCCCCCACCTCTCCCGACCCCACCCTCCCCTCAATTTTCCCAGGTCCATTTTCTTTTTATTAATTTTTTTATTGCAATTAGTAAAAGGGTTACATGATATTTTCCAGATAGAAGGTGCATTAATTCACATACATTGATACCCTTTCACATGTCTTGGTACCCATTTCCCTCCCCCCCACACCCCCCCACCCGTCTTGGTTTTCCCCCCTTCCCTATCAAATTTCAAATATTCAAATACAAATAAATTCAATATATCAGATAACAAAGTGAGATACTATACCAATATGAGATAACCAAGGGACAGCAAAGGAGATGAGAGACAACATAGTACATTAAGGACAACAATCATTCATTATATGGCTTTTGTTTCACTATCCTGGAGGTCCTTTCAATTAGCTTCACATTATATGTTCTTATGTATCAAGATTTTGCTCTATTGCAAATCTCTGCTAGTAGAGCCCAAGGTTTCTACTGATTATGACGAATGAGGGAAACCATTGAGCCTAAGTTCCTTTGAGTCTGGCTTACTTCACTTAATATGATTTTTTCTAAGTCTTTCCATTTCCTAACAAATGGGGCGATGTCATTCTTTCTGACAGCAGCATAGAATTCCATTGTGTACAAATACCACAACTTGTTGATCCACTCATCAACTGAGGGACATCTAGGTTGGTTCCATATCTTTGCTATGGTGAATAGTGCTGCAATGAACATTGTTGTGCTAGTGGGTTTAGTATGTCCTTGTTTCTGGATGGTTGGGTAAATGCCAAGTAGTGGATTGCTGGGTCATAGGGGAGTTCTATGTTTAGCCTTTTGAGGCACTGCCACACTGCTTTCCATAGTGGTTGAACGAGTTTGCACTCCCACCAACAGTGTAGTAGTGATCCCTCCCTAGGTCCATTTTCACACACATTCATTGATTATGTTGCCTTTGAAACCTATCCCCCTGCATAGTTGCTCAACTTTTCCTAGAGTCCTGGAGACAATGCCATGTAAATTCCAGTGGTGGTAGCTAGGTATTTAGATGAGGCTAGTTTCAGTTCTTTTTAAAACAAAGAGTCTCATCTCTTCCTTAAATGATGTATTAGATTTAATTAATGAGTAAGTGGTACCCCTCTCACTAAGTACAATCCAAACAGACCTCTCCCATCTGGGAGCTGTGCTCTATAGTTTTATGACAGTGCCGTGGACACTGCCTTATCTGCTTAGAACCTAAAGTTACCTACTGAAGCCAGGCAGCCTCTTGGGGTGGGCAGGTGCTGGGGTGCAGCCAACAGCCCCAGCTGAGGTCCCAGCCATCAGCTGGCATCAACTACTAGATTCACTGTGCATTCCCACCCAGCTGCAGGCTGGTTGGAGAGTCACCAGATGACAATTCCCAGTGCAAAAGCAGGCCATCTCTGCTGAGCCCCCACGCCGCTCATCCAGAAGCAAAGTGAATGATGGTGATTATAGAAACCACTAAGTTTAGGTAATTTAGGGAGAATATTGGGCAGCAATAAATAAGCTGGTGGTTCATGCATATAGTTTAACTACTCAGGAGGATGAACTGTCAGGGCCCAGGCAGGAAAATTGTAAGACGCTTATCTTTAATTAACCACTAAGAAGTTGTAAATGACGAATTGAGTCTCCAGCAGAACATCAGCCTCAATCAAAAGAGCTAAGGAACAGCACCCAAGCCCTGAGTTCAAGCCCCAGTACTAGCACTGCAAAACAAATCAAAATAAAAACAAAAATAGCACAAGTCATCATAAGTCCTCTGCTTATCCAAAAGCAGAGGAAGAGCTGGAGCCCTTCCTTAATCAGTGACATGGCAGCATGACCAAATGGAAGTGGACCTCAAACCTTCAGAGAGGTAACTCCAAGCCTGGATGGTCAGGCCAGAAAATTTAACCAGGATCTATTAAATTCTCATTAAATTTTAAATAGGAACACTAAATAACGGGCCTGTGTGAGGAGGCAGAAGAATCTTGTACGCCATTAAGTAATGGCTGTGCCAAGCCCCTCTGCATGGTGGCGTTCGGAATCCCTGATGGAAAATGTGATGATTCCCACTGGTGAGCTGTGAATTCCTGGTGAAGGTCACAGTACCTGTTGCCAGATGACTTCCAGAATAATCAGAATGTGCTTGCCTCATCCATGCTTTGGACACAGTAAATCAAATCGTGATGACAAAGCTCCGTGGGTTCTAGGTGTACACTGTGAGTGTAGTTAAAACTCTGCGAGTAGAGGTAACTGTCTGGTCTGTGACCATAGCTGCTTTCTTTACTGGGCAATTACTTGTGACAGTTAAATTAACCTCAAGGGACTTGAAGGTTGGCAAAGATTTGCATATTTCCCCCTGAATTCTTTATTTATGAACTGCCAGTTCTTTTTGAGAGCACAACAGGGCATTTTTATATTAACAATGAAATACATTATCTTGACAGACATAATGAAGAATGAGATTGAAGAAACCAACTTGAGGCTTATCAGGGATTGCAATCTATAAAATCCCTGCAGGACATAACCTTGAATAACACTGTTGTGCTTTTTTAATGATGATAGTGTGTAAACTATATTTTAATGAGAACAAAAGGCTGTTAGATCCTAGTTTTCTCTTTCTTCCCTATTAAATCAAAGTTGAAGTTCTTTTTTGTGTGGGTTGGTCCTGGGACTTGAACTTAGGACCAGGGTGCTGTCCCTGAGGTTTTTTCTGCTCAAGGTTGGAGCTCTTATCACTTGAGCCAAAGCTCCAATTCCAGGTCTTTGCAGGTTAATTAGATAGGAGAGTCTCAAGGACTTTCCTGCCCTGGCTGGCTTTGAATTCCAGTCCTCAGATATCAAACTTCCTGAGTAGCTAGGATGACCAAGCATACGCTACTAGCAGCTGGCTAAAGTCAAACTTTTTGTTGGTTTGGGATAAAGTCTCCCGGAGGCAATCGAGGCTCGTCCTCTTTATTGCTAGGATTGCATGTAGGCATCACCATGCTTTGTGCCAAACCGCCTGTTCTTTTTCTCTGAAAATGGCTAGCAAATCTACAGTGGTCTTTGGCTTCAGCCAAAAAAACTATGCCTTTAGATGTCAAACTGAACAAATGCTAACATTTCTTCTTGTTCTCAGGCAGTGGAATAACTCTCCTGGACGACGCTGGAATTAGAGAACTTCAAGATCAAGATCTCAAGCTGGGTGCTGGTGGCTCATTCCTGTAATCCCACAGGAGGCTGAGATCTGAGGGTAGCAGTTTGAAGTCAGCCTAAGCAGAAAAGTCAATAAGACTCTTCAATAAACTACTCAAAAAAGCTGGACATGGTGCTAGGGCTCAAGTTAAAGTGCTGGCCTTGGGCACAAAAAAGCCCAGGGAGAGGCCAGGAGTATGGCCTAGTGGTAGAGTGCTTGCCTAGCATGCATGAAGCCTTGGGTTCAATTCCTTGCTACCACATACAGAGAAAAAGTCAGAAGTGGTGCTGTGGCTCAAGTGGTAAAGCAATAGCCTTGAGAAAGCCAAGGACAATGCCCAGGCCCTGAGTTCAAGCCCCAAAACTGACTAAATAAATGAATAAATAAATACAATTAGGGACAGCACACAGGCCTCAAGTTCAAGCCCAAGGACTGGCAAAAAAATCCACAAAAACTTATTGCTTGAGTGTGGGGATGGAGGAATGAGCAGGAAGGAGCTTAGATTAACTGACAATAATGACTAAACCATAATGCTGATAAAGTGTATGCAGAGAGGATTTGTGGTTTCAAACTGTCAAAAATTGAAGATAGTCAAGCATGTTGTATTTTACATAGCTTGAAAGGATGACTATTAAGCAATTTTTGGAATGGGGAGGGTCTTTGTAGTATTGGAACAAGGAAGGAACTGGATGCTGGTGGCTCAGGCCTGTAATCCTAGCTATTCAGGAAGCTGAGATCTGAGGATCATGGTTCAAAAATTAGCTGGGGCAAGAAAGTCCAGGAGGTTCTTCTCTCCAGTTAACTACCAGAAAACTGAGTGGAACTGTGGCTCAAACTAGTCAGGCACTAGGCTTGAGAACAAAAGCTTGGGGCAGTACCCAGGCCCTGACAAGGCCCACAACGCAACCACACACACACACACACACACACACACACACACACACACACACACACACAGAGAGAGAGAGAGAGAGAGAGAGAGGAGAAAAAAAAGAAGGAAGGAGTTGTATGAAAGTGCTAGTGCCTTCTGATTGCTAGGCAATTCCATTCCCATACAACCCTACCTCTTTTATTTATGTCTTTTATTGCCAACACTGGAATTTGAACTCAGGGCCTTGTGCTTGCTAGGCTGATGCTCTACTACACGTCTAGCACAGCTTTTTAATGGTTAATTGGAGGCAGAATTGTGTGGACTTCTCTGCCCCAGCTGGTTTTGAACTATGATCCTCGAAATCTCAGCCCCATAAGTAACTAGGATTATAAGCATGTGCATTTAGACCTTTTTTTCATTTTATTTTAAGACAAGGTCTTGCTCAATTGCCCAGATTGGCCTTGAATTTGCTAGGTAGCCCATAGTGGCCTCAAACTTGGGATCTTCCTGCCTCCACTTCGAAAATAGCTGGTGTGTTAATTAAGCACCAGCAACCTGGCTTTCTTTCAGGCTTTTTCAATGATCGTTCCAAAGCCATGACTCTCTAATGTGTGATGCCCATGGATTCTGTGGTTAATGACTATGGTTAGTCAAGTGAGTACATGTTTAGCATTCATCTTTCTTGTTTTTCATTTTTGTCTGTCATGGGGCTTGAACTCAGGGTCTGGGCTTTGTCCAGGAGCTTTTCATGCTCAAAGCTAGTACTCTACCAATTTGAGACACAGCCCCACTTCTAGTTTTCTGGTGGCTAATTGGAGAGAGAAATATCATTGACATTCCTGCCGAGGCTGGCTTTGAACTGTAATTCTCAGATCTTAGCCTCCAGCATAGCCAGGATTACAGGCGTGAGACACTAGTGCCCAGCTCGTGTCATTCGTCTTATATATGTGATGCAAATATGTGCCCAGTCCTTTAGGTATGATCATAGGTAAGTAAGTACTTGATTTACATCTACTTTTCTTTTGACAATAACCCCTAATACTTTAATTTTATAATATGATTTTAGTGGAATTAACCTCAAACAACTCCACATTATGTAATGAATTACATTCAGCTCCTATGACAATTGCTTTCTGATATCAACCTCTCAGCCTGACACCTCAGTGGGAATTCAGTTCTGTATACGATGTGTCAGCCATGGCTGATTGAGGAAGTCTCTCTGGCTGGTTGGTTTGTATGGGCTCACTCCAGGGCCAGGAGTGTGGCCTAGTGGTAGAGTGCTTACCTAGCATGCACCAAGTCCTGGGTTCAATTCCTCAGTACCACATACTCTGAGAAAGCCAAAAGCAGTTCTGTGGCCCAAGTGGTAGAGCATTAGCCTTAAGAAGGTAACTACTTAGGAGGCTAGTATAAGAGGATCACAGTTTGAAGCCAGCTCAGGCAGAAAAGTCTATGAAAATCTTATCTCTAATAAACTACTCAAAAAAGCCAGAAGTAGGGGCCAGGAGTTTGGTCTAGTAGTAGAGTGCTTACCTAGCATGCACGAAGACCCTGGCTGGTTCAATTCCTCAGTACTACATACATAGAAAAAAGCTGGAAGTGGTGCTGTGGCTCAAGCAGTAGAGCTCTAGCCCTGAGAAAGCCTAAGGACACAGGCACTGAGTTCAAGGCACAGGACTGGCAAAAAAAAAAAAGCCAGAAGTAGCACAGTAGCTCAAATGGTAGAGTGCTAGCCTTGAGTAAAAAGTGCCCAAGGACAGTGCCCAGTCCCTCAGTGGAAGTCCCAGGACTGCAAAAATAAAAAATTGACCTACTTAATAACCTTTCCATACCACTCCTTGGCATATAGCTGAAGAAGTGCAGTCAGTGAACAGAGAGAGAACATGCATAGCCATATTTATTGTAGCATTGTTTGCATTAGTCAAACAGTAGAATCAACCAAGATGCCAAACAGTCAATGCATGAACAAAGAAAATACATATCGTCAAGTATTAGTTATGAGGAAAAACAAAGCTGTGTCATTTGCAGGAAAATTGATGGAACTGGAGATCATTATGTTAATTGAGATAAGACAAGTTCAAAAATGCTAAATATCATGGTTCCACTCATTTGTAAATCTAAACCTGAAACCTACCTCAGGAAGATGAAGTCTGAAGATCAAGGTTTGAAGCCAGCCCAGGCAGATAAATCTAAAAAACTCTTATCTCCAGGTAGTCAGTAAAAAGCTAGAAATGGAGGTGTGGCTCAAATGATAGAGGCCAGCCTTGAGCCGAAAAAAAGCTACACAAGAGTGCAAGACCTTAAGTTCAAGCCACATTACTAGATAAAGAAGATAGAAGGAGGAGGAGGAAGAAGGAGAGGGAATGAGGAAGAATAAGCAACTGTGCATGTGTTTGATCAGGGTACATTGCACTCAAGTATGAGAATGTCTCCACAAAACCCAATTACATGCTAATGCTTATGTTTCAACAACCCCTCAAGGTTTTGTCAAGTGTGCTTAGTTTACCACTTCAGGGCTTGAGGAAGTAAAGGTAGAAGAAACTATGTTTAGAGTTTTCTGATTATATTTCTGTAACATTCATTAGGAAAGAGTTTAAATGATACAAGTTTAAAAAAATCCTGTGGTCACATAAATTTGACTTATACCTAATTAGCATTTAAATAGGGTGCTTTTTTCACTAAAATGTTGTTTGATCTTTCATATGTTAATATATGTTGGGAATCTCAAAGACATAGGACATAAAAGTCCCAAGCTGCTTTGAAAAGAAAACACCCCTAAAAACAAACAAGTAATTTCACTGACCTGTAATTTACATACCATCAAATTCACTTTTTAAGGATACAAGTGATTTTTAGTGAATTTACATGGCTGTGTCACCATTGCCAAGTCCAAGTTTAGTACAGTTTAACCTCAAATAGATCCTATGCATGCTTGGCTCAGTGCCGCCAGCTCTAAGCAGCTAGTAATCTTTTCTATTTTTTGTCTTTATAGATTTTACCATTTGGTGAAATTTACATAAATGGACTCATGCCTGTCTGTGTGTCTAACATAATGTTTTTGAGGCTCATCTATTTGTTTTGTGTGTCAATAATTCTTTCCTTTGCTGCCAAGTAGTATTCCATGCAAACAAACCACATCTGCTTAGCCATTCAGCAACCTATGAGCATGTGGGCTCCTCATACTTCCTGATTATTGCGAATAACTCTACCCTGAACATTCACAAACACATTTTGCAGGGACATGTATTTTTAATTTCTTTTGGGTAAATTGCATATTTAACAAAAGTATGAGTCACAAGGTACATGAATGTTTTACCTTTTCAAGAAATATCCAACTTGTTTTCAAGAGTGGATGTACCACGATCACTCTGGACAGTAGTTTGGAGGTTCCTCCAAAAACTAAACATAGGGCTTCCCTCCTGCACATTCAGACCAGTCCTGGTTGTCTACCCTGAGCTTCATGCACCAGGATATGAAAAAGACACCTGCACAGCCATGTTCACTGCTGCACTATTCACAACAGCTAAAATATGGAAACACTCCTTCCCTCCCCACAATAGTCAGGTGGATCCAAAAAATGTGGTACCTATTCACAATGGAATTTTACACAGCCATTAGGAAGAATAAAACAATGACATTCACAGGGACATGGATGAGACTAGAGCAAATCATGTTAGCTGAGGTAAGTCAAGCTCAGAGTCACAGCACATGTTCTCTCTGATATGCAGAAATTAGATCTAAAATACACTGGGATATGGTAAATTATACACGATTCTAGATACTTGCACATAGCAACACCAAGAGACAAACACAAAGGTGCAATGCTCACGCACCTCTTCATAATTTGTATAAAATAATATACATATTGAAATGAACTCTAAGATACAGAAACAAAAGACCTCTTTTTGTATATTTTTGATGATTCTGTCTTCTTTACCTATATCCAGTGTATTCACATGTACATCTTCAGGAGGGTGTGGGGAAAACTCAAGGGAAAAAGAGTGAAAAGTACAGCAGTGGAGCTCACTGGACGCAGGTGAAGTAGATTATACAACTCAGGGGTGGAGAGAGGAGGGAGGAATTGTGAGAGAGTGCGGAAGCAGAAGACACTGTGAAAAGGACATATACTAGCTAGGCACCATGGCTTACGCCTGTGACCCTAGCTACTCAGGAGGCTAAGGTCTGAGGATCAAGGTTCAAATCCAGCCCAGGCATAAAAGGACCTGAAACTCTTATCTCCAATTAACCTCTAGAAAATGGGGAGTGGGGCTTGGCTCAAGGGTAGGGTGGTAGCCTTGAGCTGAAGAGCTCAGGGACAGCACCCAGACTGAGTTCAAGCCCCGGTGACCCACGAGAGAGAGAGAGAGAGAGAGAGAGAGAGAGAGAGAGAGAGAGAGAGAGAGAGAGAGAGAGAGAGAGAGAGAGAGAGAGAGAGAGAGAGAGAGAGAGAGACAGAAATGTACTTATTACTGACTCATGTAATTCGAATATCTTTGTGTATCATCTCTATAATGACAATAAAGTAAATTGATTTTTTGATAGCCCTGAGCCGGGGCCTGAGCACTGTCCTTGGGCTTCTCAAGGTTAGAACTCTATCACTTGAGCCACAGCACCATTTCTGACTTTTTTCTATGTATGTGGTACTGAGGAATCCAACTCAGGTCTTCATGCATGCTAGGTAAGCAGTCTATCACTAGGCCAAACCCCCAGCTCCGTAAATTAACTTTTAAAAAGTAGATGTAACATTTTCCAAAAAGCAGTATGGGAGACTTCCAGTCTCTCCAGGTCCTTGTCAGCAATTTGTCCTTGTCTGTCTTTTCATTCCACCCATCCTAGCATTGGTGTTAGGATGTGCTAGGTAGTGCTGTCTCATTTGTGGTTTTGTTTTCTATTCCTTTCACATTTTTACTTCCCATTTGCATGTCTTTGTGTTTTTCCCAATGTCTATTCATTTTTTGGTCCTTTTTTTTTTTTTTGGTGTGTGTGTGCGTGGTGGTGGGGTCATGGGGCTTGAACTCTGTGTCTGGGCACTGTCCCTGAGCTCTTAATTGGAGATAAGTTTCCTTTTGTGCCTGGGCTGGATTTGAACCTTGATCCTCAGACCTCGGCCTCCTGAGTAGCTAGGATTACAGGCGTGAGCCACCATGCCTGGCTTTTTGGTCCATTTTTACATCAGTCTGTTTTTCATTACATGAGTTCCTTATTTGTGCTGGCTGAGTACAGTGTTAACAGTGGCAATTTCAGCACTTGGGAAGCTGAAGCAGGAGGATGAGTTCAAGTCAAGGTATGGATGGACAGACCTTGACAAAAAAAAAATAAAAAGAAAGAAAGAAAAAATAAAAGAAAGACAAAAAGATAGTTAAGAAGGAAGAGAAAGAAAAAGAAGAATACAAGATCTTAAGTAGAAATTGCAAATATTTTCCTTCCTCAGGTTTTTAACAATTTTTTCCTAGAATTAGGCTACAAAGAGCTATATAATGAGTGAATGTTGTTCTTAATGTACTATGTTGTTTCTCATCTCTTTTGTTGTCCCTTGGTTATCTCCTATTGTTACAGGATCTTACCTTGTAATCTGGTATATTGTATATGCATTTATTTATTTGAAATAGGAAAGGGAAGGGGGGAAACAAGATGAGGGGAGGAGTAGGGGAGGAGAGTTGGGACAATAATGAGAAGGGGTATCAATGTGTGTGAAGTAATGCTCCTTCTATCTGGTGAATATAACTGTAACCACTCCATTAATTACAATAAAAATATATGGGGGGAAAAAGGCTACAAATGTTGACAGTTCTGAAATTTGAACTTATAGCTTCACACGTGCTTGCAGGTGCTGGACCTGTGCCATCTCCCTATTTAATTGTGGTTCACTTTCATTTAATTTACTTATTTTGTTCTCATTATTTTATTTTTCTGGTTCTTTCGCTGTGTGTTTGTAAGCTATGTACCTAGCATAGGCTGGCCTGATATTGAAGATCCTCCTGAGTGCTACGATTACAGAAGTACCATCATACCCAGCTAGCACTTTCCTAATTGTCTCATTTGAAGCACAAGATTCTCTCTCTCTCTCTCTCTCTCTCTCTCTCTCTCTCTCTCTCTCTCTCTCTCTCTCTCTCTCTCTCTCTTTCTCTCTCTCTCTTTCTTTTTTTGTGGGTCATGGGGCTTGAACTCTGGCCTGGGTGCTGTCTCTGAGGTCTTCAGCTCAAGGCTACTGCCTTACGTCGGAGCCACAGCCCCACTTCCCATTTTCTAGTGATTAATTGGAGGTAAGAGTCTTACGGCCTTTAGGGTCTTTAGTGCCCAAGCTGGCTTTGAACCGAGATCCCCAGATCTCAGCCTCCTGAGTAGCTAAGATTACAGGCGTGCGCTATTACGCCCAGCTTACAAGTTTCTTCAAAAATAATTTTTCGTTATTATTATAATGGTGATATACAGAAGAGTGACAGTTACATAAGTCAGGTAGAGAACACATTTCTTTTTGGAAAATGTCACCCCTTCCCTTACTCTCTTCCCATTTTTCCCTCTCATCCCCATCCACAATTTGTAAATTCATGTTCAACAAGTGTCTAGATACTACCACTGCTGTATTTGTTCAATCTTTGTTCTTCTGTTTCTGGAAGCACAAGTTTTTAATCTTAACAAAATCCAATTCCCACCCCCTCCCTCTCTGTGTATGCCCTTGATCCTGGGGCTTGAACTCAAGGCTTGAGTTCCTGAACATTTTTACTCTATCACTTTAGCTGTACATCTCTATTCCAGCTCTTTGGTGGTTAATTGGAGATAGAAGTTTCATGGACTTTCCTATACTAGCTGGATTTGAACCAAGACCCTCAGATTTCAAGCTTCTGATTAGTTAAGATTATAGGCATGAGTCATCAGTGCTTTTGCTTTTTTTTTTTTTTTTTGCCAGTCCTGGGCTTGAGCTCAGGGCCAGCACTGTCCTTGGACTTTCTCAAGATTAGAGCTCTACCACTTGAGCCTCAGCACCACTTCTGGCTTTTTTCTATGTATGTGGTACCGAGGAATCGAACCTGGGTCTTCATGCATGCTAGGCAAGCACTTTAACCACTAGGCCAAATTCCCGGCCCTGCTTTTGTTTTTTATTGCTTGTGCTTTTTTGTTGCTGTATTTACAAAGGTTGTGAAGATGTGAAGATTTACTACTATATGTTCTCCTAAGTTTTACCATTTTAGTTCTTCTTTTCTTTTTTCTTTTTCTTTTTTTTTTTTTATTTGGTGTTGTTGGTAAGGCTTGGACTCTGGGCCTGTGCGCTGTCCCTGAGCTCTGCAGCTCAGGCTACTGACCTATCTCTGGGGCCACAGCGCCACTTCCTGTTTTTCTAGTGGTTAATTGGAGATAAGAGTCTCTCAGGTCTTTAGTGCCTTGTCTGGCTTTGAACCATGATCCTCAGATCTTAGCCTCCTGAGTAGCTAGGATTACAGGCATGAGCCACCACACCTGGCACAAGTTTAGTGCTACAATACTTGTGGAGCTAAAATCTGAACCCTGAGTGGGGAGTAGTTAAATACGCTATCTTTTTACAAGACAATATGCAGTTGTCTTGTTGAAAAGACTTGGCCTTCCCCTGTTGTTTGAATTGCTTGGGCACCTTTGAAGCAAATCAACCAGGCATAAATTTAAGAGTCTTTAATGTGTTAATATATGTTGTGAGTCTCCAACAGGGAAGGTTTCAGTCCCCCTTTTTTTTTAAACAAGGAATCCGTCCTCTCCCTCTCCCTTTTTAGAGACACCAGTGGTCTCCCTGCAATTCACAACCTGGGCCACTGCTTTTCTCAGTTACTCAGAGCTCTGATTTACAAGCTGGTTTGAGAAAGTAAGCATTTGAGTGATATATTGGAAACACCCAAATCAGTGACATGTCTACGAATTTGCTTAAGATATTTTTACTATCTAGAAATGTCTGTTAAAAAACTGGAGATGTATGTATTTATTCAGTACAGCAGAACTTTGGAAATACAGAGAAGTCTGCAATTGTGCTTTTGATATTTTTAGGGAACATGTCTAACTATGATGTATGAAACACCAGTATGAGTATTACAATGAAAGGAGGTCTTTGTGCAAAGACACACCCGATATACACACCTAATCATATACATGCACACATATTGAACATCTACATTTCCCATCCCTCCTCACCCCACCCCCATCCCTACCTTCAAGTTACCCAGTTCTATTTTAATTGCATTTGCTATTCCTCCTCCTTCCACTACCCAGAGCCTTTGCACCTCACTTCAAAGGCTCCCGCACCCCCCGCAGGCTCCTGGGACACTTCAGCACGTTGTGTTAGGGCGCAGCTAGTAGGGTTTGTCTTAGCAGCCTAGGTGCGCCCGGTGTGCCTGGGCCCCGGTGCGCCTCGAGGGCTTCCCTTTTCCTGGGCTGGGCACTGGACAGTGGCCAAGAGTGCTACGCGTGGACAGAGCCACGTTAAACAGTGACAACCCCTGCCCTCCCAGACCTTGTCCTCCCAGGACGTAGGGGGCTGTACCCAGAAACCACACCCTCTGGGCCCCGCGGATGATTCAGAAGTGGCCTAGGGCTCCCGTAGAGTAGTGGGGTACACACCCGAGCGAAGTTGAGACTTTGCACAAACACCAGAAGCGCAGGTGGCAGCCCAACCCCCAATACTACTAGGGAAGGTGACAAATATTCGTTCCGCATTGTCACAGCTGAGCAGCCTCCAGACAGGCATCTCAACCCGGAGCTCGGCGAAATCGGGACGCTGGGGCGGGGAACCAGAAACTAGAGGCATGATTTGCATGTCTTTCCCAGGAATATAAAAGTGCAAGACAGCCCACTGCCTTAATCTCCCATGGACTCTCCCAAGTACCAGCCTGGAGGTTCCGTGCCAATCTGTGTATTGTAAAATGCTGGGAGTTTTCATTCTGCAGCATAACGTGAATTGCTGCCACATCCGGTATTGCTGATATATCCTCGTTTAATTACTTTGCAGACTTTTGTTTATTTAGTGTCCAAACTGAGGCTTGAACCCAGGTCCTGACTGCTGACACTCTACCACTTGAGCTATAGCTCCAGTTCTGCTTCTTGGTGAATAATTGGAGGTAACAGTCTCAAAGAGTTTCCTGCCTAGGCAAGCTATGAACCACAGCCCTCAAATCTGTTTCCTGGGTAGTTAGGATTACAGGCGGGCCAGAGCCACGTGGGCCTGCCCAGCTACTTGCAGTTGTATTTCCATTCCTTCTGTTTACTTTGCAAAGGGAAAAGCCCTTTGAATCTGAGCACTTCTGCTCCAGTGCCACAGAAGTCACAGAATTTGCCAGAGAGTGGAAAATCCTTCAGCATCCACTTCTAGATTAGATGGAATTGCAGAGAACAGCCGCTTAGGAGTATGCAGACAAAATTGGCAACTTTGCTCACACAGCTGAAAGATTTGATTTTGAAAAGCATCTTTATAGCTACTCCAAAGGCTGAAATCTATCACAGTTCAAAGCCAGCCAGGGCTGGAAACTCCATGAGACTCTGACTTCAATGAACCAACAAAAAGCCAGAGGGAAGCTATGGCTCAAGTGATAGAGCTCCAGCCTTGATTGAAAAAGCTCAGAGACTGAGCCTGGGCCCTGAGTTCAAGACCTAGTATGTGTAGTGCACATGTGCACACACACACACACACACACACACACACACACACACACACTGAATGAGAGTGATTTTTAAATTGTCCAAATGACTATTTCTCTCCTGTAGGTAGATTGGCTCTCACTGCCTTGTTACACTGTTAATTGAAAAGGAGGAGCCAAGGAGAGGCATATAATAGAAATAGAGGCAATTATCTTGAAAGAGTCCTACTACGATGGGAAACTCCACACAGGGAGATGAAATTAAATGAAAGAAGAAAGGATTCTTATATTAGCTTGCCTTATATTTTAACTCTTAGTTTTGGATGGACAGAATTTTCTGTCACTTATTTGTGATCGATCTATTAACACTTTTGTGTCATAATGTTTGTTTTTTTTCTTGGTATTTTTTATTGTAATTAATAAAAGGGTTACATGATATTTACCATATAGAAGGTGCATTAATTCACACACATTGATAACCCTTTCACATGTTTTGGTACCCTTATAATGTTTGTTTTTTAAGTACTAGAAATCGAGCCCAGGGATTCCCCCTTGCTAGGCAAATATTGTACTACTTGAGCTTTTAAAACAAAATTGAAAAATTTTTGAGCAGCAGAGATTCTATTAGAGATTTTTTTTTTGCTAGTCCTGGGGCTTGAGCTCAGGGCCTGAGCAATAGCCTTTGGCTTTCTCAAGGCTAACACTCTACCATTTGAGCCACAGCACCACTTCTGGCTTTTTCTGTGTACGTGGTACCAAGGAATCGAACCCAGGGCTTCATGCATGCTAGGCAAGCACTCTACCACTTGGCCACACTCCCGGCCCGATTTTTTTTTTTTAATTTCTAAAGAGAAAACGTGAGAGCATTCGAGTGAGGGGTTGATTGGTGCTGAGGGACTATGGGGTTATTCCTCTTGCCTGCAGTCCCCAGCACCCTCAAAAAAAGTGATGTGTGTGGTTATAAAAAGGAAGATGGACACTAGTAATTGTTTGCAAAGCAAGTGGTGGTTTGTGTATGCACACATAATTTTTTAGCTATTGAAATCTGTCTTCACTAGCACTCTGGATGAAGACTGGGGTCTCAGGCTTGGTAGACCAGCATGGAGCTACAGTCTTCAGCTGGCATTGAGCCAGGTTGGCCTCACACTTGATCTTCCTGCCCCACCTTCCCTGAACTAATTCCTACCCTCCTTGTCCTACTACTTTGAGGAAATGCTACCCTTCTTTCTCTCCAAGGAAATTAAATGTATGCCAAAGAGAAGTAAATAGATTTCAAAACACTCCAAGTGTTTGTTCTGCATAGAAAATGAAAGGAAACACTTATTTGAGAAGTTGTGGTGGATTAACATTGTCTGCTAATCTTTAATCAACACCCCCACCCCTTAGAGATGGGACCTATTTCCTCTCTCCTTTTAAGAGAGGCTGGCTCGGGACTCAGGAGTTAATAGAAGAAGGTGACAAACCTGGTGCTGTGTCAGGCCTGGCTTGAAATTTTCCATTTGCCATTTCTTTGACACCTCTACAGAAGAGTCAGACAGAGAAAGAGGCAGAGAGGCAGAGGGAGATTTAAAAAAAAGAGAGAGAGAGAGAGAGGCAGGCACACACACACACACACACACACACACACACACACACACACACACACACACACACACACCGTTTTCCCTGTGTGGAGAAAAAGGAGGCGCATTCTCCAACCTCCTGGTGGGTCTCTCTTTTACCTCTAGCTATGGCCATCTTTTCAAAGACAAAGTGGAAGAGCAATGAACTGTTTGTTGGCTCTAAATCTACAGAAACAACAAAAGTAATTCTTATTTGAAGCTACTAAATGTGGGATAATTTGTGACATGGCAATAAATAATTGATGTAGCCACTCACTGTCACCTTTAACTTGGATTATTGGTGGTGGTTGTGCTTTATTGGAAGGACTATTCGATATAGTTTCTCTGAGTTGTGGCTGCTGATTTTTTTGTGAATCACAGAGAGCACAGGCAAGAGTAGTTGGTTAGGTAGGTAATTCATTGCAGGAAGAGTTCCTGTGGTTAGAGAGAGTCGTCGGGAGACAAGGTTAGGAAGGCCAGTAGAGGGACAGAGACCTGTCTAACCTGTGAGTCTGGGCTGGAGGAACCACATAGCTGGCTGTGAATAAAACTAGTGATCCCCAGGCTAAAGCTGTGGTGGTAAAGGGAGAAGTGAGGGTGGAGGATAAAAATAAATGCACAATTATTCAAATAAAAATGTTTATTCATATGCCACATAAAATTATCTACCCTACTACATTTTTGGAAATGCTGCCTAGAAATAGTACCCTTTTCATACCTCATGGCTTCACCTGAAGGAGTCCTTCATGAGAATGTAAGTAAATAGGATTTTCTCTTTTTTTAAAAAAAAAAGGGGGGGGGAAATGTGTTTTTTTTTCTTAGTGAAACAGTTCTCTCTTCATTGCTCCCTATGGAAGTTATACTTAATCCCAGCAGCACAAGAATTCCTCACAGAGAAGCCTCTCTCTCTCTCTCTCTCCCTCTCTCTCTCGCTCTCTCTCTCTCTCTCTTTCACACACACACACACACACACACACACTCAAAACTTTTGAAATTAACCAACATGAAGAATAATTTTCAACTTTTTTTTTGCAGAATTTTTACCGGGGGAGGGGGCAGTGCTAGTAATGAAAGCACTTGTAAATGTCAAGTGCTCTAGCACTGAGCTGCATCCACAATCTTTGGTTTTTCAGAGACAAGAGCATATGTAGCCTAGGCTGGGCTGACCTTGAACTTGCACTCCTCTACCTCAGCTTCCCAAATCCTGGGATTACACACATACACCACCACATCTGGCCAGGTTTTATACTTACAAAGTTCCTAAAACTAGAGGGTCCCATTTGAAATCAATTTTTCATATATCTGGGAAATAAATTTACTTATGTTTTCAATCACGGAAGCTTAACACAGTATTATTAAAGAATTATATAGTATGTTTAATTTACAGAATTGTCTTAGTACTGATTATATCTGCAGTTTCATTCAATACTGGACTTTTTAAAAATAAAAATGAGGCCGGGAGTGTAGCCTAGTGGTAGAGTCCTCACCTAGCATGCACAAAGCCCTAGATTCTATTCCTCAGTACCACATACTCAGAAATGCCAGAAGTGGTGCTGTGGCTCAAGTTGGCAGGCACTAGTCTTGAGAAAAATGTGTCCAGGGACAGTGCCTAGGCCCTGAATTCAAGTCCAGGACTGGCAAAAAATAGGAAATGAAAAAAATGAAAATATTGGCTAAATTGTCCCTTGATTTAAAACAAAAATCCAACTTTGTCTACCTCCTGAAACCTTAGGATGTGTTTTTGTGAGCATGCTATTTGGCCTAAAACCCATTACTTTCCATTCCAATGTCTTCCATTTAGACAAGGTATTTTTCTACTCCAGAGTAGGAACATTGCTATGAGATAACCTGTTTAAGAGCTTCATAGTATGGCTAATGGTAGTGTGTCCTATTTTCTTTAAATGTTAGAGGACAAGAAATGACAAATGTTTGCCAGGTACCGGTGGCTATGCCTGTAGTCCTAGTGACTCAACAGGCTGAGGTTTGAGGATCACAAGTAGACGCCAGTTCTAGTGGGAAAGACCAGCAGACTTTTACCTCCAATTAAGCATCCATAAAAAAAAGCTGGTAGTGGAGCTGCGACTTAAGTGGTAGAACAATAACCTTGAGCAAAAAGCTAAGAGACAGTGTCCAAAGTCCGAGTTCAAGCCCTAGTACCACTATGTACCACCACCCCCACACACAAGAAATGATAAATGTGTGAGAAGATAAATACGTTTTTGCTGATATGAACATTACAAGGTATACACATGTTCAGATCTGATCTGGAATCCATAAATCTGGACATATTGTGTCAATTAAAAATGAGCAAGGTGATGTAAAAAATCAATGTTAATAAACTCTTTAAATTAAAAAAAATGAACAAGGAATCCCAGTGCCAGTGGTTCACGCCTGTAATAGTAGCTACTCAGGAGGCTGAGATCTAAGCATCAAAGCCAGCCCAATAAGAAAATCCCTGAGACTCTTATCGCCAATATACTACCCAGAAAAGGCCAGCAGTGGTGCTGTGGCTAAAGCAAGTGTAAGAGGGGGGAATTTGATCAAAGCACATGATGTGTATGTATGGAATAATGCAAATAATTTTATAACAAAACATTTTTGTACCCTTATGTACACTAGTAAAATGATAAAATAACAACTGTATAGTGTAGGAAGGTTATGTTGAGCTTAATCATGAAGGACTCTGGTTTTTTGAAACCAAAGTCTGAGAGAAAGATTTGGGTATAGAAATTTTGTAGATTCTGTTTCATGTTATACTTCACAGTACAGTAAGTTACCACCAACTCAGAAAGGAAAAAAAGCCATTGTAAAAACAATAGCTAATGTTTATTAAATGTTACCTATCTGCCATAAAAAGAGAACGTGTGGGTCTGGAGCATAGTGGTAAAGTGCTTGTCTAGCATGCACAAAGCCCTGGGTTTGATTCCTCAGTACCATATACTCAGAAAAAGCCAAAAGGAGCACTGTGGTACAAGTAGCAGAGCACTAGCCTTGAGCAAAAGTGCTCAGGGACAGTGCCCAGGCCCTGAGTTTAAGTCCTAGGACTGCAAAAAAAGAACATTTTCTCAACTCTCTTCAACAATTAATTATTTGAACTGGCTTAAGAAAAATGTCTAGTGTCATGAGAAGGGGTATCAATGTGTGAGAAGTAATGCACCTACTATCTGGCGAATGTAACTGTAACCCCTCTTTACATTACAATAAAAATTTTAAAAAAGGAAAACTGTCTAGTGTTTTATGTTTTGCTTTCTCTAAGGACTTACTATCTGCCTAGTAGTTTGTGCTTACTGTCTGGTGAATTTCTCCTGTTATTTCCATTTACTTGTGGAAACATGAGATTTTAGAGCTGTCAAGAGCTGTTGTGGCCTTGACTGAGTCCTCCTCGGGTCACATCCTGTGGTAATGGAGGTCAGGGGACAGATGCTATGTTATATTTCCAAGTCATCCAGATTCTGGGCATCTTTCTACTCATATGAATTTAACTTGGGCAGTGGTCCCACCAGAGTAGGGCAAGCCTGATAGCAACTCTGGACTTTTTGGTGAGCCAAGACCTCTCCAGAATGCTGGGTTTAGACATAGACCACTCCCAGACCCACTCATACATCATCCTGTCCCTTTGAGACATGGCACGATGATGGCAGATGCCATCAGTCTGTAGTGTGCCCCTATAAGTGAGACCTTGGCTTAGTGAAGACCCTACTGTCTCTGTGCCCTGGCTCTGACACTACTGGGTGAGCAGAGGCAGCACAGTACAACTGAAAATCCCATGTACAAGGAGTTCTACTACAAATGTATGTCCCCGGGGCCCATCACTGAGTATATCTGGTTCATAACTCTCTAGACAATAAGAAAACAAGATGTAGTTAATAGAAAATTAAAAGATTAATTTCCCTTTCTCTTTTGCAGGGTATACTGTACTTGATTGAAATAATTCTACCTTTCTTTCTGTTTCTATCCCAAAGCACAAAGATTCATAGGAGAGCAATATTATAACCCACCGCAGAACAAACAAGTCATGAAAGTAGTCTGGAGAAAACAGAGAACTTGTAATTCTTTTTAAAGTCATGGGATTGAATAGCAGCATAAAAGAAGGACTTGATTCTATTTTGGAGAATCTGGAAATCAAGGTATGATGATTACAGAGACTCTCAGAGACTGCCTACCTACCTCATATCAAACTCATCTCTCTGAGAGGTGCCTTTCTCCCCTTTTCAAATTTACTATTGGGTTAGGGATGTGTGGCTCATTGGTAGAATGCCTGACTGGCAGGTGTGAGGCCTTGAATTCAACTTCTAATACTACTGTCCACAAGAGAAGAAGGAGAAGGAGGACCACACTATTTAAATATCAGATGATTGACTTAGAAGCACGGCTAGCTGAATTGGGTTGGTGACCATGTATTTCCCCTTTATATTTACAAATAAGATTCAGAGATGGCCAGTTAGAAAGTTCTAGAACTCAGATGATAGAAACTAAGCTCTTCAGTGGTTCTAAGCTCTCACTGACAAATCATTATTTCAGTGGGACAGCAAAGTGGATTTGCTCAGATGGAAAGTTAAGAAGCTTTGTGAAGAAAAAGAGATGGAAAGTAGACATGGTGTGGCGTTCTGCTTCAGCTGGCTTTTGGGTTGGGGACCTAATCACTTCAGCGGGGCCAGGGTGTACTTGCCCCTGGGCGCCACCAAGTATGCCTGTTCTGTATCCCAACCATAAACTCCTCAGGTAAACATTGTTAAGGCATCATATAAAAAGGGGCAGGAACGTTCTTGTCCAGGGTAAGCTAGTGGGCATGATCAGTAAAGATAAAAACATGCCCTTGATCTGGAAATAGGGTTCTTAGAAAAGAGAGGAAAGGGCAAATCCTGGCAAAACCAAACCTGTTGGCTACCCAGGTTCTTTAACTTGCTGCCAGCTTCTCCTCACCAGTGCTGTGTGGATTTAGCTCCCAAGAAATTAGCCAAGCAGAGAAGTCATTTCCTCGGAGACCTTCCTCTCCCCATGCGCCCCACCTCTCTCCGTCCCTGACTTTTTGCTCAGGCAAGAAAGAACTAGGCCAATGTTTTTCCAATTAGTAAATTTCATAAAATGGCAATTCTTTCATTAGAGGTAAAATTCTAACAGTATGAACACTGCGTTCCACATTTATTACATGTTTCAACACATCTGATAGTCTCTGATAAATTTAGGCCCAAACCGAAAACTATGGCCAGTCCTCTGGATATTTTTAAGCATGTCTTGATGCCTGAGAGATAGCTTCTGCTGTTCACTTGACCTTGGACAAAAAAATACATTATTTAAAAAACTGTGATCCAAGAGGAAATTCAGCAACACTCCCAATGCTGAGTCTTTCTAATTATACAAACAACTCAAAGCAGATATTGGAGATGGAAACAGTCAGAATGTGCATGGCCACGTGAATGTTCTGTTCCTTTAGGTCTGAGGGGTGGGGACGCTCCTCCACCCCCATCCTATAAGCCCTTCCAAGGTGGAGGAAGACATAGATTGAGATGGGATTTCAATCCTTGCTATCTGCAGTCTGGGTGCTGTTGAGCCCATTGCTAATTTTCTCCAATCCTGATCTCTCCTAAAAATCAAGAGAATGTACAGAATGGCTTCAGGGGGGCTGCGAGTTTGGGTAGTGGTAGCGTGCTTGCCTAGCATGCATGCAGACCCAGGTTCCATTCCTCACTACCACATACATAGAAAAGTTGGAAATGGTGCTCTGGTACAAGTGGTAGAGCGCCAGCCTTGAGGAAATCCCAGTGACAGTGCTCAGGCCCTGAGTTCAAGCCCCAGGACTGGCAAAAGGAAAAAAAAAAAAGAAAAAAAATAGATGGCTTCAGAGGAATATTTGAAGATTGCAGATAACATATGTAACTGTAGTACCAAACATCTTGTGCATGGTAATTTTACCTAATGTCTGACACAAAATACAATGTCAGTGCTTTTTCTCCAGCTAGAAAAGCCTGGTGAAGTAGCATTCCATCTCTACACTTCATTTTTTTTCCAGTCCTGGGACTTGAACATAGGGACTGGGCACTGTCCTTGGGCTTCCTCAAGACTAACACTCTACCACTTGGTATGTGGTACCAAGGAATCAAACCCAGGGCTTCATACATGCTAGGCAAGCAGTCTACCACTAGGCCATGCTCCTGGCCTCCCATCTTCACATTTCTTTGCTAACATAGCCTGAAACCTAAATTCTGTCTTTTAACTCTGGACACCATTATACCTAAATCATGTGTTCTTCCCTAATGAAGCTATTTTTCTAATATGGCAGCATCACAAGCCCCCTTCCCCCTCTCCTCTCTTCCTTCCTCCTTGTTTTAGGGGTTGAACCCAGGGCCTGCATTCTAAGCAAGTACTTTACCACCGGGCAACATTCTCAGCCTTTACAAATCTTGCCCTTCCTTGCCCCCCATTTGTTTTTACTTTATCTTATACTAATAAGGTCCCAATATAATATCCATTGGTTTTATTTTTCTAACAAAATTCATTGCAGGCAGGTGTTGTAGGATATGCCTATAATCTCAGCTCCAGGGTATTCTGAGGCAGGAGGATAATAAGCACAAGACCAGTCTTAGCAACATAGTGAGATGCTGTCTCAAACATGTGAGAGAGATCTGGCATGGGTGTACTGGTGGCTACTATGATCTGAGGATCATAGTTTGAAGGCTGATGAGGAAAGTCAGTGACACTCTAATCTACAATTACACACACACACACACACACACACACACACACACACACACACACAGAGCCAGAAGTGAAACTGTGATAGAGTGCTAGCCTTGGGCCAAAAAGCTAAACAGGACATCTTGTTACTGAGTTCAAGCCCCAGGACTGGCACAAATATCTGAGAGAAAGAGAATTATTGGGGGGGGGGGTTGGGGAGGGGAAGGAGAAGGAGAGAGTGGGGAGGAAGAGAGGAGGACAGAGAGCATTCTGCTGTTAATTATTTGGTGATCAATATCAAGTATTCTGTTCAATGTTCAATAGGTGTTAAAATGTTTTTAATTCTAGACTTTAACCTAGTCCTTTTAAATGGATATAAATCAAATTCTTTATTAATTAAATTGTTAACTTTCAGTTTAACCTCCTCAGTAAGGGGGAGAAATCATGTAATTGTGTTCCTTTCAACTTCAGCTCTAAAACCAGTCTGTGGGTACAAAAAAAAGAACAAGGCATGCATAATATTACTGCAAAATGCTGCTTATGAATTCAATTAAAAGGAACTTTTGTTGAGACAAAAACTGGAATCCTATGAAAAAGTCTCATAGTCTCTCTCCCTCCCCCATTCTCCATTCTTATTTTCTAATAAATCTTATTCAGACTGGAGATCCTACTGGGAAATTTTACTTTTCATTTTGGAAAATGTTAGCCGTGGTGGGAATATCAGGATATTTAAGCAAAAAAAAAAATCTTTTCTCTCCCACATGTTAAAAATAGACACAGGGTGTGTTTCCCCAATACATTTTGTAAAAGGGAAAAGAAAATTCACCTTTGGACTGAAGTTAATGAGGACATGCTTTCCTAAGGGGAAAACCTTTTTAGAAAATTAGAAGTAACCAAGATGGTGATCAGTCACAGCCCAAGGAGCCAGGGAGCATCTGTCGGTTCTCTTCCCTGGCTGACTGGCTCTCTTTCTGGACCCACACCCCAGAGCCATCAGGGAAAATGGCTGTGTCTGCAAATACCCCTCCCCCCTTTTTTCCCACTAGCAAGGAGAAAGCTAAGTACATGGGTCCCTGGTCTCTAATACTTCCTGGGGCCTGACCCCTTGGAGCTGCTTACTTTGCAGGGTTTCATTCCATTCCCAAGGAAGTCAAAGAAATTCAAACTCAACCGCTAAGACAAGCCTTGGGGGAAGGGGGGGGGCAGCTTTTCCCACTGGTCTCAGCCTAGAAAATAGGGAGCTTCAACTGTACTCGTTCTCACCCATTTCCCCACCTAGCTTCCTTGCATCCTGGTTCCCACCTATTGTTAGGGCCTAACTGGGGCTGTGCTGCTCTGAGAATAGTCCCACCTCTGTCCCCAAAGGTTTCCCAGCTTAGTCTTCCACACTCTCTTTCTCCCCACTCACACTCACTGCTTCCCTCTTCCTACAGGAAGAACCCTAACATACTATCATCTGTCAATTCCTTGAGCATCTACGATGACAAGATACGCATTTTATGTAAAAATACGAGCGAACATTTAGAGATTTCTCAAATATAGTTTTCTCATCTTTTTCTTTTTGGTCAAAGATAGACCTGAAACGAGTTGGAATTTCACACAATTAATACACTTGTACGTTTTCCTGTTACTATGGGTAGGTTCCTGATTTGGGAGTATGTGGATAAAAAAAAAAGAACAACAAAAAATGTTTCTTTGAATAATAACTGAAAACAAGAAGTTGCATGTTTGGAATTTTCAGAACAGCAAAATAAGTCTTGGCCAACCACCTATGTTTCTTGCGTTGTCCAAATGGTCTCTGACCTTTAAGAAGCATAGGGGGAAAAAAGAAAAAAGAAGCATAGACAACCTTACATGTGATTGGTGGGTTTTCTTTTTCCTTTCTTTCCTTTTTTTTTTTTAAATAATAACTATGTTCTCTGAAAGCTAGTCCTATTTATGGCGAGCACTGTTTTTTCAATTAAGTTTATTTTCAATTTTTCCCCATAGGCCATTTAGTCAAGAACGTCCAGAAGTTTATTTTTCTTCGCCTTCCTTTTCATCATGGTTTTAAAACGCACAGCACTCATCTCTGCGTTTTTCTTTTCAAACAAGGCTGGTGAGTCTGAACTTGGATTTTGTCTTTTTTCCCACACACGCTAACCCCGTGTGGGATGAGCGAGAACGCTTTTCCCAGAGTGTCATCAGAGTTCGCTCCGGGTCCGGGTCCGGGTCCGGCGGCGGGAGCCGGGCTCCGGGGCCCGGCCGGCCCTCGGCCTCGGGGCGGCGCGGGTGGGCTCAGCCCCGACGCCGGGGCGACCTACGAGGGTGATCGCGGGCTCCCCGCAGACGTGGCTTCCGGCGGACCCCAGATTTGGGGAAGCGTGTGTGTGTGGGGGGGATGAACTCAAAACCTGCACCCCAGTTTCCTGGCAGCTTTGATGAAAACCCCGCGGACAGGTGGTCCCAGCGCTCCCGCCCTCCTGCAGGCCGGCTCGCCGCCCGCGCGCCCCCGGACCCCCAGTCCCCGAGGCTGTGGGGCGCACCGCGGGCGGGGGGTCCCCGCGCCCTCGGCGAGCCGGCCCCCGACGGCTCGGCCTCCCGGCGCGGCTCCTCCCCGAGCGAGCGGGCGGGAATCCCGCACCGGGCTCCGGAAGGTGGGCCGCCGCCGCCGCCCGACGGCGAGTCCTCGCCCAGGCTCGGACCCGGCCCGATCCGTAGCCTGGCTCCGGCTCCCTCCTCCCTCCCGGCGCCCACCAGTCCCCTCCCCCCTAGCCTCGCACCCCTCCCACCCCGCCGCGTCCGCCCCCATCCCGGGCGCTGCTCCCATTCCCTCCCGCCCCCTCTCGTTTCTCCTCACTCCACAATCTCCCCTCTCTGTCGCCCCCCCCAACCCGGGCCCTCGCCCCCTTCCCTCCCTTCTTCCTCCCAGCACCCCTTCTTTCAGCTCCCACCCTCTCCCCTGCGCCCCTCCCAGTTCGCAGCCCTGCTCCACCCAGTCTGCCTCACCCAAGTCCCCCTCCTTTCCCGCGGGGCTGTCACCGCCTGCTGCCTCCTCCCTCTCTCCTCCCCCACCCCGCCCCCTGGCTCCCGTCCTCTCACCCGCGCCCTCCCTCTTCCCAGCTCAGTCCCGTCTTCGCGGCCTCTCCCTAGCCCCTTCCTCCGGCGCCCACCCTCGCCCGGGCTCCTCTCCTCCCCCAGCTCTCCCCCCACCACCCCAGCTCCACCGAGCCGGGGTGCGCGGCGCTCCCACGCCCTGCGCCGGGCGCCGCTGCCCCGAGGCTCGGCAGTAGCGGCCCCGGGCTCCCGGGCTCCCGGGCCTGCCCCCGCGGGGCCCGGGAACAAAGCGCGCCCGGCGCGGCCGGGAGGGCAACCGGGAGACCTGGGGGCGCCCGGGGCCTGGAAGATGAAGGCGGCCGCCGGGCCTCAGCTGGCCCGCAGCCCCAGCGGGCCGGACCTCGGAGGCCGAGGTGACAGCTGCGCCCCCCGCGCCACCTTCCGGGCCCCCCAAGATGGCTCGTGCGGGCTCCCCCGCGGAGGTGACTCTGGGGCCGGGGGATGGCCAGATGGCCCCTTTTAAAGGACTGCCCCCTTTTGTTGGGGGCCGAAAGAGCGTCCTGGCCAATTTCCATAGGAAAATGGGGTTTGTGTCCCCAATTCAGTGCAGTGCCCCGACAGCTGGTGGTTCTGCCGTTCCGTCAGGACCCCACAGCGCTGTGGCTCCAGTGGCTTTATGTGTGCAGATGTTTGAGGGTTAATGGCAGTTGACTGGGAGCTCACTTGGAAATATTAAACGTTCACAGAGGAATTTTTATCAGCCTGGCCACAGAATAAGATTCTAGAGTAGAGAAGTCATGCAGGGCTTCTGACGCGCTCACAGCTGCTGGTTTTATTCAGAAGTCTCGGAAATCAAATTGGGGGCATCTGAAGAGGATTTTGAAATCTTTTACTATTCGCAATTTGCTCATGGCTTGCAAAAGTCAGGCCGAACATCATTAAAAGGCTTCTACTCAGATTTACCGAAATCATTGGCGAAAGATGCAATCTCGTTCCTTAAGCTACTTTAACTCCGATTTGAATCTAGGGTTATATCCTGCCACAAGTTAAAGTAACCATTGGTTTAGCTTAAGTTGTAGAACGTTAGGGCACAGAAACATCTTCCGTTTTCTTATTATCCTTGAGGAATTTCAATCACAATACGTTGATTCCCCCCCTCCCCAAGATCACACAGCTGGGGAATATGATTACAGTTATCTGGAACCATCAAAGAGGAAGGGCTCTGGGATATAGACCTGGAATCCCAGCGCTCAGAAAGCCGAGGCAGGGGAAAACCACAAGTTTAAGGCCGAACTGGTTTACATAGTGAGATCTTAACAAAATTTAAAAAGGAGGATGTATGCAGATGTATGAGTGAAAATTTCCCTTTCTTTGCTGTCCCTTTTTTCACTTCCCTACCCAATTCCCCCTCCCCCCCCTCTCTCACTCTCACCCTCTCTCTCTCTCTCTCTCTCTCTCTCTCTCTCTCTCTCTCTCTCTCTCTCTCTCTCTCTCTCTCTCACACACACACACACACACACACACACACACACACACACACAGAGTCAGTTCTGTGACTTGTGCCGTCTCTGAGCTTTTTCCCTCAAGTCTGGGGCTGCACCACTTTGAACACAGCTCTACTTTCGGTTTTCTGATGGTTAATTGGAGATAATAGTCTTCTGGGCACTTTCCTGCCCAGACTGACCTTGAACTGAGATCCTCAGATCTCAGCCTTCTGAATAGCTAGGATTACAGGTGTAAGTCACTAGTGCCTGGTTTATTACACACACACACACACACACACACACGGAGGGGGGTGAGAGAGGGGGGGAGGAGGGAGGGAAGGAAGGAGGGAGAGAAGGAGAGAGAGAGAGGAAGAGAGAGAGAGAGGGGGGGGGGAGAGAGAGAGAGAGAGAGAGAGAGAGAGAGAGAGAGAGAGAGAGAGAGAGAGAGAGAGAGAGAGAGAGAGAGAGAGAGAGAGAGAGAGAGAGATTCCTTAGTGTTACCACCACTGAGGAAGCTTACTCAGCTGGGACTGCTCTGCTCTACATTTCTTTCCCCTACTCATAGACTAGCCCAGTTTGTTTTACCTACAGCTATGGCAGGACAGGAAGAAAGCCATTGGAATCATGAGTGCTTTCTGTTTCTTTAGACTATTTTAGCCAGGAGCTGTCATCCGCCGCTTTTGCCTTATTCATTCTGCCAGTGCAGGTACATAGGCTCAAAGCTCTGCTCCTCACTGCTCTGCTCCTTAATGCATTAAACCCCGGAACTCATCAACATCTAACATGTTGTATTTATTAAGATTTGTTTCTCTTCCTGGGAGATTGTAAACTCCACCTGAGCAGGAATGTTTATTTACTGCTGTCTTCCTCACCCAAAAGGACACAAAAGATGTTATTAGTTATTGAATGAATCGATTTGGAAGATTGCCTTAATGATTCTTTGCATATGCATGAACCAAAATTCCCTGGGATGGCATCAATGTATATTAGTTTATCCTAAATTAATAGTTGAAAAAAGTCTTGTAATTTGAAACCTCTGTCCACATTTGCAGAAACTTTTGGCTGTTCAGAATAGGCATGATTTCTTAAACTTTCATATTTTTTTTAATGTTTAGATTTCAAAATAGCTGCAAGTTTCTTTTTGGACATGTATAATCAGGTGCTGTGTAAAAGCAGATTCTTAGGCCTAGGGATATAGCTGAATGGTAGAATGCTTTCCCCATATGCAATATCTGAGTTTTATCCTTAGCACTGAAGAAAATAAAAAAGGAAAAATAGATGTAGATGCTTGGATATTTACTTTGGCAAATTAGAAGTTGGGAGAAGAGGAACTTCTTTTGCAGATGGCAGAGAATGTATTGCTTCTCCTTACATGCAGCTACTGTATAATTCTAGCTTCTAGAATTTGAGTGTAAACATCCTCTAAACCTTGGATTTGGACAAGTGTGGCGTACAGAACAACAGCCACCAGAACAACCTTTGCTGGGCTTTGGGTCACAGACATTCAACCATTTCTTTCCTTAATCCAAAAGAGTACCAAGGAGTTTTCCTAAGGTCATGCTTTCAAGAGGGAATTCCCCTGCTGTGTGAGTCTTTTGGAATTTGGATTTGTGCTGCCATTTTTTGACTGTGACAGATGATGAGGTGGGAGATAAAGTAGGTGTTAATGCTGTTATGTAAAGGAGAGTTTTACATATGTCCATACTTAGCAGCAGGCTAATTTGGGACTTCCAGAAGAAACTCAAGTTATAAGAGCTGGAGTATCTGAAGTTTCCTCTGCCAATTGGCTCACTCTTTAGGTAGGGCAGCTTTTACAGCTGGATTCTAGGATTCTACTCAATATTAGTTTGGGTAAGAAAGAAACCTTTAAATTAGGGTCCTGGAGGCATCCTGAATTCATTGATTCATATTCTCTTTATTTCTCTCTTCCCTTCTCTGTATCTCTCTATCTCTGTGTCTCTGTCTTTCCCTTTGTCCCCTTCTTTTTTCTCTTCAGAAGACCAAGCAGAATCCCCTGACAATGAGCAAATTAAAAATTAAAATTTTATATTCACTTATAAATTTATAAGAACATGTTTGCCTTATGATTAGAGGGGCCCTAAAATGAGTTCAGTTGATTCAGATTAAGTTAAGCTTTTTATGAGCTTGGAGATTTAGAGCATGCCTGATTCATTCACTGAGGGTCTGTACTGGAGTTATCATGTGGGCACCTGGAGATGGCCTTTGTCCCTAAAATGTGCACAATCAGGGGGGCTGCAACCTTCCAACTGGGGGACAGTTTCTGTTCAGAGGAGAGTTCAGAGGAGAGGTGCCCAAGGACAGTGGTGAAAGCAAAGGAAGCAAATGGGTATTGGTAGAGGTGCAGTGCCTTCCCATTTGCACAAGTTCCCCTGTGTACTCATCCTGCCAGGGAAAAGTATCTTTCCTAGGACCCCTGGCACCACTGTGGAAGGCTGATGGTCTACAATCTCAATGGTAGCACTGGGGAAGGACTCTGCAGTCCTGCCTGGGCTGGCTGCCAGAGGGAGCTATGGATCCTGAGAGAACAAGTCGGGGGAGGCCAGGAGGGAGGAGCAGACTGCAGTCAGGGAGAAGGTGGATGGGGCATGCTGCAAAGCTGGGGGGCCTGAAGCAGCCAGTCGGGAGGGAGACTTGGGATTGAGTGGACAAATGATCCGTTGGATAACAAGCAGTAACAACAGAAGAAGGAGGTTGCGGGACAAGGAAAAGAAAAAGCTAATTGGAGCATGTGGAAAGACAAATGAGCAGCAAAGCTACCTGAAGGACTTCAAGACATGGTGATTGTCAGCAAATGAGTATCTTGGATTCTCATCCCCAAATGGGGACGTCCTTCTAACAGAGCAGTTAGTAGGCAAAATAATTAAAGGCCGTGCCATAATACTATGACCTATGTTTAGTAAGGATGATAACTCCTCAGTGTAGGCATGGCTGCTTCTGTATGCACAATAAAACAACTAAAACCACACCATCTTCAGGCCAGCCCAGGTATAAAGCAAGAACTTAAATAAAAAATGATCCACATTTTTTTTTTAAAAAAAAGAGGACTGGAGGCATGGTTAAAATGGTGGGTTGTCTACCTAGCAAGCTGAGGTTTTGAGTTGGGTACCATTAACACCAACAAAAATAAAAATACCCATTTTCTCTTTTGGGATCAAATTCTAAGACATGTATACTCTTTGGGCATTATAAAGGAGTCTAATGAATTCCTGAATATGCTAGTGTTTATCTTCTTACTTCTGAGGAGGTCTCCTGGTTTCTACAGAATTAGGACCACAGCTTGAATGAGCAAAGTGAGTGACTTTGGCCCCTCCAGATAGCAGGGGTTTTAACTCAGTTCACACTGGGTTAAGAGCCTGGCTGTGTGCACACCTAATGTATGGCCAGCTATTAAATTGGAGCTTTTGATCTAGGCACAAATTGCCAGATCACCTCCCATGGTATAGTTTAGATCGCACATTCTTGTTCTCTTAAGACTGGATCTGCCCCATGTCTTTCTTTGGTTGAGAAAATGTGTTTAGAAATGATTTCCTTGGGCTGGGAGTTTGGCCTAGTGGTAGAGTGCTTGCCTAGCATGAAGACCGGAGTTTGATTCCTCGGTACCATATACATAGAAAAAGCCAGAGTAGTGCTATGGCTCAAGTGGTAGAGCTGTAGCCTTGAGAAAGGTCAAGGACAGAACTCAGGCCCTAAGTTCAAGCCCCAGGACTGGCAAAAGAAAAGAAAAAAAAAAGAAAGAAAAGATTTCCTGCTTTAGGTGCCTGAGCACAGGTGCCAGGAGGCACATCAAAATGGAACCTCCACTAGCTTGACTCTGATGAGCAGAGAGCCACCAGATACACAGCTTTGCTGTGCTTCCCACCGTCAGGCTTGCATGTCATCACCACTTAAGCTAACCTGTCCTGTCTGACATAGTTGATTTTTCTGGAGCCTTTGTTATTATTGTTATTACTATTATTATTTTAGTTTTTTTCAGTTGTGGGGCTTGAACTCAGGGTTTTAGCCTTGTCCATGAGCTCTTTTGCTCAAGGATAGTGTTCTACCACTTTGAGCCACAGCACCACTTCTGGTTTTCTAGTGGTTGGAGTCTCGTGGACATTTCTTCTCAGCCTCCTGGGTAGCTAGGATTACAGCCATGAGCCGCTGGCATCCAACTAACTTTGAGAGTTTTTATTGCATTTTTTTATTGAGGGAGAAGGAAGATAAAAGAGATAAGGACAGTGGAAAGAGATGACATTTACCTAACATCTGGACCTTTGTGAAGTTGAAACTCCAGTGAAGAGCTAGAGGTAGAGATTAAAAGAGTTGTATTATTTTCTATTATTATTATTATTATTATTATTATTATTATTGCTAGAACTAGGGCTTGATTATTAGTACTAATTCTTGGTCTTCTTCTTTTGTCTCCCATTCCCCAAGACGGACACTCTATCACTTAAACCACATTTCAGCTTTTTGCTGATTAATTGGGCCTCTGGATTTTCACGCTATCCTTTTCCACATCGATTACCACGATCTCAATATGGATCAGTGTATGTTTCCACCACTCAAACTGAATAAAGTATTTTCTCTCCCTTTCTCTCTCTTTCTTTCTTTCTTCTCCAGTTCTGGGGCTTGAACCCTGGGCCTGAGTGCTGAATTGTTTTTGTTTGTCCGTTGTGGGACTTGAACTTTGGGCCTGGGCATTGTCCCTGAGCTCTTCAGCTCAAGGCTATTGCCCTACCCCCTGAGCCACAGCACCACTTCCTAAAGTATTGATTTCTTGAGGAAGAAATATAGAAATGTACTATTTTCTTTTTTTTTTATTATTTCTTTTTTTGCCAGTCCAGGGGCTTGAACCTAGGGCACTTTCCTTGAGTTTTCTCAAGGCTCGCCCTTTACCATTTGAACCACAACACCACTTCTGGCTCTTTCTGTATATGTGGTACTAAGGAATCAAACACAGGGCTTCATGCATACTAGGCAAGCACTTTACCACTAGGCCACATTCCCAGTCTATACTAATTTCTGGAGGAAGAAATATGTTATATACTCTTCCACTAATTTTTCTTTGTTTTTCTTTTCTTTTTAATTTAGGAAATTAAACTCCATCCCTTATCATTGTTTTTATAAATGAGATAGTTTTCATTTATAAAATAAATTTAGGTACTGTTTTGCTAAACTAGTTACCTTTCCTAGGAAGTCAAAGATTTTCTGAAGGTAAATTTTATAATCAGTAATGAGTATTTCAATAGAAGAAATAATAAGAAATCTACTGGTAGAGAGACCTTTATAGTCATGTGATATTTTTTCTTTTTAAAATTATTATTATAAAGGTGATACACAGAGGGGTGACACTTATGTAAGTCAAATAATAGGTACATTTCTTTTTTTTAACCAACAAAAAAGTTTACTTTTTCAAAACCAAGAATATTGACATAAGATTTTAAATTAGCATGGACTTTTTCTTCAAGTCTAATCAAGGAAACAACAGTGAAGAAATCCTGATAATGAAAAAATATTCCTGATAATGACAAAATTCAAACTCCTACTTGATACCTGTAATAAATGTGAGTGGAATCTTTGCAGAGACATAGCTAAAGTGTTTTAGTTTTTAGCATGAAGGAAAAATCACTGGCATTACAAAGACAAAAAAGATCCAAGGTAAAAGAATAGATGATTCTATTTATAAAATGGTCATTTCTTTTTGGACAATGTGATCCCTGCCCTTGCTCTCTCCTGCCTTTTCCCTCCTATCCCCACCCACAAGTGGTATAGTTCATTTTTAACATAGTGTCCAGTGAGTATCACTGCTGCATAGTCACGTGATAGTAAATAACAAAAAAGCCTTAGAGACTTAAAAATTGTAATCAAGCTGGATATGAGTGGTTCATCTCTGTAATCCTAGATAGTCAGAAGGCTGATGTGAGGATTGTGGTTCAAACCCAGCCCTGGCAGGAAAGTCCATGAAACTCCTATCTCCAATGAACCACAAAGTAGGGATCCTTCTTTGAACAAAAAATCGCAAGGATAGTGCCTGAGTTCAAGCCCCAGGTCCAGCACACACACACACACACACACACACACACACACACACACACACACACACACACACACACACATTGAAATCTCAAGTTAGATTAGAAGGCTCCCATTTATAACCATATTGCAAATCTGCAAATTCAGTTGTGCTATGGAGGCTTGTTATTTACAGCTTCCGTTCCTCTAGGTGTGAGAAGGGGATATTAGAGGGTTTCTTCCTTGTCTTTAAGCAGCAGCACAGAAATTCCTGGTGACCCCCACCGTTGTGACTCCAGCTTGGAGAATCTATTATTGCAAGTCCATGTGCTCCACTGAGAGTTGAGGTACTCTGGCATGATGGTTTTGTGTACAACATGTCTATCCATCTTCCTTGTAGAATCATAGACAGTGCCAACATGGAAAATAGAATTAACTTGGTTTCCTTTTTCTTTCCTCATTGTGTAATTTGTATACTCTTTTAGTACTCAAAAATCAAATTGCTTTTGTTGATCACACTTCTCTCAAATACTACAACTTAAAACTTATAAAGACTGTTGTTTCCAAATGAATTAATTGAATTTCTCACTTCAAAGTGACAGATTCTAAACTGGGATATTATCACCAGTTTAATGAACTAGAAAGAAATCAACTCTTGTTCAAGGTAACTAATTGGTAACAGAAATGGAACTCAAACTCAGGACTTCATGCTCCTTTAGCCACACTTTATCCTTTTCTTTGAGGATAATTTATTATTTGGGGAGGCAGGATCTTCTTCTGCATCCCAGATTGGCCTTGAACACAAAATATTTTTGCTGTCTCCCTAGTAGCTGACATTACAGGAGTGAACCACCATACTTGGCATACTTGACATTTCCTACAATATTTTAAAGCTTCAACACTATTATTTTGCTTCTACATAAAGGATCAAAGAAAAGGCTTTCCACTTTGATGTAAAATACAATGGAGTGCCTCTAATGCCTGCCTTGCTACGTTTCCTCGGATAATAGCTCTCTTTCTTCCATTGGCAAGGCAAGCTGTGCCTGTGTGACCCACCCTACAAATTCAGCTACGGAAAAGAGTGACTAACAAGCAGGGATTTAGGATCCGTACAGTTAATCAAAAGTAACTAGTTGCCTGTATATTACCTAATCCAGATGTTTCCTAATACATTTCAAGGAGAACAATGGTTAAACGGTAGTAGCCATTTGCTGGGTGTGGCATTTGGGGCCAAGTATGACAGCTGCTCTGACGTCTACTCACTTTGTCCGGATGTTCAGGGCAATCCTGTGATGCAGGACCACGTTGGGCCCATCTTACTGATGGGGAAGAGAGGCTCACAGAGCCGCAGGCAGCATGTCCAGCTTTGCCAGCAGGCAAACAGCTGAGTAATTTTAGCAATCAGACCAGTGACTGTATTCCTTTACCTGAGGAAATCTCATTTCATGGAAAAATCCAAAAATCTCACAACTTAAAAAACAAAAATTCACCAAGGCCAGACATGAGCTGCAGAAGCCAAAACACATCTAACAAGATTTAAGCTTTGCTCGGTGGAGCCTGGCTTCTGTACAGATTGGTTCATCTTGCCAATTTTTCTAGAAAATTAATTTACTTTGTAGCAAAGCCTTGGGACTGAGTATAATAAATGTTCAGACAAAAACAAAACCCTTAGCCAGGCACAAACTACAGTTTAAGAGAGAAAAATAGTAAATTAAGATAAAGAAATGTGAAAGTTGTAATTAAAAAAAAAGCTAAGTATATATTTTTTTCTAGTTACAAGGTCTTGACCCTTCTGTGATGTTGAAAGGAATAGCAAGATTGATTGAGGAAAGGGAAAACCAACAAAGTTAAAAAGCCTGTCTCAGACTAGGTGGTATTATAATGCCTGGTCATGATTTCTTCCTGCCAAAATGAGATTCATTAAAGAAAACTCTTAACTTAATTAAAACAGCTCCCCTCCAGATGTTAATAGCACTGTGGCCAGTTGACAACATAACTGTCGGGTAATCAGTGGAAACATTTTTATTAAGCAGAATGACCAGAAATCCTGCGGAAAATATGTGATATATTTTGAACCCAACCTGACAGAAATAGCTCACCGACAGATGCCTTCAGCTATCAGGATCTCCAGGGCTCTCAGAATGTGAACTGTTGTTGGTAAGGTGAGATTGGTTTCTCTTGTACCAAGGAAGTGCTGTCATTTTGCTAGTTATAAATGAGATAGAAGTTGGTTTGGTTTAAGGGCAGCTGGGAGAAGTCTTTGGCTCCAAGAATGACAGATCCTTTGGAGATTGTTCTCCCACTGAGCTGTTCACCAGAGGAGCCAATGTTCTGGGATAAAGCATCAGATCCTCCCATGTTTTTTTGGAAAATGGCAGAAAATAGAACTGTCCATGCCAAATGGAAATCAGCTTCTGGTTGTGTTTTAGTATCCATGGATCCATGGAACACAGCACTCAGGAGACACAGCTGCTTATCTGGACTTCTAAGTGACATCCCCAGCCTAGGAGTGGGCTTTCTATTAGAAGATGACAGTGTAGGAGCTGGGAGTTTGGCCTAGTCGTAGAGTGCTTGCTAGCATGCATGAAGACCAGGGTTCAATTCCTTGGTACCACATACATAGAAAAAATCTGGAAGTGGTGCTGTGGCTCAAGTGGTAGAGCTCTAGCCTTGAGAAAAGTCCAAGGACAGTGTTCAGGCCCTGAGTTCAAGCCCTATAACTGGCAAAAAAAAAAAAAAAAAAAAAAAAAGAAGATGACAGTGTAGGTCATTCACCTTGTATTTTGTCTTTCTAATATAAAAAGGAAGCATGTGTGTGTGTGTGTGTGTGTGTGTGTGTGTGTGTGTGTGTGTGTGTGTGTGTGCGCGCGTGTGTGTAGATACTGGCCTGGGTGCTGTGTCCCTGTACTCTTCAGCGGAAGGCTACCACCCTACCCTTGAGTCAAGCCCCACTTCCCACTTCCCATTTTCTAGAGGTTAATTGAAGAGTCGCAGGTCTTTTTGTGCCTGAGCTGGCTTTGAACCTTGAGCCTCAGACCTCAGCCTCCTGAGATTATAGGCGTGAGCCACTGCCCTGGCAAGCCTTGGGCCTTTTTTACTTAAAGCCTATGCTCTACCACTTCCATACTTGCACTTCTGGCTTTTTGTTGCTTAATTGGAGATGAGTCTCATGGATTTTTCTGTCCCAGCTGGAATTGAGAGGCGATCTTCAGATCTCAGCCTCCTGAGTAGCTAGGATTCCAGGTGAGAGTCGCCAGCTCCTGGCTATGAAGGGAGTGTTTTTATGTTCCCCTCCATCGTCTACATCCCAAGAAATGGACCTCAGATGTGAGACTTGCTTGGATTCACTAAGTCAGAAGCTCTTCGAAAGCAGGGACTTGTTCATTCATATTCAGAACTTATGACAGCAACACTATCACTTTGGAAGAACCCACAGGTGAAGAAATTTAGGCCTGTCTGGATAATGGGAGCCATCTTTCCACTCACTTGGATACTTCTTTGGGGGAGGGAATGGTCCTCTCTAGGGTACCAGGTGTGCCCTAGGTATGCCTGGGGGAGTGGAAAGGAGTTTCAGGCTATGTCCTTTACTGCTGTGTACTGTGTCTTGGCAATAAAGGAGCATTCTGGTACTTTTTTCCCCCTGGTGGTAGGGCTTGAACTCAAGGCCTGGGCACTGTCCCTGAATTGTTTTGCTCAAGGTACTCTACCCCTTGAGCCACAGCTCCACTTCCAGCTTTCTGATAGTTAATTGGAGATAAGAGTCTCAAGGACCTCTCTGCCAGGGCTAGCTTCAAACTGGAATCCCCAGATCTCAGCCTCCAGAGTAGCAAGGATTACAGGTGTGAATCACTGGCACAGGCTTATTCTACTCTGGTACTTTTTAATTTGTCCTAAGAAGAAGCTGAAATTCTGAGTAAGTGTTTTGTTTTGTTTCTCTGTACTGGGTTTTGAACTTAGGGCTTTGTGGTTATTCAGCTTACTTGCTGGACTGACTCTACTATTAGAGTCACACTTTCAGCCAGTTCAGTGTTCTTAACCTTCAGTGACCATTAGAAAATCTACTAGTGATATTTAAAAAAAAAAAAAAAAACACCTGTGATGGTTTGGTTCTTAAATATCCACCAAAGGCCAATATGTTAAAAGTTCTCACTGGGCACGGTGGCTCACGCCTGTAATCCTAGCTACTCAGGAGGCTGAGATCTGAGGATCCCAGTTCAAAGCTAGCCAGGGCACTAAAATGTCTGTGGGACTTACCTCCAGTTAACCACCAAAAAACTGGAAGTGTTGCTATGGCTCAAGGGGTAGGGGGGTAACCTTGAGCTGGAGCTCAGGGAGAACACCCAGATCCAGAGTTCAAGTTCCATGACTAACCAAAAAAAAAAAAAGGAAAATAAAAAGTTCTCAGCTCTGGGAGCCAATGGTGGGGCTTTCTGGAAGGAAGTTAGGTCCTCTTCCCTGACTTTTTTTTTTTCTGGGGGTGGGGGGGTGGGGGGGGTGGAAGGAGCAATGTTGCAACACCATTCCATTTCTACTGTGATGTTCAAAAGAACCTGAAGCCTTTTTAAGAATGTGCTTCTTCCCTTGAGAAAGTCCAAGGGCAGTGCTCAGGCCCTGAGCTCAAGCCCAGGATTGGCAAAAAAAAAAAAAAAAAAATATATATATATATATATATATATATATATATATATATATATATATATGAATGTGCTTCTTCAAGACTTTGGGATTTCTTTGGGTGGGGGGGTTAGAGGTTGTGGGGCTTGAACTCAGGGCCTCATTCCATCCCTGAGCTTAATTTTTGCTCAAGGCTCTACTACTTAAGCAACAGTGCCACTTCCTGTTTTTGAGTGGTTAACTGCAGATAAGAGTCTCACAGGGACTTTTCTGCCTGGGGTGGCTTCCAACAGCAATCCTCAGATCTCAGATGCCTGAGTAGCTAGAATTATAGGTGTGAGCGCGTGTGCCTGGCAAGACTTCATTTTATATACCACAGAATGAGAAATCTAAAGGAAGGGTGGGACAAAGAGGTGTGTGAAGAGGCTGATGAAACAGATCAAGGCGCCTTGTATACATAAACTGCTTTCTTAAATGCCAAAAAACCCCAATACATCACCTAAAATTCAGAAAATTAAGGGAAGGAGTTGGTTGGGAATGTTGAAAGGGGTGAATGGCAGCTGCTTTGTACAACTAAAAGATAATAAAAATATTCTAAGGATATACTTCTGGCTTTTTATCTAGAGCTTCTGACTCAGGCTCTGTAAGAGTGGGGACGGGAGCCTTTACTTTGAAAAGTGCTCCACACGGTGATATCCCAGCCACTAGGAAGGCTGAGGCCAGGAATTAAAACACCAGCCCAGGCAACATAGCAAGAGGCAGTCCCCTAAGCCAAACAAGCCCAGCTGCTCCAGGTGATTGCCAAATGTAGGGAAACACTACCGTCTCTTGATATTTCTCAAAGGCCCCCAGACCAACAGCAGCCAACCATCTTGTTAGAAATCCAGCTTCTTGGACTCCACCCTGAACTATTGAATCAGATACCCTGGGGATGTCACCCAGCAACCAGCCATCCAGTAAGCTTTCCAGTGGAGCTGAGGTTGGCCAGACACTTTGCCTGCATGGACTCTAGCCGAATTATCACATGGAACTCTTTAAAAGTATATTCACAGGTACAATGGCCCACACTTAAAATCTCAGCACTCAGCAGGCTGATTAGGAGAAGCCAATGCCAGGCTGAGCTACATAGCAAGACTCTTGTCTATAGAAACTAAAAAGAAAAGAAAAGGTGGCAGCGTGGTAAAGGGCTTGCCCTGCTGCCTGGCACAAGACCCTAAGTTTAAGTTCAAATCATAGTGCTGCACCACACACAGACACACACAGGCAGGGAGGTTGTGTTTTTCAGTTCCAGAGTTAGAAATCGCATTTCAAAAGATCCCCAGGTGATTCACATTACAGTTTGGGAAGCTGAGTTTATAACCCAAATAAACACCACTTTACTCTGGAAATAAATATAAGCTCCATTAATGAGGAGCAAAATCTAAAATCAGTAATATGTCTTCCTCTAAGAATAGACATGGTTTTAATTATAGAGAAACTATGAAGTAAATCACTTGGAACTAGTCTACTAAAAAAATTACAGCATTGTGTTATTAATTAAACTAAAGTGAAGGCTTCTAGTAAAATTAAATGTAAAGTTCTTCTAACCACAATCCTGATTCACTTTCTCTTTTCATAGTGACCCTTAATTCAATAGAAAGCCTCTCAGATTATTTTACTCCAGAGCCTTACTTTCAAAATTCCTTTGAAATATAAACTTGCACTAAAATTTTTGAAATGCATATTTATACACATACATATGCATGTATTACATTAGTCAGGGTTCTTCCCAGAAATAGAAACAATAAAGGAGTCCAATCCTAGTTACTCAGGATGCTGAGATCTGAGGCTGGCAGTTCAAAGCCAGTCCGGGTAGGAAAGTCTTATCTCCAATGAACCACCAAAAGTTAGAAGTGTAGCTGCATCTCAATTGGTAGAGTGCTAGCCTTCAGCAAAGAAGCCAAAAGACAGTGCCCACACCCTGAGTTCAAGCCACAAGACTATGACTACGACGACTACTACTAATAACAATTTTGCCTGTGGCACATGCATGTAGTTCTAGTTATTCAGGATCTATAATCCTAGCTACCCAAGTCCAAGGATTCACACACACACATAAACACATACACACACACACACACACACACACAAACACACACACACACACCTCCCCAAAATATAATGTTACCCTACTGTCCACACTATCACAGAAATCACATTGCTTCTTTGTGTATTTATGTATTTATTCAGTCTCCCTTTAGGTAACTGATTCCTTATCATGGTCGTATGTGCCATCTCCTTGTCCTCTTTGTCTTCTGGCCTTCCATGTTGCCCCCTCTCCTCCCCAACCAAGCCCCAATATCTCTCTGAAAGCTGCCTTACCACTTCTCCATGGGTGCTCTTTTCTTCCTTCCCAGGCTCTGACAGGCCTGGCTGGGAAGTCTGCTTGCATAGAGAGGCAGCGCTGTTCACATAAAGAAGTATGGTGGGTCATCTGCTGATGTCTGCCTTAGGCTGGAGAGACTAGTAACATTATAATCTGAAGAGTGTGTGAGACGGGCACGGGCTTGATTGTGGGCAGCTGTTGGGCTCTGTTTCTAGGTACCTCCTATTGCCTGCCTCGAGAAACAACTGTGTGCAACATACTTCATGTTTTCCCTTTCCAATCGTCACCTGTTTCTGTTCCACTGGAAACATGTCCCAGGATGGGTCAAAATGGAAAGAGTGTTTTGTGGAATGTAGAGAGGATAACTTGGCACACTCTGTTTCATCCTCCATTTGTCTTTTGTGATTCTAGTTCTTTGGTCTTTATTTAGCACTCGGTGGAGAACTACTGTAGTGAGAAAGAGAATTCTTTCCCAGCGAGAACCCTTTTCCCATCCCGAAATAGTAAATCACTGTACATATCTATTATTAATGCAACCATGGCACCACTTGTCACATGGGCTCCCTACCCGTGGTTCCAAGGATCCTTCCTTCTAGTTCCTAACTGAGCCATGAAATGTTCTCTGGCTTTATATCACACACACACACACACACACACACACACACACACACACACACACACACACACACAGTAGCACAGGGTAGTAAAATATTAGAACATAGTCTATAATTTGGCTACGAATGAATCTCTACACATGCATTGAAAAACTCCTAGATTTAGATCAAACAGCAGCCATATGCCTTCCTTTTAGGGCATTGCACTATTAATTGCTCCCCATCCCATACCTCCAGGGAAAGCTCACCTTTCTTACCCAATAAGAAAAAAGCATTGAGAATATACTATACCCACACATTGCCTTCTTGACTATTCCAAGAACAAGCTAAAAAAAAAGGAACCTTGGGCTGGGAGTTTGGCCTAGTGGTAGAGTGCTTGCCTACCATGCATGAAGACCCAGGTTCGATTCCTTGGTACCACATACTTAGAAAAAGCCAGAAGTGGTGCTGAGGCTCAAGTGGTAGAGCTCTAGCCTTGAGAAAAATCCAAGGACAGTGCTTAGGCCCTGAGCTTAAGCCCAGGACTGGCAAAAAAAAAAAAAAAAAGGAACCTTGACACATTATTATATTAATTTCAATTATTATATTACTAATCAATGTTGATTATAGTAATGAGTTACTTTAAACGAAAAAGGATAATTATGTATGATTTCCATGTGTAAGAATTGCTCTGTTAGCAAATTAACACATGGAACCTCATATTTTTTCATTATTATCTTCTTCAAATGGAATTATTGTGTACATATATTTTCAAACTTGAACTAAAAAGTTTAGTTGGACATACTTTGGAAAGCCTTTCAGGTTAATCAATAAAATTTGACATAATCTAAACACTGAGGTACAATCATGGAAGGAGGGAGATATGATTAATATCAAATAGCCTATTGTTGACTCATTAATATATACATAGAATCCCGAAACAGAAAAACATCACTATAGCAGAGAAACCATTCTTGTGGGTTTAATGAAGAGTACATAAAACAACCTGTGATTGGCTTCCTGCTCATTTCTTTTCTATCTTGTTTATTGTCTATCCATCCAGAAATACTGGCTCCCTTTTATATGTCTTTTATTAATACAACCACTGCTGTCACTAGCCACTTCTAGCTTCCTGCCCACATTTCCTCTTGGTACTTGGACATTGAGTGTTACTGTCTGAACTTTGATTAAAACACACTGATAAACACAATAACCTGACTCATAGGAGGTATACATAATTTTGATGAATGAATGAATTAGAAAATTCAAATCATCACTATTATCTAGTGGATTATGACAAAGCCATAGCTCATCAATTTTTTTTCATGTTCTCCTCTACATTTCCCAGAAATCCATGTGCAGTAGTTACAATCACGTGACAAATTTGGGCCAATGGACTTTGAGTGAGCATTATACTCCTGAGTAGGTATAATTAAGAACTGGGATTCTTCCTACCTCTGTTTTTTTTCTTCCCTGACCTAGGGCCTTGGAGGCCAGATGTGTTAGCTGTCAATTACAGAGAAGAAGGATAAGCAAACCACATGAGAGTATGTGTGATATGAATGAATAGCTTTGTAGAGTTAAGCCACTGATATTGTAGAGTTTGCCTTATGGGGACTTGCTGAAATAATAGCTGGTATGATCTGGATAAATATAGATCTTATAACAGATTTGGAAAGTTGTCCTTTTGCACTGGAATTGAACAAATTTAATTAATGCAAACGGGAGCTTGTCTACCATTTTAACATTACGGGGGGTTTTTGGTTTTTTTGTTTTGTTTTGTTTTGTTTTAAATAGTGGTTGTGGTGGTGGTAGTGCTTTGCCTTTTTGTTTTGGGGCTGGGAAGGAAATCCAGGGCCTCAAAGATCCTGGGCAAGTGATCCAACACTGATCTACATCCAAATCCATCCCCTGCTGTTTTTGTTTGTTTTGTTTTTGTCAGTCATAGGCTTTGAATTCAGGGCCTGGGCAACTCTTTTAACTTTTGTGCTCCAGGCTAGAGCTTTACAGCTTTGAGCTGCAGCACCACTTTTGATTTTCTGGTGGTTAATTGGAGATAAGTCTCATGGCTTTCCCTGCTCAGGCTGGCTTCGAACTATGATCTTCAGATCTCAGCCTCCTGAGTTGCTAAGATTGCAAATGTAAGCCACCAGTGCCCAGCTTGCTGTTTGTTTTTAAAATAAAGAAGTACTTGAGCTGGGCATGGAGGTTCGTGCCTGAAATCCTAGCTACTCAGGAGGCAGAGACCTGAAGATCGAAGTTCAAAGCCAGACCAGGCACTAAATTCTTGAGAGTCTTATCTCCAATTAACCACAAGAAAACTGGAAGTGGGGCTGTGGCTCAAGGGGTAGCATTGAGCTGAAGAGCCCGGGGGACAGTGCCCAAGCCCAGAGCTCAAGCCCCACAACCCTCAGAAAAAAACCAAAAAAACCCTCAGAAACAAAACAAAACAACAACAAAACCAACCTGAAAGCCAAAGATATAAAATTTAAAGATGTTCTGGAAATACACCCAATTTCTTCATATTGGTCAAGAGTTTGGAATAAAATGTAACATGCGATTTCTAGTGTAAATTCCAATTCTACCCATCTCATAGGTTGAATTTCTGAACAAGAATAATTGTTTTAGTCCTGTAGTGAGTAATAAAGGTCTGTTCTTGGGGAATCATGTTTTTAGACTGCCAGCTCCAACGATAGCAAGGAAGAGGAAAAGAGAGAGCTACTGGCTACTAGGATCAATCATTTACCCATTACTGGATTCATGATACAGTCGCTCAGTAATTCATTCATCTGCCCTAGATTAAAAATATTTTTGTAACACTTCTGGTTATTAAATAGCGAAGCTCAAATAACAATGGCAGAGTTTATGAGTACTTGCTTTGTTTTCCTCAAACAATGGAAAACCAGGACTGGGGATGTAGTTCCATGGTGGAGCACTTGCCTAGCATGGGAAAAGGCGTTGCGTTCTGTCTTCAGCACCACACACAAAAGAAGAAATAAAAATTAAACGTCATGGGGCAGGAGCATAGCCTAGTGGTAGAGTGCTCACGTAGCATGCATGAAGCCCTGGGTTTGATTCCTCAGTACCACATATTCAGAAAAAGCTGAAAATGGTGCTGTGGCTCAAGTGGCAGAGCACTAGCCTTGAGCAAAAAGTCCAAGGACTATCCAAGGACAGTGCCCAGACCCTGAGTTCAAGTTCCAGGACTGGCAAAAAAAAATTAAACCTCATGCAAAGGCCATCTGATCTACCACAGTGACCCCAGGACACTTCAACATTCCATTTGCTTTGGTATTTGTGGGGTTTTGAGGAGCCTCCAATTTTTAGTAGCTCACCCATCTCTGGTCTTTTATGAGTCCCCATTGTTTGCAGAGAAATGTGACCTCCTCACTCACAACAGTATCAAAGTAGCATTGTTGGGCTTCATGTAAACTCTAAAGCAATGTGGTCATGGCTCTGCATATTCTGTTGTTCACTGAGAGAAGTCAGCAGGGTGGATGCTAACAGAGGTCACTAGACTTAGGGCAGTGGCAAACGAATTGTCCTCTGATCATTTCCAGCCTCTGTTGTCTTGGCTTTTGGCAATCCATGGCACTGTGGATCTCTAGTGACCCCCGAGGAGAATTCTGCTGCTTTTTCACTAGCTAATCTTCAGTACTGAGCTGGTAAGTACTGACATTCCTCAAGCCTTGAGCTTTGATTTTTACTATAGTTTCTGAGCGAATGGCTCTCTAAACTTGGAATCTTAAATTCTTAGTAGCAGTTCCTTTAAAAATAGTTTACATACCAGGTGCTGGTGGCTCACACCTATAATTCTAGCTACCCAGAAGGATGAGATCTGAGAATTATGATTCAAAGCCAGTCTGGGCAGGAAAGCTCCATGAGACTCTTATCTCTGATTAACCATCAGAAAACTGGAAGTGGCCCTATGGCTCAAGGGATAGAGCACTAGCCTTGAGCTGAAGAGCTCAGGGACAGCGCCCAAGCCCAGAGTTCCAGCCCCATCATACACACACACACACACACACACACACACACACACACACACACACACACACACACACAAAGTCTAAAATAGTCTACAGAAAGTCACCTGTGGTAGCTCTGAGGGGAGATGGAAGCACAGGGCAGTCAAGGTTCCTCTTTCCTTCTTTCCCTCAGGTGCAGAAAAAAAAAAGATAAAGAGAAGCTGAGCCCCAGTATGATACAATAAAATCCATTTTGAAGAGAAGAGCCTACATGTGAAGGATTCTGAAGAGCTGCTGAGGATATTGCAGTGAGTACATTGCTAAAGGAAGCTGACCTAAGAAACCAGTGGAGAAGAGGCTGAAGAAGAGAGAGCGAATCTCTTCCAGACAGAAGGGATGCAATGGGTGGCAAACATCTTGCAACTGGCAAGCATCTTGCGGGAATCAACTGAATATGGAAGGCTGGTGCTGAGACAGAGAGGAGTCAACTCTTGATGACTTAAAAAAATTACCTTTAAATAGTTGTACAGGGGAGTTACCATTCCCAACTCAGTTATTTTTTTCTTTTGCTATCTTTTTTTTTTTTTTTTGGTCAATTGTGGGACTTGAACTCTGGGCCTGGGCATTGTCCCTGAGCTCTTCAGCTCAAGGCTACTGCCCTATCCCTTGAGCCACAGCGCCACTTCCAGTTTTCTGGTGATTAATTGGAGGGAAGAGTCTCATGGGCTTTGTTGTGATTGGGCTGGCTTTGAACCTCGATCCTGAGAGCTCAGCCTCCTGAGTAGCTAAGATTACAGGTGTGAGCCACTGTGCCTGGCTCTCGACAAGTCAGCTTATGAATGCAGTACATAATCTTGATCGATGTCATCCCTTTCATCATTCATCTCCAAGCCTCGCAGCTCTCTTTCCCCTCAGTTTTCATAATTTTGCAGGATACACATTACAGTGTTCGATGTTGCTTTTGGATTTTTGTTCCCAAAGCATGCACATTTTCTGGAAATGTGGGTTTTTTAGTGCATACTTCTCTTTCTATGTAGCCCAGGCTTGGGCTTTCTGAATACTGTGCTTGCCACTCTGCCAATACCCACCCCTACCCTGAAGGGACATTTGTTTGCATTTTAGGACCTATATGAAAATATTTTATTAGAACTTTGGTTAGCAGACAGCTTATTATATCTCAATATTTGTCTTCTCTTTCATCCATGTATTAACATTTGTGACTGAGCTGTTGGAAAAATGAAGACTGTAATTGTCCGTCTGCAGTGCCGCTGTACCACAATGCCAATAGGAAGTAAACAGAAATACAATGAAGGCCTGGCAACTGTGGCTTATGACTGTCATCCTAGCTACTTAGGAGGGTGAGATCTGAGGGTCACAGTTTGAAGCCAGCTAGGGCAGGAAAGTCCAAGATTCCTGTCCAGTTAACCACAAAGAAGCCACACTTTCTCTCTCTCTCTCTCTCTCTCTCTCTCTCTCTCTCTCTCTCTCTCTCTCTCTCTCTCTCTCTCTCTCTCTCCCTCTCTCTCTCATACACACACACACACACAAACACCCCCACACACATACAAGAAAGGCATAATCGAGTAGCATCTATAATCCTCAAAAATGACTTTTCTCGGGGCTGGGAGTTTGGCCTAGTGGCAGAGTGCTTGCCTAGCATACATGAAGCCCCGGGTTCAATTCCTCAGTACCACATACATACAAAAAAAGCCAGAAGTGGTGCTGAAGCTCAAGTGGTAGAGTTCTAGCCTTGAGAAAGTCCAAGGACAGTGCTCAGGCCCTGAGCTCAAGCCCAGGACTGGCAAAAAAATGACTTTTCTCTAGCCCTTCCTCCATTGCATTATCTGAAACATGGGTATCTCCATCTTTGACTTGAGTATGGAGAAGGCCACAATGTAGAAATGACACAGTGAAGATCTGGACAGAGATTCGGAGTCCTAGGAGCTCCAGGGGGTAGAGCTACCTACCACCTTATCTCTGGACTCATACTTTCAGAGTTCATTTATTTCGTGAACGAGAAATACATTTCTATCTTAATAAGCCTGTGCTAATTTGAGTTTGCTGTCACTCACAGTGGAATCTAATATATCCCATTAAATTTCATCTTGATAGATTGGGACCATCACTTTGTGCCTTTGGGTCCTGATGTCATTATTCACCATCTCTTCTACCCCATCCAGCTCTCTGTCATCCGGTAATGAGATCAGTGTGCCATCTGTGCCTCCGTGCAAGTCATGAATAAATTGAGGGCCTGAGAGGGCTGTGGACAGCAGACTCGAGCCTGCTCCAGCAAGAGCTCTCATTTGGGTCATTAGGGTCCTGGTGATCTACTCACCTTGCCTTTCAAGGGCACAGATCCCATGAAGGGATCTGATAAATGTCACCTATAGATTGTCAGTCAGGACTGTCCCTCAGGCTTGTGAATACACATTGCTGGCCCCATCCGAGTTTCAGACTCAGTACGTGGGTGGTGAAACCCACATAGGTATGCCTCTATCAAGTCTCAGTTGATGTTGACACTGAGGGTCTATGGACTACACTTTGACGAATAGCTAAGCTGGAATATGGACTGTGGCGGGGAAAGGATTTTGAAGTGGAGTGTGGCTGTGGAGGCCAAATTAAGTAATTAATTAATCGATCAATTAATTATTTTTCTGGTCCTGAGGCTTGAACACAGGGCCTGAGCACTATCTCTGAGCTTTTTTAGCTCAAGGCTAATACTCTACCACTTGAGCCACAGTTCCAATTTTGGCTTTTTGTTTTGGTTTGGTTAACTGAAGATAGGAGCCTTACAATCTCTCCTGCCCTGGCTACCTTTGAACTGGGATACTTAGATCTCGGCTTCCTAATTAGTTACTATTATAGGCTCAAACCATCTGAGCCTGGCTGGGAGGCCAGTTCTTTAAAGAACTAAGAGAAGAGGGATTACAGAGCTTCAGGAAGAGGGCTGGACTCTAGTGGGACTGGGCCACTGCTCCTGTGGCTATATAAAGGAGCTAGCCTTTGCTTCTGGAATGCTGCAGTGGCTGTTATTTTCTCGGTAGAGAATATGCAAGAGCATTCATGGAATCATTAACTGTTAGCCATGTGAGGAGAAGAGATGAAATAGGGAACAGTAGCCAAACTTCAAGCACAGCTGAGAGGTTGTTCAAAGAGGAAGTGGACTAGTCTTTCTGTAAGTATATAAAGGAAAGCTTCTAAATGCTAGTGCATCAGCAATTCCTTGACACCAGCCACATCAGTCTTTGGGTACTCTGCTCACTTGGTGAGCAACTACTTCTTATTGAAGAATAAATGAGTGTGATGTGCAGTAGCCAAGTCTTTAGTTTACACTGTTCTCTTAGAACAAAACAGCACCTTATTTGTTTTTACTTGGGTATGTTTCTAATGCCACAACACTACTTCTGGCTTTTTCTGTGCATGTGGTACTGAGGAATGGAACCCAGGGCTTCATGCATGCTAGGCAAGCACTATCACTGAGACACACTCCCTGCTCCCCTACTCACTTTTCGTTTTGGCCAGAGTATCACTACCTATCTCAGGCTGGCCTAGACCTCACTATGTATCTCACTTTGAACTTGAGATCCTCCTACCTCTGGTTGGTTTGTTTGTTTTCTTTTTAGTGCTAGCTCTTGATCCCAGGACCCAGCCCATGTTAAGCAGCTGTTTGACCATTGGTTTATATCCCTAGGCCCATTATTGTGTTAAGAGAGTTGATCCTTCCCACAATCATCAGAGAGCATTATCACATCTCAAAAACCAAAAGTACAACTTCCAAATATGCAATACATTTTTCTTTCTGAAGTTGAATGACAAGAAATTCCAGCAGGTTGAACACATTTTCAGCAGCCAAACCTGAGTTCTAGCACCTTCTCTCTGGACACATGAAAAGTATGGGAATTTGTAGTGGCTTCATATTCAGTTAAATGTGCATGACTCGCCTACAACCACTTCTGGCTCTGAGGGGAAGAAATAAGGACAATAGTGATGAGAACCCAGCTTTGTCATTTGACCCAGTCCACACAGTGAGGTGAAGACCAGCTGCCCTGACTTGGCCACGATGAAGGGGTGGTCTCAGTCACACAAGCCCCTGGCAAAGCTGGGATATTGGTCACTTGTGTGGAGGCGGGCTGTCCAGGGAGCCTGGCACACACACCACCCACTGACTTAAAGTGTGCCGCACTGCCCGACTTCTGTTTTTGAAGCCAGAACCCACACTGTAATTCAGGCTGGCCTGAAACTCTCTGTTCCTGGCTGGCATGCTAGCACTGAAGACCTATCTCGGCCAGTCCAGCTTCTTGAATGGCTAATTGAAGAGTCTCGTGGACTTTCCTGCTCAGGCTGGCTTTGATCTGTGATCCTCAGAACTCAGCCTTCTCAATAGCGAGGATTACAGGTGTGAGCTTCCAGTGCCTAGGAGCCTGCAACTCTTGAGTTGAATGTCAAGATTCTCTTATCTCAGATATTATAGGTATTTGCCGACATATCTGGTCTACCACTGTTTTTGTTTGGTTTCAATACTGCTGGTTGGAACATACAGTCTCATACTTGCTAAGAAATATTTTGAATTCTTTATTACTTGAGCCCTGGATCCTTTTTTTGCTTTATTTATTCATTTATTTTTAAATAGGATTTCTCACTTTTGCCCCAGTGACCTCTAACTGAGATCATTCTACCTCTGCCTCCCTAGTCGCTATGATTTTAGGTATGTACTACTGTGCCGGCCCCTCACTGCTGTTTTGAGTGCTGTTAGGAAGCAGAGCTGGCTTCAGGTATGGGGCTGTATAGGGTAGTTAGTCACAGAGCCTGTACTCTGATAGACGCCAGATTTGGTTTTATTGTTTGCTGTCAACACTTGAAACATAATCATTTTTTATAAAAAGTATCTCCTACTTTTTATTGTGTACCAGGCCCTGCACTTTGGGTAGTTAGTCCATGCATTATGTAAGAAAGGAACTGGAGTTCCTCCTTTTCTTTCTGCCTTACCATTAATAGGCTTTTTTTTCTCCATCTGCCTGCTTTCTTCTCTCTCTTCTTTCTAGATTTCATGGGTGAAAATTTTTAAAAGGACACATGGTATATGGCAATGGTTAATGTCTAGAAAACTAAAATAGGTACAAACACAGTCTTTTCTCCCTGAGATGTGTCTCCCAGCATCAAAAAGTGAGCTACAGATGGAAACAAGATAGGCAAAGTTTAAAAAAAAAAAAAAAGAGAAGAAAAGAAAGAAAGTAAGGGGGCCGGGAGTTTGGCCTAGTGGTAGAATGCTTGCCTCGCATGCACAAAGACCCGGTTTTGATTCTTCGGACCGCATACATAGAAAAAAGGTGGAAGTGGTGTTGTGGCTCAAATGGCAGAACTCTAGCCTTGAGAAAGCCCAAGGACAGTGCTCAGGCCCTGAGCTCAAGCCCCAGTACTAGCAAAAAAAAAAAAAAAAAAAAAAAAGAGTGTGGTAGAGAAAGCAGGCAATTGGGGTGTGTGTCCTGGATGGAAGGGAAGCCCCCGAGCCAAGATGAAAGGGTGGTAATTGGTAGTGAAGAGAGAGTGTCAAAATAGAGGTGACAATAACATGCACGCTGGGTGCTGCTACAGTGGAGAGTCCACTGAGGAGTCTCTGAAGCTCAACTCTAATTTTATTTCTCTGCCTTATTGGTTTCTTAGAAGTTTAACATCATATTTTTGCAACAGCAGTGTCCCCTTGGGTTGAAGGTTTATGTTCTGGCCATTTTAAATGTGGAAATAAAGGAAGTCAGGGGTCTGGCGCTGGTGGCTCACGTCTATCATCCTAGCTACTCTGGAGATTGAGATTGAGGTTCAAAGCCAGTCCAAGCATGAAAGTCCATGAGACTCTTATTTCCAATGAACCACCAGAAAACCAAAAGTGGCGCTGTAACTCAAAAGGTAAAGTGCTAGCCTGAGCTGAAGAGCTCAGTAATAGCGCCCAGGCTCAGAGTTCAAGCCCAAGACCAAAAAAAAAAAAAAAAAAAAGTCAGAGGACCAAGAACAGAGCAAGAGTAATGTGGCTTAGCATGTGGGCACAGAGCTGGGGATGAGGTTGGCAAGGTCACCTTGGAGAGCTGGCAGAGTTGTGTCCTCACTCTGACTGGGCCGCCCAACGGAGAAAAGTCCCTGGGGATTGGAGATCAAGAGTGCAGGCCTGTCCCTTGAGGAAAGCACTGGTCCTCCTAAAGGCCACAGGCCAACAGCCTTCACCCATAACATTTGTCCCTTAGTGACTTGGGAGTATGCTGTGGTCTCCAGTGGGGGGAAGCAGGGGGCTAGGGCCTGTGGTAAAGGACAGGCTCTGGAACTTTTCCCACAAACTCTAGCTGGACACCAGTAGCTCACACCTGGAATTCTAGCTACTCAGGAGGCTGAGACCTGAGGAGCACAATTTGAAGCTAACCCAGATATAAAGGTTCATAAGACTTTTAGCTCCAATGAACCACCATGGAAACCACCACCAACAAAAGTAAATGAAAAGAAAGAGCCCGAGGCTCTGAGTTCAAGCTCAGGACCAGCACATGAACTGATGCATACAACACAAACAGAGGTAGACTCAGACAAGAGACTGGGCCTGGGCCCTGAAGGAACCTCTCTTCCCCAGGCTTACCTCTCTCATCCACTGGATGTGGACACACAGAGTTAACAGTTACTGTTGTGAAGATCTACACAAAAGTATTCTGGCCTTCTTTGGCAGACAAAATCCCAAGAAAGGGGCTGGGAGTTTGGCCTAGGGGTAGAGTGCTTACCTAGCATGCATGAAGACCTGGATTCGATTCCTTGGTAACACATACATAGAAAAAAGCCAGAAGTAGTGCTGAGACTCAAGTGGTAGAGCTCTAGCGTTGAGAAAGTCCAAGGACAGTGCTCAGGCCCTGAGCTCAAGCCCCAGGACTGGAAAGAAAACTGCAAATACAAAGTGAAGGGTGGCTGGAGAGAATAATTTTTAGAGCTCAGGCAGTGTGTGTGTGTGGGGGGGGGGGGTGTGCTTGTGCATGTGTGTGCGCGTCCCTTGTTTCATTAAACTAAGTGATAAATGACTTCCAGGTAGAAAGGCACAAAGGCAGAGGAGAGTTTGGGAGTGGCAGTATTTCTAGAGGAAGGATGTAGAACCAGGTCTTAGCTGCTTCCTTATGTAGTAAAAGGTATCCTTTTTCAAAGCTCTGTATCAACATGATATAAAAACTCAGAATAAGGTTGTTAATAGCTAATTTTAAAATTATCATGCCTTTCCAGACAGTTCTGGAAGTAACTTTTATGATATAGTAGATACTTAAAAAAAATGTTGGTTGGGAGTTTGGCCGAGTGGTAGAGTGCTTGCCTAGCTTGCACAAAGACCTGGGTTCAATTCCTCTGCACCACATACATAGAAAAAGCTGGAAGTGGTGCTGTGACTCAAGAGGTAGAGCTCTAGCCTTGAGAACGACCAAGGACAGTGCTCAGGCCCAGGGCTGGAAAAAAACTGTGTACTGTAAAGTCCCCTCCTCTGCCTTTGAAAACAAATTTATAGTTGTATATTAAGAGAGTCTTCCTAGCCAAGTAAATATTTAAATTATTCAAGGAAATGAAGACAGTACCAAAAGTTTATTAAAATTAGATATAATTGAAGCTGGGCATGGTGGCTCACGCCTGTAATCCTAGCTACTTAGGCAGCTGAGATCTGAGGATCATGGTTCAAAGCCAGCCCAGGCACTAAAGTCCGTAAGACTCTTATCTCCAATTAACCACTAGAAAACCAGAAGTGGTGCTGTGGTTCAAAGGGTAGGGTGGTAGCCTTGAACTGAAGAGCTCAGGGACAATGCCCAGGCCCAAAATTCAAGCCCCACACAGACAAAAATAAATAATTAAATAAAAATAGAGACAACTGAATGGGTGTTATAGGATGAATACTTAATTTTTAGAATATTTTGTTTTCTCCTAAAACATATATTAAGACAACTTAGCCTTGGTGTAACAAATATTTCCTCTCACCCCTAAAATACTGTGGTTGGAATTCAGAGCCTAGACATGTGCTCTACTACTGAATCACTGCTCCAGTCTTGATTTTGCTTTTTTTTTTTGCCAGTCCTGGGCTTGAGCTCAGGGCCTGGGCACTGTCCCTGGACTTTCTCAAGGCTAGAGCTCTACCACTTGAGCCTCAGCACCACTTCCAGCTTTTTTTTTTCTATGTATGTGGTACTTAGGAATCGAACCCGGGTCTTCATGCATGCTAGGCAAGCACTTTAACCACTAGGCCAAACTCCCGGCCCCTGATTTTGCTTTTTTTTAATGCCAATCTTGGGGCTTTAACCCAGGGTCTGGACCCTGTCCTCAGACACATTTTGCTCAAGGCTAGCACCCTGCCACTTGAGCCACAGCGCCACTTCTGGCTTTTTCTGTGTATATGGTTCGGGGAATTGAACCCAGGGCTTTGTGAATGCTAGGCAAGCATGCTACCACTAGGTCACACTCCCAGCCCTTTGCTGGTTATTTTTGACATATGGTCTCACTTCTTGTCCTGTGATGTCTGGACCTTGGCAGTCTGTTTTGAGTTTCTCATAGTTGCTGGTATGACTGCTTCTCTTTATTAAAATGGAGTCTCATGAAGTTTTCTGCTAGGTCTGCCCTAGAACCATGACTCAATTGACTTCAGCCTCCCACACTGCTGGGATGATAAGGGTAGGGATGGGGGTGGGTGGTAGGAGGATATGGGGGAGACGGAGAGTAGAAACCCCTGCTCTCATGGCTCTGCTGAGAAGATCTTGAGAACTTTTCTGCCCAGGCTGGCCCCAAATGGCAGGCAGTCTTCCCAATTTCAGTCTTCCAAGTAGCTAGGTTACAGGCCAAGGGTGCCTGGTACAACCATTACATTAAAAAAAAAAAAATCTATCTTTAGAGAAGGTTTTTGCTAAGTAGTCCACCAGAGGGCAGTATTTGACAAATGTTTGATTAAAAAAAAATTCATTATCATGCACAGAAAGGGTAAAAACTTGATTTGCTTCATCAACAGTGATATTATGGGGAAGCGCTTCCATCCACTGTGGGGGAGGAAAGGAGTAAAGCATGCTTGCTTTTCCTAGCACTGCAGAGTTCCTAATACAGCGCATTCTAAGTTGGAAAAGGGTGTGTTTGTGTCATAGTTTTTAAGATGAAAGAAGCAATCAAAGGAACTCAGAATGATTTAGGTAGTACTTTACAAGCCCTGGATTGATCCCATTGGCTTGCTAAAAAAGAGTTTGGTTGTTTTAATTCAATCTCTAACACACTATTTGCCCTCCCTGGGAAACCATCCAAAGTTGGCTGCCTTCCATATGCTAGAAAAAGCCCAGAGCCAAGGCCAACTGTGGTTTTGAGTGAGGCAGCAGAGCAGCAGCAGAAGAGGCTGCAGGCTGCTTTCCAGGGGCCAGAAACATCACAGCCACACCCCTGGGGGGGGGGAGGGTGTGAAGGGGCGGGGCTGGGAGTGAGGCTTGACTCCAAGAAGGCTGTTGATAAATATTTATCTTCTTGTCCACTTGCTTCCTGCTTTGTGGTCCTGCTCAATCTTACTTTGCTGTAGGTGCAACAAGAAAATATAAGAAATGCATGCACAACCAGACAAAGGGTACACTGTTATAGTAGTAAAAATGCCACACTGACCCCACATCCTAAGTCCATTCTCTTAGATGCTAACACTGACAACCATTTTTTAAATGTATTATTCAGAAAAGGCTCTATTCAGAAACTAGGCGTTTAATAACCATCCCAGGAATAATTGCAATGGCAGCCTGATAAGAAGGATCAGTATTGTCTCCTTCCTTCCCTCCTTCCTTCTTTCCTTCCTTCCTTCCTTCCTTCCTTCCTTCCTTCCTTCCTTCCTTCCTTCCTTTCTTTCTCTTTTTGGCCATGGGGTTTTGCACTTAGGGCACTGTCCCCGAGCTCTTCTGCTCAAGGCTAGTGCTCTCCACTTTGAGGTACTGCTCACTTTTAGTTTTCTCATGGATAATTGGAGATAAGAGTCTCACAGACTTTCCTGTCTGGTCTGGGTTTTGAACCATGATCCTCAGATCTCAGCCCTCCCCCCCACACACACAAAGTAGCTAGAATTACAAGCATGAGCCACGTGGGTCCAGCTAAGGAATTAAAATAAATTATTATTCTATGCAAAAGAAAGGAAATATACTTATTACCTGATGTATGTAAAGGAAAGCCCACTGTATATTACCTCTAAAACAACAATAAAGTAATTTAAAATAAATAAATGAAATTTGTTATTATTGTAATTGTTTTATAAATTTTTATTGTCATTATAAAGTTGATATACAGAGGAGTTACAGGTAAAGAGTACATTTTTTTTTTCTTTTCCAGTCCTGAGGCTTGAACTCAGTGCCTGGACACTGTTCCTGAGCTTTCTTTCCTCAAGGGTAGCGCTCTACCACTTGAGCCACAGCACCACTTTCAAATTTTTCTGTTTATGTGATACTGAGGAATGGAACCCAGGGCTTCATGCATGCTAGGCAAGCACTCTGCCACTAAGCCCAAGAGGACATTTCTTTTTGGACAATACCACCCCTCTCTCTCAGCATATTCGGGAATTTATCTTGCTCACTTAAAGGAGAGAGCTAGGCTCATGTATCTAATCCTAGCTACTCAGGAAATTGAGATCTGAGGATCATGGTTCAAACCAGCCAGGGCAGGAAAATCTGTGAGACTCTTATCTCCACATAAACACACAAAAGCTGGAAGTGGAGCTGCTATGGCTCAAGTGGTAGAATGTTAACTTTGAGCAAAAATGCTGAAGAACAGTGCTCAGCCCCATGATTAGCACCTCTCTCCCTCCCTCCCTCCCTCCCTCCCTCCCTCCCTCTCCCTCCCTCCCTCCCTCCCTCCCTCCCTCTCTCTCTCTCTCCCTCCCTCTCTCTCTCTCTCTCTCTCTCTCTCTCTCTCTCTCTCTCTCTCTCTCTCTCTCTCTCTCTCTCTCTCTCTCTCTCTCTCTCTCTCTTTTTCTCTCTCTCTCTCTCCCCCCCATCCCCACCACCTTTCTCCCCAGCCCTTCTTCTTGTTCTTGTGGGAAAGGCAATTTGGCCTGGCACCAGCAGTCACCCCTGTCTGCCATGCCCTATGGTGTCCTTGTCCCCTCTTTCTGAGGCTCCTGTGGAGAGGTGGCAGGAAGGCTCTCCCCAAGTTCCATTCACCCTGAATACAAGGCCTGTACATGAAAGTAGGAAACCATGTGACATACTGTTCAAGTGGGATGTTCTTAAGAGGACAGGCAGACACTGTTGGCAAAGGCACTTGCAGCAAGCTGAGATGAATGCCACCTCAGGATGGAGATATTTGCTAAGGGACAACAGAACAGGCAACACCTCAGTGAAATCTGAGTCACTCAGCATCCCCATCTAGGGGCCTCTGGGCTGCCTGCTGCCTCAGCTTTCCCTCTATTGTGGCCCAAATTAGGGGAGGGGAGGAAGATTGATATGGAAAGACTTTTTCCCTCTCTGCCAGAGGCTGGCCTCTAGCCGTAGGGAAGTCATGTTGTGTGAAAATGCATACATCTGAAAAGTCACTTTCTCAGTGGCATCAGCCATATATCAAGTGTGTGGTGGACACATGAGGCTAGTGGCTATTGTCACTGTCAGAACAGAAGTAAAATATCTTAGTCACGATGGAAAGTTCTATAGAACAGCAGGGCACTTTCCTTAAGTTTTTGATTCCCTTCCTAGTCCTGGGTATCTTAAACTTTTTGCCCTTCAAAGGTGCACACGCATGCGCGCTTGCGCGCGCGCACACACACACACACACACACACACACACACACACACTCTTCATGCAGACATAGGCATGTATGTACACATATGCCGTGCATACACATTACCGATCCTCTGTGTGTGTGTGTGTGTGTGTGTGTGTGTGTGTGTGTGTGTGTGCAGAAAAGTAGGCTTTTCAAGCTATGCTCAGGAAATGGAGCTGTGGCTCAAGTGGTAGAGTATCATCCTTAAGTGAAAAAGCTAAACAAGAGCATGAGGCCCCGAGTTCAAGCCTCAATACTGACAAAACAAAAAATTACACGCTGTGCCTTAAAAAAAAAAAAAAGAGCAACCACCTAGGGGCAGGGACAGGGCCCTGTCAACCAGTGGCAGAGCAAGTGCAGTCACTTCGCGTTTCTCTAGAATTACAGCAGCCTTTTCTGAGAGTGGCAAGTTGGAAGCCCTTTTATTACTTTGTCATGATATGCTGGATAAAGAAGTACAAGAAGTTCTAAGTCAAGTCCTTTGTTTATTTGGCTATAAAAAGCAGAGATGAAAAAGAAAAGAGAATTACGGCTCAGCCTTAGGCACAGCCTCAACTTTTAAATAGAAAATATTTGACTTGCACTGAGGAATGGCTGCCGGTGTTGTGTGGAATAATTTGCCAGACGGTCCATCCACACAAATGAAGTGAAGCAACACACACCAGATGGATGGCTGGTTTGCTGTGGAAAACAACTCTCCTGTTATTAAAAGTAAATAATGGCACATTAAGGTGTGTGACTTGCATAACCACTCTGCATTATGAGCTATACTAGAAAACAGAGTCACAGGGCAGAAGACAGCGAACGGTTTGCCTGTGGGAGAGTGTATTTGTCTCTTCAGGCAAGGATGAGGTTCTGTATTTACAATCTAGTTTGTCCAATTGGTCAATTGCAAAAGTTGCAGGTTTAAAACTTCTGCTTTGGGGCTTGCAGCCTGGCCTAGTGGTAAAGTGCTTGCTTAGCATACACAAGGATCTGGGTTCAATTCCTTGGTACCACATAGACAGAAAAAGCCAGAAGAGGTGCTGTGGCTCAAGTGATAGAGTGCTAGCCTTGAGAAAGCCCAAGGACAGTACCCAGACCCTGAATTCAAGCCCCAAGACTGACAAAAAAACCAAAAACCAAAAACAAAAAATCTTCGGCTTAGAGTCATTTATTTCTGGTGTCTTCTTTTCTTAAAAATTTTTTCAAAAGTTATTATAAAGTTGATAAAGGTGATATACAGGGCTGGGAATGTCGCCTAGTGGTAGATTGTTTGCCTAGCATTGCATGAAGCACTGGGTTCCATTCCTCAGTACCACATAAACAGAAAAGGCCAGAAGTAGCACTGTGGTTCAAGTGGTAGAGTGCTAGCCTTGAGAAAAAGAAGCTTAGGGACAGTGCCCAGGCCCTGAGTTCAAGCCCTATGACTGACAAAAAAGAAAAAAAATGAAGAAGAAAGAAAAAAAACTGATGCCCACAGGGGTTACAGTTTCTGAACTAAGGTAAGGAGTACATTTCTTCACCATTTGTCCCTGTGCCCTCCTTATCCTCCCAATAACAGATACATGAACAAACAAGACAGAAAACAAAAGCAACAGCAAAGAAAAAACCTCTTGTTTTCATTTCCTGGAGTTTATTTCAATAAATATTACTTTATATGGCAGAGACACACATAGGCATTGTGCCTTTATGTTCCTCTTCAGTCTCACTGTGTGAATGTCTACAGTCCTGTGATTTATCATGTCTTAGGGTATTTTAGATTTATCCCCAGTATTAAAAAAATTCCTTCCTTCCACTGCCATCATTAAAAAAAAAAAAGAAAGCTAATAGGACTGGTGGCTCACAATGGCAATCTTGGCTTTTCAGGAGGTTGAGGTCCCAGTTTGAAACCAGCTCTGTCAGGAAAGTCCCTGAGATGCTTATCTCCATTAACTAGCAAAAAGATGGGAGTTGTTGGCTAAAGTGGTAGAGTGCCAGCCTTGAGCAAACAAGCTAAAGGATAGCGCCTAGGCTCTGAGCTCAAGCTTCAAGAGAGACACTCTCTCTCTCTCTCTCTCTCTCTCTCTCTCTCTCTCTCTCTCTCTCTCTCTCTCTCTCTCTCTCTCTCTCTCTCTCTTTTTGCCAGTCCTGAGCTTGAGCTCAGGGCCTGAGCACTGTCTTTGGACTTTCTCAAGGTTAGAGCTCTACCACTTGAGCTTCAGCACCACCTCTGGCTTTTTTCTATGTATGTGTTACCGAGGACTCGAACCCTGGTCTTTGTGTGCATGCTAGGTAAGCACTCTACCACTAGGCCAAACTCTCCACCCCAGTTTTGTTTTCTTTTTTTTTTTCTTTGCAAGCTTTTTACTTTATTTAATTTTCCCCAGGAATAGTCACATTCAATATTACAGCAGTACACTCTGATGTGTGTGTATGTCTAGGCCATTTTGTCCTCTTCTTCCCAAACGTTTCAAAGTACTTACTCATTTGATAGAACAAGTAGGGAGAGGTAAACTAACTTTAATGGAAAGAAATACACTGAGGGTTTGCTGGGATTTCTACCACTATCACATCTAGTCCTATGTTCAAGTGGAAATTTTGATGATCCATGGGCTGGGTGTCACACAGTAAGCTAGGAGACTGAGGGAATGAAGATTCTCCATGAACAGGGACATATATTTTAACACCTAAAACTGAACTCTTGTAATCCTCCTTCATTTCTGGTATTTCACATATTACTTATTTATGAGCTATTTATGAGGAGTGTTGAGTGATAGGAACTTGATAGTAAGTAATAATACTTGCTTCAAATAATTCATGCACTGTGGCTCAGTGGCAACTGGTCTACCCTAGCAGGAAGAGGGACTGGAAGGCTGCTCCAAGGAAGTGATGAGGAGCTGGCCAGATAAGGGCTTTGAAGTGGCCAGGTGAGGGCAATGAAATAGATGGAAACAAGCAGAGGACCATGGTCAGGCAGGGAAGGGCACAGAAAGGGCTGAGTGCTGAGCACAGACAGGATGTTGTGAGGACAGGAGGGCCAGCTGACAGAAAGGGGGCCGGCAGCCACCATGATGAAGTAGGACTCCTCTCCTCCTCCCCCTCTCCGTGGTCTTGGCAGGATTTGGGGTTTTGTAACAAAAGCAGAAGTAATTTTCTCGTGCATTAAGTAGGAGAGTTGGGTGGTGGAAGTTTTCCTTTAAGGCTTCAGAGGCTTCCTCATGGAGAATGGATGGACCAGACAGAAAAGTAGTCATACTGTTTGCTTGCCATAGATATATGTTTCTTTTTTATTTTTTTGCCAGTCCTGGGTTTAAGCTCAGGGCCTGAGCACTGTCCTTGGACTTTCTCAAGGCTAGAGCTCTACCACTTGAGCCTCAGCACCACTTTCAGCTTTTTTCTATGTATGTGGTGCCTAGGATTTGAAGCTAGGTCTTTGTGCATGCTAGGCAAGCACTCTACTACTAGGCCAAACTCCCGGCCCGATATATGGTTGTTTTTGTTTGCAGTTTCTATTTGCACTACAGCTCCATTTCCAGCCAGAAGACCACTGGATTCTGTGATGTAATTGTGAGATGCGAGGCAGGAGAACCCTTGATCAGCATGCAGTGAGGTCTTACCACATGGATAGAAAGCTGAGAGAAGGGAACCTAATAAATTAGGGGGCCAGCTGGGCGCTAGTGACTCACTTGTGCAATCCTAGTTACTCAGGAGGTTGAGATCTGAGGACTGTGATTCAAAGCCAGCTCGGGCACAAAAGTCCACGAGATTCTTATTAACCACCAGAAAACTGGAAGTGCCACTGTGGCTCAAGTGGTAGAGCACTAACCTTGAACTGAAGAGCTCAGAGACAGTGCCCAGGCCCAGAATTGAAGCCCCACAACCAACCAAGAAGAAAAAAATTAAAGGGCCTGCCCAGGCTCTGGTGGTCATTGTTTTAATGCCCTCAGTAGTTTCAGAGTACATTGGTCTCAGGCTATTTAAATAATGACACTCTTGATGAGTCAGATAATACTTTTATGGCTCTCAAAACCATATTGAACATTTTACATACATTAACTCATTTAGAATTCAAATATGAGATAGGTTATCTTATCTACATTTCACAGAACAGGCATTGAAGTACAGAGAGGCGAAGTAGCCTCCCCACAGCCCCACAGCTAGTGGAGCTGGGATTTGAACCCAGGTAATGCACTTCCTATGCTATATGTACTTTCTATGCTTATGATGTCAACTTTGTCCTTTAGAAAGGACAAAATAAAATGATAGAATTGCATGGAAAGACTAGCACTCAACAATCCTAATAAATATAAAATAATCTTTGTGGGCATGTGCATTAGGAGTTACATTAGGTGACCTTTGCATCCATCATGGTGGTTATGTTATACATTATATAACACTGATATTATATAATGTATATTATATACCCTATATGTAGTATATACCTATAACAACGTGTGTGTGTTTGTGTGTGTGACTACATTTAGCAGCTAGACAAACAGACCTTTGTAAACTATACTAGGATGCTGCTAATTGTTTCCTTCCCAACCTGTTTGTTAGCCTGCTGAGTTTGGATTCAGTGCTCCAAGATTCCAGTCCCCTCTTGACTGCATGAGCAAGCAGGGGGTGCTGGTCTAGGCTGGCCAGCCCTCAGCATGTGCTAGAGAAGCAGAGCAGGAAAGGCAAGAGACCCTAGAGAAGCCCCATGAGGCCCACTGGAAGGACACTTCTAGAAGGGTGGGAATGTGGCTTTCTTGTTTCAGTCCTAGTTCCAGTAGCCTGGCAATGTCATCTGACCCTGGGCCCCACAAAGATTCTCTGTGCCTTTCAGTAAACTTGCCTACCAGAATGTGCTTATCTTGATTATCCTCTTACTGCCAGCCATGTAAGTTCACCTGTGCAGCTGGCACCCTGTACCTCTAGCTACTGCTTCCAGGTGAACAGTGAACAAAGTATACTTTAGCTGAGCCATTTTGCAACATCTGTTTCAGGATGCTTCCTGGGTTGATCTGGGCTTTACAATGTAATTAACTTGTTAGGAGGGTACCACCAATCAGACATCCCTGTGCACGTGATATTAAGGGACATTGTGGGACCTGCTTGCCTGGCAGGTTGGCTTTCATGTGGGGTCCAAGACTATTTCCAGGTTGAACTTGGAGGTGAGAACACTTGATAGTTTGCAGTTATTCACCATGCACCACACTTTGTGGAAATAGATTGCAGCAAATTGAGGAGCGATACAGGTCACTATCAGGCTGGTATCTGGCTGCCAAGTTAGATGTCTGCATGGTCCAGAGTAGGTGATGATGCTGGCCTCCAGCACAGGATGTCACTCTATCTGATCTGCACGCCTCCACTGCAGTCTTCTGCTGGTCCCATCCCTGTAGCTTTTGATTTTGTAGAGCCAGGAAAGCTGCTGGCTTTCCTGTTTGCTAGGCACTATTTGCATAGAATTAAGTAAAATGAAAAGTGAAATGACGTGAAGTATTAGAACAAACACGGTGTGAGCATGAAGGGTGAGTGGACAGAGCAGCAGGGCCTGCTTTCACGCTAAGCTTTTTACTACCTTTCCCCCCCAACATGCAAATAGAACTTAGACCTAAACAAACAAAAATTCACTATACCACTCAGATCCCCCTCATAAAAGAGAGCCTATTATATCTTAACGCTAGCCTCAATTCTCTCTTTTGTGCTACTGACACAAATTCTAGCAGTCTCACTCCATTTACTCTGTGTGCTTTTAATAGCACAGACTTATACTGCAATTTATTTCATTTAGAAACACTCATTTCCCCACTCCTCTATTGAATTCTTGCTGTGTGCAAGGCACTTTGACACAGAAACAGTGTGTGTTGCCCTGCATTTTGTCCTGCATTGGCTAACTGTTATGTCATCAGAACAGTTAATTTGGAGTTGGCAAGTTTGAGATCACACTTCTTCTAACAAAACTTTTAAAATGTGCTGAAACCAAATATATGTCCAGGTTAATCATCAAAATCCTTATTTCTCTCACTGTTGCTTTGTTTGAGAAATGATTGGTTGAAAGAGATAACTGCATCTAAAGCTTGAAGATATGGTTTGTCTCTGAAGGTAAAATGGTCTTAAGATTCTTAAGATTTGTATTCTTTTTTTTTTTTTTTTTTTGGTTGCCGATAGGACTTGAACTCTGTGCCTGGACGTTGTCATTGAGCTCTTCAGCTTAAGGCTAGCGCTCTACTCCTTGAGCCACAGTGTCACTGGTGGTTTTCTGCTGGTTAACTGGAGATGAGTCTTACCAACTTTCATGCTTGGGCTTTGAACCATGATCCTCAGACCTCAGCCTCCTGAGTACTTAAGATTATAGGTGGGAGCCACTGCCGCCCAGCTAAGGTTTGTGTTTTTTGATGACAGTTTCATGACCTCCACCTTGTGCTGCAGTCTTCTTTGAGACAGTGAACTTGCTTTACAAGTCCAAAGGGATTAATGAGGGATTAGTTCTAGAATCTCTTTGGACAACCTAGTTCCTTGAAGGTTCGTGTCTCATTTCTAAAACCTGTGCATATACATACAACCTGTTATAGATATTCTCTGCATACTTTCAATCTCTATAGATGACTGACAATCTCTAATATACTGTAAATCCTATGTGAATTGTTGAATTACTGAATTGCTAAGAAAACAATGAGAAAAAGGATACAGCCTATGTTTAGTATTTTAACTTTGTGATTGGGGAAGCCTTGGGATATAGAACCCACAGATAGGAAGGTCTGCAGGGCAACATTTCCAGCCTTGATTCTCACTGTTTAGTTTTTGTACTTGTACTGAGGTTTGAACTCTGGGCTTTCTAAGTCATGACTGGTGTGTTACCATTTGAGCCAGACTTCTAGCAAAAAACTAGGCATTAAGTCAATTGTGCAGGAACCAGTCTTGAGGAACTGTGAGGATGACAAACATCGTGGTGGAGAGCAGGACAAGCTGCAGAGCACAACAGGAGGAACTCCAGTTGCTGGCTATTGTAAAGGCAGCCTTTTCTTGCAATGGCCATTGGCTGTGTGTGTGTGTGTGTGTGTGTGTGTGTGTGTGTGTGTGTACGCGCAGGCACACATGTGTGTTTTGGGGGTGGGACAGTGAAGATGGAAGGCAGAGTAGAGAGCAGCTCACATCTGTCTCCAAAGTAGGAGAAAGCCTAGAAAAAGAGCCTTCCTGTCCCCACCTAGCAATGGATCCAAATATGAATAGCCCTGAAAAGCACAGTGTAACTGCTGGGCAGGCTCGGGGGGTGCCTCAATACACATGGGGACCATGTCTATCCTTGTGCTAGCTACGTACCCTTTTTGAAGAAGTTTCCGGGGTAAAGTGGGGCTGATACACTTTCTTCGATTAGATCGTAGTACCAAACCCTATACAATTCTAAGTTAGACAGTAGGAGAAAAAGATGAACAATAACCGAACAGTAATGTGGGTGTGGGTTTGGTCTCTGAATTTCATTGTGTGGTCCTCACACTTCTGGAAATGATGGAAGATGATGATGCAGCCTCTACAAGGTAGGAGGATGGGCATGGTTAGACTCCTGTAGACCTTCTGATAGTTCGTTAGAACAGTCATGAAACCATAGTGATGTCAGCTGAACTCAGGAACCAAAAAAACCACAGGAATCAAAGCTGTGGAAAGCTGGGGGAAGGGGCGCCAGCTGTGGTTCCTTTGTGGCTTCCACAATAGGACAGTAATGAGAGCACATTGCATATGCTGCCAGGCAAGCAGGAAGACTGGTGCAAGTTCAGTCCTACCTGGTATCCTACCTGTTATCCTATGTTGGGAAAACCTAAAGTTCCAGGTTCCCCCATGCTGAAGACCAGGAAACCACAGAGGTGCAACCACTGGAAGCTGGGCAAAGCTGGGTGAAGGTGGGAGCAAGAAGTGGGTGTCCAAGAGTAGGACACTCTGAGTGGCAAACCTGTCTGACCGGGTTCTATGTATTAATTGTGTAAATCATGGTGATACCTCAGAGGCAAAACATTCAGATTTCGTATGACAGGATACCATCGATTTAGAAAGAAACAAGCTGAAAGACAATCCTGATACTTGGGGGATATGAGAGGGATGTAGATAGCTGCGTATTTTGGTGTCTGTTTGTGGGTACCTCTCTGTGCTCCTTGACATGTGCTTTTCCCCACAATCCTCCTGATAGCCCCAGAACATAGGGACTTCTCTGAAACAAGGAGCAGGGCAGGAGTCATCTTCTTCCTAGCCAAGATCCTTGGGTGGGAAGAGGAGCTGTGATCCAAGCCAGGCTAATCACACTTCACCCCTCATTAACATCCCCATAGAAAGGTTAAATCCCTTGTCCCTGTTGTCCATTTAGCAAAAGAGGAATCAGCTCTATACCCAAGTCTGTAGTTGACTCCTGTTGCTGTGCACGTACGTGTACATGGCTTTTGCAGGTGAACATTTCAGAGTTGGCCGGGGAAGTTCTGCTGGTGGCTCAGCATCCCGACTGGCATAGTCTTCTCGCATGGCTTGATGGGATCGGTGCCTGGGGTGAGCTGCTAATGAGTCTGGGCAATGTTCAAGTTATTAGTTAACAGGACTGAGCACTAGAAGAGAGAAGCACCTTCCTAGTAGCCTCGACGGCGAATGGCTGATGTGTGGAAGATACACCCCCTCCCTTTGTGGGTGTGTGCTGGCCGTGGGGCTTGACCTCATGGCATGAGCTTTTCTGCTTAAGGCCAGTGCTCTGTCACTTGAGCCACAGCTCTATTTCTGGTTTTTTGATAGTTAATTGGACTTGAGAGTCCCACAGACTTTTCTACCCTAGCTGGCTTCAATCCATGATCCTCAAATTTCAGCCTCCTGAGTTACCAGGATTGGAAACATGAAGCACCAGTTCCCTGTCCATCCCCTTCGTTTTAATTTTTTTTTTTTACTATGAAGTGAAACCCCAACTACCTAATTTCTGTGAGGCTTTCTTGGTATAAACCTATTCTCTTCCACTTAAAAAAATGACCCCCAAATAGAAGCAGATACACAAAACTTTTATTAAGTGAAAGTTAGACTTACTTCCTGGTAACTAACCAGTTACAAGTGCATTTAAACTTCATGTGTGTAGACACCGTAGAAGTCAGATGGGACTTTATTGAAAGTCTCATGTTCTAACTTGGTTCGTGCCAGTGTAACCCAAGGTAGAACCATACAGAAACTCAGTACAAGCCAGTGATGACATCAGACTAGATTGGCAACACCACAGTCATTGTACAGCTAAGTATTACAGAACATGAAAGGCCAAAGACCAGACAACTATTACTAAAGTGATTCTTATACTAAGCCTTTCCTTCTACCTGCTTCCAGGGGACCACACTTAGAAAATCCTTCACACAGTGGGCAGGGGGGGTGAGGGGGGTTGGGGGACAGAGCCTCTTGGATATTTTACACTTAAATGGGCCACAGACACAGTAAACATTCGGTGATACTCCTGAGGCCATGTCAAGGAGAAGGCAGCTATCCCCTTGGGAAAGAGTAATTTTTACTGGTGTGCACATTTTCTCTCATAAATCTTTAAGCTGAAATATTTTCTTCGGTTCCAATTAGCACCAGTTTATTTTAGAATATATATATATATATTTTTTCCTGGTGTTATTTAGGAAAACATTTTGTAAAACTAACACACAAAGTCCCAAACAATGAAAAGCAAATAAAGAGAGAAGACATTCAAAAAACTGTCTTACAGGAACAGCATTTAGAAAAAACAACATTGTTTAAAACACTTGACAAACTATGTACAGGGTGCCAAAAAAGCTGGCAAGGAGCATGGCTGAGAAACAGTCACAGAAAAGGGTTATCAACCTGAACCCTCACAGGCTGTATTTACAGTCAGAAAAGTAGTCAGAAATGTAGTCTCAGAACATCCGAATTGGGCTAAAAAAAATCATATAAAAAGACACATTGCCTCTTCCCCACTAACTTCTAACCAGATAGCAAACATACTCAGTATGATCCTTAAGTACCACATTTAGAAGTGTGTTTTCCAGATTTTACAGTCACAGAACTTTCTCAACAGACGTAGAAGAGAATTGGAGTGGTAGAAAAATGGAGATCTTTATTTTGCTAAGGAAGGTTGGAAAGCTCTGGGTAAGGACTGAAGATAAGTGATTAAGGGAAAAGGTTTCAGCAGGAGGATTGAAGAAATCTGGGTATATTTGATGTCAAAATTTCAAAATAGAAGTAATTATTGCCAAGTAATTTTGAAAATAAAAAGATCAACGATTCGCTTTGTTGGACACTACCTTTGTATTTCATTCTTTGAAACTATACAACCCAAGGTAATTATTTTTTTCTTCTGGATTGACCATTAAACCCAACAGGCCAAACCTATGCCATGTTTATGCCATGCTGTACTCATTAACCTGGCAGTGTTGTGTGCTTCCTAATCCAGTTTACCAGAACATCTTCTACCTCTGGACACATTTTATAACAGCCAAGGTTTTCTTCACTTCTCCTTGAGAAGGAAAATGTAAACCATTTCCCATTTATTCAACTCATGGTTTCGAGCCCAGTGTTTCAGAGGAAAGTCTCAATGTTTTGTCTTTACAAATATCAGCCAGAAGAGCCCGGGAGGCATTCCACACACCCCTGAGGACTTGCATTCAATTCTATTTTGAAGAATTTGCAGTTGTGATGTCTCTCTGAAATTTTAAAATTTGGATTTGATACAAAATACATGCTACTCTTTGAAAATGCATAGTTTATAATTTCATACATTCATTCACTAACACTACAACCTTTGTAAGCAAATACCTATCCTAAAATGGTGGCAAGATTGTAGTGTATTTCAAAAGATCTCTAACACTGAATACATTGTCACATAGTTTGAAACTAGTGTATGTGCTGACACTTGTCACTTTCACACCCCTGTCTGTGAGCAGGAAGAATCCTGCCCTTGGATTTGTCTTTTTTAGTACCTGTTTACCAGATACTATTAAATAAAATGCTTTCTACTGATAGCATTTCTGCTAACTACCCCTATTTTAAATATTCAAGAATCTCATTTTAATATTTAGATTTGGTGCAGAAAACAATTCAAAAGATGGCTTAATTTTCTTGAAGGGAGAAATAGAACTTTATTTGTAGAAAATGGGTACCATATGCTGTCATCAGTTGTAACACAATAAGTTAAGAAATGAAGATTGTAAATGTTTTTGGAGCCATATGGGCCTTCCTGCAGGCAAGCACTTCATACGGCCTTGGTATACAAAATGGGAAGATGGCTTACTTTTGAAAAGCAGTTTTCTTAAATCTTACCATACACAGGGCAATAGAGATTTTGCAGTTACTGTTTTTTCTCTCTCCATCCCCTCATTTCAAAGAAATGACCGTAGGCCACTTGACAGTTACATTTGATGATAGTCATAAACCCTTTGGGACCTAGCAATTTTTTTTCTTATCCTGAGTTTTTCTTCTAAGTATATAGGATTTTAATATATGAAACACTTTGGAAACTATCTGGGCACTGGTTATCCCAGAAAATGTTTGTTTAAATGGTTGACCATAGTCTGTTAATTACAAAAATAGGAATTTTTGGGGTACATTGTAGGAAAATATGGATTAATGGTATTTATACATATACTTTTAATATATAAGATCCACATTCCTGAGTTATTTTATACCCAGGATATTTTTAATTACTGAAGTCATGGGACATTATATTTTGGGAATGCTGAGTTGTTTCTTAAGAATCTGAGTCCAGTTTAGCTCTTCAACTAGTTTTCTACTAGCTCTTAAACTTTCGAAGAATTTCCCCACACAGTCAGGATACTGTGAGAGAGGGTTTTGCCATCATCACAGGGGTTGGTCAAGTCCTAACCACTGATCTCTGTAAGTAGAGCAGAAAGTATAGGAAGCAGTTTAGAAAGTAAAACCAAGGAACATGAGTTTGAAGTCAGATGGTTTGTTCTTTAAGGCAGTGTAAGGGATCTGGGAGGTGTAGCTCGTGGTGTCATGCTCACCTAGCATATATGAGGCCAACACTGGAAAAAGGAAAAGAAAACAAAGAAACAATAATGTAAGAAAAAAAAATTGTCCCCATGGGCAAGTACTCAAGTGGGCGTGTTGGTAAGAGGAAACACTAGCTACTGTGCTGGGCTATTACAACTGTGTTGGGCTATCACAACTGGTCTAATGAACGGGGAAATCAGTTTTTTTGTCATGAGACTTGGGGAGCTATTTCATCTCAGAGGAAAAGTTATTTATGCTTTCATTTAAAAAGGGAACGATACAATATGAAATGCCAAAATGTCAGATGATGTTGTAGAAGCCTTTTTTGCTTAAGAGAAATGGTGTATATGGAAAGTTTTCTCAACCTTTCTGTGCCTAAAGTTGAAGGCAGATTGAACGATAGGGCCCATTCCATCTTCTTAACTGGAAAACCCCATATATTCCACTTTCCCTCCAGCCTAAGCCATACGACAGGCATTCTCTCTTACATGATATTCAGATTCCACAGGAAAGGGTGAACAAGGTTGTGACACAGCAGCCTCTCATCTTAGGGAGGTGAGCAGAGACCCATCACTGTCCTCAACACTGTGCTTGGCATGGTTGATGTATTCTGAGTAAAGACTTAGGGAGTCTTGATAGACGCAGATATATGGAAAGAGGGAAGGCCATTGTTAAAGAAGGGTTGTGTGGATAAGGGAATTTAGACATGGTCCATTCAGACAGGATACTAGCGAGCCTGAGAAGAGGGGTGTTGACAGAAGAGATGCTGAGGATGACTAGCTCCTCACTTGTGCTCTTGTGGGAGGCAACAGGTGTAGAACCGCTAGTTTCTTTGTGGAAGGCAAGGAAGATGGTAGCATAGGAATGGAGCAGCAGGAGAGGAAGTTGGTACCTCCCTAATGGCTGACTGCATACATGGAGGACAATGAAGAGCATGGAGGGAAGGACAATACTTTCTTGGACTTGGACAATTGCTAACTCTTTTCTCTTTCGAATTCTGAGGAAAAGTCATTATTATTATTTTTTTTAAAGAGAGGTGAAGTCCTTGGACCTCTACAGTTGATCTTTGCAGTGCTTGATAATTAATATAACAATGACTGTGTTTAAAAACAAGTTATCCAAATGGCCTAGTTTGCTGATAGAAAAGTCTTATTTACTTCTGCTAATTATATGAGAATATTAGTTTTTGTGTGTTTCTATTTATACATGCTTGAGGTCTAGCCCTCTTAAAAAAATGTCCTCAAGGGTTTATGTTCTGCAAAGCTCTGTATCAGCTCCTTACTATTTTCTGGGGGCTGGGGAGAGTTCAGCATTAAGCATCACAGCAGACCTCACAGATTCCTTGAAAGGTGATTCTTAGGCCCTAAGAGCTCCACAGAAAACAGATGAGCATCTTTTCTTGTTGTTTTCTTCTTCTCCCGCCCAATTTTCTCTAATATCGGGTCAAGAGACCTTGGGGACTTGGCCTTAGTAAGAAAATGTAATAATTAAGCAGCCTTGCACATTAAGTTTTGAGCATTTTTCTTTTTGTAATATCCAGGGGATCTTTTCTTTGAAAATTGGTAGTTACTAATCACACAGATGTATCCAACAGAGAAGAACTTTTAAAAAAGTAGTCTGATTAACCACAATTTGGCTCAGCTTCCTCCTCATTCCACTGCCCTGCCAAGTCTATAGTTACCTTCTTTTGGGAATGGAATTTTCTACTTCTTCCCTAACATTGGGCTCTTTTTTGCAACCCACTGCTGCCATGGCTTAGTGCTAACCATGACACAATGGGCTGCTTCTCCACGGAAGGAGGAAAACAGAGTTATTTCCTCTTTCCATATTGCATTTCTTTAAAAACACAAGAAAACCACCAGTCATCACAAAGCCTGCTAATGAAGTAGGCCACGGGCCAAAATGGCTTCTAAGGCCATCTAACTCTGACAGAACTTCCTGTGTATGCTTTTATTCTGAATTACAGACGTTAAGCTTGGTAAATTGATGGGTAGGGTGGGGGGGGGAGGTCAGAATGATGCTCATTCATATACTGGATATCCATACCCGAATCTTTCACAAAAAGAAAAGAAAAATCTCAGGCTTTCCAATGTTATTTAAATTGCATTCACATTTAAACATGACTTAACAGTATGTCCAGACATTTCCAATTTGAAGTTCATAGTACTTTTTTGAGTTGATGTCTCCAAATTACAGATTTGAGCTTGAGCTAGTTTTATATGTTCTGGCATCAGTTTAAGTATATGTAGCTAGAAAACTGAATACTTTTGGGAAAATCAAACTTTCGGTACAATAATTTTTTGTTCCCAATGAGTCAAAACTTTTACTCAGAAACTGCTTTTTAGCAATAGACTTCTATAATTAACAGCTGGCCAGAGCTTCGGGGCTAGGAGCATGGTAGCTGTGAAATGAGGGGTACATTTAGGGAATCATTGGCAACACGAATGTGTGAATAAGTGTGCTCTTCCACACTGAAAGGCCGGGACTGGAAGTGAGTTGAGAACATAGTGGGCCCTGGTTGTAGAGTCTTTCTGGAAGACTAAGAGCTGAACTAGCCCCACTAACCCCTTCATGAGTCATTTTCCTCCTTTTTACCAGCAATAATGAAGCTGACTTGGGCTGAAAACTACCCTGGATTGGCCTAGGAGGTGGGAGAGGGGAGAGTGATTCTCATATTCCTGTTGATAATGTATCTGATAGACACATTTTACCATCTGTAGCTACCCCCGTATCACTAGCACTTCAATGTAAGTCACAGTTTAAAATAACCTAGTCCCATCAACAAAGAGAGGGACTACTAGTAGAAAGTTAATTTGTCACCTGCTCACACCCTTATTTCATGAGAGGTTGATTCTCATTGTGATTTTGCCCTTTCACCAAAGTGCTACTCGTTTCTATGTAGAAAATCCCCTTTTTGAGACGTGGCCATTCCCCAAATACCTTGCCTACCAGTTCTGAAGCAAGGATACTCACTGCCAGACCAGAAGCAAAACAGCAGCAATTTTATAGCAGAGTAAGACTCACAGGCAGGAGAGCTTGGAGAGGAATGTGGGGAGAGGGGAAGGTTTGGCAGAGGGCTTTGGCACAGCAGGCAACACATGTCACCTTAAAACTTCAGGGGCTCCTGGCTTTTGTCTCCCAAGGCACAAGGCTGCTCTTTGCCAGCCCCTCATCACAGTGGTCACGGCAGGGAAAAGATTAAGAGAATCAGAATTACAGTTATTCAGTGCTTTGGGGCATGGCCTGGGTGTGCCAGGAGGCCGATGTCACTAGAGCTGGGTAACAACTCACAGTTTAGTTTTATAGGGGCAAGGCTAGCCTAAGGCTATTAAATTTCTGCCGTAGGTCTCCATGGGAATAATTTCTGGAGAGGAATGACCTCTTTTCTTTTTTTCATGGTAATTGCCCCTGTAGTGTCAACCTGTGAGCTGGTGGAGCTGCTGAAGGAATTGAAGCTGGTAGCCATGGTGAGATGGCAGGGGGGTGAAATTTACTTCCCCCAGTAGCTGACACTGGAGGCTACAGATGACATCTGCCCACAGACAGCTTCTCTTTGGTCTGCACAGTGTTAGACAAGAATTTGCAATGATTGTCAACCCTTAAATGTCAGGTGATATGCTATTTCTAAGTGAGAAGATCTGGCAGCCAGCAGCCTGATGTCTGCGTATTCTGATTGTCTCTTGCTGCATGTGGGTCTTCCTGGTGAGGGGGTTGTGTCATCTAATTCTCACCACCTCCACCAGAATTATGTGTCCATTTTGCTTGATCTGCATTGACTGACCACAGAACTTGCCCATTTGTTCTAAGGCAGCTACCTCTGTAACCTCTGTTACATTAGGAAGCTCTGTTAGCATTAGGAAGCTCCTATTTGAAGTAAGTCTCTCATAGTTTCAAACCATGCAGCAACACACACTTCTTGAGAACTCTGATAAAAGGGATTTTCCGAAGATTTCTAGACTGCCTCACCTCAAACAGTGAGCACCAAGGCTGTACACCTCCCCATGCCAGGCATTCCTAGTGATCCAGGCAACAGATTCCAAAGCTTGCTAAGAACCAAGGACGGAGTGACCTTCTGACCACTTCCTAGGAGTTGCACAATGAATGGAGGGCCAGCCATTCAAGCTCAGCTTTTCTTTTAGTAATATCACATACTTGGCTAATTGGCTAATGTTTGGATCACTAAAATCTTAGGAAGAAAAAATGCTTTCTTGTTACAACAGTGAGTGGATTTGGGGAAAAAAACCCCTAACATTATGAAATGGTTTTGGCAAAGGTTATAATTGTTTGTGCAGTTAATAAACTCTTGGTGGCTCTCTTCCTCATGTCCCATTCACGGGAACATGGTCACTTTCTGTTCACACCCTTGTATGACTCTGGGTTCTTTGCAGTGAAAAATTGGACAATTGTTCCAATCAAATATTATTCAAACTATTTAGTTATATTCTAATTATTTAGTGCTGAGGACAAAATTATTTTAAACTAGAGATCTTTTTAAAAATTCTTTGGATATATATATATAATATGATCTTAGAAATTTCTTTTTCTTTCTCTTTCCCTTTCTCTCTCTCTCATATAATATGATTTTAGAAATTTCTCTCTCTCTCTCTCTCTCTGTCTCTCTCTCTCTCTGTCTCTCTCTCTCTCTCTCTCTGTCTCTCTGTCTCTCTCTCTCTCTCTCTCTCTCTCTCTCTCTCTCTCTCTCTCTCTGTCTCTCTCTCTTGCCAGTCGTGGAGCTTGAACTCAGGGCCTGGGCACTCTCCTTGAGCTTTCTCAAGGCTATACTCTACCACTTGAGCCACAGCCCCACTTCTGGCTTTTTCTGTGTATATGGTACCAAGAAATACAACCCAGGGCTTTGTGCAGGCTAGGCAAGCACTCTACCACTAGGCCACACTCCAGGCCCAATTTTTGAAATTTTTACCAAACAGAATGGGCTAAATCTTGTGTGTGGTTCCAGTAGGTTGAGTGGAAAACTTGTGACATAGCATTCATGTTTTTTACTAAAGAATTTACAAGAACAATTTGCCTCATGCCTTGTAAGCGTATCTGTTAATTTGTTTAAGGTTTAACATGTACATGATCATTCTTCAAGTGACTTTTCCCATAATGTTTGGAAAACATACTATCAACGATAAAGGAGTAGCTGCTATTCATTCCATGGATTCTCTCATAAATAGCCATTCCATCTGATCTACATTTCTACCCTTGCTACAGAGGGTTAAGTGAAAAGAAATGCATCAAAACATTTCCTTAAAAGAGGCATAGCCCTTTGTTTGGAGAGCAGGAACTGTGCATAATATTAACACTTCCTGTCTGCTAAAATACTGTATTTTAAAAAATAAGCTACAATGTATAAAACCAAGGTCATTTCTCACAAAGTGTACGGTGTTCTTTGTGATTACAAAATGCTGCATCTTGTAAAATATTTCCAGTTCTGTAACTTGAGAAGTTGAGTACTAACGCTTATTATAAAAGTGTCATGGTCTTTCTGAATTGTAGGAGCCTAAGCAGTATATTTCATGTTTCATTTGGAAAATTAAGTTATAATTATTATTATATTGAAGATTACAGTTTTGCCATAACACATTTCCACTGTGATTCTCAGACCCACACAACGAAAGTTATAAAATAGGAGATTGTCTTCGAAAAAAAGGAACTATTTACAGAACGGGACTAGAGGTAAAATTCCCATTTTCATTCCTGGTCCTATGACAGATATATCTTTCATAGCATGCCTACCACTGGAAATGGTATTTTTTTTCAAAGTCAGTCATAATAAGCAAACCAGTTGGTCTTCAATACATTTTGTACTTTCTCTATGATGTGCATCACTCAGTGATATGACAGATACCTAAAAGTGCTACTCTCATTTGATTTAATGATCATGGGTTTGGCTAGTTACAATGAAGATGGAAAGCAACAGTTCTTGTGTGGAGGAATCATCATGGAAAAGAGGAATGGGGAGCAACTGTGTGCCGCTGGTAGGATTCCTTTCTTAGAGAAATGAAATTTCCAGTTGACCCCTGTTCCCAGCCATTCTCCAAAAAAGATCCACATTCTCATTCATATTCATGAATTCTGCTGTTTCCACTCATTTGTATTCACATATCTTCCCTGCATTCACACAGGTCAATGCTGCAGCTTGATGCGGTTGATAGAAATCCTACAGGGTTGTGAGAGAAAGCAGCACCTTGTCCATAAAAAGTCCATGGCAGTATGCTTCTTAACATGCTATTAAGGAAAATGCACATCTTTAATGGCTCTCTTTTGCCTATGAAATTCTGCTGATAGCTAACAGTCACCCAAACCGAGTGATTATAAAAAGAAATGACAAGGCTTCATATTCACAACTACATTCAGAAGAAGCCTTACTGAGTCTATGAATACCCAGCAGGCACTGCGCCTGTGGTTCAAATGTCAGTCTTAGACTGTGGGTGAGCTACAAAGAGCCAGGTTTTCATGGAATATTTCCCCCACCTCTCACAAAAATCAGTGCTGTCCAGTTCAGGTGAAATTGTATCACGTTCATATGAACAAAAACATGGTGACTACAAAAGACTTGAGACAATAAAACTCTTGTCTTAGGATTCTCCGTATCTGTTTTCACATACCTTTTATGCTTCCCTGAGGAAATGAGTAGTATTTACAGTATTTTGCTAAGCTTCTCCTGGTATTCTCACTCCCATGTACAACGCTTGCCACTTTTCTCCGCACCTTCTTAAGTGATTGCCGCATTTCATGAACAGTGCAGTCTGAAATGGGGGAATGGATTTCAGCAATGCTGTCTAATTCAGACCCTGGGCTGCTTGCAAGAGTGTGGTGGAGTGTGACAGCAGAGATAGCAGGCATCAGCACAAACCATCTTGACACCAAATGAGGAATACTTCAGCCTCAGAAAATTCTGCAATATATGTGTGGCTACCTTTGAAAAGTTTTTGGAAATCCCAAGATCTGTAACAGGGTCAGTCTGTATTGAAATGTTTCATCTGTGGCATGGTTTCATGAGCAGGCGAGGAATTGTCTAATGAAGGGCACCTTGTTCAGACAGCAAGCAGCCAACGATACGTTTCAGCTGAGCAAGCACATTCTTGGTCAGAAACCACTCCTTTCCAGGCTTTTGCCAACCCAGGGAGGAAGCATCCCAGCAAATGAGGTGGAGAGAAGGGCCTGGTGCTAGATGCTGCCTGCCAGAGCTAGGTGGAGCTGGACATTGAAGCCCCGAGGCCCTCTCCCCTGGCTTCTGGCATATGCTCTCGATGGAAGAGACAGCGGCTTCTGGCATATGCTCTCTATGGAAGAGACAGCGAGGGAGACAGAATGCTCCTGAATGTCACCTGACTGCCCAAGAAGATGAGTAGGAGTCAGGACTCCGCAGGCCTCTTGGATCTCTTCCCTGTTCTACTCCGTACCTGTGTATTTTCTTCAAGTTTTCTTCCTGCCTTCCACAGACGCTGGGCAGAACTCAGTTTGGAGATATTGCCTGATGCACACTCTGCTTTGGAGCTTGGTGTCGGGAAAGGGGCAGGAGGGAGGATGAGAAACCCTTTTAAAAGGAAGGAGCAATCAGGGAGAGGAAAAAAAATCACACATTTTCATTGGACCAAAATTCATTGTATTGCCATTTCATTTCCACAGGCCTGTGACTTCCCTGGGGATGCCCAGGGCTCCAGTTTAGCAGCCATCTTATCTATAACTACTCTTTTCCCTCCCCCTCCTCCCTGCCGAGTGCAGACATTAAAAAGAACAGGGTTCCATAAAGATGGCGTCAATTGAAAGTCTGGCTTAATTTGGCACTTCACTTGGTTAAAAAAAAAAGACAAAAAATTGGACTTGTACAATCAGAAGGTATATATTGCAGTTCAGAGCTTTTCTTCAGGTCGGCCAACTATAGCTGGTAGTCTCCTAGTCATTATATGCCTTCATACAGGGAATGGGCATGTGCACAGGCAGAGAAATACTGAGGATTTATCTGTACCCGTGAGCCAGAAGAGAACACACACAGACTTGCCGGCTGGCAGGATGCAGCCCCCATTCAGGCAGAAGATTCAGCAGAGTGTGCAGACAGCTTTCTTTTTCTCTTCACCTGTTCCCTGTCAGAAAATGAAGAAAGGACCTGACTTGGCTGGGCCTCAGCTTAGAATTCCACTTGGATTATGCTTGTGAGGGTGACAGCCTAAAGACCCTGCTCCACAGCAAACATCTCTCCTTCATCGTATTCCAAAATTCTGGGAGAGGAAATAGACTTAACCCATGTCATGCTCATCATTGTTAGATTTGTGCCTTAACCCAAGGGTCAAAACCCTGCCAAAGAGCGAAACCCCTATACCAGGATTATGCCATGCACTTAAGTACATGGAGAACTTTTCAAACAATTTGCCCAGGATTGACTTCCTCATGCTCACTGGACCAAGGATATTCTGGACCAGGTCAGAGTGGAATGTTATCATCTAATAGCAGTGCTACAGGCAGTGACAGGACACCAGGAGGAGAAAGAACATGTTAGGGTGGAAGAAACCAATGGATTGTTTCCTGGCTGACCTTGTAAATACTCACACCTACAGCACAGCGGGTGTATCTAATGCTGATCAGGAATCATATACAATTAGATAAAGCCCTTTCTTTTTTTTTCCTTTTTCTCTTGAAATAAGTGTTCTTTTAAAAAAATAATTAAGGGAAAAAATCAGATCTCTTTCTAGGAATATCTTCTAAAAAGTCATATATGAGTTCAAAAAATAAAATTGCCAAAATATATGAATGCACAAATGATGGATGTTGCACTGTAGCATTTCCTTATATCTCCCTTACATTAACAAAGGACATCTATTATTACGAGGTGGTCTTCTTTTACTCTTTAAAAAAAAACCCTATGTACAATCTCTACATATATATTAAGCTTTTCTCTGCGCAATTTCACTTAAACTTCCTATGTCCCCCTCCCTGCACAGTGCCACCTTTAGGTTACTTACACTTCGTTGCACAGGTAGAAAGGAGCAATAGGTCTTCAGCAGGGCGATTAAGAGTAGGGAAGATGGAGAATGAGTTTAAAGTTTAGTTATGGGCTTGGTAGCTTCTCCCTACTTTTCATACCACCACCACCCCAAACATACAAACAAAGCATGGACAACAGGTTAGTGATCCCAATAATTGGCCCAGTACAAGCCCTGACCCTACTCAAAGAGAGATTCCTAGACCAACATGTGTTTTCCTCTTGGTGTTCTATATGTTCCCTCTGAGGGAATGCCTAACAAATAACTCCAATATTCATTATAAGAAAAATAAAGGTTTAGGTCTTCTACTTATCCATGTAATGTTCATGTTGCTTATGAACCCATCGCCCATAAGCTAAAGCATAAAACCTATAAAAGTGCACTCAGAATGGAAGTTGGTTTGTTGACCTAATGGAACTTTCTGAGCAGATGGGGACATGTCAGCTGTGCTCTGTTGCTTAAAGCAAACCTGTCAGGACAGTCTAGAGTTCTCTATCTTTTCTGGCATCAGTCAGTGGTGGCATCTGGCGGGGGGGGGGGGGGGCGGGGGGCAGATGACCCATGGACCTGGCTACCATCTTGATAGACAAGCAGTGCAAATAGATTCGAGCTGCACTTGGTTTGATCCCTGAAAGAAGCAGCAAGGCTTACCAGATGGCTAACAGAACCACTTCTTGATTGAGTAGTGGCAGGTAGAGAACTGGTTGTGCCAACTCTTGGGTAAAAGCTTCTAATAGATCCCAGGAAGACTTCTAGATGTTTCCCAGTCTTGACAACTGGCTGTCCAGAACTCAGCTTGGAGTGAAGTCTGCTGGTTATTTCCACTGCCAATGGTTTTTCCAACTTATGCCATTCCGGGCTCTCCAAGCTAACAGCTCTAGCTAGCATGGTTCCATTGGGGGCCATGCTTAAAAAAACAAAACAAACAAAACAGACTCAGAAAAGATACCCAGAGTGCTGCTCTTTCTCACAGCGCATTGTGATGTGAACTGCTCCAAGAAGTCAAATGGAAAACAGAGAAAAGACTATTCACAAAGTACATAATGTTCTTTGTACAAATGCTACCAACATGTAGCTTATGTGAGTGTTTTAAGAGTAAAAAAGAGAACCTTGGAAATACCATAATTCAGAAAGCTTAGCAAAATATGCCTCCTTCTAGGAAAAATGGACTTGGTTGGTTCAACTGCTACAGAAGTCCACAGTTTTAAGACTGAGATGCACAGCAAACATAGTTGATTTTTCTTTTGCAAGGAAAAGGAAATCTTTCTAGCTGCTCTTGGCTAGATCCTCAGCAAGAGCAGAGAAGGTGGTAGTTTTTTCTTTTCTTTTTCTTCTTCTTTTTTTTTTTTTTTTTTGCTGTTAATTCCACCACGGTTCCTGGAAGGGATTTCCCTGGGCCTCCTTCGTTTCGAAGGAGAAACCCTTTCCAACACCTGCAGTGGAAGGTGAGAGAAGGAGCAGCTCAGGCACAGTGCCCATGCCTGGATCAGTCGATGAACCTCTGGCAGGCCTTCTTCCAGCGGCAGGCTGTGCACCACATATCCCGATTCTCCATCCCGTACACCTTCCGGCACTTTTTGCCCTCTCCCCTGGGCTTCCTGTAAGACAGGAAGAGGAAGTCAGAGGACGTTGCATGGAGAGCTTCAAGGAGTGAGAGAAAAATGTCAGACTTTAGTGCAAGCTAGATATTTTCCTGGCCATCACATAACTGTTAGAAGCTCAAGGGAATACTCAAAGGGATGTAGTTGTTCATCTGTGGACATGTTCATTGACTACATTCATACAATTAGATTAAATGAGCAAATATAAGAAATACCAGTAGAGAGCAACATTGCTCTATCAAATTTTCAAGTATGTATTTTCCCAGTGTTTCCTGGTTTCTCTTGTTTCTGAAATTCTGGCTGGGGACTTCATGAGTAAATCCTCCTTGATCCGGATTGAAACCCTACCTTATAGCTAATGTAACACAGTTCTCAGTAGCCCGAGTATCACCATTATCTGCTTTGTAGGAAAGCTTACTGTAAACTACTACATCCTCAAAATAGATTTTCATTAACAGACAAGAATGAGAAAAGCCCTGGGGACAAAAAGGAAGGGTACATTTTAGGCTATGGAGAAAGTTACAGAAAATCGAATCTCTGGCTCCTCTGAGCTAGGAAATTCTCTAGCAGCGAGTTTCATGCAGTCATACCTCAGGCTGACTATTCCTCTGGGCGGGGAGGACAAGATCGTGTGAGCGTGCTGCCTCTGCTCTCCTGTGCCCACTGGATGATGATGTGTTGGTGACACCTGGGGAATACACGGGAAACCATGTTGATAGAACAGATCTGTATCTTAAATGTTCATCTAACCATTGCCACATGGGCAGTGGTCCTTGACCACTAGGCATTGCAGATAAAATACCTTTATCTCAGAGACCACAGGCTAAAATTGTGTGTGTGGAAGCTCAGGACAGAAATTAAACTCAGCCCCAAACAAATGGTCAAAATAAAATGGTGACAATTTTCAAAGGAGAATCTTCATGAATCCTGTCTGTCAAGCAGAACAAGCTTTATAATGCTTTGTTTAGAAGATGAGGAATACCTAACAAGAGCTACAAGATTTATCCAAGATCACCACGGCTAGCAAGGCAGTGAGCACAGCACATCAAAGACAGAGCGCCTCTGTGGAGATCCTTCACAGCTGTAGTTCTCATATAATGCATTGCTAGAGCAGACCCTGGCGGCCAAATAGGAATAGGGCAAGAAGCCAAGAGCCTGAAGAAACGACCTCGTCTTCCACAAGAGACTCACTGAGCACACACTATGTGCCAGGCATGCTGACAATAGCTTTGATTTTCACAACTATTCTACACAGCAAGTGCTACCTTCAGCCTCATTTTCTAGATAAGGAAACCAAGCTACAGGGAGGGTAAATGACCTGTCCAAGCTCACAGCACTTGTGATGGCCAAGTGTGGGCTCTGCTTGATACCAGCGTGTGTAACGCTGCCATCCTTCTGCTCACCCTCAACTGCCCCCAGTTCCTCTTGGATCATTCACACGGTTTCTCTGTATTACCTGTTCTTATTACATCACTCCCCAAAGTCTCGTCCTCCATTTTTCTAATAAAAGAATAGTGATGTTTCAAGTAATTAAACAGTACTTGACCACAGCCGTCCAGGGAGCATTCCTGGGGCACATTTAGAGAACTGGTTTTCTCTAGCTCAGATATTTTCTGTTTCTTTCAAAGTAAAGGGGTTGCACACCAGTGTTATTTTTATGAATTTAAAAAACATACGTGCAAATAAAAAGGATATTAATGATTGTTACTGTAAATATGAGTCGTTCCATACATGAGTCGTATCATCTTGTTTTTAAGGTAAAGCTAGGTGAAGGTTATACTTAGAATTTATTTATTTATTTATTTATTTATTTATTTATTTATTTATTTATTTATTTATTTATTTTCTTTTTGCCAGTCCTGGGGCTGGAACTCAGGGATTGAGCACTGTCCTTGTCTGAGACACAACACCACTTCCAGCTTTTTTCTATGTATGTGGTGCCGATGAATTGAACCCAGGTCTTCGTGCATACTAGGCAAGCACTCTACCACTAGGCCAAACTCCCGACCCCAGAATTTATTTTTAAATGAAGGGTTTGGAGTCTGCGTGCACTTTTGTGTCTAGTCACATGGGTCCTTCAAGAGCAGAACGCTCCTCATCCCGCAGTGCACCTGGCTTGTACAGAATGCAAGATATCAAAACAAAGTGCCTTAGCTATCGAGGGCCGCAGATAATCCTCTGTTAGTCCTCACAGCAACCCTGCAAAAAAGTAATATTACTTTTATCTCTGAAATAAAGAAATGTAGAATTTGAGTAGAGAAATGAGTTACATGGCATCTTAGAAGTAAATGTGGTAATGGTAGAGATTTATTATTACTACTAAAATTTGCTATGTAAGTGAACCACAAGCTAAATACCTCATATGTTATCTAAAGTCATATTCTCTCTCTCTTTCTCCTCCTCCCTCTCTTTCTGTGTGTGGGGTTATATATACTGAGCACATGCTCTACTATTAAGCTACATCCTCAGCCCCTTCTTATTTATTTGTCAGGCGTGGGGCTTAAACTCAGGGCCTGGGTACCGTCCCTGAGTTCTGCTGCTCAAGGCTAGTGCTCTACCACTCTGATGAGGACTACTTCAGGTTTTCTAGTGGGTGAAGATAAGAGTCTCATGGACTTTCTTGCCTGAGCTGGCTTCGAATTGTGATCATCAGTTCTCAGTCTGCTGAGTAGCTAGGGTTATAGGCATGAGCCACTAGTGCTTGTTTTTCTCTTCTAATTTGAAAAAAAATTGCCATAATTTCTGCCTTACAGAAGTATATTGTCAAGGCTACCCAGTTAAACAGGAGAATTAGGGTTGGAATTGGTTTGTCCAACACTAGCTGGCAATTATCCAGAACTCTCTTCTGGATAATGTCAAATCCCTGCTCTTTTCACTCTTCCATGCTGCCACATCACTGATAGAAGGCACAGGCAAAGAAGTGAAAATAGACTAATGGGATTCTATCAAGTTAAGAAGCTTCTATACAGCAAAAGCAGCAAATAACCAAATCCAGTGACAGCATAGCTGGGTATGGCAGTGCACACCTATAATCTCACAACTTGGGAAGCAGAAACAGGAGGCGCATAGTTTGTTTCCTTTTAGGACTTATCATGGCACTCTATGTCAAAGGAAAAAAAATAACATCCAGAATACACAAAGAACTAAAAAAATATGACCAATTACCCCTAAACAATCAAGTTTAAAAAGGGCTAAAGAATGAAACATGACATTTAAAAAGCTGTGCAAATGGTAAGAAAGTACATAAAAAATGGAGCAATCTCAAAAGTCATAAGGGAAGTGCAAATTAAAACCACTACGAGGAAGTGGGGCTGTGGCTCAAGGAGTAGGTCAGTGATTTGAAGAGCTCAGGGACAGCACCCAGGCCGAGTTCAAGTCCCACAACCGACAAAAAAAACCCACTGTGAGCTATCATCTCATTCTAGTTAACTATAATCAAAAAAAAGACAAAAATTAACAAATGCCAGCAAGGATATGGAGGAAGCACTATTTCAAGTAGTCTCCATTTTAATCTTTCTTTCATTTCTTATTCTTTTCTAAGTTCTATCAAGTGGTATATTTGATGGGGAATATACTTAGTACTAACTAATCTCATTTCCAGATAAATAAAATTATTAATGTAGGTGTCCATAATGTTGCATCCTGATTAGAGTTTATAGAACCGAAACTATGGTAAAATTGTGGTGAGTTTCCTCTGATGTATTTGTGTGGTATGAATTGATGTTAAGTGAAAGAATTTCCTGGGGCCAGGAGCATGGCCTAGTGGTAGAGTACTGGCCTAACAGGCACAAAGCCCTGTGTTCTGATTCCTCAGTACCACATACACAGGAAAAAGCTGGAAGTGATTCTATGACTCAAGTAGTAGAGTGCTAGTCTTGAGAAAGCCGAATGACAGTGCCCAGGCCCTGAGTTCTAGTCCCAGGACTGGCAAAAATAAATTCCTGCCTCTGATCCCTATTCTACAGTAATGGTATCAGAAATAGTAAATATTTTATAATGGTAGCCTCATGGCAGGCACTGTGCCAAATAACACAACTTTACAAGGAAGGATTGGAATGGAGGGTATGTGATTGGCTACAGGTCAGAGTTCATAGTTGGCAGGAACAGGATTTGCAACTGAGCCTGATAGGATAGCAATATTTTAAAGGTTGTGCCCTATTGTGAATGTGTTGGAGAAATTTCTCTTCTTTATGACCTTTTATCCCTCAATTGGAATAGAAAAGATCTTGAGCCGGGCACAGTGGCTCATGCCTGTAATCCTAGCTTCTCAGGAGACTGAGATGTGAGGATCAAGGTTCAAAGCCAGCAGGGGCACCAAAGAACTGGAGACTCTTATCTCCAATTAGCCCCAAGAAAATGGGAGGTGGGGTTGTGGCTCCAGGTTAGGGTGGAGCTGAAGAGCTCAGGGACAACACCCACCCCCAGGGATAGGATGGTAGCCTTGACCTGAGGAGCTCAGGGACAGGGCCCAGGCCCAGAGTTCAAGCTCCATGACCCACAAAAAAAAAAAAAAAAAAAAAAAAAGGAAAGGAAAAGAGAGAAGACATCGACTGGTTTTGTCTTCTTACAAAGTGCAGCATGGATATATTACATCCAGTATTGACCATCAAGGGGAATGTGGCTTCGTGGTAGACCTATCATGCATGAAACACTAGGTACCACATAGAAAAAGTAGGAAATGGCTCTGTGGCTCAAGTGGTAGAGCAGTAGCCTTGAGCACAGCAAGACTCAAGGACAATGTCCAGGCCCTGAGTTCAAGTCCTAAGACTGGCAAAAAAAAATCAAAACCTCAACTTTAAAATTCTTACGTGGTTATAAAGTAGCATAATTGATGGAGAGAAGCTCTGAGCAGGTCCTGCATTACTGATTTTGTGAAAATATGCCTTCACAAGAGTAAATAGCGTCCACAAAGCAAAGTAAAAGTTAATGAGCTTAATTTAAGAGATAAAATTATAATGTGAGATTGTTGAAAAGTGGCATGTCTCTAATGGAAGTTGGGTGACATTATGGCAAAACTGAAGCAAACCTCTGGTGCACAGTACTGAACTCTGCATCCTGAGAATTTGCAGGCTTTCTTCAGTGATGATCTTGGGACAATATTCCTGCAAATAGCAAGGTTTACTCTACTATTTTGAAACTTTCAAGGAATTGAAAACAAAAGAAAAAAATAGCCCAAACCAATTAGTGAATTGGATAATTGAGTTAACAATCTAACAACTACACACTACCACCCCCTCCAAATTCATATGTTAAAACTCTAGCACCCTTCCTCTCCTGTGGTATACTTGGAAATAAGACCTTTAAGGAATTAAGATTAAATAAGGTCAAAGTGTGAGACCCTGATCCAATAGGATTAGTGTCTTTACAAGAAGGGACATCAGAGGGTAATACACACTTGTGTGTCACTTCCTTTCTCTCTGTCTTGCCTTCCATCCTTCCTTGCTATTGGCTGCACACAGAGGAAAGCCTGGGTGAAAAGACAGCCAGAAAATGACCACCTACAAACCAGGAAGAGAGCTGTCACCAGGAATTAAACTGGCTGACACCTTGATTTTGGATTTCCAGCCTTTAGAATGGTGAGAAAATAAGTACCTGTTGTTTAACTCACCCAATCTATGTTTGTTATGGTAACTTGAGCTGATTAATGAAGGAGACCAGAGCTCTTAGTTTTCTGTCATAAAACTGACAGAGAAAGGAATGCAGATAATTGGAAGTAAAAACAAGTCACTAGAGAAAAAGTTAAAAGAAAGCCTTTTCCTTCCTCCCTTCTCATAGCCTTAGGCTAGAAAAGATGGAACTTCAGTAGTGTTTGTAAATATATAGACCAGCCTTCTGAGTTACACATCTCTGGGAAGGGCCTTACTGGAGAACTCATTAAAACCCAGTGTTGAGGAAACCAGGCACAAGCAAATGAATAAGTAAAATTTCACAAACCTTAAAATTGTTCAGAAGGGGATTTCCCCTATTTTCTAGATAGTGTTCAAAACATTTCTCAATATCAGATCTCAAAGACAGAGTAACAAGAACTCTGACTGAGGTGACCATCTCCAGGCCCATTTGTTTTGGAGAGAGAGAGAGAGAGAGAGAGAGAGAGAGAGAGAGAGAGAGAGAGAGAGAGAGAGAGAGAGAGAGAGAGAGAGGGAGGGAGGGAGGGAGGGAGGGAGGGAGGGAGGGAGGGAGGGAGGGAGGGAGGGAGGGAGGGGGAGGGAGGGAGGGAGGGAGGGAGGGGGAGGGAGGGAGGGAGGGAGGGAGGGAGGGAGGGAGGGAGGGAGAGAGAGAGGGAGAGAGAGAGAGAGACAGAGACAGAGACAGAGATAGAGACACAGAAAGATACACAGAGAGAGAGACAGACAGACAGACACAGAAAGAGATAAAGACAGAGACAGAGAGGGAGAGGGAGAAAGATGGAATAGAAACTATAGTTTGGACATAAGTGAAATCATCACTAATAGTAATTCATTATAATTTAAAACTTAGATAACTGCCGTCTGAACTGATTCTGTCTCCCTGTGACGGCACCCCTGAGCCCCTGGATCTAGGGACAGGTACTAGCACCGGTCCATAAATGTGTGGGAACCTTCAGGAATGCTGGCCACCAGGAAAGCTGGTCCACCAGTAGGAGCAGGACAGCAAGCCCATTTCTCTATTTGTGTCCATTTTATAGAAACATTCTTAAATGTTCTTGTCTTTCTGGAATAAAACAAGTCTTTGAAAAATATCCTCTCCTGCCCCTTCTTAAAAAAGGACTAGCAACTCACATCCTTCCTACCATTCATTAAAAAAAAAAAAAAAAGACTAGCAAGCTCAACTGCAAAAAAGTCTTTGCTGCTATAGATAACACAATTAGACAGACTCAGAATGCTCTGATGAAAAAAAACCCAAAAACCAAAAACAACAGAAGACAACACAGCAGCTCAGTGGGCTACCCAGTCAGCTCTGCCACAGTCAAAGTTCTCTGCTACAGCCTCGCTGTTAAACCACACAAGAAGACCTGAGACATATCCAGTGTTTTACATTCTTGTTGTTGGAAAACAATATAAGGTATTGAACTCACCCAGTCTATGTTATTTTGTTATGGTAATGAGCTGGAGAGTGACATCACTTAGGAACTGAGGAGTCAGGCACCTAGTAAAAACCCAACAAGAGTGACTTCTCTGTACTTCAGAAGCAAAGGGGGAAGGCTTTGCTATTCTTGGCTTGACATCAGATGGACAAGTTGGCATATGCTTGTCAACGTTCTTCCCACTCAAAGGCAGGGAGGAAAGCATTCAATAATTCTGCTATTGGAGCTGCCATTCTAGGCTAACATAGAAGTGCTGTCTCAGATGTGCTGTGGAAAGCCACTCTGGGCCTTTTGATGTTTACCAAGGAAAAAATCCCCAGAAGAACACTCATTAACCTCTGACACTGATATTGTTGGATCAATGTTCCTGCCAGGAGCTAGCTAATACCTGTATGTCTAAGCTGTTTTTCTCTGCTACTATCTACTGACAAGGGTATTCTTTCAGTTTGACCAGCAACTACAACTAGTTAATGAAACAGGCAACTGTCAAAATGATTCTAGAGCCATGGTATTATTTGAAACTTAAATGCTAGGAGTGTTTTTTTTGGAAGCCATCACTACCCAACTTGCTGCCAGCAGGATGCCTTTTATTGTTGGCTATTCCTCTAAGGAATTGAATACATATTCATTGTCAGCACAGCATAATTCATTCAGCCACTTTCATTTTTTATTGGTGCCCCAGGAGGCTTTTGGACTTGCTGGGAACTCTGGGAATTGCCAATAGTTGACAATAAGGAACTCTTGTAGGGTCTTTGCAGGAAGGGGTAGAGAAGAGAAAAGAAGGGTCATGTCCATTATTCTAAGCCACTTTCTGACCCTTATCAGGAATTATATACCATCGAAGGTACTGATACTGTGGGTATTCTCTAATAAGCTACAGAAGATCCAAGACACTTTAAAATACATGGCTAGAAATCAAGTTAATTCCTGGTGATTCATTAGACAGAAGTAATTTAAGATGTCAAATTAATTCTTAAGTACTATTTAAGTCTGGCTGGATGCTTCCATAGTCATTACTTTTCAAATTACCCATCAGTATGGATTCTGTAGGCCTTGAAAGAAAAAACAATTCAATTCTTTTGTTCTTGGAGCTACAAATGACAATACCCACAATATAATTTGAAAGTAACAAATTTTAGATGGTAAACACTTTTTTACGTACAAGGTATGAGTTCAGCTCTTAATTCTGTAGTGTTTTGGGAACATAAATATACCATCAATGTAAATAATTTCTAACATGCTTCTTATCAACATTCTCATGTTTCCTAAAGTGCCATTACGAGCATCTTATTCAGAGACGTTGAGCCTGTCTGAACTATGAGATACCTTGCTGATGAGTTTATATTACCTAATAAAATATCATACTTTTGGCCTGGCCCTGGTAACACTTGCTTAGAATCCCAGTTACTCTGGAGGCTGGAAAACTAGTTCAGGGCTGGCCGAAGCAAAAGAGAAAGGTGTGGCTCAATTGGCAGACTGCCTGTCTACCAAGTGTGATTTTTTGTATGTGTGGTTTTTTTGCATTTGTTACATTTCTGTAATTTATTCTCTATGTTTACATTTGACTTTGCCATATTTCTGGCTTCTTTGTCTACTTACTGGAATGCCCGTGAAAGTGACCGGAGGAGACTGCCAAGAAATGCTGAAGCTGCTGCCATTAGGGGTGAACTTGGCCGATCCTGGAATGGTTACAGGCGGTGTGGCCTGTTAAATAGAAAACAGAGTTATTATGAAAGAACCTCCCCCACCCTCTGGGTTTAAGTTATTAATATCAAAGTAATTAATGGGAACCGTGTCAGGTATATTAATAACTTAGATCATCTCCTTGGCAGACTCAAAAGTCGCAAGCAGGTACAGACTCCCCCCCCCCCCCCCCGCAATATATATTTGACCATCCTGGGGTTTGAACTCAGTGCCTTGGGAACTGTCCCTGAGCCTCTTTGTACTCAAGGCTCGTGTTCTACCACCTGTACCACAGCACCACTTCCAGCTTTTTCTCTGAGTAGTTTATTGGTGATAAGAGTCTCATGGACTTTCCTGCCCAGGCTAGCTTTAAACAGTGACCCTCATATCTCAGCCTCCTGAGTAGCTAGGATTACAGATGTGAGCCACTGGCACCCAGCTAGGTACAGATTTTTTTTTTTTTTGCCAGTCCTGGGCTTTAGCTCAGGGCCTGAGCACTGTCCTTGGACTTTCTCAAGGCTAGAGTTCTACCACTTGAGTCTCAGCACCATTTCCAGCTTTTTTTTTTCTATGGATGTGGTACCGAGGAATCGAACCCGGGTCTTCGTGCATGGTAGGTAAGCACTCTACCACTAAGCCAAACTCCCGGCCTCTAGGTATAGATTTTTTTAATACACCTCTAAGCAAAACCTTTCATGTTTTTTGATGGTCAAATTCCAAAATTTTATTACATATACGCATTCCTATTTTTGGCAGGAAGATGGCTACTGCTTTTGGCTCAGATCAGAGTAAATGTGCAATCACCTGGTAGGCATGGTCGGTGTGCACGAGGTAGAGGGTGGTGGGAGCTGAGCGGCTCAATGGTGTCATCAGTTTAGCGTCGGATTTGGCACAAGTAGTTTCTGTCCGGCTTGAGTCAGGGATAGGGAAAGTAGGAGGTGAAGCCAGGGACTGGGAGGGAGAAACTGGGGCCAGGCTGCTCAGTCCATCTGCCATGGAGTCTGTGTTGAGCTTGATCTCAGTGTAGTAGAAATCTTCTTCTCCATCACTATAGTCAGAGTCTCCAACACGCCTAATGCAGGAGAGCAAAACAGATGGGCTCAGCCAGTCAGCTCTCTTGCCTTGAAATCCTGCAGATGCAGTGCCCTCTGTCTGGAATGCCCCCTCTCTCTTGTCTGCCTAGAGCTATCTTTCTCATCCTTCAATACTCACCTATCCACGTCCAGGGAATCTTCCCAACCTCTCCTATTGTTTGAATGGTTTTGTTTTTTTCCCTCAAAGCTCATGAAGTTAATCCTTCAAATTTAACATGTTCTTGGTGTTTGGAAATGGGGTCTTTGAGAGGTACTTAGGATTATATGAGGCCACAAGAATGGAACCCCCAAGACATCATTAGTGGCTTTATAAAGAGGAATAAGACAGAATTAAGCTAGTATACTCTGCTCTGGCCTCAACATGTCACTTTCTCTGCCATGTCATGATGTAGCAGGAAGATCCTCACTAGAAACTGAGCAAAGATGCCAGTGCCAAGGACTTGGACTTCCCAGCCTTCAGGAATGTGGGTCGTATAAACTATTCGTTATTAATTACCTAGACTCAGGTATTTTATTTCAGCAACAGAAAATGAGTCTATGGCAACGTCTCACATCTCCCAATCTACCCATTTAACCATCTGACTACAATTTACTGAGAATCTATTATATTTCAAGTGTCCTTTCTCTTGCTGTTATAGCGAACAAAGCATAGTCTCTGTCCTAATGAAACTTAAGTCTAATGGAGGGGGCAGATGAAAAATAGACAATGAAATATACATTTAATATATCAGGCATTGGTAAGCCCAAGATGGAAAAATTAAACAGCGTAAGAATGTCCTTAAGCAAAATAAGTGATTGGGTAGGAACACTGCTTTTTATAGAGAGTCCTAGGAGGAAATCTTTCTCAGACTGGAAGTCCAGGGCACCCCTTACTTTAAGGATACATCTAATAGCAGCCATAGACTGCTGACTTGGAACAAACTTGTTTCCTTTGTAATGATCCCTAAAATAAACTGTCCTCCCTGCCCCTTTGGCCTTTCTGATTAGTCAAAAGACTGGCTTCTTTCCCCTTCCAGCTCCTCTGAGCTCTGGGACTGAGGTGCCTGGGGAAGTGTCTTTGGCTCGTATCAGGTCTAGCTGGGTTTGGCTTTCTGACCAGCATACCATTGAAGACCCCAGAGAGAGGGATAAAGAATGAACCTATGTTCTATTCCTGGTCCTACTTCCTGGCTGAGTTGCTGCTGGCTGCCAAGTGCTACTAATAGACACACAGATCCAGGGGGCACTGAGGCCTCTAGGAGAGTCCCCAGGATCAACTCCTGGCATACAAGAATGGAGTGAAAGTGAAGAAAGAAACAGTATACTTTTTACATGGATGCAAGGCTATGACACCCCTCCCCATACTAACACACAGCCAACATTTATTGAAAATAGCCCACTATCTCACAGTTATGTAATCAAGTTCCTAGATTAAGGAAAGGACAGTGTACTTTTTCCCAGTCCATGACAAAGCTCAGGCCTCAGGCCTTATTTAGCCCTGACATCCTGCAAACCCAGGCCCTTTCCTGGGCAGTGGCTACCAGGGCTATGGACCATAATTTATTGAGGCAATTCTCAGTCCAAAGGGGATGCTAGGGAAACAACTACAGTGGCTGCCTTTTGAATATGACCCACCGTGAGTACACTCTAGGAACTCAGCGGAAAGTCATGTGATCCCACTTGTGGTCTATAAATATGTGTACACATAGCCTGTGCTGCTGAGTGGGGCTGAAGAGGATTCAATTTTCTGGGAAGATAGGGCTTTTAAACAAATACAAGACCTGCTAGGCCCAGCCTTGTGAAGTTCTTTCTAAACCTGTAGATTATCCTGAGCTGTTTTTGTCATGAATTTTCCTAACAGTGAGATTTGAAGGGAGCTGCTGTGGGATTTCCTTCTTTGAAGGCATAGGGGAGAGACTGGAGGCTGTTCTGTACTGTGGAATTTTACTATGACATTTGGGAAATGCAGGCAGATCCTCTGGTTGGGGAACCAGAAGCCCCAATGCTTCGACACTTGGGTACCTTGCTCTAATGTGTAACCCAAACATTAGCCTGAAGAATTAAGAACCTTATTTTCTCCATCCTCACTGATGGAGCTGACCTCATGCATGTAGCAAAATCACCTTCAAACTCATTTTCATCCTCTGCTCTTTCTGGCTTTTCATGGATAATTCAGCTCTTCAATTTATCCCTTGCTGGGTAAAGTGACTGTTGCCAAAAGAACTCTGCAACTGAGCATGTAAGGTTGGGTGGTCATGAGTTATGATTGCCTGATGCACACAGAATGTGACTTAGAGTTTCCCAAAGCCCTGTCTTAAGTCCCAGATGCCTTGACAAGGAAGACTCTCAAACACTGCTGAACTTCCATGGCTCCTCTGCTGTGAGCTCTAACTGCTGTGGTGTCCAAAGCTGCATGGGAACTTTCATTGGAAAGGCTGCGATACATAAGGAGGAAAACTGTGATTTTACCAATTTAGTGCTTATTTGAGCTAGATCCTCAGGCACCATTAGAAGAGCTACACCAGAAGTGCAGCAGTTCTTCAATACTGGAGAGTGTCCTCTGTGCCTCAGAGGCTTAAAGCCATGAACACTCTCCAGGGCAGAAACCAATGTGCGCTTCATTTTATAGACAATTTCAAGGGATTCAAGGATGCTCTGTAGTGCAGTCACAGATCCCTGATTCAGAATGCATAGTCGAGGGCTTTATATTTTTTGAGTATCTCCCCACACATGTTATCTTTGATGCGTACACATGACCCAGCAGTTACTATCAATGATTTGACAGGGAACAAGAGCTCTGACCAGGGACTTGCCTAATGGCAGTCAGTAAGGAAATGCTCTTTGCCTTGGGATGTACTAGGCTGTAACTGGAGGTGGTTATCTCTTTGGAAATATGGAAGAGCACATCTATGGAAGAGCAATGTCCAGTCTTCCAAGGCATCGCAGTGGTGGTGTGTGATCTCAGAGTAGAGAGAGCAGAGGCTGAACTGTTGGGGGCTATGTGAAACTCCTGAGGGAGGGTGGCCTTACCCGAGATGAATGGTGCGGATGTGTTTTTGGATACCTGCGGCAGTGCTCAGCACCTTGCCACAGTTCTTCCAGAGGCATTTGAACATCACTTTCATGGAGTTCTACAAAGAAACAAGACAGATACAGTAGCATGAAAACGAATCCCTCAGCATTTGCATTTCATCACCCCAACATAGTTTTTTTCTCCTTCTTTTATTAGGAAAGTAATAGCTGCCCACATTCTTGACTTCTCCCCTCTCCAGCCAACTTCTCAGCAGTCTAGCAATCCTCTGGATTGCTTATCTCTTTTTGCTTAGGGGTACAACCACTTTCACTGATTGTTTGCCCTTGATACTCTTTGACATCATTTCCTATGACTTGTCCTACCATCTCTATACATTTATTAAGCTCTTCTGAGGACTCCATTTGAGAGTACCACTTGTATCTAGCAGGGCTTGGTTGGTACAGAGGAAAAGCAGGTTATTAGAAAACATGAGTAGAGCCAGGCACTGGTGGGTCACATCTGTAATCCTATCTTGTCAGGAGTCAGAGATCTGAGCAGCATTGTATAAAACTAAGGTGGGCAGGAAATTAACTCTAGTCACCAAAGAGCCAAAGTAGAGCTTTGGCTCCAGTGGTAGAGTACTAGCTATGAGCAAAAAATGCTCAGGGACAGCACCAAGACCCTGAGTTTAAGACATAGGACAGGCACACACACACAAAAACAAAACAAAACAACACAATAATCACAATGAAACCAAAGAAAACATCAGTAACATTTAGGGAAGGGTATCCTCTTTTTTTCATGTTTATTTCTTACTCTTCATTCTACAAAGCTAGTTCTTTAAAAAAAAAAATCAACCTAAAATTGCTTGCTTATTTTGAAGCCTCTCAACTTTAATGAAATCGAATGGCTTCTCTTTATGTAGGCCAAGGGTGTAGGCCTGAGGCCCCATAAGTGGTAGCTTAATACTTTTCAAAGTCCCCTCACTTCATCCAGTTGAAACTAATCCTTTGTCTGTAGACAGACAACTTGCTGTTACACTGTAGGAAAGCAAGCCATGAGAGAAGGAAAATATATATATAAAAAATAGCTAAATAAACAACGCCCAGATGGCTGCACAGGTCCAAGCTCGCCCAAGGAAGCCAAACCAAGCAAAGCTGCTGGCAGAGTGGCAGCAGCCAAGTATGAAGGGCCCATCTGTGCTCCCACGCCAGCCCCTCCTCAGGACTCTCACAGATGTTCACAAAGCTGGAATGTCCACAAATGCATAGGACAACAGCTGAACATTCACCCCCAATGGAAAAAGCACAAAGTCTCAGTGTCAACTGACATCAGATCTCAAGGAACAGACCTCTTCCTATAAAGCGCCAGAGAAGAGATAAAGGGCAGAAGGAGGCCAAAGTTGACTGGAATTCACTGTGTGACCAGCCCTGTGCTAGGAACTTCGTTTTCTTTAACATTCCCAATACCGTACTGGGAGCGGAAACTCTGAGCAGCTACAAGCACCTACAATAGGAAATGAACAGAAGCTTCCTGAAAAACTCTTTAGGATCAGCCAAGTCTGGAGGCTCCAATAGTTGTAAAGAACTTTCTGGAAATTATTTACCTTTGCAATAGTTTCCAAGACAGCTCTGAAAGACCAATTGCTTTAGGGGATAAACTAAGTCCAAGTCTGAGACTCATTTTTAAAAAAATGAGATAGAGGGAAGGTCTTGTGTGTGTAGTTCTGCCTGTCCTGGAATAAATTATATGCCACTGATTCTATTTTCCAATAGTTTTATACCTGTAATAGTTTGTTTTCCTGACAGACACCAGACTGCCATGAAGAAACAAGAAACATGGCCTGGTTTCAAAATATTATATGACATGCTTCGGAATAAATTCAGTTAAAACTATATTCCACAATTTACAAGCAGTCCCATTCCTATACTAGCAGCCTTGGGTTAGTATTTGCCCTTTCTAAAGCAACTGAAACTATCAGGTTTATTTTTAATAGGGTATCTGAGGGATGCATACATGTATATGCATATAGCTGGGTTAATTCAGACATTTACAGTTCACATTTTTCTAGAGTAGACCAGAGTTCTTGAGAGCTGGGGGAGAATCCACTTAGTGCAAGTTTTTCACATTAAACATCCTGTCTCGTGGGGACTCCTTCCCCTTTGGCAGAGGCTTCATGGCTCTTTCAGGAGGCTTAGACCTCAACAAATGATGGCTTTTTTTTTTTTTTTGGCTAGTCCTGGGGCTTGAACTCAGGGCGTGGTGTTGTCCCTGAGCATCTCTGTGCTCTAGAGCTAGAGCTCTATCACTTGAGCCACAGGGCCATTTCGGGCTTCTTCTCAACGTTTATTGGAGATTAGACTCTCATGGAATTTCCTGCTCATGGCTGGCTCTGAATTGTAATCCTTGGATCTCAGCTTTCTGAGTAGCTAGGATTATAGGTGTGTGACACCTGCTTCTGGCTTAAACTATTCTTCTTTTTTTTTTTTTTTTGGTGGTAATGGAGCTTGAACTCTGGGGGCCTGGGCACTGTCCCTGAACTCTTCAGCTCAATGCTCTACCACTTGAGCCACAGCACCACTTCTGGTTTTCTGGTGATTAATTGGAGATAAGAGTCTCATGTCCTTTTTTTTTTTGCCAGGGCTAGCTTTTTGAACCTTGATCTTCAGATCTCAACCTTCTGAGTAGCTAGGATTACAGGCATTAGCCACCCAGGTCTAGTATGACCTGCTATTTTTAAAGATTAGTAACTACTTAAGAAGCTGGTGGGGTTTCAGCTATTTCCTTAATTAGGGAAGCAGCTTTATAAGCTGCTTTATTCTATGGGTGTCGCTTTATTTGTAAAATGAGAGGATTGTCAAGGTGTGCAAAGTAGTGAGTGAATCCAAATATTCAAAAATATACCAGCACTCACCCATATTCACTATTGATGTTGTGGTGATGAGTAAATTAAATAAAAAAAACACCAAAGAGATCTTTGTAAATGGAATAACATAGAATATATTTTTTCTGTTTTGGCTTCTTTTCTGACAGCATGATTTTGAAATTCATCCATTGTTTTGTGTATCAGAAGTTTTTCCCCATCCTAGAATGGAGTAGAATTCCACAGCAGAACATGCTGCAGTTTGCTTATCCATTTGCCTGTGGATGGACATTTGGGCCAGTTCCAGTCTGGAGTGATAATGAATAAAGCTGCTACGAACATTTGTCTACACATTTTTTTGTGTGTATGTGGGCATGTGTTTTCTTATGTCTTAGGTAAATACATATCCAAGAGTGAAATCGCTGGGTCATATGGTAAATGCATGTTCTGCTTTGTAAGGAATTGTCAAACTGTTTTACAAAGTAGTTATGCTATGTTATATTTCTACCAGCAACGAATGAGCATTCCTGTTGCCAGTGTTTGGTCTTTTTTTTTCTTCTGGAAATAGACACTGTGTGATTCCATTTACTCAATGATCTGCAGGAGTCAACATGAATAGAGTGTGAAAAGTCAGATCAGTGGTTGCTCCTCCGGAGTCATGGTGCACTTGACTGCGGAGGGGCAAGAGGAGTGCTGGCTTTCTCACTGACTGACATGCTAAAGTTAGGTTCACTGTATTTTGTGAAAACTGCAGCTAAGACTGGTTTAAAATGACTTCAGCCACAACAAAGAGATTCCTAAATGAATTGAAATCCCTAATTATCATGTTTCTTCTCAATTGGTAGATTCTAGAAGTGTGTTTCATCTTCGGGGACCTCTGTTTATTTCCAGATGAGACTGAGTGATCCTCAAATGTGGAAAGAGCAACACGGTACTGGATAATATCGGAAGTCCTTCAAACTCTAGTGCCCAAATTCTGCAAATGGTATGGCTGGTTGTTCAGAGTTCCCGTTAACTAAATTGCCCAGATCTCTTTGATCTTTACACTGGTCCTTTTCTGGGGTGGGTGTGGGAGGGAGAGTCAGCACGCTGCTCTAGTTGGCAGGCTATCTTCATAATGAAACCCAAGCAGTTGACCCTAGCAGTGCTTCTCATGCGCCCTGTCCTTTCGAGCCCCACAACAGTGGCTCTGCTCTGGGATCACACTCTTTGTAAGGATGTAATACTCTCAAAGGGGAAACAGGGTGTCTGAGAAGCCCATTGTTCAAAGCCACAATGGTATTAATTCAAACCATGTGGGATCAGAATGGAAGAGGGAAGCAAGAGTGGTCTTCTTCTTTTATTCTTAGGTGTCAAGTTAGTTGTCAAATAGGTAAAAAAGGCAAGCAAAGCATTAGCAGTTAACATGGATTACTCTTCAGGTCTTCTCGTAACAATTCTCATAGCAGCCTCATCAATGTGGCGGCCTCTGTTATTCACATTTTACAGGTGAGGAGACTGAGACTGAGATTTTGAAACTGCTGTGCCAATTTCAGAATGCAGACTCGGGGAATGTGGCATGGAAAAGATGCACAAAACCCAATACATCTGGCTCTCTGGGGGCATCTCATGGAATTGGTGGTTAACTCTTGGCCTTCCAGGAACTTGTTTTCTCTGTAGATGGCCAGAGAGGCCATATTTAAGGTCATTGCATCACCTTGTGGTCATGACTAGAACTGCACCTTCCCAAAGTTTTAGGACTCTGGCTCCCAGGATGGCTTTTCTCTGAGCATCTGAAATCCCAAAGGAAAAGTCTGTCAGACTAGCCCTGAAGAAGTTGGCTGGTTGATTATCCAACCAGGAGAGCAGCCCTGTACCTCCCTTTTTACATTCTCACCTACCTTCTCTGCAGGGCTCCTAAGAGGGACAGATGTTCCATTTTTAAGGAGTTTAGCAGGCAGCTCAAGTTCCTCTTCCTGCCATCAATTTCTTCCTGAATCTTCCTCACCCCACTTCTTACCTCCCATATAATACATGTCTATTTTCCTTCCGTGTTATTCTTAGCTGTGGGTAATGTGGATTCTCTGAATTAATTTGCCTCAAGCTTTTCCCCTTTATGCTTTCAGTTAAGCTGACCTTGTGTCTGCCACATTTCTAAATTACACAAGCCATGCAATCTCAATGAGCCTCCTTTGCAAAATGAGAATAATGATCTAGCTAAGACTTGGGGTTGAGTAAATAGGTATTTAAAAGAATTAGGTATACTTATAAGTAAACACACAAAGATGGAGATGAATAGTGATTCAAGGAGAAGATGGAGGTTACATGTGCAGTATTCCTCACACTTTTAACTTCATCACGTAAGTGCCAGAAGAGAGGGTGATGAGTGTATGAGAAGAGATGAGGCAGACAGGAGTCACAGGGCCACAGAAGGCTTTCTCAGTTTTTATGGGTTGAGTTGGAGTCTTACACACTTTGTACCTGGACTGGCTTCAACCTGATCTGGCCTTTTGATATCTCCTTTTGAGCGGCTGGGATTACAAGCATGAGATAACACTGATTAGTAACGTGATTTTAAAAACAAAGACCATTTTTTTTTTTTTGCCAGTCCTGGGCTTGAGCTCAGGGCCTGAGCACTGTCCTTGGACTTTCTCAAGGCTAGAGCTCTACCACTTGAGCCTCAGCACCACTTCCAGCTTTTTTCTATGTATGTGGTACCAAGGAATCGAACTCGGGTCTTCATGCATGCTAGGCAAGCACTCTACCACTAGGCCAAACTCCCGGCCCCCAAAGACCATTTTTTTTTGATGCAGAGGTAGTATCGCTATATTCTGTGAAAGAGAAATGTATTATAGTGAACTGTGAGGATAATAAATTAAACATTTATGAAAAATCGAGGGCCCTGATAGTGATGGTTAGCTAAACGCATGTCATCCCTAGTCCTTAATCCCATACGGGACTGTTAGGAGGACTAAACACAGCTGTACCAAAAAGTACTTGGTGTCAAAATTAGTTTACTAAGTGCATTAATTAGATCATAAATATATAATCTTCCACCTGTACACACGTATACATGTCTATGCATATGTATTTCATAGGTATACACGTGTGACATAGAAATAAGATGCCAAATTAGTCTTTCCAACAACCATGAGATGAAGCAGAAAAGAAAGATAAGGACTGTATTTTACGTAAGAAAAAAAAGGCCCACAAAGAGTGAGTTAATCACCTAACACATAGCCTGGGGCCAATGCCCAATTTTTAAACATCCACATAAATAGTGGTAAGACTCCACTTGACAATTTATCACCAGAGGGTGCAGTGTAGTATCGTGGATGGTGCACAGACCATCCGTGTTTAGTTTTAGTTTTTGATGATGTGGTTTTAATCAGGACAACTTACCTTGAAACCTTTTAGACTATTAAAGGGGGGTGTAGACTGCTTTTGTTCACCCAAAGAAACCGGAGGATCAGTACATACACTGAACACAAAGCAAGACTGCTCGCACAGAGCCGAGCGTGTGTCAGTCACACCCACCTTCCTTTTCCTGGGAATGGGCTCATCGAAGAGCAGGTTACTGGCCTCCACCTCGTCGATGCCATCGTCTGGCTGCATGGGGCTGCGGAAGGGTTTGAAGCTGTCGGCAGACAGTGGTGGCGATGGTGTGGACGGGTTGGACTGGTCGCTGGGGGCGCTCCAGCTCCAGTAGCCGCTGCTGCTGCTGCTGGAAGGCACGCAGCCACCCTCCTTCCAGGATCCACTGAGGCCCTCTGCACATGTGCACACACACAGATCAGCGCACGCATACGTGTATAGCCTGGATACCCACACAGATTAGTGTGGGGGTCCTGTGAGCCTGCGAGTCTCCTCCCCCCCACCCCCTCATCTCACTTAGCCCCGTGCATCAGCTGGGCTTATTGGTACACCCTCACTTCTCACATCACACTACAGACGATAAACATTTAGCAACTCTATAACCACCAGACAGGTTTTTCTAAGAGCTCTCTGGGTGTGTGCTCTATTGTATTGCACCTTTTCCTTGGGGTGACAGTGGAGACTATATGTAAACAAGAAAAATAGAAAAAGATGTTTTGATAATGTGGTTTTTTTTTTTTTTTTTGCCAGTCCTGGGCGTAAGCTCAGGGCCTGAGCACTGTCCTTGGATTTTTTTCTCTCAAGGATAGAGCTCTACCACTTGAGCCTCAGCACCACTTCTGGCCTTTTCTAAGTATGTGGTACCAAGGAATCGAACCCGGGTCTTTGTGCATGCTAGGCAAGCACTCTATCACTAGGCCAAACTCCCGGCCCTGATAATGTGGTTTAAATCAGGATAACTTATTTAGAGTTCAAAGACTATGAAAGGGGAATGTAGACTGCTACTGTTACCTAAAGAAATGGGAGAATCATCACCCACACTGGGCTCAAAGCAAGACTGGGCACACAGGCTTCATGAAGCATGGGTTTACTGACTGCAGTACTGAGAGAGATGATACGTACTGTAGGCACTAGATTATTCAGTCACAGAGCACCCTCCCCCCAAATTCTAATTTCAATTTTACTTTAAAAAAGTATTCTTCACAGGATTATGATTCTTAGAATACATTCATAGGAAGTTAGAGACTCCTAAGTGAAACAATAATTTAATAACTAAAGCCATTTCATAAGTTGCTTATTATAACAAATTATAGTGCCTTGTGTTCTGTAAATGTGGCTACATTTCACAAAGCCAATTTGCACCATCTCAGGCAATGTTACATCTGTGTGGCAGAGTTATACTGTCTCATTTTCCAGAAGAGGACTACAGTCATAGTCATACTAAGGGCCTGGGGTGTAAGTCCTTCTCTAAGCCCTACTCTGCCCCTGGCCCTCCATCCCCAGTGCATGTGGGGACTCTGTGTTTTATAGACAACAGAATCTTCTATTTTCTTTGGCAAAGCTAGAATCAGATAAAAATTCATTGGTGTTCAACTTAACCTTTCCACTTATAGTAAACACTATGGGAAATGCTTGTTAATGTAGACACACTTTTTTTCCCCTCAATTTGATGGCTTGGGGAAGAAGGTCTTTTAATCACTGAAGATTTATTTTCCCTTTCAATATACCCCATCTTAATTAGCATTTGTATAAAGTCTACTTTCTGGATAATTTCTCCTCTGTATTTATGTGCATTGTGAATATATTAAAACTATAAGGAGGGAGAAAAATCCCAAAATGCCTCATTAAAAAAATACTCTTGATGTCTGTGTAATTAGTAATGAAGCAAACGTGAGTGGTAGAATAGCATTTGTGGAGACATTTCTTAACTACCCTGACCTAATTATACTTTTCCAGTATGCTCCTCAGTTACGTCAATCAAAAAGTTTAAAGGCATGACCTTTTCAGCTGCAATAGAAGTTACCCATCTTCTAAGGCAAGTTCTGTCAGAATCAAATGGTCATTCTCACAGGCTCACACTGTTGGCCTGGCTAATAGGCATTCAGTATCCAGGGGTAAAGAACCTCATTTAGCAGGCTCAGGTGGCTTATAAACACATCTCAACACACACTAGTACAAAATAAAAGCTAAGGTGCTGGACGTGTAATCATGGTATAGATGAGCAACTGCATACATTTTGGAAACTTATTACACTGTGTGGTTGGTTACCCTGCTTCAGGACAAAGCTCCCAAATAATTTGCTTATTGGCTTACGAATAGTATTTCCTTTCACACACGAATCAGAAAGATAAAGTGATATAGAGATGAGGGTTTGAGAAATGTGTCCGGACTGATTTCACACTATTTCTTAGGGGGGCTGTAACCTCCCATCTTATAGAAGTTGCTAGGTCTCTTTGTCCCCACCTCCTGATGTTATGATTCTTGTAGGGCTCAGAAACAGATCACAACAGTTTGGGGGAGGGAAAAAATCATCACTGATAGTAATTATGGAGAACAATGTGGATTCCTAAAAAATAAATCCAATGTTTTCATTACCATAAATTGTTTCTGCTATTTTAAATTTGATTTTTGTAGCAGACTAAACGAGTGGTACCACACAATTTGGGGTTATTAGTTGAGCAGTTATTTGTTAATCCATACATGAACACCAAATTACTGTTGTGCTAACCAAAGTTCACACTGAAGGATCAAAATGGTTTATTCAATTCTAATCTTTAAAATACAAAGGAAGATTAGAAATGTTCTTCATTAAAAAAGGGGGGGGGCAGGAGTTTGGCCTAGTGGTAGAGTGGTTGCCTAGCATGCACAAAGACCTGGGTTCAATTCCTCGGTACTACATACACAGAAAAAGCTGGAAGTGGTGCTGTGGCTCAAGTGGTAGAGTGCTAGTCTTGAGGAAAGCTCAAAGACAGTGTTCAGGCCCTGAGTGTCCAAGGACAGTGCCCAGGCCCTGAGTTCAAGTCCCAGGACTTGCAAAACAAATAAATAAAAATAAAAAGAATCTACTGGTGAAAATAATGATCAATTTAAGATACATCTTTTTTCTCCCTCTAAAGTTGCTTTGACTATGATCTTTCTTTAGCAGTACTACAAAGTGGAGACTTAGGATGGGTATTTGCCAGGAAGTCAGGATTCTGAACAAGAATGGTCAACCTTAAATCAAGGTTACATGACCTCCAGTTCTGTGTGAAGAGGGAGAATCATTCCTGCTGCAGTGAAGGAAGTTGGTAACCTTTTGTAATTCATGATATTGATAGGAATTCTCAGAATCTCGATCATATTTTCTACTAAAATGAGCTTGCAGGAGGATTTGATGAGGACTTATAGCCACAAATTGGCTTTAATAACTCATGTTTACAAATTAACTGTAGGAACCACAGCTCAATTTCACTGACTTTGCTGGTTCCCCACAGAGGCATCATTTCTGGTAAGTCCCATTCAGTGAGCTCAGTACATTACATGTCACTGAGGTGTAATCAGTTTCCTCCCACAGGGAGTTCTCTGTGAATACTCTTGCCAAATCTGTCACTGACCATCTACATGCAAAATTCAATCCTCTGAATATTCTGCCCTCCGAAGCACTAGACATCTCTTCCTGAAATTCACCTTTCACTTGGTTTCCATAAAACCACTCTCCTGGTTTTGCCTTTCCTTGGTTGCCCCTTGGATTCCTCTCATCTGCTTTTCCTCTATCAATCCCTTGCACAATGCAAGAAAAGTTTCCCTTTGTAGTTTGTTTCCACATACTTCTCATGTACACAGCCTAACATGGCGCCTTCTGATTCTGTACTATCAGTGCAGATTGCTCTTCCAGATTTTGTTCAAATTTCCATCAGTACCCCTTGAATGATCCTAGGCACTGTCTATGAAGCTGGTTTCACTTTTCCAGCAGCCCTACCTCTTACCCTAACCATTCCCCAGAAATCTGTTTTTCTACCTTTGTCCCTTGCTGAAGAATCTAACACTCTGGAAGACAACTTTCCTCATTCTTCCTCTCCATTAACAAACCTTGTTGATTCTACCTTATCTTTCTAAATTATTCCCTATTCTTGATTATGAAGGTCCAGGCCATCCATATATATATATATATATATATATATATATATTTGTACTCTGGTAATTTTAGTCCTAATTTTCCAGTAACTGGATTACCTTAATAGCTCTCTCAGAATAAAGTCTCAACTCCTAGCTGGGAATGCATGTAAAGCTCCTGATTCACACATCTACTTCATCTCCCTCTGTCTGCCCTCTTGATTTTTATACAGAATGACATGAATTAATACTATATCTTGATTACGAGAGCAGATCTGGATACAGAAAGGTATAGACTAGAATTGCAGTTCCGCCATTTTAACAAGCCAATTATTCCATGCTGTGCTTCAGAATGAAACTGTCATAATAGAGTTGTTGGGAGAATGCTCTCAACATGAACTAAATATCCTTGAAGTAAATATCCTTGGCATACAGTAAGCTCAATAAATAGGAATCATTATTATCATTATAACTCATGGTCTTCTCCCCCCCAGAGATGTGTACTATCTGGGATTACAGGTATTGTTTTGCAATGATGTATTCAAAGCATCTAGATAGTACCTGACAAGTATACATTAAAGTAATGAACAGAATAAATAATTCTATTTGATTCAAAAGTCTGAGATAATGCTTTTATAAATATTTAATCTTCAGTGAATTCTTTGATCCAACTATCTTCTCCATCAACCAGATAGCCAATCTCTATTGACCTGCGGGGGGGCGGGGGAGGGAAGAATGTAAGTACTATAAAGATGTGTCCTGGGAAGACAGAAAACAACTGACAAGAGCTCAGTAGTGGAAGCTAAGTAAATGGTAGACTCACTCACTGCCTTGGGGTTTCTAGAAAGTGTAGGAGAGGCTGACAGCTCTAAAGTCTCCATTTCTCCACATTTCCCCCTCTGTTTTCATTTGACAGGAATGAGAGTCATCAGAGAGAGGCCTTATTCTTGGTGTTAATGGATTCTTCCCTACACCCACCCACACGCTAGGCTTACCATTTGGCCGCATAGGAGGGCTTCGAACCAAAGGGCTGGTCGACAAGCTGGTGAGTACCATGGCTGCCGTCACTTTGTCCATGTCTAGTTCTTCTGAAGATTTTCTGTAAAACAGGAAGTGGGGCATGGTCAGCCGTGCTCATTCTGTAGCCACTGTGGCCATTCAGGTACTATATGCCAGTACATATTCACTTCATTAACTTATTCCCATGACAACCCTGACTTAGGTTACAGGTGAGGAAGCTGAAGTCCAAGAGGTAAAAAGATTCAATAAGAGATATACCTATCAGGAAGAAAGGATTCCTTCATCCACTGTTTGCTGAGTATGCAAATGGACAAGATGCTGCTTTAGGCACAGGAGGTACTTGGTGGATAACAGATATGTTCTGTGACCATCAGGTTTCAGTGGAATGGTAAGTCACGGAACACTTTCAGAGCAGGGCTAGTGATATAATACGATTGACATTCACAAAATAACACATGAACTATTATATGAAAGATGGAGTTTAGGGAAAAGTGAATAGAAAAGCAAGGTTCCAGATAGAGCATGATTGATAGGAATGCAAAGGAGAGAAAGGGGTAGCTTGGATCAGGGCTGGAGCAATGGCAGGTGAACTGGAGGGACTGGATGTTAAATGTGGGGAGATAAGAAAGGAGAGATTCAGGATGACTGAGGATTGGCTAAAGCCCTTTACTGAGATGAGAGACAAATAGTGGAGTTTAAACTATACTGCTACTTTTGTTTCCTCTCTCCCATATACTACTTGTGGAAGAACAGGTTAGAGAAATAGTTATGTTGTTAAAGTGAAGAGCCACTGGTGTTCACTGAGATGGAAAAGTTGGCAGTTAGTTTAAGCAAAGGCTGCTAAGATAAAGACCATGATGACTGGATTCAGCTTGTTTATTTCAATCAAGAAATTAAAATGAAGAGGTAAAAATTTATGTGTATGCTGACATCAAATAAATTGTGCCACCTTCTGAGAGAGGAATATTTTCCAATTAGGGAACACTTGAAGAAGCACACAGGATTAATAAGCCATATCCACAAATGAATGGTCACTTCGACCAATGTGACTTTTGTTTGCAGGTGTGTTATATAATCTGTTCAAGCAATGAACTCTGAGTTGGAAACTCCATAGCATTACTTCACAACATATTGGGCAAAAGAAATTCTTAAATAAAATGATTTTCCCATTTAGGGGGTAGCTCTATTAACTGTATCATATAAAGTCATAAAAATGATCAGTTTAGTCTTTTGATGTCCACCATGATATTAAATTATTCATCGAAGTGAAGTCTTTCCTTTTTTATTGTTTTCAAAGTAACTTATGCTCTTTGTCAGCTAAGTATTCAGTCAGAAGACAAATTAATTGTTTCAGTGTCTGGCAATTAAAAACATTTCTATAAAGTAAGCTTGAGTATGCATAATGAGATTTCCCCAGTGGAAGTTCTCAAGACAATGTTACACAGACAGGGGAAAAATGACTGATCATTAGTTTGGCATATGGTTAAAGGTATTAGAGTAGTCACAGTTTTGAAGTCCCTACACTTAGGACGAAAGATGATTCCAGTTTCCTACAGCAATAAGACCTTGAAGCAGCATACAACCTGAGAAAGGGTGACAAGCAGTTTCGTGGAATTACAACTGTTTTGTTCACTCAGTTTTCCCATGTAGTCAGGGTCAGAGAGGAAAGGAAAAAAATTGAAGGCCTCAAATTAAATTGAGACCCTCACACCACCTCCAGGGAGGGTCGTGGTGGTCCACCTTAAGGCAGGTACTTCTGAGACTGAATTATAGGAGCTGAAGACTTTTTCTTTCCACCTATTGTTTTTCTCCTGTTAACAGATCAATAACTAGGATAAAATAATCTTGCACCTGGTACAGGGGAATGACAGGATTACAGGGAGAAGGTATCTTCATTTTCTCCCTTATTCGTAAAGGGACTTGCTATACAGTCATCTCCTTTTCCTTTTCCATAGTTTGTTTTCTCTCCTTCTCCCCATAAGGTGAACTTCTTTTTTTTTAAAAAGAAATCTACTATTTAATTCTAAAGCTGGTCTATGGTGGTTTTCAAATAGGAAGATCAACAGCAAATGTACACTGTATAATATATGTTGATTTAAACTCCTAAAATATAACACTACATTTCAAAATAACAATTTAGCCTCATAAAGCAGATTTCTGAGGAGAAATACAAAGAGGAATAATCATGAGCATAACCAGAATGTGTTTGTACTTTGAGTTTAAGTTTCTTTCTGGCATTGGAGGTCACTAACAATGAAAAAAATCAAAGGAATACAGTTACTATATCTCTTAAGGACTATTTTAAACATGCTATGTTACCAGATGATATGGCCTAGTGCTTGGCTGTGTTTTTGTTTGTATCTTTAATTTCTTTGTGTACAGTACTATCTAATTACTGGTTAGTTGGTGCTGTAAAATTCCAATCCTTATAATTACTCATGAAGACTTGGTATACAAAGTAGAATCTGTTATAGTTTGAGGAAACGTCTGCACAAGCCGTCTGGTAGATTTAGAATTATTGAGGGAAAAAGATGCAGGGAGTGGGGGTGATACTAAAATCTCTTAATTTGAACTTGAACTGGAATCTGCTACTGAAAACCTAACTAATCATATGTTCACTAAAGTTTCAGACTTTTTAAATTAATCTTTTCTCCAGACTCACTTGAGTATTATGGAACTTAATATTTAGAACTCTTAAAAATAATAGTAATACTTGTCACTGTATGCTATTTGTACCTGAAGTTGATCCTGCTTCCACAGATAATAAGCATGATTTCATGAAGAGACAATCAAGAAGCAGGGAAGGGAAGCAGGGAAGTGCTTGGCTTGCTCAGAGACTGCATAGCAAGAGGAAGGTGGTGGGATGGGAGATGAAAGACTGGCAGAGCCTGTGCCAGTTTGTCATAGAGCTGTGCGTGTCAGGTTGAATAATCTCTTGTATTCTTGTAAGCAAAGAAAAGCTACTGAAACTAGGTGTAGATGGCTCACACATCTTACCTACTTAGGGGTTTGAGATCTAGAATCCACAATTTGAGGTTATCCTGGGGAGAGAAGTTAGCTAGATACCATCTCTGAAAATAGCCAGTAAAAAAAGTGCACCAGATGTGTGGCTCAAGTGGTAGAGTGCTAGCCTAGCAAATGGGAAGACTAGAGTTCAATTTCCAGTATTACACAACACACACACACACACACACACACACACACACACATCACTGAACATACTTGAATCTGAGACAGAGAATATCAACCTATATTTTAAAAAGTTATGGGAAATACAGTAGGAAAGGAGGAAATTAAAGGTAGGCTACATAACTGAGTGAAGTTAACACTCAAACTCAAATCATGAGACCAAAATGGACATCATATTCTATTCAGCCTGAGACAGATCTTTCCTGATTTCTGCTTTGGATCTGTGTAGAAGAGGCAGTGAATGTACTGGAAAAGAAAACAGCTCAGTTGCATTTATGTGACTTTGAATCCATTCTGCATTACTACTACCTATGTGATCTTAGGCAAGTTCTTTAACCTCTGTGAACCTCTTTAGATGGTTTGTAATCACTCAGATAAGTAGCAAAACAAATTAGGCTTTTAGAAAAGTAAATGAAGCATGAACACCAGCATCAGCCTTTGCCCACAGTCTAAATACTAGTAACCTATGACCTTCAATGAGCTTCTTTGACCTTCAAATTCATGAAAGGGGACTACATTCCATTCCATTCCTGCTCAGTTTTCATATTCAGCACTTCCTGCTTTTCTCTCTGTGTGTGTATGTGTGTGGCTTTTCACAGAGGACAAGACCACTATTATATGTGTTTCTGAAACAGGTGGTCATCTGCATGTGGAGCAGCTGCTGAGCCACCATGATAGTTTCAAGTCACCACTGTGTCTACGAGACAGCTCAGAATCTTATGAGTTTTGGCCATACCATCACAAATAGACTAAGTTCGGCATGCCTGTATGGATGTTATGCTTAAAAGCTTATGCTTTCCATATTCACTGTTCTAGCACATTCCATTTACTGAAGACTGCAGCAGATTAAAGAATTACAGTGTCCTCAAAAATAAAAAATAAAAAAGTCCCGGACATCCTGAGCTCCAGGCTAGTAGAGGATCAGACCTTAATATCACCTTTTCTCTCTTCAATGCACATGCACGCGTGTACACACACGCACACACACGCACACGCACGCACACGCACACACACACACACACACACACACACACACACACACATGAGATGAAATAAAGACCTACCTAGGTAAGCTGGGGGGATGGGGTGAAGGCTGAAAGCAAGCCTGGGTGCCACCTACCTCTGGGGAGGGGTTAGCTTTTAGTAAGTGGAAGAGAGATGACGAGGCAAGAGAAAGGAACAGAGGACAGAGTGGAGCATGCAGAACCCCTGGGAAGGGAGAGCCCATGGGAACTTGCACCTTCTGTAAGGGCTTTCAGCTTTGTCTTCAAGGCTCTGGGAAGCACTGAAGTATTCCCAGTGGGCTGGGGTGGGGAAAGGTTGGACAAGGTCCGTGTACCCTGAGATATGGGGTTCCAAAAGCTCAGCTCTGGCCACTGTGTGGAAAATGAGTTTCTTGAGTTTGACAATCTATTGTCTGAGGACGGCTTGCCTGCCTACTGTGGCAGCACGCTGGTGAATGACATCATCTGAGACATGAGGAGGCAATCAGCAAGTGGAGACAGCATTGGTGGACGAGGCTTGGGGCTCAGGGCTCATGCATGGGTAGGTGGCTGATGTGGCTAGGTGTCCAGCTGTGGCTGTGCTTACAAGGTCAGTCATTGTTGGTGCTTTTTCTTCTTTTAAGCCACTTCCAGTGTCAGTGTCCTGCACTTGCAGAATGAGCACACACACGGCACCCCCTCACTAGCCTCACTGGCTAAGGGGGTGCTTTACCCCCTAGACCGCTATAAAAGATTTTTTATCTGCAATTCAAGACCTGTAGTAACAACAGGGAACAAAAGAGAATATACTTTCCTTAAACTAGCCCTAATCCAGTTACCTTAGAAACCACTGAAAGTTTCTAGACTTTTTTGAAGGGGAGAAGCTGGTTGGTAACAAACCTAGGACCTTGCCCAGTTAAGGCAAGCACTCTCCAACTGAGCTACATCTTCAATCAGTTTAGTTACCCTGAAAACTTGTGATCATGTTAAAATAGGGAAAATATTTCTGAAAATAAAACCTCTTCATAACTGTATACATCACCCCAACAATAAAATGCAATGAAAAGATGTCTACAAACAACAATAAATAAATAAACAAACTTCTTCTACTGGAAAGGCAGAATACCCAGCCCCAATCATGGATTTCTAAGAAAGTTCTTAATAAGAGTTTAGCAAATTAGACTCAGTAACTATTAAATGCAATTAAGCCCAGAAATTTCACTTTCTTGAAGTAAGCCAGGAACATAGGCTCAATGGTTTCCCTCATTTATAATAAATAGTACACACCTACGATTCTCCTAGCAGAAGATTACAATAGCTCAAAACCTAGGTACATAAGGATATAAGGATGAGACTAAATGAAAGAACTCTAGGATAAGGAAGCAAGAGCTTTATCTTGTATGATTGTTGTTCTTAATGCACTATGTTATTTCTCTTTTCTTTTTTTGCCCTTTAGTTAATCTCATATTGTTACTGTATCTGACTTTCAGATAAACAAATAAACATATATACAATATACCAGGTAACAGTATGTTTATTTGTTTATTTGAAATAAGAAAGGGAAAGGGGGAAAACAAGATGATTGGGTGGGGAGGGAAATGGGGTCAAAAACATGAGAAGGGGTATCAATGTGCAAGAAGTAATGCACCTACTACCCGGCAAATGTAACTGTAACCTCTCTATACATAACCCCGACAAATAAAAAAAAAGAAATTTCACTTTCTTTCTAAAAGAGTTTAATAACAAAGGCCATTTATGTTAAGTTCTCCAATATGATTTTGGGTCATTTCTTTTCAGTTTAGAGAAGCTGTCTATTGCGGTAGTGTTCTGTTGCTGCTTCCAAACATGATGGAAAACTTATGAGTCCATACACTCCAATACACAAGACAATACTGGCTAGGACTTCCAAAGCTGCCCTGTGGTGAAGATTATTTTAAAGAAATGTCCAGTCCATCACACATTAATCTTTTTAGGTAATACAAGAGAGCAATAGCACTTGGAAATCAAGGCAGATTTCTAAGCCTCCGGGAGATGGCAAAACCCATGATATAGATGCAGGCATGGAAGGTGGAGGAGCACAGGGGAAGGGCCTCAGAGCACAAACGGTGGGGTTGCATATGTCACAGCCACTGATGTCATCCAGGCAGAAGGCAGGGTTGACGAGGACTGAAGCACTGTGACGGGGGCTCAGGCCTTCAACAAAGGTGGGATGATGAGGATGTCAGCAGAGCTGAGGCCTGGGGGGAATGGAAGGAGCTTTAAAGCAGTGGGGAAGCTTACTTACCACTGACAGAGCAGGGCTCAGAGCTTGCCTAGCATGTATGAGGCTCTGAGTTCAACTCCCAGCACACTATCTCCACCATCAACAGCAACAAAGCAGTGATAAAGCAATGGCTTACTAACAACAATTTGGACATGGAGAAATGCCTTCTTAGGATTTCTTCCTGACTTCTGGGTGAGGTCCAAACTCCTTTATGTCCACACTCAGGCCCCTCTGCTGAGTCTCCCACTGCTCAGCACCCTTCCCCACAAGTATGCTTAATGATGATTTCTCACTTATGGCAGCCCTTAAAGTAAGAATCTGTACTTTCTCCTCCCCAGATCTTTGCCCATGTGTTGCCCTCTGCTGGGAACCAGCTTCCCCCTCCTGGGAACCAGCTTCCCCCTCCTTTCCTGACATATTGTTACTTGTCCTCGGTACTCAGCTCAGCCCAGCTGCTGGAAGCATCCTTCCACCTGTCTGCACTATGCTGTGCAGGGCCCTTGCTCCCTGTATTGATTTGTTGGATTCTTTAAGCTCTCTTCTGAACCCATCCCAATAAACATCAGAGATCAATCTCACCTCTCTCTAGTCTGAATCTACAGTAAACCTTTGCTTAGGATAGGTTCTAAACATTGTAGGAAAGTAGTGTTAAATAATGTTGGTGAGAGTCACTGAGGGATGGTAAACATAACTGAAGAACTGCAGTTGTCTTATGGGACTAGGTGATTCATTAGTTCCTCTTGTGGCAAACAATTCCTGAGACATTTAGTTATTAAATAAATCCTCCTATGAATATTCTTATGGCAGCTCTAACAAATGTTGGCCTATCTAAGCAAAATTGATTTTTCCCAGTGTCTGCAATAATTCTTCTATATTTAAAAAGGCTCATAGACCCAGTAGTAAACTCTAGAACACCAGCAAGAGCATTATTAAGTAATAAGGCTCAAATCCCTTGAAAACAATTCTGTGTGATTAGCTGGGCTTCTTGATGTGAGTAGGCTCCAAAGCACAGCACCGGGAAGTATCTGTGATCATCCCTTGGCAGCTTTTCACTCTGTAGGACTGGCTCCTTTGTCTGCAGCCAACATGTTCTTCCAGGAGTCACAAGGTCAGTCTTAAACCCATGTAGTTCTCTAGGAACACAGAGCCCTCTGTGCAAATGCAACTAACTACTCATGTGGGGCTACTGCTTTGTACCATCTGATGCAAAGGCCCAGAGTGAACATATCAAATTCTTAAATGCTTTTTATAAGCAAGTGTCTGTGTCTGTCTGTCTCTTTCTCTACACCACTGGATTGTGTCCATGTGGGTTTGTGTGCATATCTATGTGTATAGCTATATATCTGTGCATATGGCTATGTCTGTGCATGTATGTATGTGCATGTCTGTATCTGTGTAGGCTGATGTCCTGTATGGATCTGTGCTGAACATCCATGTCTGGATGCTATGTGTGCCTGTATATGCGTTTGTCTATAAATGCACCTCAGTCTCTAGTAGACCACTGTGTGCTCCATACATGGAGGAGGTGATGGTATGGGTAGAAAATGACTGTGACGCAGCCTAATCTTCTGTCAGTAGCAGCCTGCCTGTCCTTCTCAGCTGGCTGGGATGGAATTAATTGCGGGTCTCTCTCTATCCACCAAACCCATGTACACCACTCAGCAAAGACCAAAGGAAGGTTGCTTCTCTCTCTCCAGGAAGCTTCTGGCCTAGTTGCCTCTGCCTGGGCTGTTGTCTCCCTTGGCTGTCATCTAGCCCATCTTCCAGTACTGTCTCAATAGGGAGGCCTTTGCTTTCATGTAGGATCCGAGAGGCCTATGTTAGTGGGACTAAAATGCCGTGTATCATGTTAATAGTCTGCCTGAAAAATGTCACATATATCTTAAAGAAGACAACTGTAATCAAAATTACATCTCTCACTCTCAAGCCAGGTCATTCCTGGTGTACTGGTAGGGTTAATTACGTTATTGCTTTGGGACCTGAAATCTACTTGAGCTTCACTAATGTAAAGAGCCACCAGACACATTTTATGTGATAACAGGGATTTTTATGAGAGGAAACAAACCCAGTATATTCTTCTTTGACAATGCAAGACAAATAAGAAATATTTTACTTCCAAGCTTTTCTCCCTAGAGTTGAGGACCAAACTCAGGGCCTTGTACTTGCTAGGCAAGTGCTCCTTCACTGAGCTGAATCCTCAAATCTCCCCTCCCAAACCCAAGATTTTTTCAAAAACTACGTTTGGAAAGATTGTATTTCTTATTTCTGGGGTATCTTCTATCAGTAATAATAACTATTATATTGACAACAGTTTGATTTGTGGGCTTGGTCTAAATAGTGGTAGTCATATCACCATTTTTGTTTTTCAAAGAAAGAGAAGTCACATCCTCTCACCTGAGCCCCAACAGGTTCCCCAGGAACGATAACCAGGGCTCCGCTCCCTCCCAGACAGCAGCTTGGCAGCCATGCCTGGCCAGGTATGGCCTGGGGACCGTGCTCTGAGGTTAAAGACCTACCATTCAGTAGTGGTCCCAAGTTAGAGAGTTGTAAAATAGTAGGTTCTAGCCAAGGGGAATAATGCATTTACATGGTCTAGGCTGACTGTTTTTGTTTTTAAATTATTTTATTATTAGCTTTTAATTGGGGTTGATTTTTACTTCCAATCTGTCTAGTGACTGTATGCAAATTTCAATTGTTCTTGCATGTGGCCCAGGGCAAGGCTGACACTGCCCTACCCCTGAGCTATGAAGGGAGAAGCTGGTAAGTGAGGTAATCAGAAGCAATTCCTTGTAGCTGCTTGGTTTTCATTTTTTTTGTTTCAAAAATGGAAACAATGTACCTTAAAAAAAAAAACAACAACTCAGGGCCTGGGATTGTCCTTGGGCTTTTTCAAGCCACAGCACCACTTCTGGCTATTTTCCCCCAGTGTATGTGGTACTGAGAGGAACCTACGGCTTCATGCATGCTAGGCAAGCACTCTACCACTAGGCCACACTCCTGGCCCCATGCATCTTCATTCTAGGCATATCTAATATTAATTGCACATTCTCAGTGTCATTTTGTATAAACTATTTTAAGTTGTCACTACATGCTGAAATACATGTGGCTCATGCTATAATTCTTGCTATTGAGGGAGGCTGAGATCTGAGTATTGAAAGTTGAAATCAGCTGGGATAGAAAAGTTCAGGAGACTTATTTCTAATTAACCACCAAAAAGCTGGAAGTGGAGCTGTAGCTCAAGTGACAGAGCACCAGTCTGGAACAAAAAAGTGCTAAAGGATAGCATCCAAGCCCTGAGTTCAAATTCCAAGATCAGTGCACGCACACACATGCGCGCGCACACACACACACACACACACACACACACACACACACACACTTAATTTTTATATTCCATTTAAAGTTTTTTTTTTTTTTTATACCACGGAGTTGAGAAATGTAAGGGAAGGGAGAGGCAGCGTGAAAATATTGAAGTGATGACATAGATCAAGATGCATTGTATGCATAAATTTCTTTGTTAAATGAAACAAAAATGCAACCAAAAGCTCAATATGTAACCTGAAATCAAGAGAAGTTAACAAAAGGGTAGGCTGGGAGGTTGAAAGGGGTGACACTGATTAAGATGCATTGTATTCATAAACTGCTCTGGTGAATGGTAACTCCTCTGTACAATTACTTTAAAGATAACATTTTTAGTCAGGCATTGGTAGCTCACACCTGTAATCCTAGCTACTCAGGAGGCAGAGATCTGAGGATCACCCAGGCATGAAAGGCTGTGAGACTCTTGTCCCCAATTAATCACCAGAAAACTGGAAGTGGCCCTGTGGCTCAAGTGAAGAGCTCAGGCACAGTGCCTAGGCCCAGAGTTCAAGTCCCATGATCAACTAATAATAATAATAATAATAATAATAATTTTTTAAAGAAATAAAAAATAAAGTTTTGTTATAATTAAAAGAATTTCTCTGGTATATGTAGATGAGTTCATTTTAATGAGACCATAGTATATAAAATTCAAATTGACAAAAAATAAATTATAGGCCTATTATCCATTTATAAAGGCATATTTGCCTTCAAAAGGATTCCCTGTAGGGTTTCTTTAAATAGTTTCCTTATAACATGCTTAACATGCCTTCAATGATTAAATTTTAACTCATTTCTTAGACAAATTCTAGTTCCCATACTGCTTTATGCTACTAGGTAGAACCAGATGAAATTACCCAAATTCACTTATCTTTTTTTGTGTACAAAAATGGCAACTTCATATGGTCCAACCTGATATATATACTAATTCAAATGTTTATCTTTGTTTCACAGGCTGGAAGCATACAGGTTTATCCTCAGTTTGAATCAATTACTATAGATCAATGACCTAGACAGTGAGATTTTTTCCCCTCAGGTGAGAATTGTGAATAATTGTATTTCTGGACCTGATTTTTATTGATAATTTCCTATTAACTGCCTCAACAAAGTCCCCATTGGCACATAAAACGTTGTTGCATGTTTTGATGACCAATTGATGTAGACATTCAATATAGGTATCTCGTTCCTAGAAAGTATAATTGCATCATTCTTTAAATTTCTTTAAAGCACCAGCATCTAAACAGTGAAATCAAACCTATTCACTGAATACTCACGGCTGAACAACTGCACATTTAGCTGTGCATATTGGGTGTCCAAGGAACACAACCCCCCCCCACGGCCTCCCACATGAAAAAAAGCAGTAGGATCTGATACAGTCAGAAACACAGTGCAGAGGTTACTACTAGATATACTGTGGATGGTGGCCTCTCACCTGGCCATATCTAGTTTCCTGTAATAGGAGGTGTACGAATACATCTTGGTCATGCCAAATAGGGCTCAGCTGAAGCCAAGTGAAGGCCACAGACTGGGGAAAGCAAAGCACGACAGCTACTGTTTCACATTTCTTCTGACAACAATACCCATGGCTTATAAGCCTAGGATGATGAAATTAATATTTAATGTAAAAAGCATTACTAAGAATGGTTGTGTAGCTGTCAGGTATAAACAATAATTTCCACCTCTGCTGACAATTTTTCACTCATTTAGGTTGCCACACTAACAGAGCAGCACTTTATGGAAGCACTTACTGTAATTGCATGTTGATTAAACTAAGTTGGCACTGCGCATGCTGGTATCTTTCAATTCGGTGCTGTTAAAAAGTTCTAAGCACTTCAAATGCAAATGCAAACAGGCCTCTACTAGTCCTTAGCTCAGTGGTTACCTTTCTTCCCCTCCCCTTTTTTTCTTTCTTCCATCATTAGGAAGGCAGATAAAATTGCCTTTCCATATATTTCAAGTGAACTCAAGAATTCATAATAAAGAAGCAAGAATACAAACTACAGAATCTCAGGGATCAGAGAGCTAGCAATGGTTTTGTGACACATAAGAATAGAGGCCTGAATGATGGCAGGCCAAATATAAACTGTGTATGTATATTAGGAGATATATATGCACACACATATATACACACTTACAAATTTATTGTTTCAGCAGATTGATAGATTCCCTGAAACTAATCCATAACCTCCAGCAAGTAATAGACTGCTTTAAAGAAACTAAAGGGGCAGGGGAAGCGGGGTGGGGGTGGGGGCAGGAATATGGCCTAGTGGTAAAGTGTTTGCCTAGCATGCATGAAGCCCTGGATTTGATTCCTCGGTACCACATCCACAGAAAAGCCAGAAGTGGTGCTGTGGCTCAAGTGACAGAGTACTAGCCTTGAGCAAAAGTGCTCAAGGACAGCACCCATGCACGGAGTTCAAGGTCCAGGCCTGGCAAATTAAAGAAAAGAAAAGAAAAAGAAGGGGCCCGGAGTTTGGCCTAGTGGTAGAGTGCTTATCTAGCATGCACGAACATCTAGGTTCAATTCCATGGTACCACATTGAGAAAAGCTGGAAGTGGTGCTGAGGCTCAAGTGGTAGAGTGCTAAGCCTTGAGAAAGTCCAAGGACAGTGCTCAGGCCCTGAGCCCAAGCCCAGGACTGGCAAAAAAAAAAAAAAAAAAAAAAGGAAAAAGAGAAAGAAACTAAAAGAGTACTGGAAGGGCTCACAAATATGGCAGACCACAGATATGATTGTTTTATCAGAAATGTTTCCAGGAGACAGGAACAATTAACCATAGAGGTTAGAGTTATTACTTTTTGCTCATGAATTTAAAGGAGAAAGCCACAGAATACTAAGTGAAATATATGGCTTCAGCAGAAGCAAATATAACCTGATTCATCTATTATAGTTTTTGGTGTGCAGATAAATATTCATGCAGGCAAAGGGGATACAGTGGAGGTAATGGCTCACAGCATTCGATTTTTCCTGTTGATGCTTAGCAATAGTCACTAGCAGGGCAGACCACAAACAGTGCTCAAATCAATTCAGATTGTGGCAGGATGTACACTGCAGGTGAACTCTGCAGTCTTCATAACTTCAATAAGGCTCTATCTTATAGACAATTCTTAAAAAGTGGAATTGGCATAGAACTGATGAAGCCTTACCATGAACACAGAGCCACTGTAGAGATGGGAAAAGAAGATATGGGTTGAACAGGCGCTTCTCCAGTGAGAGACCTGTCCACAACAGAGTGGCTATAACACTACGATTAGAAGTGTTTTATAAAGGACCTGGAGGAGGCCACAGGAAATTTGCTGCATCTGCCACTGACTCTAACTTCTCCAGTATACAGATAAAATATCTGAAGTATATTAAATGTGAAAAGATACTGCTGCATTTTAATATGGAAAAGCACAAGACGAACAGGAAAGAGGAAAACAAGCATCACAGAGTTCTCAGCATATGAGATCTGAGTGATTGGCTATAAACCAGAAAGATTTCCTGGTATTAAATAATGGAATCCATTGACAGAAAAACTAACTTGGGGTCAGTAAGGCCAACCTGTCACCTGAAGCCACAGGAACTTTCCATTACTCCTCAGCAGATAAATGTTAAGCCTTTATTCTTACCATATCAGAGGCCCTTTTCTTTTCTTTGTTGGCATGGGACTTGAATTCTGGGTACTGTCCCTGAGCTCTTCAACTCAAGGTTATCACTCTACCACTTTGAGCCATAGAGCCACTTCCAGTTTTCTGGTGGTTAATTGGCGATAAGTCTCATGGGCTTTCATGCTTGGGCTGGCTTTGAACCGTGATCCTTGGATCTCGGCCTCCTGAGTGGCTAGGATCACAGGCGAAAGCCACCAGTGCTGGGCTCGAGGTCCCTTTTCTTATTTCAGATAATTCAACGTTTAGAAAGTTCTCTTTCAAAGACACCATCTTTTTTTCCCCCCTTATGCAAAAATGTCATTCCTATTGGAAGGACTAGAATGCTTCTGTAAGTCCTTTTCTTTTCTGAACAGTCTAAAAACATTTCATATATCCCCAGTGTTTTTCCTGGAACAGCTTTAAATATCTTATTACCTGATTTGCTTTTTCATGGGTGAACTATGCTCTGGCTTGCTTCTATTCTGTATGAATAGAATGTATTCATTTCATTAATTAAGCATTTAAGGCATGATAGAACCAGTGCTCTATTGAGAAGGACCTTGTTCTGTGGGATTTTTTTAAATAACAGTGATTGAAATAAAATTTATACATCACATATTAATGTGTTTAAATCATCCAATTCAGGAGGTTTTTATTAACTGGAAGAGTTCTGAAATCAGTACTACATCCAGAACATTTTTGGTTATGGGGCTTGGACTCTGGGCCTGGGTGCTGTCCCTGAGCTCTTCAGCTCAAGACTACCGCCCTACCCATTGAGCAACCGTGCTACTTCCGGTTTTCTGATGTTTAAGAGTCTCACAATCTTTAGCGCCTGGGCTGGCTTTGGATCATTATTCTCAGATCTCAGCCTCCTGAGTAGTTAGGATTTACTGGCATGAGCCACTGCACCTGGCCAGAACCTTTTCATTACCCCCCGAAGTAGCCCTGCCCACTAGCAATCAATACCCAGCCACTGCTGCTCATCCCTAACCTACTCTCTCTTTCTGGATTTTCCTATGCTGAACATTGTATGTAAATGAACTCATGTTAGTGTAATGTTTTGTGACCAGCTTTTACTCATACTGTTTTCAGAGTCCATTCATGTTACTGCATGTACATTATTTCATCTCTCCCATTGCCAAATGGTATTTATTATTCCATTGTATGAATATGCCATCTATTGATGTGACATTTGTGTTACTTCTTATTAATATTATGAATAATACTTTTTTTGTGTGTGTGGTTTTGTGTGGGCATGTTTTCAGTTCCTTTGAGTATATAGTTAGGAATGCAATTGCTGGGCCATATGGTAATTCTATGTTGGCTCTTTTGAGCAAATGCACAACTGTTTCCCATAGTAACTGTACTACTTAGCAATTCCATCAATGATGGGTGAAGGTTCCAGTTCTTCCACATCTTCTCCATCCCTTATAACTGTCAATCTTTTTGGGTATTGCTATCATAGTAGATATAGAATCAGTCTTACTTCCATAGTCCTGATGACTAGTGATGCTGAGTATATTTACATGTGCTTGTTTTCTGCTTGCTTATTATCTTTGGAAGAATATTTAATTGGAATGTTCTTTTTATTATCAGGTTGTTCATTTATTGCTGAGTTTGAAAGTTTTTATATAGTCTAGATATTAGGCCTTTACATTACATATGACTTGCAAATATTTTCTTCCATTCTATGGAAATCCTTCGCAGTATTAAGGTTTCACACTTGGATGAGGTCTAACATCTATTTTTTTTCCTTGAGATCACTGGCGTTTTTGATACTTAAGAAACACTGACAAACTCAAAATCATGAATTATATTCCTACATTTTCTCCTGAGGTTAATAGTTTTATCTTTTTTTATTTTTTTATTTTTTTATATCTTATTTTTTTATTGTAATTAATAAAAGGGTTACATGATATTTGCCAGATAGAAGGTGCATTAATTCACATACATTGATACCCTTTCACATGTCTTGGTACCCATTTCCCTCCCCCCCAATAGTTTTATCTTTTACATTTAGTTCTTTGGCTATTTTGAGATAACTTCTAAATATGGTCGAGGCAAATGATTAACCTCATTTTGTACATGTAGATATCCAATTAGCCCAGCATCATTTGTTAAATATTTGTGTGGGTGTGTGTGTAGGTGTGGGTGTGTTTGTGTGTGTGTGCATATGAGCCCCCACTAGCACTGGGAGAAGACCTGGGTACTATCCCTTAGGTTTTTTGCTGAAGGCTAGTGCTCTACTATTTGAAACACAACTCCACTTCTGTCTTTTTGGTGGTTAATTGGAAATAAGAGTCTCACAAACTTCTCCATTCTCTGTGATTAGAATTCAGCCTCTTGAGAGGCTAGTATATGCCTGAACCACTGGCACCTAGTGGTAAAGAGACAAGTTTAAATTGTGCTTGCACACTTGTGAAAAACCAATTGACTTCCTTCTAGTAATGATATGACATTGCTTTCCATACTGCTGATTCCTAGTCAGATTACTGTCACTTTCACAGGCCTTATCATTATGCCAACTTTATATCTATAATGCTCTTGTGCAGTTTACAATTGGAGCCTAACAACAGGCTTTGTTTTTATAGCTCTTAAGTATTATGTTTTTGGCTTAGTTGGACCTTTTACTAAGTTGAAAGCTAAGTTTGGAGTCCAATATCCCTTCCAGGTTTTTATAATCATCATTCAGTTATTCATACCAGCCTTGGAATATTTAATAAACTTTATATCAGGTGACTGTGCTAGGAATTGACAAGATACCTGGTCTCATGGGGGTAGGAATGGAGAAGAGAGATAATATAGAAATAAAGATAATTTCAAATAGTTTAAGAGAATTCCTTTAATCTGTAACTCACTCATTGCTTCCTCCCTTCCTTTCTTCCACCCACCCCTTTTCTTTGCAAGTACTTGGATAAGTACTTGGTCACTGTCCCTTAGTTCTTTTGCTCAAATCTGGTGTTCTACCACTTGAAGTACAGCTCCACTTCTAGCTTTTTGGTAATTAACTGGAGATAAGAGTCTCAAAACTCCTTCATCAGGCTGGCTCTGAATGACAACCCTTGGTTCTCAGCCTTTTGAGTAATCATTAGGACTCCACCTAACCCGTAATTTCTTTAAGAGCAGCATGTCTCTACTGTTAGGAGTTGGTTATATCTAAATATCCTTGTTTAAGATTCATTCTATTCATTCCACACTCTGAAAAGGGCCATTCTATCTGATGCTGACATGAAGAAGGGCATACTCTGCAGCACCACTGAGAGATGTATTGCAGCTTGGCTGGGCCACAAGCCATACCTAACAGTCTTGATGTGGGGTCCAGAAGAATACATGGAAATCCTAAAATGATAGTTTTGGGGGCCAGGAGTTTGGCCTAGTGGCAGAGTGCCTGCCTAGCATGTACGAAGACTCAGGTTTGACTCCTCGGTACCACATATATAGGAAAAGCTGGAAGCGGTGCTGTGGCAGTTCTTAGGCCCTGAGCTCAAGCCCAGGACTGGAAAAAAAAAAAAAGTTTTAACCTGCTGTATCAGTCAGTGCCCAATAACACTGAGGACACTTTTTCCTGGATAAATAATATCAGCTGTCTGGGGGTCTTACCAGCAACTATAGCGATTATATGTGTTCTTCCTCTCTATAACAACTGCCACCTTGCAGAAAGTTTGTACAGCCAAATGAGAATAATATTGACTTGAGAGAAAATCCTACTGAGGCTAATGGAAATGAAATGTGCCAAAAGAAAATCTTTTTTCTGAAAAACTGTCACCTCTGAGATAAAAGTTCATCAATATGGATGAAAAGCAGCCACATTCCTAGAACTAAAAATAGCAGCTGACTTGCAGAACCCAACAAATATTTGTTGTGAATAAATACAAATGTGCTATTTATTATTATTATTATTTTGGTTTATCTTCCAGGTTCTTTTGTCCAGGGGCCTCCCCAACCCCTCACTGAGAGTTACCTTGAGTATCAAGTATCAAATGTGCTGGGTGTTTGTTATTGTTTATGTCTTTAATTCCTTCTGGATCAGTGGACCACTGACTGCTATCAAGGCAAGTTCTTCGTACTTCTAGGCAAACCCAAATCATTATTTGGGATTATTTGCCACTGCATTTCCTCTGGACAGCTCCTTCTGAACTTTGGTCTTTTCCTTTCTAGCTTCTTATATTTATACTGGTAGTTGTTTTTCTTTCTTTTCTTTTTAAAAAAGGCTCCAAACTGGATTTCTCTTACTGACCATTAGTTTACCCTCAATTGGTAAATCACGGTATAAAGGTAATTATGGATAACATACGGGTTTCATTTTAGGTCCTATAAGGAGGTGTGGCAGCAGAAAGTGGCTATGGCTAGGACTGTGATAGTTCAGCATACAATTTTATTAAACAGAAAACCTCTCTGTAACTACCAATTTTCCTTTTCTGCCATCTTGCCTCCCTGAACACAAACAGAAGTCAGATTTAATATTCATCAAGTCAACTGATTCCATGGAAACAATAGTGATTTCTAAGAAGAAAAAGAATTTTAGATGCACACCAATCACATTCCTTGGCTGCAAATCGAAAACTCTGAATCATCAAATTAAATTACTCATTAAGATACAGGCCAAATAAGCATATTCTACATTCAGGTACTGATGTGTATCAGATGGAACGGGGAATGAGGTAATGTTACAAAAGATAATTTGCTTTCCTGTCCTCATGGGTAGAAATGCAGGCTATGTTTCTACGATCACTATTAATTTATTAAGCCACTAAGGATATGGATAAATTGCTCTGTCCTTTGTTTATAATCAGACAATTTGAATTGGGTAATTTTACTATTCCTTGAAGTGAGCATTTTGTTGTTTTGTCTTCTACTGCTATGTTTCTTTTTGAGGTAGGGTCCCCCTATGCAGCTCAAGTTGGCCTCAAGCTTACTATGTCGTCAAGAATGGCCTTGGCTCATGATTTTTCTGCTGGGATTACTGACATATACCACCATCCCTGAGTCAAAGAGAGCATTCTACTTTTCTTGTGGGAAGGATATGGGCATCCAATAGGAGAGCTCTCCATTCTATAGTGCTTTGGGACATACCTGTCCACAACTCATGTGCGGTTTGTCTATCCATATTAGAATTCTATGTTTTTAGGTTCTTTATATTCTGCTTTCCTATTTTTTTTTCAGAGATGTGGAGCTATGGAGGAGAATGAGGCCCAAGGAAATATGGAAGGACAGAAATTCTCTACTACCCAGAATCTTACTTATTGTAAGACTAATTTTACATCGTTAAGCCTTCCTGCAAATAAGACTCACCTGAAAAACTTTAAAAATAATATACACCCAGCTCCACCTCACACTAATTAAATCAGAGTCTCTAGGTTAGGTTTGGAGCACTGATACTTCAAAAACTTCACCAGATCCTCCTAAAGAACTTGAAGAGGCCAGGAGTTTGGCCTAGTGGTAGAGTGCTTGCCTAGCATGGTGCTAAGGCACAAGTGGTAGAGTTCTAGCCTTGTGAAAAGTCCAAGGACAGTGCTCAGGCCCTGAGCTCAAGCCCGGGACTGGCAAAAAAAAAAGAACTTGCAGAATATGATTTACAGATGAATCCACGAGGACCCTCTCATGATAAGCAACTTCTTCAGAGAGGCTCTCTTGATATTATCTACTTTGTTTCTCCCTAGAGTTTCCAACACTAGGGAGTGCTAATCCAAGTCATGTGACATCTTGGATTGTGGGAGGTTAACTTCAAAGGCTTTGATGCCTGTAGGTCAAGAGCCCTTTGGATTCTTTCTAGCATTCTGCTGGATGAGTCTCCTGCCCAGCCTGATTTCTAACGTGCTTCTTTCTATGACAGGATCCAAGGATATCAGAAAACTTAAAAAGAAATCAACAACCCATAAAAGGAATATGAGTCCTTCTCATGGATCCCCCAAAGACATCCTCTGTTAGCCTCTAAATACCTGGAACCAAACATTCAAGGAAACACCTCCATGCTGAAAATCTGATACTGATGTTGTGCACAGAAGCTAGATTCATAGGAAGACTTCTTACCTGATGTTTTTAACTGTTTTTTTTTTTTGTTGTTGTTGTTGTTGGGTTTTTTTTTGGCTGATGGCTTAGTATTTTCAAGTAAAATTAGTTACATTGTTGACATTAGTCTATACCCTTAGGATTGCATGCTTGTTCCTAAAATCTAAAAACAAAAATTCAAGAGTCTATTCAAACTAGGATTACAATATTCATCAGTCCCAATCCACTGAAGAAGCTTCATTTAAATTAAACTTGGAAGGCATGTGCTGTCAGGAACAATCCATTAAGTGCAGATCAGCAAGATTTGTTAGTTGCAGCTATTCCCTGTCAGCTTCCTCTGCTGGTTAGGTTTATCTGCCTCAGGGAAAACTAAGCAAGGCCAATTAAAACATTGCTTAAACTTTATCACACATTCATTTTTGAATTGCAAAGGTATTCCATACTGTTTAAATAACTCAAATATTTAAAAATCTTTTTGACAACTTTTAGCTAATGGAAAGCCTCCATGAAGGAAGTTTCTGAGTAGAAAATCTCCATGTAAAAATGTCTGAAGTTTAACTATAGTTTACTATAGTTAACTATAGTTGTTACATTAATAGCAACACTGTTACTTAACAGCATGAGAAGTCATTCAGGCCCTCCTGGTGCTCTGCAGAGAATTGCTTATTCACTTCACTATCTCTCCTGTAACTTCTACTGGTTCCTACTACCAGCAAGTCTGTTCCAGACAGTAAGGCCTCAATGGAAAACTCTGAAGTTTACACTTCAGCAGGAGGAAGGAATAGAACAGACTGAAGCCTGAAAAACTGGCTTAAAGTTTTGTTTTGCTCTTTACTTCAGAACTCAGGTTTTTCTTTAATAGTGATGCCTCCTTCCTATGGAATTATGACATTTGACAGAGAACATGCACAAAATCCATGAGCCTTCCCCCTTCTTCTTGGCTAATCCTTTCCCTACTTATTATATTCCTTTCCTAGGCACTTCTCTCTTGTTTGGGATTGTTATTGTTTGTCTTGCTAATCTGTCTACCTCCAGATTTTCTTCTTTTTTTTTTTCTGGCTGCCATTTTAAGCTAATTCTTCAAACTATCTCCTGTGCAATAGTGCTAAAGTTTAGCTCTTACCATATGCCCATCTCTACAGTAGAAATCCTTGTTGAGTACACGTTATTTGCAGATAAAAACTAACTTCTTAACATAGGATCCAACCCAAGCCCAGAGCTGATTCCAACCTAGAATTGTCTTTGCTCTCATAAATGTAGAGAGCTTCAACGGTATGGGAATCTTAAGTGGGCAATGTGACTTTTCCTAGGATAAAGCCTCCATGTATTCAACAAATTCCAAAATGAACCCTAAATGTTTTCAGATCTGCTAATATATGCTTTCCCTATGTTTGTTTCCACCTTCCAATGGTCTTCCTCTCTAGGACTTTTGGCCACACTGGGAGATATCTCATCACCTTATAAATGTATACTTTAGCATGATCTTTATAATGCTTATTCCATCTGGAAGACTCTAACTTCCAGTTGGGTTCAATGAAATTCTTTGAGGTTACTTCAAGTGTCATATGTTCTAGAAACTAGCAACTGAAATTCTCCCATGGAATAAATTAATCTTAGTATTATGCCTCCCAAACAACAAATTTTGATTATCTAACTAGGGAAGCTTGCCAGTATCTGCCTGACTCATTATATCAGTGGACATTAGAATTTCTTCCTGTTCAGATATTCTTACCAACCACATTGATATTGGGTATGGCCATGGAGCCTACAGGTGGTCAAGCAAGGGTATGGGCTTTCTGTGTGTAGGCTTCAAAGGAAGGAGCAGGTTTCCATGTGTTGTACTTGTGCCATCATTATGAGGACGAATCCTGCCTATCAGATTCAAGGTGGATGAGACATGTGGATCAAATCTGATCTGAATCTGCGTTTGCAGCTCAGTCAGGCGAAGTTCAATCTAGATCAACTGACCTCCTCATAGCCTGCCTACGAACAGAAAGTATGAATAGTGATTGTTTCAATTCACTGTGTGTGGAGTGGTTTGCTACTCCGTTTCATTGTATCAGATAAGTGATGCAATTTTTTGGTACACTTTTTGTCTTTCAGTCTTCCATGTATAATTTTGATGGAGAGGACTTCTGCTAAGTCTTTGTGTTCCACAACTACTTACTCTATTTCTTGCACAGAAGTAAACACACCATTTATTTGTGCTGGTTTCACCTGCAGAGCAGACAGTTACTGAGGCAGAAGATCCCCAGAGGAAGTCAGTGGCTAGTGACATCTTTTTTTTTTTTTTTGGCTAGTGACATCTTGATTACCCAAGACTACTTCGGATGCTCCTTGTGGTGGCACCAAAGCAATCTGAGAAGCTTCCTGAAATGCTTTCAGGACAGAACAAAGGATCAGTAAGTAAGTACTCAGTAGTACAGAATTAATAGTTGCTAGGCCAATAGTGGTAGAGCTTTTTTTTTTTTTTCCCCAATGTGACATAAGTCAATCAACACAAAGTTTTAAGAAGTTACTCAGAGGGCTTCTTTGGGGACATCTCCCCCCTCACATTTCTACCAATGGGGATGCTGTCACTATGTTTTTAGGAAATGTGTTCGGAGCTGAGGGCTGGGAGAAAAGGAGGTCACCACTGGCAGAAGCAGGTTACTGAGTACATGAAAAATGAGGGCACTCACCATACTTGTGACCAAATTTGCCTTCCAGCCCTAGACTGGTTTCACATAACCCATTGCATGATCCCAGGAAATCATTTACCTTATTTGGAATGAAAAGAACTATGACTGATGGAATGCAGGATTTGGTAGAATATTCGACACATGTTGTCAATTCATCCTCAGAGTAACAACTAGAAAAAAAAGGTCAAGAGCTTTGAAGATGTTTATTTGATCAAGGTCACACAGTTATTAAATGACAAAGTTAAGATTTATATTCAATTTCAAATCTATACACTTCCCAGGACACCTCTGCCTCTTGCTGGTGTTTTCTACTGTGTTCCTCCATCACGCAGACACAGCCCAAGTTGAATCTGGAGCTGACAATCTTCTGGGTACCAAGATCTGTATCTTTGAGTCCTACCTACACTGGAATGCAGCCCTAAGACAGTTAGTCCTAGCTACCACGCCACTTCCATTTTCTTTCCTTTTCCCTGCCAGTTTTAAGTTTCAGTCAAGATTATGGATTCTATTTTTTTTTTGTCATTAGGGAAGTTGAGGGGATAATAAAGAATTAAATGAAAATGAGTAGTCAGTTGGTTAGGGAGTAGGTACTGGGGTTTGAATTCCAGGCTTCACCTGCTAGGTAGCGAGGTTCTACCATACCTCACCCCAATCTTTTTATAGTTTAGTTATTCCTTCTCCCCTCTCCCAAGATCTGTGGTTTTGATCTCCAAGTAACTACACACTGTAATTAATGGGACAAAAAGGGTATTAGTCACACAGGTGAATGGATAGAAATTTTAATTAAGAACCTTTGTGGATTTGTTTAAAACTCTATAGTGTAAGTTTTACATGTATACAATGATTTATTCTAGTTTTACAGCAGCTTTTGGAGACTAAATGATGTCCCATACTATTTCTGGCTTATAATTTCTAAGATGATCATTATTTAATATATATTCAAGTGGATGACTCAATATATTTGCTTGATCTGTTTGATCAATTGGCTAATAAAACACTTTTATTTTTGCCAGTCCTGGATTTGATCTCAGGGCCTGAGCACTGTCTGTGGACTTTCCTCAAGGCTAGCACTCTACCACTTTGCCACTTGAGCCACAGCACCACTTCTGGCTTTTCTATGTATGCAATACCAAGGAATCAAACCCAGGTCTTCGTGCATGCTAGGTAAGCACTCTACCACTAGGCCAAACTCCAGGCCCTAAGTAAACACTTTCTTAAAATGGAAGAATCCTCAGAATACAATAAATATAAGGACTCTATATAGTTTAGAAACAAAATGTAAATATAATCAAGGTCAAATTCTTGGGGCTTACTTATTAAGAACACGGGGAGAAAAAAAAAGAAATATGCCCCTAGAGCTATGATAGACATCAGTCTATGTAATTTTTTTGTACTGTGTTGTTCTGGGAGACAAGGTCTTGCTATGTAGCTCAGGATTGCCTTGAATTTGCTATGTGGTCCAGGCCTTTAACTTACTATGTAGTAGGAACTCAATCCTCTAGGTTCATCTGTACAAGTGTTGGAATTATGCTTTGTTTGGGCTACATGCATTGGCTACATGGGGCTTCTAGTCTGAGGATTACTTGATGAATAAAGTTCTGACACCTGATAATATTCAATAAATGTGAGTCATAGTTGCATAAACCATGAATTGTGCAAAATACCTATGTATTATTTAAAGTAAAGCAAGAACTTTTAGTCATTTACCAAGGAAAAGAAGTACATAAACATTAATGTTTCAATGTTTTCATCATGTACAGTATTTACAGTGTCTATTTTAAAGTATTACTTTTCAAAGCAATGCACTTTGTTTTTAAAGAGGAAATTATACTGTTGACCTTGCACATGTACTTTCTACAATGTCTTCTTCCTATAGCTGCTCTGAGAATATATTTGCTATTGGGAAGTGTGTTCATATTCCTAAATGACCATATTCCTAAATGACCCTTTCTCATTGTCCCAGGATATCAAGACCTACAGAGTGGCAACTAAGGGCTCAATTAGAAAAATCAACACGAACGGCAGTAAGCATTGGATAATGGTTTTTGGGTCTTTTTTGTTTTTGTTTTTGCAATTCATGTGTTATGGTTTGGGTGTGAAGTGTCTCTCCAAAAGGTTCATGTGTTGAAGGCTTGGCCCCTGGCTGATGGCTGCATTAACAGGTGCTTGGGTCATAAGAACGCTAACTTCATGGATGGATGAAATCAATCAGTTTGTGCCAGTTGTCAGAAGGTAGGGTCTACTTGCAGGAAGTAGGTCACTAGAGGCATGCCTTTGAGGGAAACATCTTGGCTGTCTTGTCCCTGGACTCTTCTACCCCTTCTCTTCTCTGGCGTTTACTCCCAGGTGAGTGTGTCACACACTCCTATAGGTATGGTGTTTTGCCTCACCACAGGCCCAGACAATCATGGACTGAAACCTTTGAAGTCTCTGAAATTGTTTCTCTCAGGCAGTCAAACACACCAGTGGAAAATGAACACAAATAATATAATCAAGTTTTATCACAATAGTACTTGATTGATATAGCACTATGTGATAATTGACTTGTATTTCTCTTGGAAGAGAGTAATTGAGTGATGAATAACTGAGTGAATGATGCTGATATATCAAAACTTCATAATTCTAACTACTTTACTATGTGTACAATTTTATCTCTAGAATCCTGAAAACAAGTCAAAAAGAAATGGAACAAGTGAAAAACCTATGCCAGTTACAAAGGAACTTACCTTGTTTTGCTATTGATAAGCATTGACTTTCTATGATAGATTCCTATAGATAGTTTCAACTCAGCCTGGACAGGGAAGTCTTTGAGACTCTTATCTCAAATTAACTGGCAAAGAAAAGCAGAAGTGGGGGTGTGGCTCATGTAGTAAAGGACCAGCCTTTAACAAAAAGGCACAGGGACAGTACCCATTTCCTGAGTTAAAACATCAGAAACAGCATGGACACACACAGGTGTGCACAGACACATACAATGTACGTGAGGGCACAATTTTCTCAATCTTAGGGAAGCTCTCTGTGTGAAGTTTTGAAGTCAGGCTCTAGAGAGAGTAGCCTATTCACTGTGAGGTTTGAGTACTGGAATGGCTAACACTTTAAAGCTGGTTAATAGATTCTTTACACATTTGAGAAGAACTTTCTCATGACTGGCTATTAATGAGGGAAATGCTATTGGCAGTAGTTCACACACAGGCTTTCATTGGCTTTTATACCTTCAAAATGATTCCAAGCTTACTGGGAGAACCTATATGATCACTACACAGATAATGGTAACATAAAAATGGTGCTTAGAAGGAATTATTCATTTGGTGTTATTCTTCCCTGCAACTCAAAAGTACTTCTGTACTATATCCAACCTGTTATTTAAAAAAAAAACTGATAAAATATGTTGGAGGTCATCAAGCAAGAGAGAAAGAGACATTCACTAATACAATCAAAAGGTGGTAATAACAGTAAATGCAATAAAATCAAAGACTTGCATGCATGTAAAAATCCTGGATGGAGAACAGGAAAGCTATATGTTTGGCCACTATCCTTCCTCCTTTTTCATGTTGAGTGTGAGGAGATCTTACCACATTCCTGTACTTTATTTATGACAAACAGATTATCTGCAACGTGGCACTTTCCAGGCCTATTTTAATTTTAAACACTGGTGAACTTCATTATCATAACTATAATTTTCAACAGTTTCTATTCTCAATATCTTTGTCCTGTCCACCTTCTAAAACTGTATTCCTTACTTTTTATACAGCTTCAATTGTTTTGTAAAACAACTGCAGAAGCTGGAAACCAAGAAGTGTCTGAATTCCTCATCAACATCTAATTGATCCAAAGTCCTTGTTCCATTTTTTACTTTGTATGCTATCTGCTAAGTATTTCCTCCTTAAAAAAATGTCCTCAACTGCTCTCCCTACCCTGGTTTCTACCCCATTTTCTCAACATCACTCAAGCAGTTGTTTCAGTATCTAGTGAAACCATTCCACCAGCTCAGATCATTTTCCAGTCCCCTTCACAGTTTATCATTCAAGTACACATTTCTGAGCGTGGTTTATAAAGCTCGTCACTGTCTGCTTTCTGTCTGTGTTTAGACACCTCCCGCCCAAGTCATGTGCAGAGTCCATGGACTCCTGCGTTGCGATCAGACACATACATGTCACAACTATGTAATGTTGGTGCTAATGAACTTTTCTGAGAGGGTCCACAAAAGTGCTTGGTCGGAGGCTGGGTGCTGGTGGCTCACACTTGTAATCCTAGCTGCTCAGGAGGCTGAGATCTGAGGGTTGCAGTTCAAAGCCAGCCCAGGCACTAAAGTCTGTGAGACTCATCTCTAAATGACCACCAGAAAATTGGAAGTGGCGCCGTGGCTCAAGTGGTAGAGCACTACCCTTGAGCTGAAGAGATCAGAGAGAGTATACATGTAAACTTCTATAGACCTAACTCAGGTTTCCCTGGGGGCTACTTGCTTGATACTGATTATTTATGTTGCAAACATATCTGGAAGCATGCAGTGCTTGCCCTTATATGGAAAAAAGTGTGTTTTCTAAATTAAATATTCACATAAAAGAACAGCTATTGGTAAAACTGAATATTGAATAACTGTATATAAATTTCCAGTGCAGATAAGAATTTTAAATCTAAGATGAAACAAGCTAAAAAATATTTAGAACAAGGCATGAATTGATAAACAGTGATTTTTGTTTATACGTTACATGTTGATTTAGGTAAGATTTTAAGCCATTTGTTCAAATAAAGAGAACATTAAAAAATGTGCATCTGGGCCCTGGAATGTGGCCCACTGGTAGAGTGCTTGCCTACCATGCCTGAAGATCTGGGTTTGATTCCTTGGTACCACATACAAAGAAAAAGCCGGAAGTAGTGTTATGGCTTAAGGGGTACAGTCCTAGCCTTGAGAAAGCCCAAGGATGGTGCTCAGACTCTGAGTTCATGTCCCAGGACTGACAAATAAAATGTCCATCAGAATCTCAGAAAATTAGTGGTTAAAATTAATATATTTATTTTCCTATGGATTAATAAAGCAATATTTTGTGATTGATAAAAATTAATATATTTATCATGTATTAATTACTCTAATCAGTAAAGCACTTCTTAGTTGATCATTCACATCAATAATGATAAAAGCAAATTAGCAGCTTTTTAGGAATTGAACTCAGTGCTTTGTACTTTTCTAGCAAGCACTCTCCCACTTGAGCTATACTCCTAGTTTTTTGATTTTTAGTTCCTTTTTTTCAGATAGGGTTTCCCGCTTTTATCCAGGCTGGTCTTGGAAGACTGCAGTCCTTCTACCTCTGTTTCCACAGTTCTAGGACTATAGCCATATGCCATATGCCACCATGCTCAGTTTGTTTCTGAGTTAGGATATGAATAACTTTGCTTGGACTGGCCTCAAACTTCAATCCTCCTATTACCACATCCCAGTACTGTGTACATTCTGTGTCTGGCCCTTAGTGTTTCTGTTTTAATCAGTCTGAAATTCAGCTCTGATTAAGCAATAATGTACATTATGTATGATATATAATATATATGCCTATCAATCCTTTACTATAAAGGCTTAAACATTAAGAAATATTTTCTATTTGTGATTAAAAAATATACTGTAAGAACACATTTTTGAGCAACTATAGATATTTGAAGGAGTGGACATTAGATGATTTATCATCTAATGACACTTTGGGTATCATAACTGTAGTTATGTTTAAAATAAAAGCCATTTTTGGGGATAGATACTCAATCAAGTATTATGGGTACAACAATATAATGTCTGGAACTTGATCTTAAAATACTCTGCTTTTAAGAGAAGAATGGAGTAGATAGCAAAGCTACCTAAATGTTGACTACTGAAGCGGGGTGATGGGTATAGGAACTTCAGGGTATAATTCTATTCCAGAGTATGCTTGAACACTTACTAAATAAAAGGTAAAACAAAACAGGCCTTTTCCATGAGCAAATTGTTTCTTTGAGGGTATATCATATGCTACTCTCACATCTTCCTTCCAATACACTGAGCCTCTCTGCCTCCTCTTCTGACTCCTTCCCCGCACACCCCCACCACACTCAGTTTCTGTTATTAAAGCAGTTAAACACATGTATCTTATTAATAGTTACTCATTTATTGACAAGAATGTATGGACCCAGACACCATGCTTAATGATTAGCATGAAATATTCATTTAGTGTTTACCACAACTTTTGATCCAGGCTTGATTATTATCTCCACTTTACATTTGGAGAAACTGGACAGTCCACACAGACAGTCACATTGGTAGTCCACATACCTATATTGGAGTCCAGACTTGGGTTGTCTGACTAAAATCACTACCTATAGTTCCAAGTAAGACAGCAAGGATATGAAAGACGGTGTTCATAATAAGATATTGTGAAGAGAATGTGGGAAATTGCTCCTATGTTTCTCCCTTGACACAGTCATGTGGCTCAGGGCCAGACCTGTGATCAGCTGAGACCCAGCATCCATTCTGTTAAAGATCAGGCTGTAATTTTAATTTGGGGAGGGAGGGAGAGATACTGTTCAGACAAAGGAAGAGAAGCAAAGAAAAACTGTCTTCTGGTTGGCAACAGCAGTTCTGCAACTGTGTGTGTGTGTGTGTGTGTGTGTATGTGTGTGTGTGTGTGTGTGTGTGTGTGTGTGTGTGTGTGTGTGTGTGTGTGTGTGTTTCCACGTGTACCTCTGATCTGGTGCCTGGTTATATGCTGCAGGAGTTCACTTCAGATTTTAAATAATTCATTGTGTAGTGCCTCTTGTTTGGCGCAGGCAGGCAGGCAGGGGTGGATGGCGGGTAGGGAGGAGAGGTGAGCCTGGAGGACGCATATCAGAAGAGTGAGGAACTGGCACAGCTGCAGCCCCGTGAGACCCCGCCTCGATGAGCTCATCCCTTGGCAGTGCAAATGAGGATGACATAATGCTTCTGGAGAGCTCCTTCCAGCCCACTGCAGCAGGAACACTCTTGCTTTTCCTGAGCACAGGAAAAATTAGCATCGGTATTTCTAGCTGTTCTAAGGAAATGGCATGTTATTCAGGAGTGTCATGGGATATATAATATACTGGCAGCCTTACTATCAGCTCCCATAGAAAATAAAAACAATTTATCTGTAAGTAAAGTCATTGATGACAGTGCTTAGCAAACTGTGAAGGTAACCAGCACTCTTCAAAACCAGAGTCCAGTTACAACAGTGAGTCTCTGTATTTCAGCCCCATAGTACAAAACACTGATCATAGCAACAAGATCAAATAGTAGTGATAACCATTATCATTTATTTAGTCTCTGATTCACATTAGAACTGTGATAAATGTTTTACATATCTTTCTTAATGGAGTCTCAATTACAAAGCAGGCACTCCACACATATGTAGAAACTGAGGCCCAGGGGGTGGACAATTTGCCCAATGTCAGATTGCGATTATTGGCAAACCAATCTGATACTGGTTCATAGCCTTTCACACTGCTGACCACAGTGCAAAAGTACAAATGCAGCAAGCAGCTGCACGGGTTCCAGCAATAGCAAATAGTCACAAAATGTTGATTCCTCCCCCTTGGTATATGCTTGAGGGACAAATGGACTTGAAGCTTTCATAATTCCCTCCCTCCCTCCTTAAAGAACCTCTGTTTAACCATTTGAGGTACAGTTTTGGAGAAAAGGATGGAAAAAGTTGAGGCTAGATACTGGTGGGCCATGCCTATAACTGTAGTTAGCTACTCAAGAGGCTGAGGTCCAGAGTATTGTAGTTTGAAGTTAACCCCAGCAGAAAGGTCCACAACTCTTCTCCAAGAAAAAGCTGAATTGGAGGCATGGCTCAAGTGAATGACTGCCTGCTAAGCAAGCAAGTTAAGTAAGAGCAAGGCCCTGAGTTTAAGCTCTGGATTTGGATTTGGATTTGAGTACAAAATCTGATGCTGAGTGGATGTATATTTCTCAGTGTGGAGGCTCAAATGAGAACAATTCTGAATCCAGTGCCTGGTAGGAGAGAGAGGATCAGAAAACAGAGGGTGTGGAGGTTTAGGACAGAGACCTAGAATTCCTTCTACCAAACCTGCAGCATACCATTCCCTTGAGTCACACAAAGCAGTCCTGAATTTTGCATGAGTGAGAATTAATTACTATTTTGTGAATTTATTTCAAGATTTTTACACCAGACCCTGTTTTGCTCCCAGTCTGTTTTCTTGAGTACTTTGGTTCCAAGATTGGTTCCAGTCTGGGGAAGTGCTGTCTGGCTGGCAAGTGACTGAGCACTTCCCCTCAGCTGTCATGCTGAGGATCAGAAATGCAGTAATGGCTCTGAGGGATTCAACTGAAGACTGGATCTGTTCTCCATATGTGGGATTTCATTAAAGCTGTGCTGATTAGGTATAATAAAATCTCACCCATGGAGAATGGAGTTTGATTCCTACCGGAATCTTTCAGAGCCAGGATCAAAACACTAACCAGCCTTATTACAGGGAATCACCTTTATATATGTCTCTTATGTGTGCAGGCTATCTCTCCATAAAATTACATGTCTAGCAAGGCAAGATGGCTAACATCTGTTATCCTAGCTACTTGGATAACTGAGATTGGGAAGGTTGTTGTTTGAAGTTAGCCTAGGCAAAAAGTGCACGGGACCCATTACAACAGGAAAAAAAAAAAAACTGAATCAAATGGTATGTGCCTGCTATCCCAACACATAGGAAATATAAATAAAAGGATCCAGAGGATCCAGTTGATGAGTGGATCAACAAGATGTGGTATTTATACACAATGGAATTCTATGCTGCTGTCAGAAAGAACAATATTGCCCCATTTGTAAGGAAATGGAAAGACAGAAAAAATCATATTAAGTGCAGTAAGCCAGACTCAAAGGAACATAGGCTCAATGGTTTCCCTCATTTCTCATAGAAACCTTGGGCTCTCCTAGCAGAGATTCACAATAGAACAAAACCTAGATACATAAGGCCTATAGTATGACACTACATGTAAGGACCTCCAGGATATAGAAACAAAAACCATATAATGAGTGATTGTTGTCCTTAATGTACTATGTTATCTCTCATCTCTTTTGCTGTCCCTTGGTTATCTCATATTGTTACAATATTTCACCTTGTTATCTGATATATTTTATATATGCTTAATTGGTTATTTGAAATTGGATAGGGAAGGGGGGAATCAAGATGAGTGGGGGGGGGGAGAGGGAGGCAAATGGGGACCATGACATGAGAAAGGGTATCAATATTTGTGAAGTAATGTACCTTCTATCTGGTGAATATAATGTAACCCTTCTATTAATTACAATAAAAATATATGAAAAAAAGAAAATGTTAAGTTCTATACTGAATAGAGTTTATTATAGGTCTTGTTAACAATAGAATAAAGTATCATTTAAAAAAAAGAAAAAAATAAATAAGAGGATCATAGTCCAGATTGGCTCTAAAAAAAAGTGAGATCCTATCTCAAAAATAACCAAAGCAGAAGAGAGCTGGGAGCATGGTTCAAGTAACAGAGCCTATGCCTATCAAGCACAAAGTTCTAATTTCCAGCTTTAATGTCAAACACAGACAAGTCATATGACCAGGTTCCTCCCCTCTTACCCCCCTCCTCCCCACCAACCAGTGGGGAGGATCAAATCCTGGGCCTGGTATATCCTAGGCAAGTGCTCTAACTCTGAGCTAAACCCTTAGTTCTTGTTTTTGGGAGGCAGTATGGACTGGCCTCAAACCCTCTATGTAAACCAAGGTGAGGCAGAACTTGTGGATCTTCTTGTCTTTAGCCTTCCAAGTACTGGGGTTACAAGCCTAAGCCACCATGCTCAGTTTTATCCAGTTGCTTCAGATTGATAGCTTTCAGTTCACTTGTAAAATTGCTGATCTTTATAAAGATCTCACAGAATACAGTAAACATTTTTCAAAACTCTGAAATTTATTATGTGTATCCATTATAATGTCTCCTCATGAACTCATCATTAGGTGTGCAATGGATATAAAAATTTGTAAAACAAAATAAGCCACCTTCTGATCATATTCTTTTCCTTGACAGGTACTGAGATTTGACAGATTTTAAACCAGTGATCTGAGATCAGTTTGATGCAGTTTCAAGGATTAAAAATGATTTGAAATTGAGCCTCAGTTTGGGAGACAGCCAATCTATTTACAGTTAAATTTCTACTCTTAGTGGTAGCCATTCAGTGTCTCAGTCCAGTGTGTAGGAGTATTTACTATCTGCATCCCTAACTTTGGTGATTATGGGCTGCAAGTTTTATTCTCTGTTCTACAGAGCTGTCAGAATCACTGCCAAATTTCCCAACTTCTCAGTTACCTCTTTGAGAATCACCAGATGTCTGAGTAAAAAAGGGCCTCACATGGCAAGCTCACCTCTCTATTTCTTCTTGATTTTCTGTACTTTCCCACAATTGGGCCTCATTAGACATCTGATGACTCTGAGAAGCAAATTCTTTTCACGACATATTTCACAGGCTTTTTTTTTTTTTTAAGGTGGAAGGAAGGTGGTTTGATAACATCATTTCTCCAAGCCAGTTTCATACTAAGGGAATGTTTCACATGAAGTATAAAAAGGCTGTCAACTCATTCATTTGTGACAAGTCAGCTAGTCATGGTAGAATTTTGAAAAATCCCTGTTGACAGAAAGAAATAGTTTCTAGGAGAATATGTAACAAAAATCCTTCAAGAGTAAATCACTAGACAAAGTCTTCACAGTTACTTTTCAGCAAAGGACACAGGTCTATGGAAAAGCAATAGCCATATTGTGAGGATACTTAAGCTCTGTGGAGAGTACTAGAGGCCATTGGAGATATTCCCCTGAATGTTTTCTGGATTGTTTGACACCACTATTATATCAGCACACCTATCTGAAAGACAATAACTGAACATGGGAAAGAAAATATCTCAAACACACAAGGATATCTTATCTTTAAAGTAATCCAACTATCAATAAGTAGAACTCGATGTGTAGTCTAATACTAAACAACATGAACTAAAGTAAAAACTTTCCTGGTATGTATGTATGTATGTATGTATGTATGTATGTATGTATGTATGTATTTATTTATTTGATGCAGTCCCTGGGGCTTGAATTCAAGCCTGGGAATTATCCTTAGGTCTTTGGTTTTTTATTTTTGTTTTTGTTTTTTTCCTTAAGGCTTGCACTCGAGCCACAGCTCCCCTTCTGGCTTTTTGATGGTGAACTCAAAATAAGTCTCATGGACTTTCCTGTGGAGGCTGGCTTTAAACTGCAACTCAGATCTCAGCCTCCTGAATTGCTAAGATTTATAGGACTGAGCCACCAGCACTCAGCTCCAGGTACTTTTAACTAAAAATAGAGAAAACAAATGGCTACATGAGACAATGTAATTTATGTTTTCTTCTGGTACTAAGTCTTGAACTGAAGGTCAGGACTTTGCCTCTTACCTTTTCTGCTCAAGGCTGACGTTCTACCACTTGACCTTTTCCCAAATACCTTCTCTGTCAAACCTGACCCACTGGCCAATACTTGTTATTCTTTCCTTTGAACAAAATTAAATTTTTCTCTCTTTGGAATTAAAGCATATTCTATAGTACTTTCTATCTATCAAGGATGGTGGAGACCCACAGAACCATAGGCAAAACATTCAAATCGTTCTCAGCTGTCACACCCAACAAATGCTTTTTAAATATGTTCAACTCTGTGTCTAAGAAAAGTAGATTATGAGCCTTTGGGGTGAGCAGTCATAGGGTTTGAACTTAGGTCTGGGCACTGTCCATAAGTTATTTTTGCTCAAGGCTAGCCCTCTACAACTTTACTTCTGATTTTTTGGTGGTTAATTCAAAGTAAGAATCTCACAGACTTTCCAGGCTGGGCTGGCTTTGAACTGAGATCCTCAGATATCAGCCTACTGAGTAGCTAAGATTACAGGCATAAGCCACTAAACACCTAGACTGAGTCTTTTTTTTTCTTTTTTTTTCCAGTCCTAGGCACTGTCCTTGTGCTTTCTACCATCTGAGCCATAGCACAACTGCCAGCTTTGTCTGTGTATGTGGTACCAAGGAATCTAACCACAACTTTGTGCATCCTAGGAAAGCACTCTATCACTAGGCCTCACTCCCGGCCCACTGAGTCTTTTTATTATTTTTTTAAAATTATTTTACTAGGTAGGTCTAGCAAACCTGAATCCAAATCCTGACCATGACACTTACTCGTGTGGCCTTAAATAGGTGACTCAATCGCTTTCTTAATATACACAGGTGCTTAACTTATAGTCACTGAGTGAATTAAATGAGATGATTAATAGGTATGACATGCTTCATATAGTGGATGGTTCAGTCAGAATGGGCTTTGATAATTATCAAAACTTTCCAATGATCTTAAGAGTTAATGTTGGTGAAATAAGGCCATCAAAATTCAGGGAAAAAAAGAAAAAAAAACACCTTGAGAATTTTTTTGACAAACTTGTGAGTGGCTTCCACATTACAAGACAGGGAAGATCTTTCTAGACTTGAAATCTGTTAGTATGGACTGAGATGAGTACCAAGGAAAATAATCTAAAATATATCATTCATATTTTAAAAATATTGACCTCGTGATGAAGAAAATAGTTCAAAAATATTTTAGACATGGATTAAAGTTACATGCTTATTTTTAATCTTTTAAAATATGTCTAGCAGAATATACTGAAATTACATATATATCTCACAATATATTATTTTGCACAGCACTATTGCAGAATATTCTAGCACAATTGAGAGAACTGCTTCACTAACTAAAGTCCCAAGGTCTGAAAGAGTTAACACATCTCCTCAAAGTTCCATTGAGAATAATTCAATCACACAGGAACACAATGTGAAATATGTCACAAACTGCTAATCACATCATTAAATACCCTTTTCCTTATTGTAGAGTGTAATCATTTATGAGAGCAAAGAGCTCCAGGGACTTTTGGAAAATCTCAAAAATCCATTCAAGAAATCTTCTTGTCATTTCTGCTAAATCTGTCATGATCTAATCTAGCTGCAATTTAGTGCTGGACATTTTTATCACAATTCACAAATGCACTCAGCTGATACAAATACATATATTTATGCACAGAGCTAGGGAAAAGGTGATCTCTGCTCAAAATAATGTATTTAACTAATGGACCATCTCCTTTACTGTTGGAGATGCTAGAGGTAATGAGATGACACACATAACCTAACTCATATTAAATACTTAGGTAACTAATTACATGTTTACTTAGACTAAAAATAAGCAGATGTTTGTTTTGCTAGTCCCGGAGCTTAAACACTGTTCCAGAGCTTTGTGCTCAAGGCTAACACCCTACCACTCAAGCTACAGCTTTTCTTCTGGTTGTTTTGGTAGGTTTAGTGGAGATAAAAGTAGAATAGCCGTTTATGTCCTGGCTGGCTTTGAACTGCAATTCTCAGATCTCAGTATCCTGAGTAGCTAGGATTGTAGATGGGAGCTTTCTTATTCTTTTTTTTTATTAAAGAATTTATTAACATTGATTTTTACATCATATTTCAAATGACGTATTTAACAAATAAGTATTCAAGAGGGGACTCTACATATACAATCACTGGCACTTAGATTTTAGAACACAATTAAAATTAGGTTGAGTGTTTGTATGTCATAGATACATAAATATGTAATAAAACATTATGTCTATAGAGTCATAAATTTTTATGTCTATGTAATAGTGTTTATATTTCCAATACCATGTCCATAGCATTGGGTATGCAAATACTGAATCCTCGCTCTTGTACTGTTTGGATCTAATAGCCACATATTAAGGATACCATGTGCCTTTTGGTCCTTTGGCCTTGACTTGTCTCACTCAACATGATTCGCTCTAGATTCATCTACTTCCCTGCAAATGCCATCATTTTATCTTGTCAGTTGGTTATACAGAATTCCATTGTCTATATATTCTACATTTTTGGTATCCATTCTTATTCTTACTATTTTCTTTTTAACTAATCCTAGAACTCAGGAGCTCCTGTACACAATTATAGAAAATAAAAATTATACAAAACAAACAAGAAAAGAATACTTGAATTCACTGATAAACTAGTTTTTAAAAGTCTGGGCTGGGAAAGTGGTTTAGTGGTAGAGTGCTTGCCTAGCATACATGAAGCCCTGGGTTCCATTCCTCAGTGCCACATAAACACAAAAACCTGGACGTGGCATTGTGGTTCAAGTCTTGAGCAAAAGGAAGCTCAGGGACAGTACCCAGGCCCTGAGTTCATCATAGGATTGGGGGAAAAACTCTATGGTTAGTTACTTAGTAAAAATATTTATAACTTAAGTGGTCACTTTTATTTTTTTTTTGCTAGTCTTGGGGACTGAATACTGTCCTTGAGCTTTCTCAAGGCTAGTGCTCTACCATTTAAGCCACTGTACTACTCGTGGATTTTTCTGTGTATGTGGTACCAAGGAATCAAACCCAGGGCTTTGTGCATGCTAGGCAAACCCTCTACCACTAGGATAAGCTCCCAGCCCAATGACTACCTTTTAAAATATGTACATTCATAATAAAAATGTTTTGTCGTAGAGGATATCCATCTCTTATATAATATACAGCAGCATTTCATTTCTGTTTTTCTAAGTTTTACTACATGTATAAACATAAAAATCTTAATATATTTAAAATAAACTTGAAATCTCAAAATTCATGATTCAAGAACTAAATGCATTTTACCTTATTTTGAGCTCTGTGGAATTTTAAACCAGTATTATATTATGTTTTCGATGGCAGGCCTTAATTCTCTATCTTATTATTATGATATATATTAATGATTGTAATTTTGCATAGATGATCAAGATAAAGGAGAACTTTTATTTCAAGGAATTTCTAGGCAGAGGGGCAGTTCTGTGTCAAATATACAGCTAACTTCCAACATCAGGAAAAAATGCCCTAAAGGGAAACCTGACCATGTGCAGAAATGACACCTTCCTGGAGAAGTAACAGAAGTAACAGTAGGTGCTAATAATGTCTAGCATCTCAACAAGACTGGTCATGCATTGCAAACAACATTTTATTTATTTATTTAGTCAGTCATGAGGCTGGAACTCAAGGCCTGGGCACTGTCCTTGAGCTTTTTTGCTCAAGGTTAGCATTTTACCACGTTGAATCACAGCTCCCCATCTGGTTTAAGTGGTTAACTGGAGGTAAAACTTTGTTACCTGGCATATTATATATATATATATATATATGTTTGTTCATTTGAAATAGGAAAGGGAAGGGAGGAATTAAATGATTGGGAGGGGGTGGGGAGGGAAATGGGGACAAAAACATGAGAAGAGGTATCAATGTGTGAGAAGTAATGCACCTACTACCTGACAAATGTAACTGTGACCCCTCTATACATGACCCGGACAATAAATAAATAAACTTAAAAAAAGAGTTTTGTGGGGACTTTCCTGCCTGGGCTGGCTTCTCTGAACCTCCAATCTCAGCCCCCTGAGTAGCTAGGATTACAGGTGTGAGCCACTGGCATCCCACACAAACATTTAAAGTGAGGGATATACCTTAAGCTTGTAAAAAACAGAATACCTTTTATACAATTCATAGTCATGATTCTAGAATGCATGCACACCATATCCTACATAATCATGTCTACTGAAAATGACTTTGTGATTCCTCTTTTTGGAAGTGTCTTCATATCTTTTTTTTTTTTTTTGCCAGTCCTCAGCTTGGGCTCAGGGCCTGAGCACTTTCCTTGGGCTTTCTCAAGGCTAGAGCTCTACCACTTGAGCCACAGCACCACTTCCAGGTTTTTCTATATATGTGGTACCAAGGAATCGAACCCAGATCTTCATGCATACTAGGCAAGCACTCTACCACTATGCCAAACTCCCTGCTCCAAGTGTCTTCATGTCTTATAGCACTCTAAGTGCATACAAATATGTCCACACTCACACCTCACACATCAGATTATAGCTACAAATGCTCTATAGTTGTACTTCAAAAGAAGTGAAACACCAGCTCAGGGCCAAGGAGACTCTAAACACAGTGTCAAGACATGAACAAGCAGGTCCTTTGAAAGACAAGGCAAACATCAAAAATGTCTCAAGTACTCTTAGCTAATTAAATATTTTTCTGTTAAGGGGAAGCAGATTTAATTTCATAGTACAACTATGACTCCCAACTCAAACTCTTGACAGAACTAAGGTGAGATTGTAAACCAGTACCATAACTGTAGGACACAGTATGACAGCTTCTTATAAAACTAAAGTATATCAGCCGGGTGTGGTGGCTCACACCTGTAATCCTAGCTACTCAGCAGGCTGAGATCTGAGGATCAAGGTTCAAAGCTAGCCCCAGCACTAAAGAACAATGAGACTCTCATCTCCAATCAAACATTAGAAAAGATGGGAAAGTGGGGCTGTGGCTTAGGGGTACGGCAGTAGCCTTGAGCTGAAGAGCTCAGGGACAGGCCCAGAGTTCAAGCCCCAAGTCCCACAAAACAAAACAAAAACAAAGCAAACAAAAAACAGACCATAACACAACAACAACAACAACAAACCCTAAGGTATATCTACTCTGTACTTTCAGGTAATTATTTACTTGAGAGCAATGTAACCTGCATGTTCCTAGGATGGCCATGAAGATGTCATAAGATCACGAATTCAAAGGCAACTTACATGGAATTGTGAATTGTTCAAAGTTTGGAACAGGACAGGATAGGATTCAATGACAAATCTGGTAGTTATGCAGTGGTTCTACAGCTTACCCGGGTTAATCATTCAACTAAGATAAGCACTCTCCCAGATCTGAGGATTCTGTACTGATATGATAGCCCAAAACTCTCATGGGTTTACATTGCAGTGCTTTGGGCCAGATGTTTAAGCTTCTGGAACCTCCATGTTTAATTTAATTTAGTTCAGCACCTTTGACATGTTGGGTCTTACTTGTATTAAGTGTCTGCACTTCCATGTATTTTACAACTCCATACATACATAAGGATACATACTCCAGATACATAAGGTGTATCCAAGCACTGGCCAAAGGGATAAAGACCTATAAACTGTATGGTTGGCACTGAACCCAGCCCTGGATGGCCAGGTAACTGTTTGCTTATAAGAGGGGATTGGGGAAGGCCTCTTGGGTGAAGGGCACATAAATGAAAGCTGCAGAGTAGACCAAGAAAAAACCACAGTTTTAGTAAGATAAAATAAGAACAGAGTTGTAAAAGTCCTCATCAGTCCATTAAGTACTTTATGATATAAAACAGCACAGTTCCCATTTTGGGACTGATGGAAAAATCATTGTGTAATGCTGGATCCGGTTTATACTGTCTTTGACAATATGTTGTCTTCTTAACACATATGCTTAATATGGGTTTTCCACATCTGTTTCTTCGATGGCAGTGCTTCTAGCTTTCTGCTTGAAGAAATTGGTTAATTGAATAAATTGTTTTTAATCATATGGGGCCAATTCTGATTTCCAGTCAAAATTCTGGGATTTGCTAAATTCCTGGTTTGTGGTCTAGCTCTGTGGTAGGCCAGAGGCCTCAGAGCATAAAACAGGCCTTGCAAGGCAACCAAGATTCTTGCTATTCTGGAGCACACTAAAAACTTATTTCAAATTAATTGAAAAGTCTTGTGTATAAGACTGAAAAACAGTGCATACTGTAAACAGTCAGAAGTATCAAGTGGTACAGGAAATATTTGATGTCTCTGTGCTGTTTTGTTCTATATGACACAGCAATTTTTGGAAAAATGAAGGTAGAAAATAGAGCTGCTTCATAGAAAGTTTTTTCCAAGTGCTTTGGCATTTTGGATAAATGATGTTCATAGAGAAATAAAAGCTGTCCTTAGCACTTCCTCCTTTCATGACCTGCACTTTGGCTGGATGAAGGCCCTTCATGCTTGCATCACTGACTATGATGAAAGTCACTCTGCCACATGAACTTTGGAACATTTAGGCAGAGTTTTGAGAGAACTATGTTTAAAGCACTTTGTATCCTCATTAAGAAGTGTTAAATAGAGGGATACTCTTATTAATGGCAAGGTTTTTTTCTTCACTATGGAAATGTCTTCATTATAGTCACATATCAGAGCTATTTCCTGGATTGTCAGATAAGAGAGGTGTGGCACAGACAAACCTCTTCCAAAAATAAGAGCAAGTACATATCCAGAACAAAATAGTTGCTAAGCAAAAGTGGACTCCTCTTTACAAAGTCAGTCTGATGGGGTCCTCTCCTTAGCCTGGGTGTGCTCCTCAGCCTTCTCAGGTGAATAAGGAAAGTGTGTATGGGGAAGTAAGAACTCTTTGAGAAGATAAGCTGATCCACAATAGCAGGTAGCTGCCTGGGTGCCCAAAGAAGCTGTTAGTCAGCCATATTACAATGCCTTCACACTTGCAGGTAATCGGCCTTTGGACCCTAGAGTTGTAACTCTGCTCTATAAAGATCTTACCCTGTTTCATGTATCCAAACAAAAGCATAGCAATACTTTTTAACCACTGGGTAAAATTCACAAGTTAGTAGAAATGGTAAGGGAATGAGCAATGACTGCAAGAGAATACCAAGAGAGAACACAACTTGTTCTCAGATAGGAAAAGAAGAATGGCTGAAAGTTCTACAAAGAGAATAATTGGTGAAGGGAATATGGCTTCTAGACAGGGAAAATATCACATTCTGGAAGAATGTCTGGACTAGAATAAAAGGAAGAAGAGAAGCCTGGTATGTGGTGGCTCACGCCTGTAATCCTAGCTACTTAGGAGGCTGAAATCTGAGGATCAAGGTTCAAAGCCAGCCTGAGCACAAAAGGACCAGAGACTTTTCTCTCCAATTAGACTCTTGATAATAGGAAGTGGGGCTTGGCTCAAGGGTAGGGTGAAAGCCGTGAGCTGAAGAGCTCAGGGGCAGAGCTCAGGCTGAGTTAAAGCCCCAAGAGCCACCAAAAAAAAGATGAAGAGAAGAAGGAAGGAAGGAAGTTAATTTGGTTCCAAGATGTCTTCTCTAGCTTCTAGGGCTTCTCTGAGAGTCAGGGAATAGTGAAATTCACTAAGCAAATACTTATTCAGGATCCAGCTATTCCAATCACTTTACCTAGGGCTGCAGATTCAACAGAGGACTTAACAGAAACTGAAGGTCTTAGGATGAACATCAAGGTGTGAGTTCAGCCCCTTTACCCATGGCCAAGCATCCTCAACTTCTTCCTAAAACTACAGTCAGCCTTCTGAACCCAAGGGCTACACAAACATAGATTTAACTAATCATGATTCAAAAATACCTGGAACAAAAGCAGCTGCATGTGTACTTAGCAGTTACATATAGTAATATATAAGTTAGAGATAAAGCATGTTCATTTGTTTTTAGGTTTTATGCGAATACTATGCCAGAGAAAAAACGTTTATAATTTAAACAACTTTACTACCCTGTGGTAGTTTACAATTCCTTTGAAGAATTACACCTTGGGTCAGAAGCATAGCCTAATGGTAGAGAGCTCACCTAGCATGCAGGAAGCCCTGGGTACTATTCCTTGGTCCCACATACTCAGAAAAAGCCAGAAGTGGCACTGTGGCTCAAGTGGCAGAGCATTAGCCTTGAGCAAAAGTGTCCAAGAATAGTGCCAAGGCCCTGAGCTCAAGCCTCAAGACTGGCCAAAAAAAGAAATTACACCTTGTATTCCTTAAATGAATAAAAAAAAACCCATAGCATTTAGCATTTAGTAAATGTGCATTCAACATTCATTCAGTAAGTATAAATGTCTTTTTTGGGGGGTACTCTGAACAAAAAAAGTATCTCAAAAGAGTAGCATCAGATGGTCACCTGCAAATCATCCCCCTGGTGCCAGCAAGCAAGCAGGGATTGGAGCTCTTTTTTAACAAGAGGTGGTTTCTCAGGCTGAACTCCACAGCCTGTACCTTTCTAAGTGTGCTGTTTTCCATCTATACTACATAAATGTCTTTACAGTGTTTCTTCTTACAGAATCCTTAACTTTGCCTTGAATTTAGCCATATGTCTTGGAAACTTTTACTCAACTGTCCTTTAGGCCAATCAAGAACTCCTCCTGGGTGGGCAGGTGGACATAGGCCAAGAGTTTGGAGAATCCTTTGTACCCAGCCAAGGTGGTCTCGTATTCCTTCTCAGTACATTCCCCCAGCAGCTGAAGCATCAATCTGGATTGGCATGGAAAATGATGCTGTCAGACTGCCCAGAAGAATTCAATCTCCTCCTGGAAGATGTAGCTGCCAACTGCTGGTACAGAACTAGAGCCTGGGCTGCTATTTCTCACTACCCAGCCCCAGAAGAGTGGGATCTCGGCAGATTCCAGGGCAGTACTGTCCAATGGGAATTCAAGACAAGTTGTATTGCATTGCATTTTCAATTCTCTAGTAGCTCCATTAAAAAAGTGGATGGAGGGCCTGGAGTTTGGCCTAGTGGTAGAGTGCTTGCCTAGCATGCACGAAGACCCAGGTTTGATTCCTCGGTACCCCACATACATAGCAAAAAGCCAGAAGTGGTGCTGAGGCTCAAGTGGTAGAGTGCTAGCCTTGAGAAAGTCCAAGGACAGTGCTCAAGCCCTGAGCTCAAGCCCAGGACTGGCAAAAAAAAAAAAAAAAAAGTGGATGGCGCCAGGTGCAGTGGCTCATGCTTGTAATCCTAGCTACTCCAGAGGCTGAGGTCTGAGGATCAAGGTTCAAAACCAGCTGGGGCACAAAAGAACCTGAGACTCTTATCTCCAATTAACCTCTAGAAAATTGGTGGCTGAAGAGCTCAGGGACGGTGCCCAAGCCTCATGACCCACCGAAAGGAAAAAAAAAAAAGAGTGGATGGCGAAAGCTAAATGAATTTTGATATAAAAATCACAAGGACAAAATCATGAGAAGGGGTATCAATGTTCGAGAAGTAATTCACCTACTACCTGACAAATGTAAGTATAACCCCTGTATACATTATCCCATCAATTAAAAAAAATCCAGCCTAGTTTGCAGATTTAACATCTACAAAGTATCATTTTGAGGTGAAATTAATACAAAATTTACTAAACTATTTTAGTTCCATATGCCTTTAAAAATCTAGTGTCTACCTCAAACTTACAGCAGTTCCAACTCTAACCAGATATGTCTTGGCTGCTCAAAAGCCACATGTAGCAATTATAGCCAACAGCTCAAAGGACTTAAAACATAATCTCTCAGGTCACCTTGGGTGATTGTTCCAACATCAACCTTTTTTGTATAAAACTCAATTCATGGGAACATTTTTTTTTTAATGTTTACAAAGTAGTAACTAATGGGGACAGGAGCACAGCCTAGTGGTAGAGTGCTTGCCTAGCATTCACAAAGCCCTGGGTTTGATTCCTCAGTACCACATATACAGAAAGAGCCAGAAGTAACTACTCTGTGGCTCAAATGGCAGAGCGCTAGTCTTGAGCAAAAAATGTCCAAGGACAGGGCCCAGGCTCTGAGTTCAAGCCCTGGGACTGGCAAAAAAAACCCCAAAAAACGTAGTAACTAATAAATCCTGCCTGAGAAAAATGTTGATTTTTGCAATATAGTTTCCTTTGCTTTAACTTACTAGTGATACGAAAAAAAAAAACACTTTTGCTTTTTTAAAAGCACTGAAATGTTAACATCTGGCTGCAGGAGAGAAATGGCAAGTGTGAAGCAGTTTTAAGATTTTCTAGCCTGCATTAATGACCACACTAAAGGGGGTAATAAGACATTTGTTGATACTGAGATGCTCTCACCTGATCAGAGAAGCTCTCCTTGGACCAGTTTGTGATTCCCTCCTTTGTTATTAGGACAAAACCAGAGTTCTCTAAAGATGGAGTATCTTGGTTTTCATTTTATGAGCCTGCAGTTTCTGCCAGTCTGCCTGGGTACAGACAACCATCCATCCATCCATTGAACAGTGTTTAATTGTCATTGGAAAACTGTCTGTTGCTTACTGATTATGTGTCAGACAAGGACTGTTTCAGGGTCTGCAATTTGTCTTCCACATATTTTAATTGTTTCCCAGACATATTTAGAAGATAGTGCCATGAGTAAAATGACATGCAATAGGAACATTAAGGAAATTCTGGGAGCTAAATCTCTTTTGCCTTTTCCCAGTCAGTGGACTGTAAGATTTCTGAAATTCTTTGATGAGATAAAGAGAGTGTGTGTGTGTGTGTGTGTGTGTGTGTGTGTGTGTGTATGTGTTGAGACTGTACTGGGGCTGACACTCTCACTTGGCATTCTTGCTTAAGGCTGAAGCTCTACCACTTGAGCCACAGCTCTACTTTCTGAAATAAACTCTTTCACAGTTACGAATCACTATTTGTGGAGCTGGTCACATTGTGATGACTGTTTTAGGCTGTAGCTATGTCTCGATGCTGTTGTGCCAGCTTACCAAGGGCCTGAGTTCACCCCCAGCCCCAACCCAGTACCACTACCAGAACTCAAGACAACTGTTTCATTCTCATTTGGGTGGTCAGAGTGCTATAGCTTTGCTATCAGACAGTATCTCCTGCATGAGACCTTCACAATGCTTGTTACCGAGTTAATGGTCTCTTGTTAAGAAGCACTGAGCTTCAGAAGCAACTTCATGCAGAGTTTAATTGTCCCATGTCAATACATTCAGTATAGATTTCATTATATAACTTGTACTGGTTACTTTGCAATATTTCCTGAAGCGTAATAAGCTTTTTACCAGCTTTATTACCACAAAACCAAATCAACATTAATCTGAAAAGCTGTCACTTTGTATTCACTGTCAAAGAAAAAGAGATGAAAAAGGAGAGGGAGGGAGAGGGGGAAAGAGAGAGAGAGGGACGGAAAAGGTAAAGGGAGAGAAGAAAAGAGAAGAGAGAGAGGAGGGGGGAGAGAGAACGAACCTCTATCAACGAACTGGACCAAAGTCATGATCAAACCAGCTCTCTCTAATCCCTTTGGGGCAATTTGATTTGTAAGCTGAGGTTTCAAAGTATATTCCATTTAATTGCTGAAGGCAAGAAAACAGTAGGAGTTTTTGAATTAAGCTCTTTATGGTTCTGGCTTGCTCTGCTTTTGGAGAAAACTGAAAGAAACAAATCTTTGAAAGTTAGCATTTCCAAGCTGATCTCATAATCCCACTAGTTCTTTCTTTCCAAAGGCATCAAGAATAAACTAGTGGGGGGAAAAAAAAAGACCAAAAGCTATCTCCATGACCAGGTTGGGAAAAAAAAAAAAGAGTACTCAGATTTCAAAGCTGGCTAGTAGACAATGGCCAGTGAAATCCATTTGTATTTCGAAACAAACACAAGGCAGAGCAATGAGGTATATGTGTATATACCTTTTATAAACAGTCTGTGTTTAAACAAGGCATATACAATGCTTTCTTCCCAGCCTCTAGAAAGCTGGCCATTGTTGTGTGTTTAATTACATTCCTAAATCCTAAAGACTGAAAACAACCAGCTAGGTAGTAACTGTTTGATCTGCATATCTTGGCTGGAGAAGTGCTAGCAAAGCAAACTTGCCCAGGCTCAAGTTTCTAAGTGCCTTCAGTGGAGTCTGCAGCTCTGGGTTGAACAGAGCCAAACTCCTCTTCTCACTGGAGGATGGCAGGGAGTACACAGGCACACACACACACACCAGTTGCATTCATAAGGAAACAATCTTCCCACCCACCCAGCACTATATTTAGAGCCATCTCTTGGCAATGCAAACATATTTCTGGGCCTTTTGCCACTCAGGCAAAAAAGAAAAAAGGACAAGGAAAACTGGTTTTGTTCCAGTGTGAAGTCCCAACAACAAAAGTTAAATGCGGTCTGCCTCATTGAAGTCTTTCAGTGCCAAACATCACTCCTTCTTCAAAAGCAGTGAATGCTGGGTATGACTCTTAAGAATGCCTTTTCTCTCTCAGTTCTAATGAGTAAAATGTGTCCCACTCACAAGGGGACATCTTGTAAATCAGGAAGCAATGGCGCTTTCTCTGAAAAGGACAGGATATTTTGAAAGTTTTAAAATAACATCATCCACACTAGGGCTTCCAACTTCCCCAAACATGTGGTAACTCTAGAGAAAAGTGAAATTCCAGAACTGGCTATAGAACTGAATGGTCCAACTCCCCCAACCTTCAAATGTGGACCGGGTGCAGACACACCTAATGCCTAGCATTTGGCTGATGTGCTAAGAGAACCTCTGGCTTTAAGAATATCAGGGCTGGGCTGGGTGCGGTGGCTCATACTACTCAGGAGGCTGAAATCTGAGGATCAAGGTTCAAAGCCAGTCCAGGACAAAAGGACTTGAAACTCTCATCACCAATTAACCTCTAGAAAATGGGAAGTGGGGCTGGGATCAAGGGTAGGGCAGTAGCCTTGAGCAGAAGAGCTCAGGGACAACGCCCAGGCCCAGAGTTTAAGTCCCACAACCAATAACAAAAAAAGAATATCAGGTCTGGGCCAGGAGTGTGGCCTATTGGTAGAGTGTTTGCCTAGCACAAAGGCCCTGGGTTCAATTCCTCAGTACCACATACAAAGAAAAAGCTAGAAGTGGTGCTACATCTCAAATGGCAGAGTGCTAGCATTGAGAAAGCTCAAGGATAGTGCTCAGGCTCTAAGTTCAAACCTTAGCACTGACAAAAATACAAAATATGAATATATTTTATGTATATATATTTTATTTATATGTTTTATTTGTGTATATATCTTTATATATTTAATATAGATTTATATATAAGTATATATTTGATATATATTATATATAAGTATATATAAGCATATGTTATATATATCAGTATATATTATATATTTTATATATACATATATCAGGGCTATTTGCCATCAGAAGTCACAGGGGAGGAGGCACTAATGCCTACATCATGAGCAAATAGCTCAGGCAATCCCCATGCTGGCTCCCAAATGTGAATACCACACTATATTAGAAATGAACAAAACAAATATTCTACCTGATCCCATACAAGCTCAAAGAGCCTTTTCCAACTTCTTTCTTCCAGTATATATATATATATTTTAATGTTTCTTTAGTTCAATATCCTGTTGTGGCACTGATTAGAAATACAGTCATACTAGCAGGACAGCATCTTCCACATGTGGAGTAAAGCAAGATGGCTGTTCACTTAATGTTTTGGCAAGTACTTCCTTTACACTACTCAGTTACCTCTAAATAATTTAACAACAATTACAAAAGGAAAGAACAAAAGTATCTGTTGCTATGCAGCCACTTGCCCATATGAAAATTATAATAGAACATTAGCATGAATGTCACAAAATTTCTTTAAAATATTGACTGGTATTTTTTCAAAATAAAACATACTTCACATACCTGTGAAGTAACTTATTTGACTTCAGATAGCTTTGAAAGTTCCAGAATGGTTCAATGTAAGACCTATTTCACTTTGGGATTTTACTAACACATCAGTGCAAAAAGAAGCTGACCTGTGGTCAAACAGAAACAATTCTTAGTATTCAGTCTTGACTACTTTTCACCAGCTCTCTTCCTTCAAGGCTGCTTGAGTTGGATAAATGCTCCCCCAACCCCAGTATGTGTTAAAGGTTTGGTCCACAGGTTGGCATGTCTAGGAGGTGGTTTTGGGCCTTGAACTACCTGTCTGTCCTTGCCTCTCCATAGCTGGGATCATAGATGCACATCACTAGGTCCAACCTAGTTGAGACAGGGTCTTGCTAACTTATTGCTAGGCTAACTTTGATCCTCCTCACCTCCACCTCCCAAGTCACTGGGATTAAGGGTGTGAGCCACCATTTCTGAGTACAATGAGGTATTTGAAAGTTACAAGAACATATAATCATTACACCAAACTGGTGAGAAGGAATTATTGTTCCCATTTTAAACACTAGGCAATCCAGAAATCGAGCTTTAAGTGTTCTGCTTGTCACGACTTAGGAATATCACTGAAGATGCTTGAGGGTAAAGAGGATCACATATTGTTACATAATGTGTAACAAGCAGAGGAACATGTAGTCTTACAACAGTTTTCCTATGCCTCTTGTGATTGTGGACAGCTGCTGTCATAAACATCTCCAGATTTGCATCCAACTAGCTATCCAGGCAACTAAACAGCAAAACCAGTGGACTAAGGAGCATGATAAGACGAGTATTATAAAAATCTCCTGAGGTGTCCAAGGAGACAAATGAGTTATCAGCTGTCCTTCTATACAAGTGAACTATGCTGGCCTTCATAGTTAATTTAGTGGATACCCTCTTGGTCCAGACTTCAGCTTGATTAGGTGCTGTAGTACAGCTGAGCCCTTTAAGCAACTGGTATGGATATCACATTGCTTCAAATACATCTTCATTGCCCTTTGAAGTATTTCCAGCTTCACATAGAGGCTTTCCTTGACTTCACTGTAGAGCAATTCCTCAGCTGGTTTTCAAATGATCAGTTATCACAGAACAGGCAACCAGGGATGAGTCCTGATAAAAGCTGGCTCTCAAACTGTAAGATTACTAAATATAATTTGGGTTTTTTAATCTACCTTCACTTAAGAGATGAAGTATAGGCAACATATTTCCCACCAAAAGATATTTGTCACTTAACATTTAGGCAGAATTCTGGGTCATTACACATCTACTTTGAAATGATTGTTTTCCTGCTAAAATTCTAGTCCTTATTTGCGAAAATGACAGTGATTTTGTGGACCTGTTACTCAACATTCAGCTTCCAACACAGGAAAAGAAAGCAAAACACAATGACTTCATTTCAAGACATGATCATAATTGCTAAGAACAAAATAGCTAATAATTATTGGGTTATGATATGAAAGGTGCTGTCTTAAGTATGCTATCTTATTTAAACTTTAGAACCTACATAAAGATGAATATCAGCATATTTTATCTACTCTAAAGCTCAGTATTTTTCACATTTAGTACGCGTGAGATCAGACTGTTTCATAATCAACAAATTATAATGTAATTTATAACTTGGCAAAAACTTTTCTTTATGCATCACAGATAACAGCACTACATATTAAAATTTATGCTGCTTTAGATGTAATAAAAATGTTTCCTTTATTTTATGGAGGAAGAAACAGGTTTGAAAGATTTACATAACTTGCTTAAAGTCACCTAGCAAAAATATGTGATTGTTTTTCCTTCAGTTGTGGCTTGAACTATGGGCCTTGCCCTAACACTTTCAGTCTTGCCATTTGTTGGTTTAGTCTGGAGATTAAATTTTGAAGGCTTTTATTGCCCAGACTGGCTTTAACCTCACTTCTCCAGGTCTCAACCTCCAGATTAACTCAAACTATAGCTAGAGCCCTTGGATCTTTTAATTTTTGTTTTAATTTCAATTTAATTCTCTAAATTAGCATACTATCTGTTTCATGCTACATATAAACGAAGATTTACAAATCATTCACCCCTTAGCACCTTTCAACTATTATAAGTCAGTTACCACACTAGGAATGCTAGGGATACAAAAATAAATGACTAACAATCATGATGTCCATAGATATTCTTATTAGCATATTATCATTCTTACTAGTATATGATAATTGTACTAAGGAATGGGTTTTGTTTCATACACATGATATAATGAACTTTGATCATACTTACCTCCTCTCTTGTCCCTTTCTTTCTCTCTTTCAACTCTTTCTCTTTTAAATCTAGATTTCATAATTGAGAGAAAACAGAAGGTTTGTATTTCTGAGCCTAGCTTATTTCACATTTGATGATCGCCTTTTTCATTCACTATCCTGAAGCTGACATAATTTTGTGGTTGAACAATACTCTATTCTGTATGTATGTAAGTATGTATGTATATATCTCTACATACACACATGTGCATGCATACACCCAGCCCCCCTCCCCACACAAACACACACATCCTATACCTTTTATCCATTGATGGGCACCTATGCTGATTCCATAGCTTGGCTATTATGAATAGTTTCTCAGTAACACGAGTGTACAGGGATCACTATTGCACATTGACTTTTATTTGTTCGGGTCTATACCCAGGAATGGTGTCCAGATTTATAAACTATTGATGGATCCTAAAATAATGCCCTAGTTCAGCCTGGGATTTCATGTAAGAGACATTTTTCTCCATAAAAAAGGTAATTCTCTTTCCCCTCTGGAGAATACCTCACTCTTACATACCAGCATTAGGCTGGGTGACAGCTGCTTAAATCAGTGTTTTGGTATGACAGAGATTCTCACATGGCCCAATGATCCTCACCTCCTTCTACCTATACCCTTGTGTAACTTGGCTGTGATCAATGAAGTATGGTGAAGGAGACAAAACTATCATTTGTGTGTGTGTGTGTGTGTGTGTGTGTGTGTGTGTGTGAGAGAGAGAGAGAGAGAGAGAGAGAGAGAGAGAGAGAGAGAGAGAGAGAGAGAGAGAGAGAGAGACCAGACTACATTAAATTGTAGTGTCCACACTGCTAGCATGCTCCACCATGCTGATTTTGATGAAGTAACCTACCGTGTTGGGAAACCCATGGGAAAGAGATCAAAGGCCACGTCCAACCCCCAGATCAACCACCCAACAGGAAGAAAATCCTACTAACAGCCATATAAGCAGCAAAGAGGGTTCCTCCATGGCTGAACTTCCAGAAGAAACCCCAATCCTAGGTGACAACTTAAATTCAGCTTATCAGAGAAGAACCCCTGAGAATTTGACCTAGCAAAACTGTACCCACATTCTTGACCCACAGAAACTACAAGATAATTAGTAAGTCTTGTGTGAAGTTGCTGTTTGTGGTCATTTGTTCCTCTGTAAGATACAATATAGCTGGTGCTATTGTTTAGGGTCCTTACCAAATTCACATGCTGGAACTAAGGTTTAATGAGATATCATGAAGTAGTACCAAAGTGATTAATGAGCCATTATTCTATGAACAGGATCAGTATCTTTTTTTCATAAGGTAATCATATTTTTTTTAAAATTAAGTAGTTTTACTTAGACCAGTTCCATAAGAATATAGTGCATCTTGATCAATGTCACCCCTTTTCAATGTTCTCCCGATTTCCCCCTTCGTCTCTACCCTCGTTACACAGCTCATAGTTCAATTTTTACATAATATACATTAAATGTAATGGCTGTGTTTGTTCACTCTTCCAGTTTGTGCCCCACTGTCATGATTTGGGATTAGAGCCTTTATAAAAGAACTTGGGAAGGTGGTGGTCCACACATGTAATCCCAGCCCTAAGGAGACAGCAGCAGGAGAATCATGACTTCAAGGCGGGGTAGGCTACATAATGAACTGAGTGATTTTTTGAATCAAAACCCATAGTCTGCTAAAAAAAAAAATACAAAATCAAGAAACAATGCAGAAGGACAGAGCACACCTGAGGGCCTTTGCCATTCCACTCTTCTACCTACCATGTAAGGGTACAGCTGGGAGGTACCATCTTGGTAACAGAGAATACTGAACACTGGCACCTTAATCTTGGAGTTGCCCAGTCTCAGATATTTTGATGTAGTATCACAATGGATTAAGATAGCTAAAAGTTAACTGTGTGTGTGTGTGTGTGTGTGTGTGTGTGCACATGCGTGTGTGCTCACACATACTATGATGGACTTTTGTGGCATTAAACATTCTAATTTAATGTCTTGGTTAGAATATAAAAAGTGACAGTTACTACTTAACGAGTTTCCACTAAGGATCTGGTAAATTCTAATATATAGTAGTGAAATTTTGGCCACATTTACCAGGCTGTACCACAGAGAGGTCAATGTGCTTTCCAAGATAAAAGTCAGTGCCCGGATTTCCTAAAGTTTTCTAAAGTTCACTCAAACAGTGAGTGTTGTCTACCACACATCATTATTTTCTTAGACTTAATTTGAACAACTGAACTTTCTTTGAAAGCTGTCATAAACCTGACATTCTTAAAGGACCCATGATTGATTTGACTTAAAAAATAACTCAACAATTAAGAGTAAATTTTTGAGTTCACCTATGAAAGTGTTCAGTGTTGATTCTTGAGTATAGTCACACTGGAATACTTGATCAACAATGTTGAAATTATTAACTAGAAGCAACTGGGTGTTTATTCAGCTATACTCTAGTAGTTTGGTTTAGTTTAACTTGTATACTAGGTAATATTTGGCTTCATATGTAAGAGCAATTAAAATTAATTATATAACCAACAAAACTGCCTCATTCTTCTTTCTACTCACATGTAAAAGTAATATAGAAGTCCAAAGAAAACAATCACTGCTCATGCTTCATGGTATAAGCAATGACCTTGAACTAGCAGTTCTTGGTCTAGCTGTAGTTGTTGTATTTGGAGTTTATTAATACACAGTAGCTAATATTTAATGCTCCAAAGAAATAGTCCTTATCTGTTAAACCAATTCCACATGTGATTTCTTATAACAATAGTCACAAAGTCTCCTACTTCCTCTAGTTGCATTTTTCTGTTTTCAAAATTCTTCTTAACACATTCTTAAGTCATAGTCATCAAACATTTTTTAGGAGTTCCTTTTCTCATTGTATAGGTTTTAAAAATACCTTGTCTACTAATCATTTTGAGCTTTAGAAGTAACTTATCTGGCTTCTTGAGTTTTCTTGGACAGTTCAGCTTATTTGAAATCTCTATAGCAACCAACTGCACAGATATCTTTGGAGCAAATAAGCCATGACAAAGCAGGCAGACTCTGGCCCAAGGGCATATGTGTTGCAACACAAGGTTGGAGTGTAGATTATGTGCCAGCTGCAGAATAGAGTGGGGGAAAATACTTTCCATGAGATGAATTTCAGAAATATTCAACGGAAAACAAACACAGGTAGGTGTAGTAACCCTCAAAAGGTAGAAGTGGTTGTTTGCTGCAGCCCATAGTATAAAACCAACTGGGCGGGGCCCGGGAGTTTGGCCTAGCGGTTAAAGTGCTTGCCTAGCATGCACAAAGACCCGGGTTCGATTCCTCGGTATCCCACATACACAACCAAGCCGGAAGTGGCAGAGAGGAGACATAACCAAACCGGAAAAGTGGCAGAGACAAGACTGCGACGGCGACAGAGAGCGAAAGAAGCGAGCAGAGCTGAAGTGAACAGAGCCCAACCGAGTGGTGGCCGGAGCGAGCAGGACCGGAGCGTGCGGGAGCGAGCCGAGCCAGAGCCAGCGAGGCCGGAGCGAGCGGGGCCAGAGCGAGAAGGGGCCGGAGCAAGCAGGGCCAGAGCGAGCGGGGCCGGAGCGAGCGGGGCCTGAGCTGGAGGGGGAGCCTAGCCGGCCGGAGCGAGCGGGGCCGGAGCGAGCAGAGCCTGAGCTAGAAAGGGGGGCCTAGCCGGGCCGGAGCGAGCGGGCCAGAAAGAGAAGGGGGCCAAAAAAAAAAAAAACCAACTGGGCACTTGTCACGGACTTCTTAAAACTTCAGGTGATATGACTTTAAAAGCACATCTCACATACTTAAGTCACCTAACATAAGGAAAAAGGCTAATTCAGAAAAGTTAGTTTGCATCCATTCTAAATTGCATACCAGAAAATTACTTATTCTACTTTTCCCAGAAATCCTCACATACACAGAAGGGTTGTAAAACTAAACAATAAAGAACAATTCTTTTTCATTTTTCTGTACCAAGTAGAAGTGATAGGTTTGTTTTAAGCTTTGGATCTCTTGTGCTAATAAAACATATTTAATAGGATATTGAATTCTAATGGTTATTAGGCAGACCTGGTGACAGGCCTACAAATATGCAAAGATCTTAAGAATTGGCATTATAAAACAGTTTAGTCCATTGAAATGTACAAACTAGAAAAAAAAATGCTTACTCCCAGCTGAAAGCATCAGTTTTCCCAGCTCCTAGCACTATAATGCTAGCTTCTTCCAAAATTCTAAAACACAAACCAAACCAAACAAAATCCTCTGTGAGTACAATAAAGTGGAACTTAGAAAAAAACCACATTAGTACTTTGTGGAGACTTGAGATGAAATGTGTGTTTTGGTGATTCTGCAGAGGCCCACTCACTCAGCTATTTTTAAATTAAACTTTTCCTTCTTTTTTTTTTTTTTTGTGGGTCATGGAGCTTGAACTCAGCCTGGGCACTGTCCCTCAGCTCTTCAGCTCAAGGCTACTGCCCTACCCTTGAGCCAAGCCCCACTTCCTGTTTTCTAGAGGTTAAATGGAGATAAGAGTTGCAGGTCCTTTTGTGCCTGGGCTGGCTTTGAACCTTGATCGTCAAATTTCAGCCTCCTGAGTAGCTAGGATTACAGGCATGAGCCACTATGCCCAGCTAAATTAAACTTTATTTTGAGGCAACTGGAGATTCACATTTGGGTTGCAAGAAAGAATAGAGAGATACCAACTATCCTTTCCTCAGTTTCTTTCAATGATGACATCTCCTATAACTGTGGCACACTATAACAGCCGAGATGACATCAACACAGCCAGACGGCATCCCATCACAAGAGCTAATGTTACCTCCCCCCACTCACCATCCCTCCACCTATTTGCCTTCCATTTCCACTCCTCCTTTATCCTTGCCAATCAATATCCTGATCTCCAATTCTATGGTTTTCTAGTCTCAAAATCACTAATTAGAACCATAAACTATTCAACATGTGAGGACTGACATTTTTCTCACTCAGCATAATTCACTGACACTACCTTTATGTTGCTGACTATTATTTCATGGTATGCACACACCATTATTTAACAACTCATCCACTAAAGAGTTTTTGACTTGTTTCCAGTTCGGGGCTCTTAATAATAAAAGGGTTACAAACATTCATTAACAGCCTTTTGTGTGGACCTAAGTCCTCAATTCTTTGGGATAAATGCCCAAGAGTGCAATTCCTGGATAGCATGGTGGTTGGATGTTTAGTTCTTGAAGAAATAATTTTCTAGAATGGCTTTAACACTATGTTTCTACCAGTTATAAATAAAGAATCCCATTTCCCTGCATGATTGACAGGACTTGGCACTGTCATTATTTTGTATTTTAGCCATTCTAACAGATGGACAATGATATCTCATGTTTTAATTTGAATTTCTCTGATGGCCAATGGGATTCAATCTGTAATTTGTGCTTATTTGCTTTCTGTGTATATAGCCTCATTAAGTAAACTGTTCTTTCTAAATTAACTGTTAAGTTCTGAGCAGCCTATACATTCTAGATATTTCTTTCCAAACTTTCAGACTTTGGAACATTCCAGATTTTGTGTGTGTGTGGTGGGGGGGAGGGATCAGGGGGCTTGATCTCAGCCTGGGCACTGTTCCTGAGCTCTTCAGCTCAAGGCTACCACCCTACTGCTGGGTCTGGGTGTTATCCCTCAGCTTTTCAGCTCAAGGCTACCATCCTACCCTTGAGTCAAACCCCACTTCCCATCTTCTAGAGGTTAACTGAGGATAAGAGACTCAGGTCCATTGGTGCCCCGGCTGGCTTTGAACCTTGATTCTCAGATTTCAGCCTCTTGAGTAGCTAGGACTATAGGCATGAGCCACCGCGCCCGGCACATTCCAGATTTTTAAGACAGGGATACTCAATGTAGAAATCTAGGCAAATATTCTCAAGACTGGAAAACTCTGAAATCTAAACTATTTCTGGTTCCAGGATAAGACACACAGTCTGTAGTCCTTGGCAGGATGTATAATTTGCAAATGTTTTCCACTCCTCTGTACCTTGTCTTTATAAATGCTTACCAGGACAAACTAAAAACTTTTACAATTTTTAAAATTTTTAATAGCATAGAATTTTTTTGTACACTCCGTTTCTTTTCTGTCAGTTCTAAGACTTCCTTGTCTATCTCCACATGTCTAGCTTTTGTCTTTGTGCACCCCTACTCTATTTTATACTAGAGACTGAACTCAGGGCTTCACACAGGCAAGGTGAGTGGTCCATACCTATTCTATGATCCAATTCTGTTTTGTTTGGTCTTGAACTCATAATCTTCCTGCTTCTACATTTTAAGTAACTAAGATTGTAAGTATATAGTATGATCCCCAGATCTTTTTTTCTTTTATAATTCTAGTTTAATTTCATTGTGGTTAAAAACATACTCTATACGCCTTCAATTCTTTTAAATCATTTGGAGTTTGTTTTATGACATGGGTGGGAAATGGTTGATTTCATTCGTTATATTTTTTCTATCTTCTGTCTCCCTGTGAGCTAAGCAGTTTCGAAAACCCTATTTTTTTTTAACTACCTATAGTATTTTGAGTGCTCCCATGTACAGATTTTCTTTTTTTTAGTTAATGCTTTAGATAATACTCTATTACATGTAGTTTCAGACTACTGCTGGCATTACTTTGCTAGTTCAGATGATATATAGAAATCTTATCCCTTTATATTCTTTCACTCTTACCCCTATGTGCCAGTCTTGGGGCACTCAAGGCCTGGGCACTCCTCAGTTATTTTTGCTCAAGGTTAGCACTTGAGCAAAATGGTGAACAAGCAGTTCTACTTCTGGGTTTTTGGTGGTGAACTGGAGATAAGAGTCTTAAAGACTTTCCTTCCTTGGCTGGCTTCAAACCTTGATTCTCAGATTTCAGCCTGCTTAACTAGGATTACAGACGTGATCCTCTGGCACCTGGCTCCCTCCCTTTTAAATCATGTAAAGTGTTTCTTTTTTGTGCCCTCGTATATTAGATGGCCTATTTTTGCTTCAGCCATCAAACATGACACCAAAATTCAGAAACAAATTTATGAAGAGAAAGAAGGGCTATTTATATTTAAACGTGTTTTTACATGCCGCATTCTTTCTCCTTTCCTGACAGTCCAAGGTTTCTTCTTTTTATCATTTAGAGGAGGAGGAGACAAAAATGAAGCCAATAATTTGTTGTGTATATCACAAAACCAAGTAAGGTAGGTGGTAAGAGTGGAATGTGGGTGAGAATGTTGAGGGAGATGACAGTGATCAAGATACACTGCCTTCATAAACTGCTTTGTTATTATATGCGACCTTCTTTATGCAACTACTTAAACACAATACAAAAATCTGAAAAAGAAAGGGAAAAAAGATAGCACCTTTAAGACATTAGATTAGGGTGGATCTGCTAGGGATGAATGTTTTAGTTTACCTTCTCTGAGAACTTCTTGATTTGCAATTCATTACAGAAGGATATTTTCTCTGGGTATGGATGCTGGATTGACAGTTCTTTTCTTTCAGCACATGAAAAATATTTTGTGACTTTTCTGCCTCCATGGTTTCTCAGCAGAGACTGTTTCTTTACTGAGTCTTTGTGTTTGTTCCTTTGTTATAAGAATGTTCATAATTGTTCGTTGAAGTACTTTTATCACCTTGAAAATCTGTCAGATAATTCTAACATCTCTGTCATTTTAGCGTTGGCTTGTACTTACTTCATTTCATTCAGCCTGAAATCTTGGGTTTTTGTTTTCTGAGTGACTTCAAACTTCAGTCTGGATGTTTCTGTTATGGGGTTATGAATGACAATTTTTTTATTTTATTTTTTATTGTAATTAGTAAAAGGGTTACATGATATTTGCCAGATAGAAGGTACATTAATTCACATACATTGATACTCTTTCACATGTCTTGGTACCCATTATGAATGGCAATTTTTTTAGTATTATTGTTAGATGTGTAAAATAATGACATCACTATATTCTCATGTGTATGTAAATTAATCATATTCAACCCCTTCTGTTTCCAACACCTCCTGTTAACCTCTTTTGTCAATGCCTATCCAGCCATCATTTCCTCAAATAGTACTACTTTCATGCCTTCTAAAAATAAATTTATATTCTATTTATGAGAAAAAACAGAAAATATTTGCCTGAATTTGGCTTGTTTAGGTAATGTAAGGATTTCCATCCATTTTCTTCTTCTGGCTAAGTACTCCATTGTGCATATATAGCACATTTTCTTGATCCCTTGATAGTCATCTAGTCTAATTTTTTTTATACGCTTATGGTCTCAAAGCAGTTTATGTGCTAGGATGAACCTGTTGGCTAAAAGAGAACAGGTTTTCTTGGAACATTCCTGGGCTGTGCTATTGGCAATACTAGTTGGCTAGCTCCTTCAGTTCCAAATATGAATCCATGGAACAAAATGGAAACCCAGGAATTTACTACTATTTTGTTATGCTCAGGTCCTGAGACTTCTGGCCAGACTGTTTTCTCTCCATCTTTCAGCTTTGTTTTATGTATCATGTCCAGAAATTTTAGTTTTACTTTTAAGGGAAACAGGGAGAATCCATATTTTTCCAATCTTTCAAAAATGGAAGTCTCCCACTCCGTTATTTTAATAATTGTCTTGTTACCCTGGAGATGCACACACTTGTGTGTGCATTTGTGGCTATGTATGCCTATAATAAGGCTTGAACTAAGAGTCTAGATGCTGTCCCTTCTGGCTTTTTCTTTAACTGGATATTCAAATCTCACAGTCTTGTTGACTTCTTTAAAACTCGATCTTCAGATCTGAGATATGAGGCACCTTGTTTAAAGACTTAAAAAAAATCATTAGATCCCAATGAGTTGATATTTTTATAGAATTATTGAGCATAAAATACTTTCTTCTTCAAAAGTAAGATATTAGATCAAATGCAAAGAATTTACTGAGAATGCATACACAGATGTAAAGAAGATGGTGAGTTGTGTGGTTCTGTTTCATTCTCTGCTTACATGATGTGTAATTATTTTAGAACTAAACTATTTCTAATTTCAGTTTGATACAAGTATGGGCATCCACTTGGTCTGCTTTTGCTCCATTTACTCTGGCTGCAACTAAGAACTGCCTAGGCCAATGGGGAAGGGCAAGTAAATCAGAAATGTATTTTTAGGAGGCTACCGTTCTCATAGAGTCCCGTACAGACTACTGGGGCCAAGTATAAGGTAGATAAATATTATTGACGAGTAAGAGCAGTATGTTAGTATTTGTGGAAAATATTTTCCTACAGTATGGCAGTTCCTCAAAAGACTAAACATAGAGCTCCTCTATGACCCAGCAATTCCACTACTTGGCATTTACCCAATGGTCCAGAAACAAGGACATACTAAGTCCACTAGTACAACGATGTTCACTGCAGCACTATTTACCATAGCAAAGATATGGAACCAATACAAATGCCCCTCAGTTGATCAACAAGATATGGAATTCTATGCTGCTGTCAGAAAGAACAACATTGCCCCATTTGTAAGGAAATGGAAAGACTTAGAAAAAAATCAGATTAAATGAAGTAGCCAGACTCAGAGGAACATAGGCTCAGTGGTTTCCCTCATTTGTCATAATCAGTAGAAACCTTGGGTTCTCCTAGCAGAGATTTACAATAGGACAAAACCTAGATACATAAGGCCATATAGAATGATGCTAAATGAAAGGACCTCCAGGATATAGAAACAAAAGCCATATAATGAGTGATTGTTGTCCTTAATGTACTATGTTATCTCTCATTTCTTTTGTTTTCCCTTGGTTATCTCATATTGTTACAGTATTTCTCCTGGTTATCTGATATATTGTATATATGCGTATTTGATTATTTGAAGTTGGATAGGGAAGGGAGGAAAACAAGATAAGGGGCAAGGATGGGGGGAGGGAAATGGGAACTAAGACATGAGAAATGGTATCAATGTATGTGAAGTAATGTACCTTCTATCTGGTGAATATAATGTAACCATTCTATTAATTACAATAAAATTATATGAAAAAAAGAAAATATTTTCCTTTGGTGTGCTTCTTGTTTTACTCAAAATGATAAAAAAAAAATGACAGGGTAGGACAAACAAAAAAGTTACACTGCAAACAGAACCATGACATGGTTCTTTCAATACTTATCTACCTAGACATTTCTAGAGTGAAACAGCAAGGGATGACAATTTGTTCTGATATGTACATGCTGCATTACATAGGAGACTGCATGGAATTGGTTTTCTTCCTTTGGTAGAAGAGTAAATGCATTACACAGACTAAAGATTGGAATAGGAATGAATATTTATCTTAATGGTAAATAATGGCCCATCAAGGTGGCTATCTTATATCATTTGTAATGTACACAGAGATTTTTGATGGGTGTGTGTGGGGGGGGTCTGAGGACTTAAACTCAGAGTCTAGGAGCTATTCCTGAGCCTTCTATGCTTTTATGTTTCTAAAGTTAACATTCCACTTGTGGCTTTTTGGCTATTAATTGGAGATAAGAGCCTCATGGACTTTTTTTGTCCAAGATGGCTTCAAAATACAATCCAGAGTTGCTGGTATTACAATTATGAGCCACAGGAACCTGACTTTAACTATCATTTTTAATAGCTGCACAATGGTCATTATACTGTAATTTTCTAAGTAGCCCTTTACTGCTAAATATTTTATTCACTTTCAATGTTTCTTTTATACACAATACAAGTGACAAATCTTTTTTATAGACACTACTTACCTTACTACTGCAGGATTACTTCTTTAAGTGAGAGTCCCCAAGGTAGAATTACTGAATTGGTGGTTTTTATAGTTTTATGGCTCATGCAAAGAATGGTTAAGTTCTTTCTCAGCAGGATTGTCAGCAGCTTTGGAATGTCACTGACATGTGAGAACAGAAGCCTGATCACCCCTTCTCACCAAGACATGTTATTAAAAGGAAATGGGAGATATTTACAACTGAAATATTCATTGTAGAATTTGTAATGATCTAATTATCAGTCCTTTATTTCTTTGGTGAATTGTCTGTTCTTGACCTTTGCCTTTACTGTGTGGGATTTGGAGGTTTTTTTTTCTTTTTCAAAATCTACTTCATTGAATTCCTTATAACAACAAGATCCAAAACTTGAAAATTAGATTCCAAACAAATCCAATTTTTTGCTTATATAATGTTATAATTTTATGTTTAAAATTTCTGATTATTTTCTCTGTGATGTATTCAATTTATTCTAGGATTATGAGTACATTCACCACAGTCCTGCATTTCCTTTGCTTTTTTAATTATATTTTTTTTACCTTCCCACTCAATATAAATAACCTCTGTGTTTGTTCGAGAGGAAGGAATAAGTTGGTTATCTATTGAAAATTCCTAAGGATGTCACTTCATGGATGAGGCTGCTTTTTCCTATGCTTTATCATAAGTTATATCAGGTCTTTGGCTGTCTAATTCAACCCACTGATCTCTCCTTGGCTTCTTGTCAGTACTGTTTCAACTCCTGTACCAGTAGAGACCACACTGTGCTATCAATATCTCCTGGACCTGGCAAGGCCACTGCCCCTGGTTGCTGTTTTTAGCGTTTTCCTTAATATCTCTCACCTAGCTGTTTTTATCCCCAAATTTTAGTTCTTGAAAATAATATGCTGCAAGAATAATATAATGAAGTTGTTGTCAAGCTATGTGGAAAAGAGTAGGATGTCTGGCTTGGTAATTACATGTTTCTATGTGTGGGGTATGTGTATGTGTTTATGTTTGAGTATGTGTGTGTGTGTGTGTGTGTGTGTGTGTGTGTGTAAACTAGGTTCCACGTGTTCGATTGCTTTGTAATTTCTAGATATATCTTTAAGATAGTGAGCCCTTGTTTTACCTTTTGCTTTATCACTCACAATATCTTATAAGTGCTGATGCAAAAAGTAAGCACTAAGAAAAAAACATAATTAACACCTGCATACCTTTTACCTAATGTGGCAATACCGTCACATTTTATTTTTCTAGACATTTGCATAAAAATAATATATGCACTTTTATCTTCCCCCAACTATCTGAAAATAATCCACAGATATTATGATGCATTTTAATATATAACTCTTAAGAAAATGGGCACCCTCCTTTATAATCACTGTAGAAATATTACATTTGATACATATATTGTATTATCCAACACACAGCCAACATTCAAATTTCCACAATTAACATTATAACTTCAAAAGTTGGGCAGAAGCTGGGCCTGATGCTCACACCTGTAATCCTACCTTACTCAGGAGGATGAGATCTGAGGATCAAGGTTCAAAGCCAGCCTGGGAACTAATAAGTCCCTGAGAGTCTTATCTCCAATTAATCACTAGAAAATGGGAAGTGGGGCTGTGGCCCCAGGGGTAGGGTGGTAGCCTTGAGCTGAAGAGCTCAGGGACAGCACCTAGGCCCAGAGCTGAAGACCCATGACACCATTTGCCGCCCCCCCCCCCCCGCTTCCCCTGAAAAAAAAAAGTTGGGCAGAAAAAGCAGGGCAGAACCATCTCTCTCTGTCTCTCTCTGTCTCTCTCTGTCTCTTTCTCTCCTCTCTCTCTCTCTCTCTCTCTCTCTCTCTCTCTCTCTCTCTCTCTCTCTCTCTCTCTCTCTCTCTCTCTCTGTCTCAGAAAGTTTCAGCAAGGATTTATTTGTTATTTAGTATAACAGAGTTAAAATAGGGAGAAATAGCATTCTCCTCATAGGAGATAGAAATTAAAGTCTTATTTTTTCCCATATCTTTATTCACTGTTATTAGTCTGTTGCAGTGCTTGTTTAGGTGTGAGTTTTAAGAGTTTGCTTAAAAATACACATTCTTGGGTTGAGAGTGTGGCAATGGTAGAGTGCTTTCCTAGCATGCACGAAGCCCTGGGTTCAATTGTCAGTACCACATACACAGAAAAAAACTGGCAGCAGTGCTGTGGCTCAAGTGGTAGAGTGCTAGCCTTAAGAAAGCCTAAGAACAGCCCAGTCCCTGAGTTCAAGCTCTGAGATTGGCAAACAAAAAAACAAAAAACAAAAAACAAACACCACATTCTTATTCCTGATCCTCCAGAGATTCTGATTCATGTGGTCTGGGATGGGGCTCAGGAATCCTGTGTCAAAGGCATTCCAGGTGAGTCTAACTGAAGCATTGGCTGGTAGACTATAGGATCTCAATTGCAACTATTCAACTTTCTTATTGTAGCTCAAAAGCAGCCACTTTCAATACATAAACAAATGATCATGGCTCTGTTTTAATAAAGTCTTACTTATGCATTCTGAAATTTGCATTTCACATAATTTTCACATGTCATGAAATATTATTCTTCTCTTGATTTCTTCCCTCCAACCACTTAACGCTGTAGAGAAACAGGTGGTAAGCCAGATTTGGTCCACAGGCCACAGTTTGCCAACCCTAGCTTTCACATGCTTCAGTGTGCAAATTGCTGCCTTAAATGTTCAAGCTGAGATTTATCAAGCCAGTAGCATGTCATGAACCAGCAAGAGAGAGGGGAGTAGAGGTACATCTGATGCTTCAGCATAATCCCCAGAATACTATCGTCTCTCCTAAAACAGCAGCCCATGTTGTACCAGCGCGTATAAAAGGGGTGACATACTTGGGCAGAGGAACCCTTCAGGCATACTATATACTTAAAAACAAAGCAGGAAGGTGGAACATGGTGGTGTACATTTGTGCACTCAGTTATTTAGGAAGTATACGCAACGAGATCATTGGGTCAGAGACCAGTCCCTAGAAAACAAGTTTAAGACTGTATACTAAAAATAACTACAGCACCTGAGGGCTGGGGTCCAGTGGCTGCCTAGCAAGCATAAACACAGAGTTTAAATCCCAGTACCAGCAAACAAAGTTAAAAAATAAAAAGAACCTGCAAAACCCAAAAACATCACCCTTACCACCAAAAACAAATTGTGTGTGTGTGTGTGTGTGTGTGTGTGTGTGTGTGTGTGTGTGTGTGTGCTGGAGTAGTGATGGGCGCAATCCCAGTTTACAGCTACGTATGTACATGAGCAGGTCTTATTTTTACTAATTTACTTCCATCCCTTTTCCTCTAATTTAAAATTTTCTGGGGGATGCAGGTAAATGACTGACATAAATAGTCTTAAATTTGCTCTTACATGTCCTTTACAAAGTTTTGCTTATTACATATAACCAGAAATAAGTGACTTTTGATACATTTCATAATGTTGAAATGTGAACTGTGACCAAGAGTGCTTAGAAAAATGAATTATTACCTTCTCTATTTCTGGACAATCGAACATCTCCTCTTTGTACCTTTACTTGTGAGTAGCCTGTCTGTGATATATTTATTTGCATACCTCATCTACCTGGTTTAGAGATGCTAGTAAGTATGCATAACAGAAATCCACGGTAGAACTAAAATTCAGTAAGATCTCAACAAGCTGGAACTCTGGGCTCAAAATAATGAGATGAAATTTAAATAGGATAAATGTAATTGTCTGCATTTACATTTAAAGAGATTCAATTATAAAAGCAAATGTTGGAAGAAGAGACTTGGGCTTTGCTAGCTGCTGCATATGATACAACGTTCACAGGATAAAGTTTTCAAGAATGATTTAAGTGGGGCTACTAGATCAGTCTGGGTGCATTAATGCCATCTCAAATAGAGTGGGGGAAAAAAAACCTTGAAAAACCTTGGCCTAGTGGTAGCGTGCTTGCCTACCAAGCACAAAGACCCGGGCTTGATTCCTCAGTACCACATACATAGAAAAAAGCTGGAAATGGTGCTGAGGCTCAAGTGGTGGAGCTCTAGCCTTGAGAAAAGTCCAAGGACAATGCTCAGGCCCTGAACACAAGCCCAGGACTGGCAAAAAATAAAAAAACAGGTTTTACTAAAAAATCTTTCAAGGAGCCAAAGCTGCCAGAAGTACTCTGCGAAAGTACTTACACATTCTACATTTTGCTCTGTAAACTAGAAAACTCATGAAATTGTACAATGGGAGCACGTCATAAAAAGTTGACCTAATGTTTGGTCTCATGGAAACCAGGACTGGTATGAACATAATGTGTGCTGAGCAAAGGTGTATCTGTTGCCAGGGTACAACAGGCATAGAAGAATTTGCCTGCCTTGCCTACCCAGCACTGCCCAGCTGAGCAGGACCATCTTAAGAAAAATGAGAACCTTCCACTGTCACCATATGAAGATGTCACTGATTAAAATTATGTGCAATGTGAAGTTTCCTCTTATTCTGACTCCTTGCAATCTGGTTAACCTTTGGATAATGTGACTTCCACTCACTTTGCCTACCCGGGGAAAGAATTAATACACTTCTTACTGACATTTTAGAAGCTTTAATTTTACAGCAGTTTTAGGTTCACAGTACAACTGAAGAATACAGAGTTCCTGTTTGCCCCTTAAGTTCTACTGGAACAGTGGCCACCACTCTTAATGTTTTGCTCAAGAGTGGTTCATTTACTGGAATCAATGAAACTGAAGTGAGAACACAGAAGTCTACAGTTACATTCAAGTTCCTTCCTTGGGGTTCACTCCATGTGTTGTGTCACATGTGTGATGACCTACATCCTACATCCACTACTACTCCTCTTTTCCTCATTTCCCTACTGTATGGTGTAGAAGGTCACATGAGCTGCCTGTTGTGCAAGAGTTAGTGTTCTAGCACCTCTGGTCAGAGCATTTATATGAATTGTTTGAAATTCTTCACACAGGCTTTACCCATTTCCTCCTCTTTAAATTCTTTACCAAGTCTTTTATTTACCTGTATGAACTTGCAGGTATTTATTTTATGATTTGGGTTGAATTCTAGTTATTGTTCTATGGCTACAGTGGCCCTGCCTTAGCCACTGGGAGCTCTTTCTGTAAGACTTGTGCTCTTTGACATACCTCCATTAGGTAATTTGTGTTTTTACTTTTCTAGCATTGTAACATTTCCCAGGGTCATCTTATGTATTTCCTATCTCGAACTTAGGAGCAATCATTTTCCCAAGTGTTTTTCTTTTTACTAAGAATGGTGTTTAAAAAAAAAACAACAAACAAGATCTAATGTCAGATGTTTTTCTTAATACTAGAGTATTGCTGTTTCTAGCCCATCTTGGCTCACAAAGCAAGAAAACAAACCCACATATACTACATACATCTGTAAATACTGCATTTGCACTGAAATCCCTTCTCATGTTGCAGTCAGCTCTCTGATCGACCTCCCAGGAGCTATAGCTTCTGTGACTACCTGTGACTCACTGCTTTTATTTGACAAATGTGTTACACTGTCACACAGTCTTTGCGTTTTCTTCCAACATCTATAGGGATATTAAGCCTGAAGAAGACATTACACAGGAATATGACAATGACATTTAAATATTCAAGTAATGGAACCAGCTATTATATTAAGATAATCTTAATATAAAGGAAAGACACATAAAAATCAGAAATTTCTTGCACAAAGGAATGGGTTGGATCTTCAAAAGTTACCAATTCTGTATAATTAATAGGTTTTTCTCAGAGATAGTGTCATCACTATCTTGTCCTGGATATTGTGATAGAAATTCAAACTGAATGTTGAAGATAAGACATTTAAAGCAAAAAGTCTTAGCATGTGATAAGAGCTGCTTTTTAAAGAATGGCCTTGAATGCTAAATAACCCCCATCCCCCCAAAAAAACCCCAGAATGTATTATCAAGAAATAAACATATAGAAATAACATGTTTGTTGTTCTTAATGTTATTTTTCTTCTCTTTTGTTGCCCTTTGGTTAATCTCACATTGTTACTGTATCTGATTTTGTTACCTGGTATATTGTATATATGTTTATTTGTTTATTTGAAATAGGGAAGGGGGAAAAGATGATTGGGAGGGGTGGGGGGAGGAAAAAAACATGAGAAGGGGTGTGTGAGAAGTAATGCACCTACTATCTGGCAAATGTAACTGTAACCCCTTTATACATTATAACAAAACAAAAATAAACACATTTTCAAGAAGTTGCTGATCACTGTAAAGTTTACTAAGGAACAGAAGAGTCTTGTTTTTGTTGAATACGTGTGATTGTAATAGAGGTGGATAGGATATACTTTAATTGCTAAGATTATGACAAATACTTGAACCACTGCAATAATCTCATGCAGAGAAAAGATTTCGAGTACAATTTTATATCTTTGGTACTCTGCATGCTAGCCCATCTAGCAAGAGGCTTCTGGGACAGCATCCAAGGAAACCAAGTGATTTTGAACACCTTTTCCAAAAATGCTGCCAGTTCTTTCTCTCTCTCTCTCTCATTTCTTCTAAAAATTCTGCATATGCAAGCATGTGTGCATATATGTACATTTATACATACATATACATACACACACATTCATTCACGAGACACCCTTAATCAGAAAACAGTAAAATAAAACCCCATTAGTATGAAGAGATGAAAAGTTTCTTAGCCATGACATCCTGTCCAAGGTACTGTTCTTTTCAACATGTACCTAGACTCCTGCATGCAATTCACATTGAAATCATGAGGAACTGAGAAAGTGCTTTAACTGAGTCCTTGAGGGTAGCTGCTGTCCTTCATTTCTCTAGATTTCTAGAAATCTGTTTCCTGTATTTGCCCCAGTTTATCTTTTTTTGGCAGTGATCCCAGCTCAGTTCAACTCTCCTTCCCTTCTAGGTATGGTGTCTATAATATAATGTAAATGAGGTGATCAGTTCAAGCCCCCCCCACCAAAGTAGAAAGGGATATTTCTCAAAATAACCAAAAAGCTACATGTGTAAACATTAATGACAGTAAATTTTCCATTAAAAATGTCCACACTGATGAAAGAACTGTTTCATTGCCATATTGCAGCCATAATGAGTTAGCAGGCTCCTATTTTCCCATATTCGCAATATTGCAAGTATATTTGCAAATTTCAAATCAAAACACCAGGCAGCATGAATTTATGACACATTTTATTTTTATTAATAAAATTCCATGTATGATAATAAGAATTTTGTGCAATATGTAGTGACATAATAAAACAAGTATTGGAATCACTGAAGTAGTTGAACATCATCATAAACACAAAAAAGGAAAAATGAAGTAAAACTTCAAATGAGCTAAACTCACATAACTCAGGGAAAAAAAAACCCTAGCAAATACTAGAATTGGGTTAATCTTTTAAGATGATTAAAAACTTTCATGAATTTTAACATATCATGAAGACAAACAAATACTTGGTTTATTTGATAGTTATACTTCCATCTAAACTGTTAACTTCTCCAGGCTGTAAAAGTGGCCAATGGACAATTCTGTTCAATGAGATGTCACTGGGAAGGGATCTCTAGGAAAGCTATCTAGAAAGGCAAACTCAACTTTTTACTTTTGACTCTTTCGCTTTCAACTCATCTCAGCTTGGAAAAGATACAGTATCAAAACTATAGAAAAGAATCTAATGCGCGGGGAGCACAGGTAGTTCAAGTGATAGCGCACCAGAGGTCCTGGATTAAAGCTTCAGAATTGACCAAAAAGGTAGGTGAAGAATGAACCTATATTTAGGCTCAGTCTCTTCTGTCATCTTGACCTACTATATAAATTATAACATGCTTTTATTATTATGCCTTGTTACTTGTAGAAAAAAGAAAGAAAATTAAAACTTTTTAAAATTAGTCAGTACATGTGCCAGTCTTTAGTGTATAACAAGTGGCCAAAACTACTCTAACTGGTAAAAATAGTGTTAAGCACCCTTAAGAATTTGAAACTACAGCCAGGCACCTGTAGTACACACCTGTAATCGTAGCTGCTCAAGAGGCTGAGATCTGAGGATCGTGGTTCAAAGCCAACCCAGGCACAAAAGTCCATGAGATTCTGATCTCCAATTAACCACCAGAAACCAGAAGTAGTACCGTGGCTCAAAGCGGTAGAGCACTAGCCTTGAGATGAAGAGCTCAGGGAGAGCACCCAGGCCCAGAGTCCAAGCCCCACAACCACTATCACCAACACCATCAAAAGTTGAAAATATATTATGCTCATCTTATTTGCAGATTTATTATATGTGTTTTTGACCAAGTGTAATTTTTAACTGAATAAAAATTCCAAAACCAAAGTAATTGCAATTTACACCTCAGCTCAATGGATGCACAGAAGCCCTTGGTCAGTTTCCCTGCTATGGCTATACTTATTAGAGAAAACATTTAATATTTATCTTTCTGAATACGGCTTATTTTGCTTATAGTACTTCCATTTTTTTAATTTTTTGAGAACCCTATAACTGATTTCCATAGTGGAGCGGACTAGTTCCTACCAATGATGTCTAAAAATTCATCTCCCTAATTCCCAAGTCTCATACAACATCCTCACCAGCATTCACCATCTTAAGTTTGCTTGATGGAAACAAAAAAATAGCCATTCTGATGAGTCAGATGGAATCTTCCCACCCCCTCAGTCCTGGGGCTTGAACTCAGGGTCTGGGCATTGTTCTTGAGCCTTTTTTTTTTTTTCACTCAAGGCTCTACCATTTGAGCTACAGCTCCACTTCCAAGCTTTGGTAATTAACTGGAGGTAATATTTTCATGGACTTTATAGTGTCTGGGCCACTTATCCTTTTGACTAGCTGGGACTACAGGCATGAGCCACCAGGACTTGGCTCAATGTAATTTTCTTATACATATTTTCCTAACAGTTAAAGATCTTTTTCATGTAATAGATGGCCATTTGTATTTCTTCTTTTGAAAAGTGTCTGTACAGTTCATTTATTCATTTATTGGATATTTTGGAGTGTTATAACTCTGCATCTTGGTTTATATGGTCTAGATAGTAATTCTCTCACAGATGAATAGCTAGCAAAAGGTTTTCTTCCACTCTGTAGTCTCTCTTTGCTTTGTTAATTCTTCCCTTTGCAGTCAGCCTTTTACTGTGATACAATCTCATTTGCCAATTTTGGATCATACTTTCTGATCATTTGGAATCTTAATCAGAAAGTTCTTGCGTATGTCCCTACATCTTGGAATGTTTTCTCTGTGTGCCCCTTGTAGTTTCAGAATTTCTTCAGTTCAGGTCTTTGGCCTATTTTGAATTGAATTTGTACAGGTTAACAGCTCTGTCTAATTTCAGTCTTCTACGTGTAGATATCCAGGTTTCCCAGCATCATTTGTTGTATTTCTTATATTTTTTTGAGGTCAGTATCATGCTGTGACAAACAGCATTTATATGATTGTTTAACGTGAAGAAGTGATTAAAAACTAGCAATAATATTCTGAGAATCCATCCTGCATGACATCAACATGTACTTCTGGATGTAGAAAAACTATTATCATGTGTACTTTTAATTGTCATCTTTAAATTCTGTATGCCAGTAAAATCAATACTGTCATAAATAAAATACTGTAATAGAATAAATTAAGTTGGCTGTAAATACAGCAAACATCAAGAACCCTACAAAGATTAACATAAGATTAGCTTCAAAAATAAATGATAAAATGAAGTGTCTTCAAATCTCCAATTATGTCAGGCCCTTTCTTGTCTTTGTTGAATGGGGATAAGGACCATTAGATTCAACACAAGTTCTCTAGAACAAATAGGGGGATGGCATATTTCTATTTGTAGTTAAAATCAAATGGCAGATCCTTGAATGGATATTTACTAACAAGTATGCTTTTCAGAATCTGGTGAGAGAATAAAGGGAAATGAGAAAGGAGAAAAGCATGGAAGCTGGTTATCAATGTCATGGCTCTTCTCCTACCCTTGGTTGTTAAGAGGTATTGTTCTTACTCTTAGGTGTTTCAATACCACCTGAAGGTTATTCAGAGAAGAACGAAGATGCTTGTGTGCTACCCAAGACTTTAGATTTCAATTCTTTGGGGGCAGGTCTAGCTAAAATATTATCTTAAGAATATCTTATATGAGCCTGGCATGGTGGCTCATGTCTGTAATCCTAGCTACTTAGTAGGCTGAGATCTGAAGATAGCAGTTCAAAGCCAGCCTAGGCACTGAAGACCATGCGACTCTTACCTTCAATTAGCCTTGAGCTGAAAAGCTCATGAGAGGACCCAGGCCCAGAATTCAAGCCCCATGCCTCCCCCCCACACAAAATATCTTATTTGATTCTAATATGCAATTAAAGATGACATACTTCATCCATCTATCTGCCTCCCCTTGACTTAGGGTGGGAAAATGCAGATATAACAGTCTGTCTCTCTCAGGGTAGGGAGTCTGGCCTAGTGATAGAGTGCTTACCTAGCATGCATGAAGACCTGGGTTTGATTCCTCAGTACCACATACATAGACAAAGCTAGAAGTGATGCTGTGGCTCAAGTGGTAGAGCTCTAGCCTTGAGAAAGTGCTCAGGCCCTGAGTTCAAGCCCAGGATTGGCAAAAAAAAAATAGTTTCTCCCTCCCTCCCTCCCACCCCCCTCTAACTCCCCCCTAACATGTATAAAAATTGGAAATAAGAAAATAGAGGGGTGAGTGGTGTTGAGAGGGATAGAAGAATGATGGAAGGGGAGACAATGATCAAGATGCATCGTACTCATAAACTGACATGCTGAATACAAACCCCTTTGTATCACTACTTAAGAGACAATTTTAAAGGGTGTTCAATAATAATAGTAGTAGGAGTAATAGTGATAAAGACAAGACTCCCTGAGCTAGGATCTCTATAGGTTGTATTCATCCTATTCATCCTCTCCATTCCCTTTCCCCTCCCACAAATACTTTACCCCACCAATAGAACTTGTTTTACTTTCCTGTTATTTACCTACTTTTTTATATGTGTATATTAGTTATACCAAAGACTAACACCTTACGATTTTGTGTGTGCATATATCTTTTAATAAGAACAACTATGCTTGTCTTTCTCGGACTTTTTAAAATCATAATAGAAAATGAAGAACTATGGGTACAAATTTGAGTAGGTGACAAGTACACTATGGTATGGTAGGAATTTCATGGTCCAAACAGGAATTTAGAAGCAGGAGGGCCATTTAAAAGATGGACAGGTGTCAGAAGTCTCAGGGTGACAGGAGACACAAATGGAGCAGAGCCACAGAAGGCAAGATGGGTAATGAGATGGTTGAGGAGGAGACTGAAAACACAAAACCAGGATTGGAGAATGTGCTAGAACCCACCCCCCCCCACACACACACGGCACAAAATAAGAAGAGAAAATATTGAAAGAACTGTAAACAACTAAGAAAGAGTTAAAAGTCCAGAGCAATGGGCCAGAGGTGTGACCTAATGGTAGAATTCTTGCCTAGCATGCATGAAGCCCTGAATTTCATTCCTCCATACTAGAGGTTTAATTCCTCAGTACCACGTGTGCAGAAAAAGCTGGAAGTGGTGCTATGGCTCAAATAGTAGAGTGCTAGCATTGAGAAGGCCCAAGGGCAGTGCCCAGGCTGAGTTCAAGCCCCAGGAGTGGCAAAAGAAAAAATCTAGAGTGAGAGCCCAATGACAGGAGAAAGAAAAGTTACACTAATGGTCCATACCCAGGGGCAGAGAGAGCAAATAAATGACAGGAGCCATAGAGAAAAAAAATATGCTTGATGTAAAAAATAAGAAAACTCACATTAACTGGATCAAAACTGTATTAACAGATTATCTAAGAATGTGATAAAAGTATAAATAAGTTATATGTAAATATAACAGTGAAAGAAATGTCTAATTTGAAGCAATTTTAATATTACTTTGGTCAGTTTTGACTTCTTATGCATCTGATATGTTTCATAAAAATACATGCAGGAGTGTAAACTTATTCAACCACTTTGAAAAGCAGTATGGAGGTTCCTCTAAAGACTAAACATAGAGCTCCCCTATGACTCAGCAATCCCACTTCTGGGCAACTACCCAGATATCCAGGAAAAAGGACATACTAAACCTACCAGCACAGCTATGTTCATTGCAGCATTATTCACCATAGCTAAGATATGGAGCCCTCAGTAGATCATCAAGATGTGGTACTTACACACAGTGGAATTCTATGCTGCCATCAGAAAGAATAACATTGTCCCCTTTGTAAGAAAATGGGGAAAGAGTACTTGGAGGGAGTTCGAGAAAATGAGGGAGGGAATAACACAGTCCAAAAAGAAATGTACTCATTATTATAACTATAACCCCTTGGCACATCACCTTTACAATAAAATTTAATTTTTTAAAAATTCTAGGAAATAGCTTATGAAAGACAAATACCAGATACTCTTATGAAGACTTATTCAAGACTCCCGAGCAGCAAGATAGCACATCAAAAGAAACTTAAGAAGTGATTTTAATTTTCTAACATGTCTAACTTATTCTTATTCCCAGGAAAAAAGCTATACAACCTGAAACTGAAGCGTCTACATGAAGGAGATCAGCCACAGTCTGTTTGTATTACCGATTTTGTTGGTTTGATACACACCAAACTGTGCGTAGGGTCCAACCACCAAATACATATGTAATTAACTATTCACAGTAAGTTATCCATGGATGCCCAACAACAAAACTACAACTCACCTCCAGACAGTATTGAGAGACAGCCTAGGATCAATTCATCTAGTATCCATGGTTCCATGAGTAGAGTTCTGAGGAATTTTCTCAAGTAGGTGTTATGAAAGGAAAGTGAAAATCCATTGCACACACATGTGGTATGTGAAACACTGCACTGGGCTACAAGTGCATAGGGCAAACAGTGAACCATTCGTCTGAGTTCTCACCAAGACGAAGGACAGATTTTCTGTTCTTTCAGCTGTGGAGGAATCTCCCCACACCACTCCACATATACAGAATTTATATAAGGAATTGCCAGGACTTGAAGGGTCAGAGAAGAAGCCCTTGTACCTAAAAATGAAGAGATGAATGACCCTTGAATTTCTGAATGGAGCCTTCCTTTTTCTCAATCTTTCTTTTTTAAAAAGTCACTTGTACTGCTTTAATGGCATGGAATAAAAATGGTATTGTAACTTGTATTTTTGAGCTATAAAATATGAAATATAAAACAAGGGGTTATAAATCAGCTGGAGACCAATTAAAATACTTTAGCTGTCATTCAGAAACATTCCCCACAATGTAATAAAATGCATGGGTGGAAGCTTCTATTTTAATAACTAAAGCCTGCAGATTTTATTTCTTCAAATTACTAGCCAAATATATCCAGGACTGACTAGAGCACTGAAAGTACTCTTTTACATTATGTTAAGCTAAATAATGAAATAAAAGGCCACAAAAAAAATTGTGTCTAAGAAGTGTTCTGGTTCACAGAAAGGCTTATCTGAGGGAGGACTAAGTCTATGTGAAGGAGTCAAGCTCCTGGTAAACAGTATTTGTACAGTTGATGTAATAGTCTATATTCAACAGCTATCCTATCATTTTATTACAAGTAAGAAATTAATGAGGGTGCTCAGGACTTGTAGCAGAAAAATGAGTTATAATATAGTGCCTCTTGATAAAAGTATTGATATGATCACATATTGAAAGCAACTGATATTTTGACTCTTAAATGGAGAACTAGGAAAATGGACCCTCATCTAGTGTTATGGTTTAAATATTAAATGTCCCAACAAGGTCATGTATTCAGTGCTTGGTCTAGGACCAAGCTTCCCGGAGGGTCTGAAAACTTTAAGCAGTGGAACCTGGCAGGAGGGAGTAGTCAATGGATACGTATCCTGAGGTAGTAAACCATGTCCCTGAATACTTTAGCAACATTCTCTCTGCTTCCTGTCCTCCATGAGATGACAGATCTCCTCAGCACATGCTGCTGTCACCAAAATGTTCTCCCCAAGCAACCATGGACTAAACACTCAGCAAACATGAACTAAAATAAATCTCTCCCTGTTTAAGTTTTCTCCCAGGTATTTTTGTCTCAATGAGGAGAAATCTAATACAATTAGAAAGCAAAGAAAACCTATAATACTATTGACATTCCAAATTGTATTGTCCTATCCATAGTACATTAAAAAGTTGCAAGGAATAATTATAATATTAATTACGTTTAAGTATTAAAATACCTTTGTTTTAGAGCTGAACTGATTTAATCTTCTGTAAATCTGGACTCTAAAAGCTAATGCTTAAATGATGAACCAAATTTCTGTTTATCCATGTAGAAGGGGTTCTATGAACTCAACAAGTACAGTTTTTTTTTAAAAAAGGGCAAAAATGGAGATTTTCATCTTGTTAAGTTTAATAAATAAGCAGAATCAAATAATCTATTCCTTTTTACTTTTTATGGATAATTTTTCTCTTATTTTCTAGTTAAGACCCCCAAATATTAACAAGTTAGGAACCAATAAAAGGCTGCTAGCATTTTAAGATGTGCACATGTAAATTCTAAAAATAATCTACTACCTATCATCAGGATTTCATATTAGAAAATCATTTTAACATCATAAATGCAAAACTGGCCACTGGGGTGGTGGGACTTAATTATGGATGGATATGTGAGGACTGTATTATAGTGAGGTCCACTTTCCCATTAGTTTTTTTCTTTTTAGCTACTTTCTATTAGTTATTATTTCTAACCACAATTATAGTTATCACTGTGATGATGACTAAGACTTACAGTCTTACTCGTAAAACATTATTGTACTAGATTTCTAAATTGTAAAAATTAAATATCTATCACTCAAGTAGGCTGAGTGAGTACAGGACACTTTAAACTAAATCAATAACTATTTAGATGCCTGTAATGGAAGTTTGAAGTTTGGGAACCTGGCATGTAACTTAACAAAAGTTAATATTCCTGTCCATCAAGCAATTATTCCACACTTTTCTCTAGCACTGCTGCCTTATGATGCTATAGCCCCAGGGAACATGCAGAGAAAACTGAAGCAATGAAAGACCTATTGTATATGACATCTCATTGAAGGTCTCAGATCACAACAAGGAACCCACACCAACTCTGTTGCAGGATTTTAGAGACACTTCTCTATAGCCATCAACTCTCTATGGCTTCTGGAATTATGGAAGATCAGCCTTAGTCTAACATCTCACTTTAAGTAACAAGAAATGTCATTTGGAAGCACTTAACTTAGAGAAGCTAAAGTCCTTGCGAGTCAAGAATTAAACACAAAAACTAGATACTGTGCACCAAACGTAATATTATTGTTTCCCCTTTTTCTCATTTTTTAAAGTCTATTTGTTTTAAACATGGATAAGGCACATGAATGAAAAAGATAAGCTGCTTGGTATACTATATACCATCAATCAGTGTGAGTCATTTCCAAAGGACTGATCTTAACTCTGATTATAGTAATAGCACCTGTGTTTATCCCAGCATGATCAGATGAACATGAAAATATGCCTGATTTTTTCCCTGTCAATCTTAGGACTTGAACTCCGTGTTTCGATGCTGTCTCTGGGCTATAACTTGAGCCATAGTGCCACTTGTGGCTTTTTGGTAATTAATTGTTATTTGGAGATAATAGTCTCACAGATTTCCTGCTAGGCTGGCTTCAAACCTCAGATCTCAGTATTTTGAAAAACCAGGATTATAGGCAGGAGCCACGGGTGCCAGGCTTTAATTCTGAGTTTTAACTGTTCTCCCTCACTCAAGGACTTTCACTGGGATCCTGGGTAGATTTTGACTAGGGATGACAAATAAAAATCATACACACACACACGAGGCTGAATCCAGTGTGGACAGCAATGTATCATTCTGGTTGCTTTGATCTGCCTATAAGCTGTCAACTGAGATTGACTCCCACCTTTGATCCTTTGGCATCATCAATGTCTTCGTCAAACAGCACTGCTGTATTCTGACTGCAAAAACAAGTGTTCTTCTCAGTGGAAAAATACCACATCCCAGCTTGTTGAAGCAGGTGGTGTGTTTCCTAGGCTAGAGCAGAAAGTGGCATCTTTTCCTCTTGAGCAAGAAGACTATTAGCACATCAGCACAGAAAACCATGTGTGATGAATGCTAAATGCTGCCTAACAAATGAAAATGTGGTACCATTTGACAAATCGGTTTCTACGAAGTATTCATACCTAACCTTTTGGCCTTCTCTTATGTTAGTTTTTTTATCCATTTTCAAGAGAAACAAGATGAAGCAGATGGTTCTCAGGATGCCCACAGTGCTCTTTGCTTTGTGAGATCCAAGCTTGACTTTGACCTAAGGTAACAACCACCACATTTATCTTGGCCATGGCACACACAGAAGAGATACTTGACATGGTCTCTTCCCGTTATCATCAGGACTAAATACCTAATTCCTAACCCAGGGTAGAAGAAGATGGAATGTTTGTGCTGCTTCCTTATGGTGGATGATGATACATGAGACAAAGAAATGACTTAAGAGTCTGGGAAATAACGAAGCCATCTGAGCATCAAATCTTCAGCTGTAGGCTGAGAAGACATCAGTTTTTCACTCCTTTTCTTGGAATTTTTTTTTAAAACCAGCTCACATTAAGCTGTGACATTTTAAAATTGTACAAATTTTTGACATCTGCCCTCTCACCCCATATTTAGTCTCCTAAAACAACAGGAAAATATCACCAATCACAGGCTTAATGGTTTTAATAAGTTTTTGCTACCCCTCAGCTCCTATTTGCAGCACCCATACTCCTTTGAAATACCAGTCCAACCTAGCAGTGGCCAATAGTAAAATCATCATCCTGCAGGGAATACTGTTTTTTGTCCCTCAATAAACAGAGCTGACTCCTTTGAATCCAACTGGGTCTAAATGGAGTTTCAACAAAGTGGAGATAAAAATCCCATAATCCTAAGAGTGGTGAGATCTGTTTCACATATGACTGCAAATACAGGAAAATCTGCCTAGTGTTTTATTTGGTTTTGGTGCAGTACTGGGGATTGAATTCAAGGCCTGGTCTCTGTCCCTTCGTTTTTTCTTCTGTTTTTTTTGCTGCTAATTGGAAGTTCAAAGCTGGTTTTGAACTGCTATCCTCAGGTCTCAGCCTCCTGAGTTGCTAGGATTACAGGTCTGAACCACAGACACGTGGCTCTGCCTGGTTCTGATCAGAACAGGTAAAGAACAAGGCCGATACCAAGCCAAGAAGAATCCTTCATGGCAAATGCTTCTGCTTACTGGGTCATTTTTAGATGTGACATCAGCTTAATACTATGCATGCAGAAACAGCTTCTCATTTTTGCAATTTTCCCACATTTCAAGGAGTGAGCAGAGCCTCTAGAGCTTTGCTACATATGCTGGAGTAAACTTGAAACCTGGCATGCTTTCACTTTTGAGATCAAAAGAAGAGAACATTATTAGCCTCAGTCAGCTGGCACAGTTCCACCAGGAAGTCAAGTAACATAATTCCAACATAATGTCTCCTACTCTCAAAGACAGCAACACTCAATTAAGCGACAATCTAGAAAATTCTGAGCCCTGGAACACCATGTACATCTATGGAAACCTGTTCCTTTCTTTGTGTTTGCTTGGCCTCATGCTTAACCACAGGGTAGAGGATGTCCAAAGGTTGTGTTCTTGTGGGTCCAATAGCTACTGTTTGCCACTCCTAGGTAAAGTTTCTCATGATGTGAACAAGGAAGTAAGAAGCTCGCAAAACCTATTGTGATAGCTTAAGAACTCAGTTCATCAGATTTTTAAAGAGCATTTTCCCCCAGTGAAGTATGTGCTTTAAATAATAAAGAGAAAAAAGCTGAATGAATTCTACACAGCAGAGGAAAGACACTAGGACAGCATATCACACCTGTTACTGCTTCTCAGGAGGCATCCAACAAATATTTCAAAAAAATGGCCAACCAACAACAAAACCAATATTTAGGGCATAAAATATAGTCAATGTAGCCAGGTATAGTGGCTCATACCTGTAATCCTAGCTACTCAGGAGGCTGAGATCTGAGGATCAAGGTTCAAAGCCAGCCAGGGCACTAAAGTCCATGAGATTCTTATCTCTAATTAATTACCAGAAAACTAGAAGTAATGATGTGGCTCAAGGGGTAGGGTGGTATCCTTGAGCAGATGAGCTCAGGAACAGCATCCAGGCCCAAAGTTCAAGTCCCACGACCAACATAAGAGAGAAGAATGGGGGGACAGGAATGGGGTCAATGCATGTGCTAGGTTACATTATGAATCAGTCATCTCCACTCTATCTTTTGTTGCTTTGTAGCCTATGAATGAATCATCTCTGCTCTGTATCCCTTGTTGCTTTCATAGAATAGTTAAGACATACGAAATTTATACAAAGAAAAAGGGACATTATGTCATGATCCACTGACAAGAGGAAACAACTTTTATTTTAATATTTGTATATGTAGTTTAAAAGGAAATCAATCATTTAACTTAGAAATGTAATAATCAAACTAAGACTTTACAAACATGGATTGAAATCTTTAATCAACTATAAAATAGGTTTCTGCGCCTTTGTAACCTTAGCAGATTATTAAGTGGCTGACTTTTTTTGGGGGGGAGGGGGAGGTTGGAGAGGGAATCCCGGGGCTTGAACTGAGGGACAGGGCCCTCACTATCTCTGAGCTTCTTTTGCTCAAGGCTAGCACTCTGCCTCTTGAGCCACAGTGTCATTTCCAGACTTTTCTGCTTATGTGGTAATGAAGAATGGAACCCAGGGCTTCAAATATACTAGGTAATCACTCTTATCACTAAAGCCACATTCCCAGCCCCTGGCTGAATATTTTTTAAAGAGTTTGAGAAGTTCCAAATTTTCCTGTTGTGTTTGTTTGTTTTTCTAGTCAACCTTAGATCAACAGCACGTGGAGAAAGGAAACACTAAAACTACATATAGAACAGACAGACACTGCCAGAGTTTCCATGTGGCAGAGACACCTGAGATGCCTGGACCTGTAGATGCAGGAAATAAGATTAGGGACTTCCTTAAGATTAAATAGAAAACTAGGTACCAGTGGCTCATGCCTGTAATCCTAGCTACTCAGGAGGCTGAGATTTGAGGATCACGGTTCAAAGCCGGTCAGGACATGAAAGTCCCTGTGACTCTTCAATTAACCACTAGAAAACTAGAAATGGTGCTGTGGCTTAAAGTGGCAAAGTGCTAGTCTTGAACTGGAGACCTGAGGGACAGCACCAAGACCTAGATTTCAAGCCTCGCAACTGACAATTACTTTTTTTCCCTTTTCCTGGTTTTTTATTTTGTTGTTGTTGTTTTGCTTGTTTGTTTGTGGATCATGAGGCTTGAAATGGGGTCCTGGGCACTGTCCCTGAGCTCTTCAGCTTAAGGCCACTGCCCTACCCACAGAGCCACAGCCCCACTTCCCATTTTTTAGTGATTAATTGGATATAAGAGTCCCACATTCTTTAGTGCCTGGGCTGGCTTTAAACCTCGAGCCTCACATCTCAGCCTCCTGAATAAAAAAAAAATTTAAAGATTAAACAGCAGGAACTGCAAATTCTGCCATCTTGTACAACAACTTTATTTTCCAAGCCATTTTAAATCCCCTATAAAATTATTGTTCATGAGTGTTTTTATTCTTAGAAATCACACTCTTCTGCAACTGGAAGTGAAAGAATTTTTTTCTAAGTTGTGAATTTTACTTTGTTTAAACTGCATGCAGAGAAAAGCACAATTCTTAACTGAAGGTGGAGTTGAGCCTTAATATATTTGTGCTGTCACAAATGTATAGCTCTATTTCCCTTCAATTCTAAATCTAAAATTTCAGGTTGTAACATATCTGTAGATATATGGAAAAACAACTGCACTGTGTATTGGGGATGAATCAAAAGGGAAATGTGTTAGGTCTGGAAAGTAAACATGTGGGAAAACACAGTTCTTAAATAGAGCTTTCAATGGGTGTCAATGCTTTCCATTATGGTTACAAGGCACAATCCAGGCTAAACACTGTGCTCTGCACATCTGCCCCTCCCCTTGATGTGGCACAGCTGTCTAGCACTCTTGGCAGTAAGTTTGCTACCCTCATTAGCAAGATCTGCTTCTGTGAAGCCACACTGCATGTGCAAGGAACCCAGGTGATATTTTGAAAACCATATAGTTAATATATTTATCAGTTGTGGTTAGAAACAACATTTCCTCCAAAAACAGTTCACAATTACCAATACTTAAGATTCAGTTGTGCATGCATGGGTGTGTCTGTTTCAATAGCCTTAAAAGAACTCCTCAGTAAAAATTGCTCTCCAAGTAAATTGAAGATTATTTTTATTTATCCTGGTGTAAACAGTTACAAGGAAGAAAAAACGGAAAGGTTTCTACTGTGATTTGATGAAACCTTACATTTTGTTGATAAGACTTCACATTTTAAAAAATGCACAATAGAGAATAGGATGTAGAAAACAGCAAATGACCTTATTCAGCTGTAATTTTTACAAAAGGGAAGCAAAGTTAATTTAAATCTATTATGAGATACACTGTATTTAGGAAAGCCAAATTCATAGTTTCATTACCAAAGTGTTGGCAAACACTCCTTTACATTAGAGAATGTTTGCCAAGTCCAGTCACAATAAATACTGAGTGGGGGCAAACAACCAAATCTCATCATTTATAAAGTAAACTCTAAAAGTAAAGCTTGCCACAAGAAAAGAAAGCCAACATATGAAAATGAAGAAGTAGAATGATGATTATTTACTTTAGGACTATTTTAAAACAGCAAATACTTATGGCACTTCAAATGTTAGCTATTTTAATAATAATTGTACTTCCAGTGCAATTATTTACATTATGATTAGACTAAGATGTTGTAACACTTTTTGTTGATTTGGTTTTTTAATTATTTATTTATTGCCAGCACTGGGGTTTGAACTCAGTGTCTCATGCTTGCTCATTTGCTCAGATGGCACTCTTACAACTTCAGCCGTACCTCCAGATCTTCTTCTTTCTAGTTAATTGGAGATGGGAATCTCTCAGACTTTTCTACATGGGATGGCTTTGAAATGAGATCCTCGAGTCGCAGCTTAGTGAGTAGCTAAGATTTCAGCATGAGCTGTTGGTGCTCTGCTTCTCCATCTGAGTTTTGCTTAAAATCTGTAGACTTGTGGTGAGGAACATAATCAGACTGTTTTACTGCTAAAAGCATCTTGAATTCCACACAACTATATCCAAATCCTTGTTTTCTACAACCCACATCTACTTAACTTTTGTATTGCTCCTGAATTTCTTATGCTTTGACTAGCATCATTTTCTCCAACCAGATGCCCAGGCAAAATTTCTAGAATCATCCTGAGTCATCTCTATCATCTGCTTTCTTCTTGTCAAGATCTATGGCAACTGAAACTCACCCTGTCTTGAACACAGCCCCTTCTACTGTGCTTTTGTCCTGGTTAAGATTTTGCGATTGTCTGTAATATTTCTACCTGGACCTCTTAACCATTCCTTTTGCTATTAGTTTCAAAACTTACATGTCTGTCTTCACTTAACTTCTCACTTCCACAGGCTATCAGAGGACTTCCCTGAAATGCCAATTAAATGTTATCATCCACAAAGTCCTCTGTATCTAAAAATAAAAATCTAATTCTTTAAGAATTCTAACTTGATAACTCTCCAGTCAAGCCCTTTTAATATTTCCTCATCGAGAGCTCTATTTGTAGGGGAAAAAAAAACAAGTTAATAATTAAAGGAAGAATCAGTCACAATGGAAACCAGTAGCAAAACAAACCCCTTGCTAAGTACAAAGTCTTTTAAAACTAATTGTCAAATTTGCTCCATTTCCTAGTTTAAAAGCAGTATGCACTGACTTGTCATTAGTCATGCATATAAAGAAAAAAATATGAGGAAATGCATTAAGTGTGATAACTCAATCTAAAGCATGTCTACTTGTTATATCTAAACTTCTGTAATGGTTGCTATTTTGGGTAGTGACTGATAATCTAATAAGAGGCATCTGCTTTAAGGTGTTCTTTTGTTGTTGTTTGTTTTTATCATGTGGCTTGATCTCTGGGCCTGGGAACTGTCCCTGAGCAATTCAGCTTAAGGCTATTTACCACTTCAGCCACTGCACTACTTCTGGCTTTTTGGTCATTAATTGGAGATGAGTCTCATGGACTTTCATGCTAGGACTGGCCTTGATCCTCAGATCTCAGTGTCCCGAATAGCTAGGATTACAGCTGCGAGCCACCAGCACCTAGCTGGCTTTTAAACTTTTAAATTTTAAAGCTTTAAGTTTTATTTTTTTCTGTTTTTTTTTGTTTTTTGTTTTTTTTTTTTGCCAATCCTGGGGCTTGAACTCAAGGCTTGGGCACTGTCCTTGGGCTTTCCTTGAGCCACAGTGCCACTTCTGCCTTTTTCTTTGTATGTGGTACCAAGGAATAGAACCATAGAACCTGTGTCTTTGTGCACACTAGGCAAGCACTCTACCATTAGGACCGACTCCTGGCCCGAATGAATGAATGAATTTTGCCAGTCCTGGGGATTGAACTCAGGGCCTGCACACTGTCTTTGGGCTTTCTCAAGACTAGAGCTCTACCACTTGAGCCCAGAGCAGTACTTCTTGATTTTTCTATGTAAGTGGTACAGAGGAATGGAACCCAGGGCTTCCTGCATGCTAGGCCTTAATGTTTTAAGTTTTTAAGGATCAGAATTATATCAATACATATTTAAATTTAGATCTAGACAGAACTTGAATAGCTATCTAATAACTGTAATTGTAAAAATCATTAGCTACATACAAAATGGAGTCCTTCTTCCTACAGGGGCATTCAAGAGTCATGCTGTGGCTTTCAACTATGGCTGGTTGGTGCCAACTATAAACAGTCCCTCATCCACACAGTGGGTCCCTTACAAAGTATAACAAACACTGACAAAGGGTTTCTATTCTTCTTCTAGAATCTGGATAAGGTATTTTTTTCATGTGTGCCTAAGTAGAAAAAAGTATAGGAAAACTGCTGCCTCTGGGATAAATGAAAAATTGAGCTGAAAGGTAGTTCCATTAAACTTCACACTAAGGCTGCCTTGTCTACTACTGACAGGTCTCGCCAGTGTGGTTTCCAATGTGCCTGGGTGAAACTGATAAATTGCTGTAAAAATAAACATGTCACAGATTTTAAAGATTTAGCATGCAAAATACAGAAGTAAAATAGCTCAATACGTTTTTTATACTAACGATATAATGATAGGCCAGGTTAACTTTTATTTTCCCATTTCTTTTCACTGTCTTAAAGGTACCTATTCAAAATTATAAAATTTCTATTAGGCAGCGCTACTCAAATATATTCTTTTTGAATAAATACAGGAGTTAATGTGCTCATTATTATTTGTCCTTTCTTATAATAATAGTGGAAATCTAGATTGGGAGAATCAAATTATTTCTATTACCTGACTGTTTAAGTGTGGAACAGGTATACAGAGAAACAAAGACGTTGCCTATCATGTATGTGGAACCAATCTCTGTAGAAGCCATCTCTGGCCAGGGTACCACAAAAGTAGATAATGGCACTGCTCAGCACGACGGACTGTTCCCAGGTACACAAACCTTGTGATAACTCTACTGCTCTACATGAGGTTTAGCTTATTCAATCTTCTTCAAGTTATTGTCAAAAAGCATGCCCACGGGCTGGGAGTTTGGCCCAGTGGTAGAATGCTTGCCTAGCATGCAGTAAGACCCGGATTCGATTCCTCAGTACCACATACATAGAAAAAAAAGAGCTAGAAGTGGTGCTGAGGCTCAAGTGGTAAAGCTCTAGCCTTGGGAAAGTTCAAGGACAGTTCTCAGGCCCTGAGCTCAAGTCCAGCACTGGCAAAAAAAAAAAAAAAAAAAGCATGCCCACAGGAAAGAATTTACTAATTACCTAAGAGTTCTTTGGAAATGATACCTGAGAATGAGTAAACATCATACTTTGAGCATTCTACTTCATAATTCACAGCAAATCCAGAGAATATATCCTTCATTAATAGCAAAATATAAATTAATATTTTAAAATTTGTATTAATGACTAAAATTCTACAATTCCAAATAGGTGGCACATTCTAATGTCTTCATGTACAAGTATAATCAATCAATGTACTAATGTGTGCTTATAATAAAGGACTATCATATACAATTATTGGAAATTTGTCAATATTTAAATGGGTAAAATAAAAGTATAATGTTCAATATGCGTGTGTACATACATATATATATATAGTATATATGTGAACTTCAGAAGCTTGTTTGTTGTTTAACAAAACACAAACTTCTCTAAGTTCTAAATAAGAAAACTAAGACCACATTAAGCTGAGCCCCAATAGTGGCTCATGCCTGGAATATAAGTTCTCAAGAGGCTAAGGTCTGAGGATCACAGTTCAAAGCTAGCCTGGAAAGAAAATTCCTTGAGACACTTATCTCCAATTTAAACAGCCAAAAGCCAGAAATAGAGGTGTAGGTCAACTGGTAGAGCTCCAGTCTTGAACAAAAAAAAAAATCTAAGGGAGAGCGCAAAGCTCTGAGTTCAAGCTCCAATATAGGATAATAAAATAAACAAGTGAAACATCAATGTAATCACTGGTAGTTAAGGAAAAAGAAGTGCTGTTAAGACTAGAATGGCAGCATACGTGAATTGCAATTTCAGAAATCACTGACAGGCACTCACAAAAAGAGAAATAGCTTTTACACATTCATTCATTCATGTTGGCCTTTGTATTGGGGTTTGAACTCAGGAACTCTCAGCTCTCGCTTTAGCCTATTTTGTCCTACTTGAGTTCAAACTAAAATTCTCAGATCTCAGACTTCTGAGTAGCTACGATTACAGATGTGACTAGTGCCTGGCTCTTTAATATTGATTTGTTGACTTTAGGAACAAGATACGCTGACAAGTGAAATGGCACAATGTGTTGCATTGTCATTATATTGGTTCCTAACCATCTTCTCCATCACTTCATTTGCAGCATTCTCCCTGCTGCGTAGTAATAAGCAGACTGTAGCAAGAAAGCAATTACTTGAGCTGTGCGGGGTAGCTCAGTCCTGTAATCCTAGCTACTCAGGAGGCTGAGATCTGAGAATCACAGTTCAAAACAAGCCTGGGCACTATAGTCCATGAGACTCTTATCTCAAATTAACCACCAAAAAACTGGAAATGGTGCTGTGACTCCAGGGGTAGGATGATAGCCTTGAGCTGAAGAGCTCAAAAACAATGCCCATATCCAGAGTCCAAAACCCATGACCAGAAAAGAAAAAAAAAAAAAAAAGCAATTACTTACTAACATGAACCACTGGAATGATGATAAGGAATAGAACTAGATAAAGGTTGCCTGTAAACTTTACAGGAAGGAATAGAAGATACACCAGGAATCATTGGCACAGTACCAAACTTTCTTAATAAAGGTGCAGAAACACAAGAAATTAAAATTTGGACAAATGGGACAGCATTAAACTGCAGAGCTTCTGTATAGCAAAGGACATAGGTAGCAAATTAAATAGAAAGCCCACAGAGTGGGAGAAGATTTTCACTAACCATACAACAGACAAAGGCCTCATATCTAAAATATATCTACAACTAAAAAAAATTGAATCTCTCCAAATCTTCAAAGAAACAACCATCCCATTAAAAGATAGGCCAAAGACTTAAAGAGAGATTTCTCTGAAGAAGAAATTAGAATGGCCTATAGATACATAAAGAAATGCTCAACATCTCTGGCCATAAAAGAAATGCAAATCAAAACAACTCTAAGATTCCACCTCACTCCAGTTAGAATGGCCAGGATCAAGAAATCTATAAAAACAGATGCTGGAAGGGATGTGATCAGGAGGGGATGTGACCACTGTTAGTGGGAGTGCAAACTCATTCAACCACTATGAAAAGCAGTATAGCAATTCCTTAAAAGACTAAACATAGAGCTTCTCTGAGACTCAGCAATCCCACTCCTGGGCATTTACCCAAATGTCCAGAAACAAGGCCATACTAAAGCTGCTAGCACAATGATGTTCACTGCAGCATTATTCACCATGGAACCAACCCAGATGCCCCTCAGTAGATGAATGGATCAAGAGGATGTGATACCTATTCACAATGGAATTCTATGGTGCCATCAGAAAGAATGCCATCACCCCATTTGTAAGGCAATGGAAAGACTTGAAAAAAAATCTTAACTAAAGTAAGCAAAACCCAAAAGAGCACAGGCTCCATAGCATCCCTCATTTGTAATAATTAGTACACATTTAGGATTCTCCTATCAGAGGATGACAATAGCTCAAAAGCTATGTAAATATGGTCATACAGAATGAGATTAAAGAAATGAACTCTAGGTTATGGAAACAAGAAGTTTATCTTTGTGATTGTTGTTCTTAATTTACTATGTGAAGGTATTTTTTCTTTTTTATTGTTGGAATAATGTATGGAGGGGTTACTGTGACATTCATCAGGTAGAAGGTGCATTACTTCTCATTGATACCCCCTTTCATGTTTTTGTCCTCATTTCCCTCCCCCGAACCCTCCCAACATCTCAATTTCCTCCCTTCCCTTTCCTATTTCAAATAAACAAATAAATGTAAATATGATATACCAGGTAACAAAGTTAGATACAGTAACCGCATGAGATTAACCATAAGGGGAAAAAAGGAGAAAAGAAATAACATAGTATACTAAAAACAATAATTACACAGGATAAAGCTCTTGTTTCCAGTTTCTTGAGTGGTTAATTGTAAATAAGTGACTCACTGGGACTTTTCTGCTCGAGCTGGCTTTGAACTGAGATCCTCAGATCAGCCTCCTGAGTGCTAGGATTAAAGGTGTGAGTCACCAGCACCTGGCTGCAATGTTTTCTTTTTTTTCATATATTTTTATTGTAATTAATAGAAGGGTTACATTATATTCGCCAGATAGAAGGTGTATTACTTCACATACATCAATACCCTTTCTCATGTCTTGGTCCCCATTTCCCTCCCCCCAACCCCCACCCCTCATCTTGTTTTCCACCCTTCCCTATCCAATTTCAAATAACCAAATACAAATATATCCAATATATCAGATAACAAAGTGAGATACTGTAACAATATGAGATAACCAAGGGACAGCAAAAGAGATGAGAGATAACATAGTACATTAAGGACAACAATCATTCATTATATGGCTTTTGTTTCTATATCCTAGAGGTCCTTTCATTTAGCATCATACTATATGGCCTTATGTATCTAGGTTTTGCTCTACTGCAAATCTCTGCTAGGAGCAATGTTTTTCAAAAGAAAATGTGCTATTTTTCTTTTTCTGCCAGTCGTGGGGCCTCAGCACTGTCCTTGGACTTTCTCAAGGGTAGAGCTCTACTACTTGAGCCACAACACCACTTCCAGCTTTTTGCTATATGTGTGGTACTGAGGAATGGAACCTGGGTCTTCATGCATGCTAGGCAAGCATATTACCACTAGGCAAAACTCCCAGACCCAAAAATGTGCTATTTTTTATTTTTTTAAATAATTTTTATTTCAATATATAGAGGGGTTACAGTTATATTAGCCAGATACAGGGTCTATTACTTCTCACATATTGATATGTTTTTGTCCCCATTTCTCTCAAAAACGTGCTATTTTTTAATGAAAACTTTAAAAAATGTTAAAGTGGGATTTTTTTGTAGTTTCATATTGGTTATAGAATTTAAGATCTCAAAAGTTTCTAATGCATTTAAAACATTAGACATTTTCTCCAGAAACTGGTTGGCTTGAGATCCAGAAATAAAAGGCAATAGTTTCCTTATACCTCCTAATTCTAAAACTGACACAGGAGACCTTCATACAAATGGTATGTAATACATAAAAGAGAAGGTACAAAAGTGAAACTTCAGCATTAAACAATGTAGCCCAACTACTTTACAGTTCTCCATTGTACACAAGAACGTGGCTCATAGCTCATCACTTTCTAACTCTGAACTCAAACGTTGAGTTTCTGAAGTCCTTTTAAACTATACAATTTCCAAAATGGCAACTAATAAGAAGATGACTTCATTTTATCTAGCAAGTGATAAGTATTACATCACTATATTTAAAAACCTTCTAAACAAACAGTACCAAATGGTTTGCTCTGTTTTAATGGCAAATTAACAATCTAGTATTGTAATAAACTGTTGTTAAGTCTAAGAATATTTTGGCTAATCTTTTTCCTTGTTATAACTGGTTTGCTAATAGATTTCTTTAGCTTTAGAGTTATAATTAGAAGACAGTTACTACTTTGCATGAGCAGATTGTAATTGGTATTTGGGTGAATTCCAGTAAATTTCAGTATCAGCACCTCTAAAACAGCAATGGCTGGTAAAAACAAAACATCATGTCATGCACCAGTGATCTGGGATATTTCATCATATTTGCCTGAATGTTCAATGTGTTTTAATGACTGGAGAGCAAGTGATATTAAATATTACAATTCTCAATGTGTTTTAGAGCATTATAGACACACTGAGAAAAAAAATATTAATGTTCTCCTATAAACACTAATAGATGTGATAAAAATTCATACAGTATCAGAAACTTATTTAGGTCTTTCATTTATTGAGTATGTGAGTAATCAAACATTTCTGCATTAAGAAACGAAAGTCATGATAGCTACACATAATATACATCTTTCAGTTTTATTTGGTATCTATTGGGTAAATTTACTTCCTGAATCTGCAAGATGTCTTACACACACACACACACACACACACACACACACACACACACACACACCCCTCATTTTCAAAGCTAAGAAGCATATTCCATGATATTCTCTAGCCTCCTCGTAACGCTGGAAGCTACTTGCTTTTGATAGTCTTTTTGTTGTTTTTATTGTTGTTATTTTGAGCCAATCTTGGGGCTTGAATTCAGGGCCTGGGCATTGTCCTTGAGCTATTTTTGCTCAAGTAGTGCTCTACCACTCAAATCATAGCTTTACTTTTCTTTTTTTAGTGGATAACTGAAAATAAGAGTCTCATGGACTTTCCTGCCTTGTCTGGCTTTGAGTTTCAGTCCTCAAATCTCAGCCTCCTGAGCAGCTAGGATTACAGTTGTAAGCCACCAGTACCTGGCTTGACAGACCTTTTTTTTAAGGTGAAAATGAAATAACTCCTCCTAATAAAACAACTCCTAAATCTATCCTTTGTTAAAGTAGTTGGTCATTTTCTACTGCTCACAATGAAAAAAACCTCATTTTTATTTCAAAGATGTGGCTTGGATCTGTCTACTTCTCTTCACCCTGACTATCCTCACTTCAGTCCTCTCTATGATACCTTTGTAACACTAGTGCATTGGCGTCCTGACTGATCTTCCAAATCCATTTTTATTTCCCTCCACCACTCTAAGTGGAAGAGCTAGTGTGATCTTTCCAAAAGACAAATAATCTCACACCATTTTCCTCTGCAAATCCCTCTTGTTCCCTCATAATTTAAAAATATAACACAGTATCACTTAATATGATCTGGCTCCTGACTAAATTTTGACCTTGTGTCCATCAACTGGTAAGTATATAAAATGTGCTATATCCATGGAATGGAGAATTATTTGACAATAAAAAATGGAGTGTTGAATGGCATATTTTACAATATAGATGAATCTCACAACTTGGAGCCAGGCACTGGTAGCTCATGTCTGTAATCCTAGCTACTCAGGAGGCTGAGATCTGAGGATCCAGGTTCAAAGCAAGCCCAGGCAAGAAAGTCTGTGAGACTCTTATCTCCAATTAACCACCAGAAAACCGGAAGTGGCACTGTGGCTCAAATGGTAGAGTGCTAACCTTGAGCTAAATTGTCAGGGACAGGGCCCAGGCCCTACTACCAAAAAGCAGCAACAACAACAAAAACTTCTATCTCTAAATTCCTATCTTTGAACTATTTTTTCTCTCATAGCTAAAGCTCTAACAGAGCCATACCTCTGGTCTTTGTAGGTAGGTGTAGGTGTGTGTGTGTGTGTGTGTGTGTGTGTGTGTGTGTGTGTGTATGTGTGAGTGTGCATACCCGCTCATGCACACGCACACCTGTCTGTCCTATGGCTTGAACTCAAGAGCCTAGGTGCTGTCCCTAAGTTTCTTTTCCCCCCCACTGGAATAACACTTTAACACTTGAGCCACACCTTGGACCTCTAATATACTTTCCTACCCAAGCTGGCTTTGAACCTCTATCTTCTTCAGATCTCCTGTGTAGCTAGGTTTACAATTGTGAGGTACTGGTGCCTGGATAGTCTTGGTACTTTTAAAAGGCTATTTTGTCCAACATTCCATAAGAAGAAAAAGCTTATTTTCCAAAAGCTATCTTTAAAACAAGACAACACATTTATAATTAGCTAACTTGTTTTCACTTCATAATCCCTTTTGGAGGGGACTGAGTTTTATCTTCTGTAACCAGGCATTCCTAAATAAATAAATGATGAAACCTTTGAGAGAGATCAATCCTTAAGATATGGCTGTTCCCACAGTAGTTCTGGAACAATTTTTAGTACTTGTTATCATCAGTTCATATCTTTGCTCCCATATTCTTACAATTTAAAAGGAATTTCCTTTCTGCCAATGATACAGCCTGAACTCCAAAGGAAAATATCATCTATATAAGTGCTCCTTCACACTCTTTCTGCTTTAGTTTATCGGTTAACAAGCACATTAGGATTTAGGACAGATCCTCACTAATGCGATCACTCAGTCTCAAACTTCTTTCCCCCTGTGCCCCTCTCCAAAGTAAACACTGTCTTCAGGTATTACCAATCAAATCCAGGGTTGGGTGGACTTCTCCATTATCACTGTCTCTACAAACCCAACACAACTCAGAAAGGAGAGATAGCTTGTCTTCTTTCCTCTCATGACTCAAAAAATAATAATTACCTTGGATCCTTGGACCTCAAATCATTTATTAGATGCTACTTGTCACAGAAGCTTAGGACTCTCTCCTGAAAAAACAATTCCAAGTGGACTGTACTGATGACCCAGAGCTGCCAAGAGGTGGGAAGACTGGACACTGCCCAGACTACAACAGAGTGATGAAAACAAAAACAAAAACAGGAAATGGACTGCCATGAGACTGAGCCTCACAGATCTCTAACAGGAGAGTAACTTACTAAAGCTATCCCCTGAACTCTGAAAGCACCCCCTGCATTTCTGCCTAGACCACAACACAAGCTGTTCCCAGCAACAATAAAGCAAGAGTCTCCTGACCCTTCCATCCGTCCTTCCCTGTCTGCTCCCACTTGCACCTTCTTCTGTCCCACTCCATCCACTTCTTACATGACCCAGCCTAACATATCTGGAGTAATAAACATGTGCGTTCTGAAATTAACAACTTTTAAACAGGTCCTCAGAAAAATGGGCAAACACATAGGATACTTTAAAAATAAACCTCAGGCTGGGAGTTTGGCCTAATGGTAGTGTGCTTGCCTAGCATGCACGAAGACCTGGGTTCGATTCCTTGGTACCACACACATAGAAAAACGCTGGAAATGTTGCTGAGGCTCAAATGGTGGAGCTCTAGCCCTGAGAAAGTCCAAGGATAGTACTCAGGCCCTGAGCTCAAGCCCAGAACTGGCAAAAAATAAATAAATAAATAATAAAAAAATAAACCTCATGCTGGACACGGTGGCTCACGCCTATAATCCTAGCTACTCAGGAGGCTGAGATTTAAAGATCAAAGCCAGCCTGGGCACTAAAGTCCACGAGACTCTAACTATCAGAAAACTGGAAGTGGCACGGTGGCTCAAGGGGTGGTAGCCTTGAGCTAAAGGACTCAGGGACAACACCTAGACCTAGAGTTCAAGTCCCACAGCAGACAAAAAGATTAAAATAAAAAAAAAAAACTCAGACAGCATTCTTGCTTCTCTACTCCCATCTTCTTCTTCAAAAAGATAATAATAGAATAAAATTAAGCTTCTGAGTAGTTGTATCAAGTTAGTAACTCCTGTAATTACAAATTTATCCTGTTCTAGTAAGAGGAGAAAATTAGAAAATATTACAAATCAGAGACAGACATCTAAGTGTACTAATGGAGCTACATACCGCCCAGTCTCTAATTGAACTATAAGCTCCCTCTCTCATTCATATTTTTTGCCAAGTATTACTGTCTGGTGATTGGAGGCAGGAAATGAAATTAGTGATATTCATCAAGCGTGGTCTAGAGCTTAAAGTAAGAAAGTGGTTCCAAGACCTTCTTAATTATATGGGAAAATAAAATATATATTGTTTTCATTGTATAAGCTATAGAAAATGAATCTTAGTTTCATTTTACAAACCAAACCATAGGAAATAAAGTTCCACAAAACTTTCAGATACAGCAGGAGTAGGAAAAAGATCTAATGAGAAACATCATAGCAAACTGCTTTTGAAGAGGGAATGACTCTGCATTAGTGATACTGTATTTGGCTTCATCCCGGAAGCCTGCCTCTAAGAAATGGCCACAATATAATACCTAGATTTAAGAGAACCAGTTACAGTAATCAGATAGACAAGCCTAGAGATAAGCATGAAGATTAAATGTTAGATATATGTACAATATATATTTAGTATGTACTATTTATCTTTTAAAATATAAATGTATAATTTCCTTCAAGAAATAAATTCAATACATTCTAAATCAAAACTTCATATTTTATATAGCCAATAGTTATATTTCTCCTTAATTAAAAAAAAAAAACTCTTCAGGTAGGAAGCATGGCCTAGTGGTAGAGTGCTTGCCTCTCACTGGGTTCAATTCATTGGTACCACATACACAGAAAAAGCCAGACGTGGTTCTGTGGCTCAAGTGGTAGAGTGCTAGTCTTGAGAAAGCCCAAGGACATTGCCCAGGCCCTGAGATTAAGCCCCAGAAAGAAAAACCCTGGGCCGGGAGTTTGGCCTAGTGGTTAAAGTGCTTGCCTAGCATGCATGAAGACCCGGGTTCGATTCCTCGGTACCACATACATAGAAAAAAGCCGGAAGTGGTGCTAAGGCTCAAGTGGTAGAGCTCTAGCCTTGAGAAAGTCCAAGGACAGTGCTCAGGCCCTGAGCTCAAGCCCAGGACTGGCAAAAAAAAAAGAAAGAAAAGAAAAAAAAAGAAAGAAAAGAAAAAAAAAAGAAAAACCCTTCATATATTTCATATCATATAAGAGTTTAAGACAAAATGCTGATCATCTTAAAAGATAATAGAAAGTTGGCATTTGCTAAATAATTCCATAGTTATAAACAGAAGTAGGAAGAGCCTGAGGGTTCTAGTAGGTACATTACCTAATTTCTGATTCCTTCATAAATACTTACTAAAATGCTTTGCCAACTGATGACAAATGTGATTATACCATAGCAATGAAAGCAAGTGTATTTAGTTGAGACTTCAAACAATGATGCATTAAGTAGCATTTTTCATAATAGATTAATACGTCTAAATTATACCTTGTTATTGAGGAAATTTTTTCCTGTGGATTTAAAACCTAATTATAGGACCAAGACATGAGAAAGGGTATCAATGTTTGTGAAATAATGCACCTTCTATCTGGTGAATATAATGTAACCCTTCTATTAATTACAATAAAAAATATATGGAAAAAATAACGTAAAAAAAATAAATGAAAAAAGCTAATTTCTATCTCCCCTCCCCAGTTTATGAACCTCACAATAACACTGACTTCGTTTCTGTAAATCCACTCAGAAGGCAGAAGACATTTCCCTTCCATCCCTTTTCACTATCATCCCTGGAAATTACTGTAGGTAATGTGGTATTAAAAAACAAAGATCTACCTAAAACAATTTATGGCAATTCAAAAGGATTAACTCTAGGTCTTTCAACACTACAGTCTAATGAAAATTTTACATAGAGTAAGCTCACACTAAATGAATACTGAGAAGTTTAACTTTTGCCCTATAAGCTTAGATACAAAACAAAGGCACAGCTTTTTCACATTTCATATTACTAATACACCATTTGTTTTATGAGTCAGCCAAATAGCAGGTATAAACTGAAGTGCCTACCCTGTTTAAGTCATGATAAAACATTTCAATGAAGCCACAGTGAAATAAACTAATCACAAATAATTTAATATTATTATTATTATGAAAAAAACCAGAAAAGCGAAAGTTTCAAGTAGTTGAACTGAAGTAACAAATATATGGAAACTATCAATTAAAGGTTAATAAAACAGGCCTAGAATTTTAGAACATTTAGCAAATTTGGTAACAAGATAGAATAATATATAATTTCCAAAAGAAGATACTCTCAATTTACTATAAAAACAAATACAAAATTCTAATTACAATAAAAGTGACCAGGTAGAAAGGATTATTTATTCCTTTTCTAAATAACTGTGGTTATTTTTTTTCATTTGCTATCAGGCATCATTTAATATAGAACTTCTCACACAAATGTTTTAAAATTTTCATTCTAAACAATCATTGGAAACCAAATGTATTAAAAGCAAACAACTTTTCATGCAACAGTAATCCCATTCATCCCTTCATCTAACAGATAATGGAGCTCCTAGAACATAAATAACATTGTTCTGGCGCTAAGCATATATCATAGAGAGGAACAACTCATATCCCTGCGGCTACAGAAACTGCTTTCAAGGTGCGACAAATGAAAACAAGCAAGAAAGTCAGTAAAAGTGTGCATATGCTATTCCACCCTGCCATTGTCAATCTGACATAATATTCTCTTATGTTTCTGTGCTACTGGATAGAGTGTGAATAAAATTGTAATATGATGCAAGTTTTTTGTTATTTTAGATAAACTCTCTTGCCAATTTTCAAGGTAAACCTCTCTTAAAAGGATTACAGTAACAGCAGCCAGAACTCAGTTCTGAAGGTGTGTCACAAAAACATTAGGGAAAAATAAAATGCTTGTCAGAAACCCCTGTTACATTATACTCTGCTGAAGACAGACCAGGCAGAGATTGGCATGCTCTCCACCAACCTCCAAGGCAGAATAGCACAAGGTCTAATGTTTCCTTACCTTGCTGGAGGAACATCAATATTGGAAGAAACAACTTTTCGTTTTTGTTCAAGGAGACAAACGGATCGAGTGTTTTCTTTTTCATGGTCAATGACTCGGTTAGCTTTTTTGGTGTCTGCTGTTTTCACATCTTCTTCCATGGCCAAGGGGAACAAGTGGTGAGACATTTTTTTACTAGAGTCACGTTTTAAGTCCTCAGATTGAATTGTGAAGGTCATTTCCCGCTTAATACATCCCACCTGTAAAATGAAACACAGACACTGTCACATAAGCATCAGCTTTCCCTAACCACTACAGGCAAGCACAACAGGCACTCTCCTCCATGTCTATTGACTGGAGCTCATTGTTTATTTGAAGGCGAGAGGTGGGGGGGGAGTAAGGAGAATGAAATACATTTAGCAAGATGCAAATAACTATCATTACTATATAATGTACAATTGATCAACTGATGCAACTACCCTGACTTAAAAGACATCACAGACACAGAAAATGCATTCTTTGAAGACTTGAAAGTGTAAGAACGCAACTTTTTTTTTTCCAGCCCTGGGCCTTGAACTCAGGACCTGGGCACTGTCCTTGGGTTTTCTCAAGGCTACAGCTCTACCACTTGAGCCACATCACCATTTCTGGCTTTTTTCTATGTCTATGGTACCAAGGAGTCGAACCTGGGTCTTCATGGATGCTAGGCAAGCACTCTACCACTAGGCTAAACTCCCAGCCCAGAATGCAAAATTTTTATATTTCAAGCTTGTAATCATAAACAAAAAGTAAACTTTATCTTTGACTATTAATCCTGACCTTAACCATTTTTCAAATTCATGAAATAATTTTCTATCCTTTACTGTAGCTGGGATCTTTATAAAAATCTCTCCTAAAGCCATAAGATAAAAAAAATCTGATGTCTTTTTCTTCTTTTTAATTGTATTTTATTGTCAGTGTAATGTATAGAGGAGTTACAGTTAGATTCGACAGGTAATGGATACATTACTTCTCAAACCTTGATACCCCTTCTCATGTATTTTTCCCCCTCTCTCTTCCCCCATCCCCTCCCAAACATCTTGTTTTCTCCTTTCCTTCCCTATTTCAAATACCTAGTATACAATATACCAGGTAACAAAGTCAGATACAGTAACCACATGAGTTTAACCGTAAGTTAAAAAGAGAAAAAAAAATAACTGCACATGGTATGTTAAGAACCAGAATCACAAAGATAAACTTCTTGTTTCATATCCTAGAGTTTATTTTGTCTCATCTTGTATGACCATATGTACATAGCTTTTGAGCTATTGTCATCCTCTGATAGAAGAATCCTAGATGTGTACTAATTATTACAAATGAGGGAAACCATGGGGCCTATGTTCCTTTGGGTCTAGCTTACTTCACTTAGTATTATTTTTTCCAAGTCTTTCCATTTCCATTCAAATGGAGTGATGTCATTCTTTCTGATGGCAGCATAGAATTCCACCATGAATAGGTATCATCTTCTTGATCCATTCATCTACTGAGGGGCATCTGGGTTGGTTCCATATCTTTGCTATGGTAAACAGTGCTGCAATGAACATCGTTGTGCTAGTTGCTTTAGTATGGCCTTGTTTCTGGACATTTGGGTAAATACTCAGGAGTGGGATTGCTGAGTTACAGGGGAGCTCTATATTTACTCTTTCGAAGAATTGCCACATTGCTTTCCAGAGTGGTTGAATGAGTTTGCACTCCCATCAACAGTGTAGTAGTGATCCCTCCTGGCCACATCCCTGCCAGCATCTGTTGTTATTAGATTTCTTGATAATGGCCATTCTCTCTGGAGTGAGGTGGAATCTCAAAGTTGTTTTGATTTGCATTTCTTTTATGGCCAGAGATGTTGAGCATTTCTTCATGTGTCTATAGGCCATTTTTATTTCCTCTTCAGAGAAGTCTCTGGCCCACCTTTTAACGGAATGTTTGTTTCTTTGAAGATTTGTTTTGAAGAGATTCAATTTTTTTAGCTGTAGATATATTTTAGATATGAGGCCTTTGTCTGTTATATGGTTAGTGAAGATCTTCTCCCACTCTGTGGGCTTTCTATTTAGCTTGCTAGCTATGTCCCTTGCCATACAGAAGCTCTGCAGTTTAATGCAGTCTCATTTGTCCAAACTTTCTTTGATTTGCTGTGTTTCTGGGTCTATATAAGGAACGTTTCAACCTGTGCCAAGGAGACCTAGTGTATCTCCTATCTCTTCTTGTAAAGTTCTCAGGGTATCTGCTTTTACCTCAAGGTCTTTGATCCATTTGGTATTAATTTTGGTGCAGGATGACATAGAAGGATCCAGCTTTAGTTTTGTATATGTGCTTCACCAATTTTGCCAGCACCATTTGCTGAAGAGGCTTTCTTCCATCCTAATTTTTTGGCTCCCTTCTCAAAGATTAGGTGGCCATAGGTCTGCGGGTTGATTTCTGGGTTCTCAGTTCTATTCCATTGGTCCTCAGGTCTGTTCTTGTGCCCATACCCAAGCTGTTTTGTTTACTATAGCTCTATAGCATTGTTCTTTCTGCTAAGGATTGTTTTTGCTATAGAGTCTTTTAGTATTCCATATGGAATTTTTTGATTGCTTCCTCTATTTCCTTAAAGAATGACATTAGGATATTGATGGGTATTGCATTGAATTTGTAGATAGCCCTTGGCAGGATTGGCATTCTCACGATGTTAATTCTTCCAATCCAGGAGCATGGGAGGTTTTTCTACTTTCTCAGTTCTGATTTAATTTCTTTTTAAGGTTTTTAATATTTTCATTATAAATGTCCCAAAAAGTTAATTTCTTAAAATAAGACATTCACTGGCATGCTATAACTTCCAGCCTCGCTTAAAGTGTTCCACAGAAACTACCATCCAATTCCTTCTTCCTCCCAGCACTGACGCCCTCCGCAGAGCACAGCACAGTCACACATTATGCAGTGCAATTTCTTTCAAAGAAACAAAGCTTCAATGTTCAATTATATGAGAATACCACCAATTACCAATTACAATCTGACAAATAAAACTCAGAATCTCCATTCCCGACGAACCGCTTTTGTTTTTCTAGAAGATAATCAGCGGATATATAAATGTGATATACTTTGGGAAATCATCATGTTTTAACAAGAAGTTCATGGTTTCTATTTAGATTTTGAGTTTCCTGATGGTGATGTCCTTTGTAAATGGAAAGGAACTTTCAACAATGAGGACTAGAGCTCAGCATCAGTACAAAAGCATGTGGCTTCCACAGGGGATTGTAATAGCACACCAGAAATGAAGATGGCTTCTCATACCATCCACTTACTTGATCCATCCTGCTTTGTGTGTACACTTAACTGCACCCCCTTCATCCTAACACCTAACCTGTGAATTTATCATAAGGAAGATATCAAAAAGCATATGTCAACTCTAACCTTTGGGTGTTAGTCTCAGTTACTCATTTCAACCCAATCAGATCTGACCACTGGCTCTAAAGATAAACTAGATGACCAGGAATGATCTGTAGAAATCCAATCTATTTGCCTTCTGAACTTTCTGAATAGTAAGAAAGGATTATAGATATTCTAAAAAAGGACATGACATTTGGGTTGCTAGTTTGCGAATAGGCAAGGAAGATAAGTGAGTGGTCCCTTGTGATCCAAACAACTCTTTAAGAACTTGCCATTCAGGATGGGAATAGGGCTTAGTGGTAGAGTGCTTCCCTAGCATGTATGAAGCCCTCCCTGGGTTCCATTCCTCAGTACCACATTAACAGAAAATGCCAGATGGGGTACTGTAGCTCAAAGTGGTAGAATGCTAACTTTGAGATGAAAGAAGCTCAGGAACAGTGTTCAGGTCCCGATTTCAAGCCCCAAGACTGGAAAGAAAAGGAAAGAACTTGCCATTCACCAGGAATTCAAGGTTATACCTGATCAACTTTATAAGAGAATTTTTCTTATAGTGGTGTCCATTGTCAGAATACATACATTTATTAAATAAAGATTTATTTAAAGAGCTTGCATATCCCAAATGTTTTGTGACCAGCAGCAATGACAAAGCAACCACCACGTGGAACATGGAATCAGGGCCACAGATTTAAAGCCATGTTATAAAAGGAGAAACAACATTTCACATTAGAAATAGGAACAGCCGATTCTATTAAGTTAAAATATTATTGCTAAGATCCATGTTCAAAGAAAGACTGGAATCTTGAGTAGAATCATTTTTCTTTTTAAAGTGCAGCCAAAAATAGTCCATAGAACTTTACTTGTTCTTCAAATTTCATGCAAAGGTACACAGAATAGTAAGCTGGATAGCAAATCTATCTAGTCTTAATGAATAGCTGTAAGTAGAATCACTTTAAAAACAATTGCTTCCAATTACTACCCCCTTAATTATATTATTCCCTCAGCCCTCTGAAATCACTAGTGTTTGCTGACTGCTTTTTCCCAAGTGTATTGTTTTTCTATACCAAGACAGAGTCAAACTATGAAAACCAGATTGGTTTAGTGGTGATGTTGATGAGTAAAAATCAGAACTTAGTGTGGCAGGATTGAAAACTCTGCATTACATTTCAGTATCATACATTCAAACCACACTCTCTCAGTAATTAGTGTTGTAAATGCTGGGCTTACTACTCCAAGTTTTAACTTTAATATCTTGACAATTTAATACTCAACAAAGCGTGACTTGGCTCAGTTAATGGCAGATTAGTCAGCAGCATATTTAGGATGGAAAGTTATTACAAAACTCTCTAGTGGAAGACAACTTGGCTGAAGTTTCAAGCCTTCTATTAACATCATGTAAGTGAAAACACACAGCTTGGGCATTAAAAAATCTTTTCAGAGAGTCTTTGAGCAGAAATATTCATTTCTGTAAAATGCAACATTTAATTCAACCTCAACTAGGTTCATTTGTATATTTCTTTCCCAACCCAAAGGATAGACCCAGAGAGTATCAGTATGGGTCAACTTTACTGAGTTTTTCTTCAGGATCCAGAATTTTGTGCTTATTACATTAACTAGATATTCTGTTTTCTACAATTCAAATGTTTAACTCAACTAATCACATCCAATCCATTTGAAAATCCTGTGAACTTTGCCTCAGACTATATCCAGAATTCAGTCACTACTCACCACTTCCAGTTACCACTTTGGTGAAGTCATCATTGTGCACTGCTTGGATTTGGACAGTAACCACCTCCCCAGATCCCTGCTTCCACCTCCTCTATTTCCAAGTTCATTCTCATATGCAATAGTCAGCTTACTCTTTTCTTTAGAACTCATGCTCCTCCACCCCACTCAGAATACTCCAATAGTTTGCCATCCTCCTAGGATGAAAGACAAAGACTGTACAATAACCTCCAGCTATCTATCTTTCTGTCTCTGTTAATCTCTCTTTTTTTTTTTTTTTTTGGCCAGTCCTGGGGTTTGAACTCAGGGCCTGAGCATTGTTCTCGGGCTCTTTCTTCAAGATTAGGGCTCTGCCACTTGAGCCACATCACCACTTCCGGCTTCTTTTTCAATGTATGTAGTACCGAGGAATCAAACACAGGTCTTTGTGCATACTAGGCAGGCATTCTACCACTAGGCCAAATTCCTGGCCCCATCTTTATTAATCTCTCCTTCCATTTCCCCCTCTATTGTGTTATGTTTGTCAAGCAGTCATGTGTCAAGGGCTTGGTCAGAAGTGAGAGGTCTTCCTATCATTAGGAGGTCTCTCCCTCTTCCTCTTTCTTGCTCATTCTTGATCATGATGCAAAAAGGCTTTCTCTGCCACACATTCTGCCTTACCACAGGCACAAAGGCACAAAACAGGGCCATCCAACTATAGATTGAAACTTTTAAAGGTATAGGTCAAAAGAAACATCTCTTCTTTTTAAGTTATAACATGGGATGTGATCCCAGCATACAGAAAACTGAGGCAGGGAGACCACGAATTATCTGGGCTAAAAAGTGAGAACCTATCTCAAAGAAAAAAAGAAGTTGATAGTTCATGTATTTTGTTATAGCTATCATTACTGGCCCTGAATGTACTAAGTATATCCCTGTTGCAGGACCTTTTCCCTGGCTAGCTACCCTATCTTTCTGGAAATGATCTTCCTCAAATATGTGTGTTGCTTGCTTCCTCACCCTTTCTGACTTGGCTCAAATAATTGTTCCCTTCCCACTGCTCCTCCCCATATTTCATCACACATTGCTGATCTTTCCTATACTTTTTGCTTTATTACAAATTGTACAACTGTCTTACACTTATTATCTGACTGTTCTACCAGAAATCAGCTCTATGAAGACAAGAGGCATTGTTTACTTTGGCTACTAATACATCCTCAGGACTTAAGAAACAGGGTGAGCACCCTTGTGAAATGAATAAGTGAAGTTTCAGATGAGATTACTTGAGTTAAATGTAACCCTAGTTAAAAATCTAAGAATGGAAATGAAGTTCTTGGACCTTCAAGTGTGAGGTCACAGAAATCTCACACTTTTTGTGAGCCACTGGCCTCAAAGCAATATCCTTGGTTATTAATGGTACAGCAGGGAACTATGTTATCATTTGGAGAAGAAATAGGAATTGGTGATTGTTGTTGACCTATGACAAATCTAGATAGAGATAATAGGATAGAATTTCAAATACAAGTCATGGTATTACATAAATTTCCAAATCCTGAGGAGTGAAGATTTCATCTTCCAGGGTGTTTTAAGACAGATGGTTGGTTAGCCTGGTCTCAGGTGTATCTCACAACACATATCTCTCTGTGGCTCTCCTGAGTTTTATGCACTTCAGGTCAGAATAGTAATAATGATAATGGTAATACATGAACCTTTATTTCTTTAATTTTTTTATTTTAGTGACTATTTTATGCAGATGATGACTCAGGTATTACTCAAAGTATGTGTGTGTGTGTGTGTGTGTGTGTGTGTGTGTGTGTGTGTGTGTGTGTGTGTATGTATAAAACTTTTTTCGCAAGAAACAGGAAGGAGTGTTTTACTGAGGAACAATTAGTTTGCATAAAAACTGTCTATCCAGTAGCTGTAATGGCTACACTAGTTTCACTAACTGCTAGAGGGATCACACTGCTGGCCAGTCATGAGCTTAATAGAGCCTTTTCTATGCCCTTTTCAGGGCCATCACCACTCCTACTGCAAATCTCCAAGATACTCTGTAGACACAGGCTCTAATCCTAGGCATAAAGCACACAACAAGGGAAGAGAGGTTGGTGGGAACTGTGGCAATATATGACAGCTTATTTTCCCCATTGGTTAAAATGTGGCTTGCAGCTGACCTAGGATTCAGACAACACCGAAATGCATTTTCTGTGATTAAAATGCACATTTCAAAACAGTGGTTGGAACAGAACTTTGGGATACATTAGAGAATAATTCTAATACATATAAATAGGAGGCAAAATCAACTATTGAAAAGAACATTACATAATTCATTTGAGTATATCCAGGGTCAACTGAATCCTTCTTGTGAAAACTGACCCAGACCTGAATGTCATATAGTGACAGGCAGCACAAGTCAGAGGCCAGATTTTGCACACTAGAAAGAATCAGCAAAGAGGAGGGAGAGGTGGAGAGAAGGGAGAGGAGTGAGGGTGGGGAAGAGCAGAGGGGGCAGCAGGGGAAAGAGGGCAACAGGAAGAGACTCTAGAAGGAAAAAGAAAAATAAAGCAGTAGGGTCCGGGGCCCACCACACAGTGGGAAGATCACTTCTGGCTACAAGGGCCATTGCTAGATTTGAATACTACTTTCCCTCCACATAGTCATAATCCCCGCCCTATTTGTTATGTGGTGTTTTTGTTTGTTGCTGTTTGTCCATTTGTTTTGTTTTCTTTCAACTTGAACTAGTTTCCACTTCTTCCAACCAACAGTGTTAGACTAATGAATTAACCTGGTGCTTTTTTAACTCCTATGGTGATAAGAAGTCAAAATTATAATTTTTCAAATTCATCTGTGGTTTTCACAGTCTCAAAAACATCTTCAAAGGTTCAAAGCACATTAGAAGCAGAATTTGGGTAAAAAAAAAATACTGGTTGCTGAGAGTTCGCCCTTCAAAATATACTTTATTTAAAATACAATGTATCATCCTCTGAGCAGTAACTAGCAAATGAAATTAGCAACTAAAGTCGAAAACTAATAAATTCCTATTCAAGCTTAGAATGTACTGTTAATCCACAGCTAGTTAATTACTTCATTAGCTGAACAAAAGACTAAATAAGGTCCATTAATAAATACATCTAGACTGTGTTCAAGCAATTAAGCAAATGTATTTTTTATTTTATTTTTTTTTATTGTCAGGGTAACATATAGAAGGATTACAATTACATTCATCAGATAGTAGGTACATTACTTCTCACACATTGATACCCCTTCTCATGTTTTTGTCCCCATTTCCCTCCCCCATCTTGTTTTCCTCCCTTCCCTTTCCTATTTCAAATAAACAAATAAACATATATACAATATAACAGGTAACAAAGTCAGATACAGTAACAATATGAGATTAACTAAAGGGCAAAAAAAAAAGAAAAGAAAAATAACATAGTTCATTAAGAACAACAATCACACAAGATAAAGCTCTTGTTTCCATATCCTGGCGATCCTGTCATTTAGCCTCATCCTATATGACCTTATATATCTAGGTTTTACGCTATTGTAATCCTCTGCTAGGAGAGCCCTGGGTGTGTACTAATTATTACAAATGAAGGAAACCATGGAGCCTATATTCCTTTGGGTCTGGCTTACTTCACTTACTATGATTTCTTTCCAAGTCTTTCCATTTCTTTACAAATGGGGCGATGTCATTCTTTCTGATGGCAGAACAGAATTCCATTGTGTATAAATATCATATCTTCTTGAACCCCATGTTTGCACAAAGCCCTAACTGAGCGAATTTTGAATTGACACCAGCTACAAATTCAGGAAAGAAGTTTGTGGATCTGAGGCTGTGTCCCTATTGATCTGTCTAGGCCTATACTGGCAACTGAAGCATAGTTAGTCACAGAGATTAAGTTCCCCAGATAATCAAGAGCCTCGCCTAATCTGGTTACTAAGAGTTGTCACCCTGGTATTACTTTAGACAGCTGCTTCAGTAGGACATTCTATTTGTGCTAGTTCAAAGTCCCCTAGTTTTTGCAGCCATCATGGTGCCCCTGGCTGGGTAAAGGGAATTTTCCATCCAGTGCTGAACAGCCTAGATAGAGGTGAGAGGTACTAAATGTAAATGAGGGCTACAGTCAAATAAAGAAAAAGAAAGAGAAGAGTTAGTAAAGTAATTCTTGGGAAGGAAATTGAGAAAACAGAAGAATAGTTTATGGATAAGAAAGGATCTGGAAAGAGATGTTTTAACAGGATCAGAATTGGTATGCAAGTGTGGAACTATTCTTTGTGTCCATCTGAGGGATGGAAGCTGAACTAGCTGATAGTACTAACCATGATTCAATCCAATCCTTACAGGCCTTACAAGCTGATTTTGGGACGTGTTCATCAACTGGATTCCAGTAAAGAGCTACTAGATTCATCATTCCTAGGTGGAGACAGTGTGTGAGGACTTTGGACTTTCAGGTCCCCAGAAAAATGGACTTTGACATCATACAAATTTGTCTTTAGATTTGTTTCGGCTTCATACTCAAGTTATTGAACTTGAACAGACACCATCACTTGACGCTGAAGTAACACAGACCACCAAGAAGTTGTTTGAACAGTTCCAGCACTATGTTCCCTCCGTGAGCAACTTAAAAAGCTTGCTGATTACCTTTGCTGGTCCAAGGATGTTGCTCTGACCCACCTAAGACAGGGCCTTCAGCTTGATAGTTGCCCATGACTCGTAAGCAGAGTCAACAATTCACCCTAAGACAGGTGGGTTCGCTTCTTTTAAAATAAAGATGGGGGAGATGTTGGGGACCGAGTATGGGGCCAGTGACCTTGGAGCTGCACAATTGAGTACACAAGGAAGTAAGCTGTTATCATGATTTTGGGCTGTGTCAATCGCTTCTCATTTAACCTATTTGAGAGTTGATCCCTGTTTTGTACGAATGTAACCCCAGGCAATGTCCTGGTTTTAAGAAAGGTATTTAAGGTTAGAACTTGAAATAAACGGCACTACAGTCTTAAGCTCATGGCCTTAGGCTATAGTCTTAAACTTCCCTTAAGCTGGAGTTTTGGGCTGCTGACTTGGGCTGTAGTCCTCCGGACCCCATCTTTTTGTATTCTTCTTTTCCCAGTCTTCACCCTCAAGGTCAGGCTGGCACCAGCAACTGAGGGGCATCTGGGTTGGTTCCATACCTCTGCTATGGTAAGTACTGTTTCAATGAACATAGTTGTGCTAGTGGCTTTAGTATGGCCTTGTTTCTGGACATTTGGGTAAATGCCAAGGAGTGGAATTGTCTCGGTACCGCATACATAGAAAAAAGCCAGAAATAGTGCTAAGGCTCAAGTGATAGAGCTCTAGCCTTGAGAAAAAGATCCCAAGGACAGTGCTCAGGCCCTGAGTCCAAGCCCAGGACTGGAAAAATAAAAAAAGAAAGGAAGGAAGGAAGGAAGGAAGGAAGGAAGGAAGGAAGGAAGGAAGGAAGGAGAGAAAGGAAGGAAGGAAGGAAGGAAGGAAGGAAGGAAGGAAGGAAGGAAGGAAGGAAGGAAGGAAGGAAGGAAGGCAGGCAGGCAGGCAGGCAGGCAGGCAGGCAGGCCTTCTTTGACCCTTGGTTCTCATCAACTTACCTTAATAACCTTTTGACCCTTGATTCTCATAAACTACTATCATTTTGCTCTATTCACTGCCACCATCAAAATATGTATCCAGTTGCCTCCTGAAGCTGTCCTTATTTTACTACTTCTATTTACCCTTCAACTCACTGTAACTGATTTCTATTTCCATCAAAACTGTAATAAAAATATGATTTTGCTAGTTGCAAGTGAATTATATATCACTAAATTTAATTACCACTGAGTGTAAATATACACTTTAAGTTCGACAGTACTGAACACAATTAAAGTCCACGAAGCATCATCTTTTCTTGGCTCTAGTGCAGCAAGCAGTAGGCAGTTCCGGTTTATATTTGTAGACAACAGCATTAACGGGAAAGTTTAGCATAAAGAGAATTACTAATAATTCTTAAATGCTAGAATGAAGCTAAAATGTTAGTAGGACAACTGTACACAGCCAGGAGAAAAGTCCAGTCACATCACAAGTCTGAATTAGTACAAAGTACCACAGCATTGCCTCCTACCACTGAATTCCCATGGCAACAGGATTAAAAGCTAGCGCTTGCACCAAAGATGCCCCCTCAGCATCAGGAACCCTCGCCATGTTTGTCAGATCTCTTCTGCATGTGGCTAACCCCCACACTCTTCATTCACTATGTCTCTTCTAGCATGCAGGTGAATGAGTTGTCTTTATAGAACCTAGGTATTTCACAGAATTCTATCTGTAAGGTATTCTGGGAAGTTCTGGCCACAGCATCAGGGGAAAATAATACAGAGGGGAATGGTTGAGGTGTTGAAAGAGTCAAGTCATAGTTCTAGTCATATCACCATATATTTCTGCATTTCTTTCCCTTGATGCCTTCTCTCTCTGCTTCTTGCAATACATATTTCTTTTTTTCTATTCCTCTTCCTACTCCTCCTCTCCCCCTTCTTTTGTGCATGTGTGCTAATCCTGGGCTTGAACTCTGACTCTGAGCTTTTTTTGCTCAAGGCTAGTACTGTGCTACTTGAGCCACAGCTCCACTTCGGGCTTTTTTTTAACAGTTTAGTGGTGGAAAGAGTCCTTGCTTGGGCTGGTTTCAAACCATAATCTTCAGATCTCAGCCTCCTAAGTAGCTAAGATTACAGGTGTGAGCCACCGGCACCTGGCTTCAATACATGTTTTCAATCTTCTATCTATTTCCACTTGGACTGGTACAAGAACCTCTGTCTAGCCTATCCACTTCTAATCATAACTCCCAAGAAACCACGTGTTGTTGGGAGCCAAATAAAAAATGATTCTGTAACCTTAATATACCATATGAAAACACTGCTGAAAGCTATCATTATATATGAAGCTTTTACTCATACTGCTTAAGGAAACAGATAACCCTTCACTATGAATTGAAGATGCTGAGACGATCTAGATAACTCAACAAGTAGAAAAGATGCCATAAAAGCTACTAATAGGGTTGAATCATACTTAAATCATTGGCTCAGCAGCCTTGGTTAAAATATAAATATTTCAAGAAAGCCAGATACGATTGTACACACCTGTAATACCAAAACTTGGAAAGGTAAGGCAGGAGGATCTGAAGTTCATGGCTAGCATAGGCTACATGGCCAGTTCAAGGCTATCCTGAGCTGTACAGTGAGATGCTATCTCAAAACAACCATGCAAACAGATCTCAGGAAAAGGAGGTCTGTTTACCATGTTACTGGAAACTTACTCAAGACTGGTGACTTGCGAGGCGACAAGTTGCTCTAGGGAGTTTGTATGTGTGCGTGTTTTTTGTTTGTCAGTCTTGGGGCTTAGATGCTGGGTATGGGTACTGTCCCTGAGCTCTTCAGCTCAAGACTACCACCCTACCCCTGGAGCCACAGCCCCACTTACATTTCCTAGTGGTTAATTGGAGATAAGAGTCTCAAGGACTTTAGTGCCTGGGCTGGCTTTGAACCGAGATCCTCAGATCTCAGCCTCCTGAGTAGCTAGGATGACAGGTGTGAGCCACCATGCCTGGCTTCTAGGAGTTATTTTTAACATCTCTGTACTTAAAGGGTCTGATCCTCACCTATTACTAAATGGGAGCAAATGGAAGTAACTAGTAAAGTGACTTCATTCACAGAAGACCAGCGATGAATTGTAGCCCTTTCCATCTGGCACTACCTTAGTAGGAATTAGTTTTTTACAATGATTGTATCCTGTATGATGGCTAAAGAAGTATGATGGCAATCTGACACAGCCTCACACACACAGAAAATAAGTTTTATCAAGGAGAATGGGGTTGTGTTCATCAAGAACAGTTCATGTCACTAGGAGCAGCCAGAAATGGGTAAGGCCTCTAAGAACTTTAAGTCTGAAGTGGCTCACAAGAAAAGCAATACAGTGATAAAACTCAGGAGGGAATGAAATCCATCTCATTATATTAAAAAAAAATTGGCCTCCAAGGAGCCCAAAGAAGTACTATCAGAGTCTCTACTCGTATTAGCCCATTTCTCATCTTATTAAATCTTATCTTCATCCTAGAATCTATACCAAAAATAAGTAGTGGGTAGAAGCAGGAAGAGAAGTGCTTATCCACTGCCAGCCTTACTCTGGGTCTCAGAGCCTGAGTAATACCAGCAGCAATTCTCCTCTGATCAGTGGGACCCTACATTGTAGTCTCCTCAGAGTCAGAAGATAAACCCACCAGCAAGGAAAGACAACCAGCAGACCGTCATCTTCTTACCTGGTTTCATTCCCACATCGTGAAACATGCCAAAGGACTACTCCACTTTGGCTGTTGCTAATGTGTACCTGTAGGCTATTGGCCACTATAAATAGTGAAGAAGTTACTTCCTGCCAATATTTCCCATATTTGGGGCCTATGACTTGTCTCAATATATACACTGTATTTTTTAAATAAGAACTTAAAATAGCAACTTTAGGAACTTTATTTGGATATCCTTCCAAAATACATGTCACAACTTAATTGCCACTTGGAAGACAGTGGAAGATGGGATCTTATAAAGGTGATTAGATTGTGAGGACTCCTCTCCTAAAAATGGATCTGTGGTATTATCTCAGGAACAAATAGGTTATCTTATCTGGGAAGTGAGTTTGTTATAAAAAAAAAATACATTTGCATACCAATTACTCCTTCCCTCCCTACATAGATTCCTATGCCATATTACAGCTTATCTTTTTTTATTTTTATTGTAATTAATAGAGGGTTACATTATATTTGTGAGACAGAAGGTGCTTTACTTAACAATCATTGCTACCCCTTCTCATGTCTTGGTCCCCATTTCCCTCCCCCAGCCCTTTTACAACATATCCTAAAGATGTGTACTTTCTTCTAGAATTATAAGAAATAAGTTTCTTTTCATTATAAATTGCCCAGTCTGTAATAGTCTGTTATAGTAGCATAAAATGAATTCGGAATATATTCCAGGGTGATACTATTCAATTTTGCTCTCAGAAGACAGAATTTGTTGGAAGTGAAATTTTATAGTTTTCCAGACTCCATATACTAGCATTCTCCTTACAAACACAAACCATGTGTCTCTGATAGCCCTATTTTGCAAAACGAGGCTTGGTAAGCAGCCAAGTAGTCCTTATCACGAAACTCTACAGAGGCTAATGACAAATGTGTGTTTAAGAACATCAAAGGTCACACATTCGGTTTTTCGCAAGTTGAAGTCTTTGTTCATGTGTTAGCTATCTGAACAATATTCTACTAAAAGAAGTAAAATATGCATAAGTCACACTTTACTCTCTAGCTTCAAAAGGCAAATAAGTTGTTTACAGCCAAAAACATGTACATTCTTCCTGGAAACCAGAAGACAAGTGATAGACACTATATAAACACCTTCTGTGTCTCTGTATAACACACAAGTTTTCAGTATATGTTAATGCACTAATTCCCAGTGAAAACACCTCTTAATTTGCTTATTTAAAGATCATTTTCATGAAACTCTTTATAAAAGAATTGTATAAAAGATTTCAAAGAAGGTAAAAATTCTAAAGCTTGAATATTTATTCCAACCCACACATACACCAGTCTCCTTTTCCCCAAACATAATCAGGAATAAGGATATTTTAGTAGACTTTTGAAAAGAATGTTTGCTTGAAAAAGTTACTCAATAAATATTTTTACTAGCTGCTGTAGGCATAAGAGGTAATAGTGATATGTGTGTATGTAATTTTTTTTGTGAGAAGAGTTGTGCTGGAGTTTAAAGTCAAGGCATCTTGCTTACTCTACCATTTGTGAACCACACCTCCAGTCAGTGTGTGCGTGTGTGTGTGTGTGTGTGTGTGTGTGTGTGTGTGTATAAGTTCCTGCACAGATGGAGCTTGCAGTGCAAGGAGTAGGAAAGTCACAATTAGAAGAATAATATTAACACATATCACAACTGCACCAAAATCTGCTAAGAGAAATTTGTGCAAAGTCTAAGAACATTTGTATGCTCTTTGCAATTAAAGAGGAAAAGCAGCCAGGTCTGGATAGGCAACTCTGCAGAAGTTATCTTCCTCAGCTCAGGCAGCTATTGCAGGACACCAGATACTAGAGAGCTTCCCACTACTCTCAGGGCTGGGAAGTCTAAGAACAAAGCAATGGCAGATTCAGTGTCTCCGACAGAAGCCATCTTCACATTTGTCCTCACATGAGAGAAGCTGTTAAAGGGCTCTTCTTGAGGTTTATTTTACAAGATAGCTTATAAAACAGACTTCAGAGCTTTCATAATGCTGTTCCTGAGGGCTCCCAGCTCCTGTCCAAATGATCTTTCAAAGGCCTCACCTGCTGATAGCATCATGGAGATTAGGTTTTAACACAAGAGTTCAGAAGCAACACAAACACTCATCTGGAATACTTCCCAACCAGACAGGGCCCGGGCAGATTTATCAACCCACTGTGACTCTCAGGGATCCAGCTGGCATTTAAAAGATTCAAGGCAGGAAGCAAAAGCTGCTTTTCTTGTTTTATCTTGGAACTTAACAATTTGTTAAAATATACCTCCAAACTAAATACACTAAAAAAAAAAAAATTGCATGTGGAGACAAAGGTCTCATGCCTGTAATTCTAGCTACTAAGGAGGCTGAGATCTGAAGATCAAGGCTCAAAGCCAGCCTGGGCACAAAAGAACTGGAGATTCTTATCTCCAATTAACCTCTAGAAAATGGGAAGTGGGGCAGTAGCCTTGAGCTGAAGAAGAGCTCAGGGACAACAACGGGGCCCAGGGGAGGGTGGTAGCCTTGAGCTGAAGAGCTCAGGGACAGTGACCAGGCCTAGTTCAAGCCCCATGACCCACCAAAAAAAAAAGTTTCTGAGTGTACAAAACTAGAATGTTTGGTTTTGTGCAAGTAATGGGGCTTAAACTCAGGGCCCCATGCTCCTGCTTAGTTTTATCCTTTTAAGTCTGGCACTCTGCCACTTGTGCCACACCTCCAGTTTCCAAAACTGTAATATTTCTTGATTTTTCTTATTTCAACAAAGTCAGAACATTTGAAGTTCTTCCTATGAAGTTATAAAGAGAACTATAGAGAGGATTTACTCTATTCTGTTCTGTTCTAGCTGCTTGTTATCTATTTTTGCTCTCCACAATTTTTACTTTCATATAACCACTCCAAATTAATTAATGTGCACAGAATGTACATTAATAGATATATAGACTATAGTAACCAGACCTAACCCTTCCTCACTTTTGCACTGATTCTCACACTATAATGGTCCAGCCTTGGTCAATGCCTAATGTAATAGAGATCATTTCCTGTGCTTGCACTTTGATTTCCTCTCACAGGAAGTTAACCTTGCTGATAAGAAGGGCCTTGGCAAAATTTAGGAAGTTCCAGCATTTGATTAGAAGTATTGCTGATCAAACTTGTGCTATTCACCTTTCTCCCACTATTTGCCTGGCTTAGATCAGATTAAGGAGAGGTAGCAAGCCTCCCAGTACTAGGCATTCCTCTTCAAGGAGGAAAATACAACATATCTAGATACAAACAGCTTCCATAAACACTGCTGCAAATCTGGAAGGTCTTGCGTCACTGAAGAAGCAACTGTGTCTTACAGACTGAATTTTACTATCATTGAGACATTAAGGAGTTACCCTTAGGATCATAAATTTTGACTAGCTAATAAAGCATTCAAAGAGCACAGCCCAATATCACAAAGCAAAGGAAAAAACCAAACAAATGAAAACAAAACCAGAGGGAAAACCACAACATTATAGACATCTGGAGCAATTTTGTTCAGATACGTGGATGATTCATACTTTCATTTAAAGTGTCCATATTAAAATGTTTTCATGCTTTTAGAACCCCAAACAGACCTGACCAGAAAAGGACATCCCACCGCCACATTATAATCCATACAGGATCAATAGAGACCAAAGAAAGAATACTAAAAGCAGCCGGGAGAAGAGAACAATCACCTACAAAGGAAAACCAATCAGAATAACCATAGATTTCTCAGCAGAGACCATGCAAGCAAGAAGAGATTGGAAGGATATATGTCATGCCCTTATATAATGACCAACCAAGAATACTGTACCCAGCTAAACTCTTATTCATAACTGAGGGAACAATAAAAACCTTCCATTCCAAGGAAAAGTTTCACTAAAACTACACATAGATCGAAACACAGTGATTGTTGGTGACTTAAACACACCACTCTCACCTATGGACAGATCAACCAGGCAAAAACTCAACAGAGAAACCTCAGCATTGAACAACTGTATAGACCAACTAGATCTAACAGACATCTGCAGATTATTTCACCCAGCAACATCACAATATAAATTTTTTTTCAGCAGCACATGGAACATTTTCCAAAAGAGACCATATTTTAGGGCATAAAACAAGCCTGTGCAGATTCAGAAACGCTGAACTTATTCCTTGCATTCTCTCAGACCACAAGGGCATCAAATTGGAACTGAACACCAATCTTCACCAATGAAAACCCTGTAACTCATGGAGATTGAACAAATTGTTGAATCACCAATGGGTCATCAAGGAGATCAGAACAGAAATAAAATGCTTTCATGTATATAAGCCTAGACAGACATGCTCCTAACTTACCATGTTGATTATGCTCAGGGACCCAGGCTTCATTCTGACCATTCTTTGTTTTCATATATTTTTATTGTAATTAATAGAAGGGTTACATTATATTCACCAGATAGAGGGTGCATTACTTCACATTCATTCTGACCGTTCATTAAAAAAAAAAGTCAAAGTAAAATGGCTAAGTCCATAATCTCTGCTATACATGCCTAATTACTTCACACTTTCCACCCTGCAACAGAATAAATTCCAAATGGATCAAAGACCTTGAGGTAAAAGCAGATACCCTGAAAACTTTACAAGAAAGAATAGGAGATACACTAGGACTCCTTAATATAGGTTGAAACTTTCTTAATAAAGACCCAGAAACACAGCAAATCAAAGAAAGTTTGGGCAAATAGGACTGCATTAAACTGCAGATCTTCTGTATGGCAAATGACATAGCTAGCAAGTTAAACAGAAAGCCCACAGAATAGGAGAAGATCTTCCCTAACCATATAACAAACAAGGGCCTCATATCTAAAATATACCTACAGCTCAAAAAATTGAATCTCTCAACAACAAATCCTCAAAGAAACAACCATCCCATTAAAAAGTGGGATAAGGACTTAAACACATCTCTGAAGAGAAAAGAAAAATGGCCTATAGACACATGAAGAAAACCTTGACATCTCTGGCCATACAAGAAATGAAAATCAAAACAACTCTTAAGATTCTACCTCACTCCAGTTAGAATGGCCATGATCAAGAAATCTAATAACAACAAATGCTGGCAGGGATTGGCCAAGAGGGACCACTACTACACTGCTGGTGGGAATATAAACTCATTCAACCACTATGGAAAGCAGTATGGCAGTTCCTAAAAGACTAAACATAAAGCTTCCCTGTGACCCAGCAATCCTACTCCTCCTGGGCATTTACCCAAATATCCAGAAACAAGGCCATCCTAAAGCTATTAGCATGACTATGTTCACTACAGCATTATTTATCATAGCTAAGATAAGGAACCAACCCAGATGCCTCTCAGTAGATGATTGGATCAACAAGATGTGGTATTTATAAACAATGGAATTGTATGCTGCCATCAGAAAGAATGACATTGCCGTATTTGTATGGAAATAGAAAGACATGGAAAGAAATCACATTAAGTGAAGTAAGCCAGACCCAAAGGAACAATAATTAGTACACATCTAGGATTATCCTAGCAGAGGCTCACAATAGCTCAAAAGCTAGGTACATATGGTCATATAGGATGAGGCTAAACAAAATGATCTCTAGGGTATAGAAACATGAGGTCTATCTTTGTGATTGTTGTTCTTAACATACTATGTGAAGTTATTTCTTTTCACTTTTTCTCCCCTTATTGTTAATCTCATGTGGTTACTGTATCTGAATTTGTTACCTGGTATGTTATATATCCATTTATTTGTTTATTTGAAATAGGGAAGGGAAGGGGAAAACCAAGATGACTGGAAGGGGGTAGAGGGACAGAAAGTGGGACAAAAACATGAAAGGAGGTAACCATGTTCGAGAAGTAATGCATCTACTACCTGACTAATGTAACTGTAATTCCCTCTATATATTACCCTGACAATAAAATACAATAAAATAAACTACTTGACACTTTCAATTTCTAATAAACTTAATAACCAAAATAATGTATGTAATTTTTATAGTGCTTTTATTTGTATTGTTCAAGGACAGATCACATAAATAGGTTGGATTCTTTTTTACAGATAGCTGGATAGGCTTTTGCTTGCGCATACTCTTCCCTGATGTCTTCTCAGCAGTTGCTCCAGTGAATCTTGCATATAGTTTCCAGCAGCAATTATTCATTTCCTAACATCCTAATTGATACTTTATCTTAGAGGATAAAAGAGATTTATACACATGCACAAGTACATACAAGTTTTAATTGTTCTATTTGAAGATATTGCTACCAATTCACTTCAAAATGAATAAGGACATTTTGGAGATTTACTGAGAGACTAAATTATATTATGTGAAGTCAAGCTGGATAAAATCGAAAGCACTGAATTTTAACCTTGTCAAGACTTGCAAAGGAGATGGTTTTTTCTAGGCAGACTGTTACAATGGTACTGTTTTAAGTTAAGAAGTTTTTCTTTAGCATGAACTAACCATCTCCATAACAAATATAACCACATATATACTCAATTTAACTTTACTGTAGAAAGAATTGGCCAATAACCTTTCAAAATTTCAAACTCCTTCAGATTTCCAAAGACATCCAGATCAGTATAGCTGCAAAGTACAAGAATATCATGCAAAAATAAAAAAGGAAGCTGGGCAAAGTGGCTCACACCTGTAATCCTAGCTACTCAGGAGACTGAGATCTGAGGATGGCTCCTAAACCAGCCAGGGCACTAAAGTTCTTGAGACTCTCATATCTCCAATTAACCACTAGAAAACTGGAAGTGGCGCTGTGGGTAAGGAGATAGCCTTGAGCTGAAGAGCTCAGGGACAGCGCCCAGATGCAGAGTTCAAAGCCCTCCACCGGCAAATAAATAAATAAATGGAGGCAAAGGAATGGAAGAAAGAGAGGAGGACCTATTTCTATGCAAATAAATCCCATGGGAACTGAAATTTAAAACACAATATTATCTATGATCACTCCAAAGGAAACAAATTTAGCTATAACCTAACAAAAACATATGTGAAACTTGTATCTTGACAATTATATAAAAAGACCTAGAAAGAAATCAAAGATGTATATTGAAATTAACTCCAAGAAATAGAAACAAGAGTGTGTGTGTGTCACGGGGCTTGAACTTGGCCTGGATGCTGTCTCTGAGCTCTTCAGCTCAAGGCTACTGCCTTACTCTTGAGCCAAGTCCCACTCACCATTTTCTAGAGGTTAAATGGAAATAAGAGTCTCAGGTTCTTTTGTGCCTGGACTGGCTTTGAACCTTGATCCTCAGATCTCAGCCTCCTAAGTAGCAAGGATTACAGGCATGAGCCAGCGTCTGGCTGTTGTTATTTTGATTGTCTTCTTTTAATTTTTTTTTCCTTTGTTGCTGTGTTTGTTTTCTGTATCTTTTGTCTTATACAAACCATTATCTGTTTGGGCAAGGGGGAGCAAAGAAATGGGCGAACAAATGCAGCAATGATACCCACTAGACATTGTTGAAAATGAACTATACAACTTGCAGGGGGAGGGTTGGTAGGGGAAAAAAAAACTACTGTAAGTAAATGAGGGAAGAAGTACTCATTACCTGACTTATGTAAATAATCCCTCTGTTCATCACTGTTACAATAACAATAAAATAAAAACAGATGAAGATAAAAAGTTTAAAAAAAATCAAAGAAGACCTAAATTAACTTCTTTACTATGTTGTCTTTAGATCCATTGCTGTGATATATATCTATCTATTCATTTAATGTAAAGAAGTTAATTTTCCACAAATGGATCTATAGATATAGTGCAATTTCCATGAAAAACCCAGAAAGCTTTTGTAGACACTGATATGCTTATTCCAAAATGTATATGGAAAAAAGCTGGAAGTGGTGTTGAGGCTCAAGTGGTAGAGCTCTAGCTTTGAGAAAGTCCAAGGACAGTGCTCAAGCCCTAAGCTCAGGCCCAGGACTGGCAAAAAAAAAACTTTTAAAACTTAAAAAAGAAAGAAAGAAATGAACTGTACATACATAAAACAACTTAGAAGGTTCTCAAAGGAATTCATACTATATGTAAAAGAGGAAAAAAATCACTGTATTAAGGAGTTATACATGGAACAGGAGATGATCAAATAAAAGAAACCAAACTCAGAAAGAGAAATATTGCATATTTTTTCTAATATGAAGAATCTAGACTTTTTTTTAAAGAGACATGAAAATAGAAGGTGAACTATTAGAGAAGAACCAGGGAACACAGGGAAAAGAGAGAAAAAGTTAAGAAAGGGGCATGGGGTTAAGTATGATCAAAGTACATTCTATACACATATGAAGGTATAACAAAAATATTCTAAAATCAGCATTTTGCATAATGAATATATGTTAATAAAACTATCTTTAAGCTGGGTGTGGTACTTTATATGCATCATCCCAGCTAGCTGGGAGGTGAAGGTAGGAGGGTTGAGCATTCAATAATTCAAAGCCAGCTCACTCAAAGTTACGGAGACACTATCTCAAACCAAAACGCAAACAAAAGGGCCAGGGATGTGGGTCAAGTATAAGGTCCCGGGTACATGCTTGGTACTTCAAAAGTATTCTTTTTTTTTGCTTGTAGTTCAGTCTACTAATTATATAGCCTGTGCATTTACAGTAACTTAGGGTGGCCTGTAAGAGATAAATGGAAAGGAAAGTTCCCTAGGAAAATCAGAATTAAAAATATGCTCATGGGCTAGGAGTGTAGTTAATGATAGAGTGCTTCCTTAGAATGTATGAAGCCCTGGGTTTCAATTCCTCAGGTACTACATAAACAGAAAAGGTAGGAAGTGGTGCTATGGCTCAAGTGGTAGAGCACTACTAGCCCTAAGCAAAAGATGCTCAGGGACCATGTCCAGGTGCTGAGTTCAAGCCCTAGGTCTGGCCAAAAAAAAATTATATATATACATATATATACTCATAATTAAATACATAATTCAGTTTTTTTCGATTGTTAAATCTTTAAAAAGGGGAGGGGGGGCAGGAGCGTGGCCTAGTGCTCGTTGGTAGTGTGCTTGCCTGGCATGCATGAAGCACTGGGTTCGATTCCCCAGAACCACATATACAGAAAAAGCCAGAAGTGGTGCTGTGGCTCAAGTAGCAGAGTGCTAGCCTTGAGCAAAAAGTGTCCAAGGACAGTGCCTAGGCCCTGAGTTCAAGCCCCAGAACTGGCAAAAAAGAAAAAGGAAGGAAGTGTATTTATTTCACATATTCACATATAACCCAATAGAAAAACTGCAAAATTTGAAAATCTGCAAGTACTTTTTAATTGTACACATAGCTGGGCACAGTGGCACATGCCTAAAATTCCAAGATTAGGGGTGGCTAAAATGGGAGAATCTCAAGTTGAGGTCAGTCTGGGCTACATAGTAAGATTATGGCTCCAAACAAATAATAAAAAGTTACACAGTATATTATTCTATCACAATGACAAAATTACAAAAATGAAGAACACATTAGGGAATATTAGAGTTTCAAGATCTTGGGCTGAGACAGAAGTCACTGTGGATATTAAAAAGAAACTTGAAGGATTCAGTGACGGAACTGTCCTGTATCTACAGGGTGGTGGTAATCATATAATTCTACACATGTGATCATATTACACACACACACACACACACACACACACACACAGTTTCAAATTAAACTGGTGAAAGCTGAGTAAGTCAGATTATCATCAGTGTGAATTTCAGGCTATGACATTGTATGACAGTTATGTAAAATATTCCTACTGGAGGAAACTGAATGAGGACTCCAGGAATTCCTGAATTATTTCTTAAAATTGCAGGTGAATTGATTATCTTATGAAGTGATTTTTAAAGACTAAGAAATCTAGTACAATTTCCTTTATTTTACAAGTTAATAAATACACAATAGTAAAGATATTTGCTTAATCATTTTATAAAGAATGAGATCAAAATAAGACTCAAGCCTCTGAATTTTCCATCATGTCATAATCCTTAAACAAATAATATAACAAGCAATCACTACTGTTTCATTCCTATTGCAGGGTTAACAAAATAGATACTTTCAAGCAGCTAAAAGCTCAGATAAGAATACATGACTAGTAATGTGGGAATAAGTACATTTACACATTGTGTGGCCGATATTAAATTTAATATATATATATTTAATACATATAAACCTGTGCTGGTCATGTTAGCATACTATAATATCTGAACAAATAAAATAACCTCGTTTACATGGAATAACCCATAAGAAAGTTCCTCTTAACCAGCTATTCAGACTTACCCCAAATACAGTCTCTATGTTGTAGGAAGAAGGCTGATCACCAGCAGAGATGCTATCACTTTTACCTTGAATGGCCCCAGAAGGCTAGTGTTAAAAGTTTAGATCCTGGGGATGGGAGTTTGGCCTACTGGTAGAGTGCTTGCCTAGCATGCACGAAGACCTGGCTTCCATTTGTTGGTACCACATACACAGAAAAAAAGCCCGAAGTGGTGCTGAGGCTCAAGTGGTAGAGCTCTAGACTTGAGAAAATCCAAGGACAGTGGTCAGGCCCTGAGCTTAAGCCTAGGACTGACAAAAAAAAAAAGTTAGATCTCAGCTTCATGATAATGGGAGATAATAAAATGTCTGAGAGGTAGGGGCCGGGAATTTGGCCTAGTGGTTAAGTGCTTGCCTAGCATGCATGAAGACCCGGGTTCGATTCCTCGGTACCACATACATAGAAAAAAGCTGGAAGTGGTGCTGAGGCTCAAGTGGTAGAGCTCTAGCCTTGAGAAAGTCCAAGGACAGTGCTCAGGCCCTGAGCTCAAGCCCAGGACTGGCAAAAAAAAAAAAAAAAAAAAAAAAAAAATGTCTGAGAGGTAGTGTCTAGTGGCAAGTCTTCTAGTCACTAGGGTTGTGCCCACGAAGGAGACAGGAGAGCTCAGCCCCTTCCTCTCCCATTTAAAAACAAAAAGCAAAAACTTTCTGGCCATAAGGTCAATAGTTTTGCTCCTCCATTTGCTCCTTCTATGATGTGGTACTTCACCACACTTTTCGGCCAACCAACCATAGACTAAAACCAAAACTGTGAGCCAAAATAAATCTTTTCTCTTTGTAAGCCAATAACTCAAGTATTTATTACAGTGATGCAAAGATGACACATCTAGTGGTTCCCAGACACTCACATGCTACATTCCCCACCTTTCCTGTGCCCAGGAACAAAAAACAGCCCAAGAAATGAAGGTCCTTTTCTTCATAGAAATAAATTACACATAACCATTCTAGCCTATCAGAAGGGGAGCATACTTCCCTCAGACTCAAGTGAATTTTATTAGCATTATAATCTGTGGTCCAAAGAGAAATACACTGACAAAATACGGAGTCTCAGCATGCCAGTCTAAACTTGGCAATCAATACTTTAGAGAGATTAGAAAGTCACATGGTACCATAGGTTGACGCAATCTGTATCACAGTGAAACTCCAGGGACAAAACACCATTTGTTTTGGCAGGGATGGTGAATTTTCAGGCTCTTTTCACCTGGCTCTGAAGATGGTAGATTTGGTGGTGGTGGTCGTGGGGCTTGAACTCTGGGGCTGGTTCCTGAGCTCTTCAGTTCAAGGCTACCACCCTAGCCCTTGAGCCAAGCACCACTTCCAATCTGGCGATTAATTGGAGATATGAGTCTTATGGACTTTTTAGTGCCCGGGCTGGCTTTGAACTACACTCCTCAGACTTCAGCCTCCTCAGTAGCTAATATTATAGGTGTGAGCCACTGTGCCCACTTAAGATAATACATTTTTGAGGTCTGAGGAAGAAGATTAAAACTTTTATGATTCGGCTTTTTTTAAAAAATTGGAAGTAACTTTTTATGTTTATGCAGTTTTACTAGTCACTGAACTATTTCTATCAGAATTTTTTGTTGTTCCCATTTATAAAAGGCTGCTTTTGTTATATTTTGTGTGTAACACTGAATTCCATTGTTTGTATTGTTGTGGTTTTATCAGTTTTTCCTGAAATATTTTATTGACTTCCTAAACAATGATACCTGGTTTTGTTTTTTAAGGATTTCACAAAAATTTACTGTAACATTACTGGTGTGCATCTTTATATTTGACTTTTCTGTATATACAGAAACTATCTCTACTGTCTGCTGATATTTTTCTCAAATATAGAAGTATAACTGGTTAGGTTTTTTTTACAGTAAGTAGACTGTCCTCATCTTTTCATAGCTTATTTTTTTATATGTAATCTACTTTAAAAACATTTATAATACATCCATGGGATAAAGGTACTGCATTCCTGTCCCTAAAGACTTCCTATGACATGTAAATGTGTCTTACATGGTACATGATACTGGCATGTTACTATTAAAGACAGCAAGGCTGACATGGATCTAGAATCAATGCCTATTTCTGCTTCCACCATCATCACCATGCCCCTTCCTGGCCCTTGATCTCTGCTCTACCTGCTGTTTGTTTTATTTTGCTTATTGCCTAGATTTCTATTCAGCTTGTTCCCTGACTTCTCCGATTTAACTTAGGTCTAACACTATTTACTCCAGTTTTCGCCTATGTAGTTAATTTTTCCTCCTCTGTGTTCATGGACACTTTTGAGCTTGTTACTACAGAATTCAAAATGTCTGCATCCAAGTTTGCTTCTCATATGCACTCAGAATGCCTCAGGTGGAGACCATCAGACAGTGCCTGATCAAGGGCAGGTTACAAGCTGAGGAGGCATGATTCCTGATCAACCCCAGCCATCAGCCTGTAGGACTGAGCTCTATTGTTTTTAGAAAACAAAGACAAGTCTATTCCTGTGCTCTATGTAAAAAGCATAAGTCAAGAACAAAAATTAGAACATCTCCCTACCCCAACCCCTGCCAGCTTACCTAAGTATGCATTTCTCTCCCTTCTCAAGACCAAAGCCTAAAACTAGGTGCTGATGGGCCATGTCCATAATTGCAGCTACTCAGAAGTCTGAGATCTAAGGATCATTGATGAAAGACAGTCAGGGCAGGAAAGTCTGGGAGACTCATCCCCAATTAACCATCAACAGAAGCAAAGACAAGAAATACATGATCATCTCAATAGATTTAAAAAAAAAAAAGCATTTGACAAGATTCAATACTCCCTTTGTGATAAAAGCTCTGAAGCTAGGAATCCATTGGACATTCCTCAATATAATAAAGGTTGTATGTAACAAACCTACAGCCAGCATTATATTTAATGGTGAAAAGTTAAAACCATTTCCTCTAAAATCAGGAATGAGACAAGGATGTCCATTCTCTCCACTCCAATATAGTACTGGGTTCCTAGCATTAAAGCAAGAGAATAACATAAAGGGGATCCAAATAGGGAAAGAAGAAGTAAAACAATCCCTCTTTGCAGATGACATGATTCTGTATTTAAAGAACCCCAAAGTAGCAGATATCAGAAGCTTTTCTGTATGCCAACAATGAGAAGAGTAAGGCTGATATCAAGAAAGCAACTCATTTTGTAATAGTCTCAAACAAAAAAAAAAGGAATTAACCAAAGAGGTGATGAAAAACCTGAAAAAGAAATTAAAGCAGATTTAAGGAAGTAGAAAAGGCTTCCATGTTCCTAGATTGGGAAGATTAAAACCATGAAAATGGCAATGCTGTCCTAAGCTATCTACAAAGCAATACCCATCAAAATCCCAACAACATTCTTTAAAGAAATAGAAGAAGCAATCCAAAAATCCATATGGAATAAAAGAAGACCCTGAATAACAAAAATAATCCTTAACAGGAAGAACAGTGCTGGAGGAGTATCAATACTAAACTTCACTATAACAAAGCTGTCGTAATAAAAACAGATTGGTGCTGGCACAAGTACAGGCCTGAGGACCAATGGAATAGAATAAAAAACCCAAAATGAACCCACAGACCTAATAGCCACCTATCTTTGATAAAGAGCCAAAACACAAGATAGAAGAAAGCCTCTTCAACAAATGGTGCTGGCAAAATTGGCTAGACCCATGCAGAAAACTGAAATCAGATCCTTATATATCACCCTGCACCAGACTCAATTCCAAGTGGACCAAAGACATCAATGTAAAACCAGATACCCTGAAATTATTCCAGGAAGGTATAGGGAAAACACTAAGGCTCCTTGGCACAGGTCAAAACTTTCTAAGATCCAGAAACATTGAATAAATTTGATTCCATAAACTGAAGAGTTTCTACACAGCAAAGGACATAAGATAAAGCTGGATCCGATAGCTCACACCTATAATCCCAGCTACTGAGGAGGCTGAGAGCTGAGGGTCATGGTTCAAAGCCAGCCCAGGCACTAAAGAACGTAAGACTCTTATCTTCAATTAATCACTAGAAAACCAGAAGTGGCACTGTGGCTCAAGGGTAGAGTATAGCCTTGAGCTGAAAAGCTGAGGGACAACCCCCAGGCCCTTAGGTAGTGCAGTAACCTAGAACTGAAGAGCTCAGGAACAGGGCCCAAGCCCAGAGTCCAAGCCCCATCACACACACACACACACACACACACACACACACACACACACACACACACACACACACACACACACAAATGGGAGAAGATATTTCCTAGCTATGCATCAAACAATTACTTCCTATCTCAAATATACTTAGAGCTCAAAAAATTAGTCCCCCCAAAACAAATCCTCAAGGAAACAGCCCCATTAATAAGTGGACTTTTCCAAAGAAGAGACTTTTCCAAAGAAGAAATAAGAATGGCTAATAGAGTACACACAGAAATATTCAACACTCCATTAAAAAAAATACAAATCAAAACAACATTGAGATTCTACCTCACCCAGGTTAGATTAGCCATTATCAAGAAAACAAATAATAACAGATGTTGGCAGGGATGTGGCCAAAAGGGAATGCTGCTACAGTATTGGTGAGAATATAAACTTGTTCAACCACTCTGGAAAGCAGTATGGAGGTTCCTCAAAAGATTAAAGTGGGCTTCCCTATGAACTAGCAAACTCACTCCTGGGCAGTTACCAAATGACTACAAATCAGCATGCTCTAAAGCCACCAGCACAACTGTGCTTGTGCAGCATTATTTACCATAGCGAAGATAGGGAACCAACCCAGATGCTCCCCAGTGGATGAAAGGATCAAGAAAATATGGTATATATACACAATGGAATTCTGTGCTTTCATCAGAAAGAATGACATTGCCCCATTCGTAAGAACTGAAAGACTTGGAAAAAATTATATTAATCGAAGTAAGCCAGACCCAAAGAAACATAGGCTGTATGGCTTATTTCATTTGTAATAACTAGAATATGTCTATAAACCTACAAGTCAAATACAACTGGTAGTAAAAGACAAATAATTACACTTGGGCATTCACACACTGAGAACAAAGCAGGATAGTCTTAGGAGAGGATCACAGTGTTTTAACAACTATGTGCATATGACCACATAAAATGATGCTTATTAGCCAGCATGGTGGCTCATGCCTGTAATCCTAGCTACACAAGAGGCTGAGATCTGAGGATCAAGGTTCAAAGCCAGCCCAGGCACAAAAGGACCTGAGACTCTTATCTCCATTTAACCTCCAGAAAACAGGAAGTGGAGCTTGGCTCAAGGGTAGGGCAGTAGCCTTGAGCTGAAGAGCTCAGGGACAGTGCCCAGGCCGAGTTCAAGCTCCATGACCCACAAAAAAATAAAATAAAATAATGCTTATTGAAATGAACTCCAAGAAATGGAAACTAGAGAGGTTGTTTTTTATTATTATTATTATTATTATTATTACTACTACTACTATACTTCAGGGTTTTTTTCTTTCATTTCCTTTTATTTATTCCCTATTGTCATTGTTTCTGATTCCTGTACCCTTTGCCATGTATTTAAGTTTATCTGATTTGGGGAAGGGAAGGGGAATCACAGAAACAGAGGGACAAAAGGTAAACCAATTTAACAGTGATACTATACCATGTTGGAAATAAACTTTACAACTCAAGGGGGGGAAATGCAAGGAAATGAAGGAAGGGATAACACTTGTAACTTATAACTCCCCTGTACATCACCTTTACAATAAAATTTAACTTTTTTTTTTAAAAAAGGAGGCTTCTATGCCTTTTGACTGATAGGCCTTAGTAATTCTGTTGCAAATTTATCTAAAATGTACTAGTAGTTTCTTTGATACTTTACTGAACATAATAAACTCTTTTTCATGGTACAATATTCCAGTAGTGTTACTAAACTCTAACCTTGTGATATGTCCTCAGAAGATCCATGCCACATATTAAATGGGCCCAAATTTGATAATTTCTTATTTTGTATGCATAGCTGTACAATTTATATACATATGTGTGTATTCCAATTCCTTCATCAATATCAGCTTTATGTTTGCTGCTCTTAGAATACTACATATTAATAAAGAGCTGTTCCACCATTCTCCTTACACATATAGGCCCATTAGTTGTCAACCTTAAATGTGTAGTGGGCCAAGAAAACAAACACATATACTGAGACTGAATTCTCAATATGAGTGACTAGAAACATAGATTTATGTTTCTTACAGACTGAGAACTAGAAACTAAGAAATAATTATTTCTATCTTTGACTCAAAGATAGAAACTTTGCCTTCTATACTCCACCTTCAAAGAGTTTTTATCATGATGTTTTGATTACTGTAGCACTGAGGAAATGTTTTCTGATTTGAATTAAGCAAGTCGATGAGTTGTATTTTGACATCTGTTTGGCTGTTCAAGCACTGTTTGCTTGTTTTCTTTGTTTAAAGGTAGCTCTCTAAGAATAGCATTTGCCAAATAAGTGATCTCTCTGTTAGTAGCACTATTCTTGTGGTTTGGAAGGATATATGTACACAGCAAGAATAAGATAAGTGGATTTACAGATGATTATTAGCATCTTCTTTTTTCTTGCCAGGACTTTAAAATGTTCTACAAGTATTGCTTCTATAATAAGAAAAGGTTACATAAACCCCAAGATTATTTTAGTAGTTCTGTGGAAAACAGGCTTAAATGAGAGAATTGTGGCAAAAAAAGGAAGCAATGAGAAAATTGCTAGAGATAACTGGGGAAGAAAAAATGTGGAAAAATAACATGGAAAAAAGAGTAGAACTGGGCAAAAGATGAACAAAAGACAAGTGAGAATGGAGACATGAAATCATCACAGTGTTTTGATAATAACATGCTTGTTCTTTCCTTTTTTGTGCAGTTAAGCATCTATCCAGTACCCTTTTCTATAAAAATTTCTATTGAGTACTGGTGTCAAAATGATGGAGAAAATGAAAACCAATGGGTATTTTATGAAAGAAGGGCAGAGGATGTTGATAGCCTGGTAGTCTTTTGGAAAGATATGTTGGACATGCATGGAAAGACTAAGGAAGAAGGTGCTACCATAGAAGGTATTAACATGAAATATTAAAATCTAGGAATACATGACAAATGACATAAAAGCAAGAGGGAACTTAAAAAAAAAATCTCCCAGCACCAGGTGGTGGCTTTCACCTGTAATTCCAGCTACTCAAGAAACAAGAGATCTGAGGATCAAGGTTTGAAGCCATCCTTGGCAGGAAAAGTCTGTGAGATTATCTCCAATTAACCAGTAAAAGACCAAGAGTGGAGCTGTGAATGGTAGAGTGCTTGCTAGCCTTTAACCAGTAAGTTCAAGAACAAAGTCTATGCCCTAAGCTCAAGCCCCATTACACACACACACACACACACACACACACACACACACACACACAAAACAGAAACAAAACAAAAAAAATCTATTAAGTCATCTTAAATTAGTCATTTTAACTTTTATGGTTATGCTTTTCTGATGATTAACTTAAAGTGATGCCTGTACAAATTATAAAAAGTATAAAGGACAGGTTCAAAGCATTGTAAAATTACAAGTCATAACCAATGTTTTGCTATACTAAATTCAAGGGTAAAAAAGACAAAGCATTAATTTTCCACTATATGTTTTCATTAAATATATATATATGCTTGCCTAGCATGCACGAAGACCCGAATTCAATTCCTCGCTATCACATACATAGAAAAAAGCTGGAAGTGATGCTGAGGCTCAAGTGGTAGAGTGCTAGCATTGAGAAAGTCCAAGGACAGTGCTCAGGCCCTGAGCCCAAGCCCAGGACTGGCAAAAATAAATAAGTAAATCATAGTGGTAGAGTGCTTGCCTAGCATGCACAAAGCCCTCAATTCCTCAGTACCACATACACAGAAAAGGCCTGAAGTGGCAGTCTGGCTCAAGAGCACTAGCCTTGAGCCTAAAGTGTCCAAGGATAGTATCTAGGCCCCGAGTTAAAGCCCCAGGACTGGCAAAAAAAAAAAAAAAAAAAAAAAAGCTCTCTGTCTAGTAATATATCTCAAGTCCTAATTTTTTCTCTACATTTTCATTCTAGTGCTTTTTTGTCAATGGTTCCAAATTCTTTAAAAAATACACGAGTAGTACTTAGCAAATATTAGAAGGGCTGTCTGAGCAAGATACTCAATGCACTGAGTTCTGTTCTGTCAGAAAACAGAACGACACAACTACTTAACCTGACACTGATACCACTGCTTGAAAAACTAACTTTCAAATAAGGATAATAAGATGTCAGTGTTAAAATAGAGTTTCTTTAAGTAACTACAATTCCATTTCTCTGAGAGTATCCTGAAATCAGAGCAAACTGTTACCTGAGCTAAGCCATGTACGCTTAAGTTTAAAATTCTAGTCCCTTTGAAGAAAAAAAAATAAATAAATAAAGGAAAGCATGAAGTCAGCAAATGTGAACTGAAACTGGCTAAGCAAGTCAGCAATTATTAACCAATGCCAGATTTCACTTTTGCAACAACAAAAACTACGCTCACATCCTTGCAATTGTCATTTCACATATTTCACCATTTCTTCCACAAAATTGAATATGCCAAAAGGACTTTAAGATTATATATGTTTCCATCTAGCGAAGTGGTTAATTCAAAGAAAAAAACACTGAATGTCATGTTTTGATATCCCCAAATAACAGTGATAACAGATGTATTAATTTAATATGAATTCCTGTGTTAACCAATTTAATAAAATATTATTTAATGTTTTCTTAATTGTATCCTTTAGCAGTTTTTGACCTAAATATCTAATTTAGTTTATCTTTTTTTAATAATTGGCTTTATCTGGGTCTTGTTTATTTAAAAAAAAAAAACTTTACATACCTTAAAACCTTTTCTGCTTTCTTATAGCTTTGTAAGTTAGGTTTTCCTCTACATCTATAATCTATTTTGAATATCTGTATACGGTACAATGAAAGGGTAGATAAGGTTCTTTACGTTTGTTCATGCATGTGGACAGTCTTTTCGCAAGAAATTTCAATTGGGAGATGAAGAAGGGAAGAAGAGCATCTACTCACTCAAGAACTCATACAGCAATGCAAGCATCTGGCTATAAAATGATCTAAAAGGCTGGGCATGGTGGTGCATACTTGTGATTCCAGAACTTAGATGGCTTACACAGTAGCATTGTGAGTTCTAGACAAGCCTGGCCTACATAGCAAGACCCTACTGGTTTCTCTAATAGACAGACAGACAGAGATAGAGACAGACAGATATTGTAGAGACATAGATAAGTAATAGAAAGTCATTTGGATAAATTCAAGACTTCAGTTCTTCTAGAAGTCAAAGCTTTCTCTAGAATCAAGGCAAAGTACATGAGGTAGTTAAAGACCTATCTATGTCATTGCCTGATATCATGACTCCATCACTGAAGTATACTTATTAAATGACTGCTTTTCTTTACTGGGTTCTTTTCCCTCATATCCCTTAATGCTAACAAATTCCCCATTTCCTTCTCTTATCTTTTCTTTCTGAAAAAAAAAAGAATGAATAAGACTTGTTGGCACTGGAAAACTAAGTAAATCTCTAGTAAAGTGGCCTTGTGAGGGCATGTGGAATGGTGATGATGGTGGTGATGGGCAATCAAAAAAAAAAAAATGTTCCAATGTTGAAGTTGTAGAAATGGCTGCACAAGTCTGGGAATATAAAAGAGAACACTAAACTGTATACAGTAAAGGACAAAAGTTATATGATAGGTGAGTTATAAGACAATAATGCTGTTAAGAGAACAGATACAGCATGACATCTGAAGTGTCCCAGACCAAAGCTAGTCATCATACCTCTCTACTGATATCATCTTCCCAGGTCTTCTAAAAACAATTCCATCAATTTTTAAATACACCCTGTGAACTCATGGCTTACTGGTGCTCTACCTCCAGCTCTGTCCTCCCCAGCTCTGCCTGCTCCACTAAGCTCCAGTCTGCTCACATGTCCTTCTGCAGGTAGAATAGTACCTAAAACTTAATGTTAAGACAAAACTCTCCTTTCCAACATGATTCTTTTTTCCCTGCACTCACTTCCAGCTCAGTAACATACCACACACTACCATCATCTACAAAGTTTACCAACTCCCCTCTAGAATATGAGCGAGACTATTCTCTTCCAAGTTCTATGAGCTGACAAAGAATCCAGTAAACATTTGTGTGATGAAATAGCCATTCCTTGAAGAGCTAACCTGTGTTAGAAATTTTTTAAGTTATAATGCATCAATTTGCCACTGGTCTTAACCAAGATGTTTAAGGCATCCCAGTTGTAATGAATAAAGATAGGCATAATTTACAAAACAACAAAACACTCTATCATTTCTATTATAGGTTTCCCTAAAATAACCTCTATGCTAGATAAAGAAAAATTCAAGTACTCAGGCACTGGTGGCTGATGCCTGTAATCCTCAAGAAATAGAGGATCATAGTTCGAGGCCAGTCTGGGCAGGAAAGTCCATGAGACTCTTACCTCTAAATAACCCCCAGAAAACTGGAAATAGTACTGTGACTCAGAGTGGTACAGCACTATAGTCTTGAGCAAAAAAGCTCAGGGACAGTGCCCACACCCTGGGTATCAATCCCAGATGGGATTAAATGGAAATCTCTTTTGAAATAAGAATAAAAAGCTAAAAGGATTATTGTCACCCAAAGGATGACTCAAAGCACATTTTTCAGAACCTTTTTAACACCCAACAAGCCCTCAAGCCAAAGAGAAATTCAGAAGGAAAATCCTGTTCTCTCTCCATAAGCGCAACTACAGTCATCTCAGAAAATTTTCAACTCATTCCTCCCCTCAATCACTTCTTTAATACCTGCAGTACTTTTTTTCCAGTGTTTACATGGGCTCATGTCCTCATTTTCTCTTTTATGGGGATATTTTACTCCAACTAACATAGGATAAAAACAAGACTATTGTTTTGTCTTAAACTGACACAATCCACATAAGTGGATTTTAAGTTCTAAAATTATAATAAGTCATAAAATCCCCATTGTAATATTTCCATTATTTTTCTAACCTGTTTGGGGCTAGGAATATATAAAGCTGCTACTTAAAAACATTATCAAAAATAAAAATAAAAGCACAAAAACTTGAAGTAAAAAAACCCTCTTTAAAGTTAAAGTGAGATTCTAATTTAAATTTATTGAGATTAGTGGAGTCTGGTCTTTGGGGAGTGCTTGTAGCTGATTTTCAAAGCATGTGAAAGTTATATGGAAACACCTGTGATGACCTATGAAAGCTGTGCTTCACATTGTTTTAATGTTTAATTCACTTCAAAGTAAAGTCTCTCTCCTTAAATTTCCATTGTTGCTTAGGTACCAATTCCAATTATTTTTTAAATCTGTTGCTTCCCAATTATTTTCTGAAATGTCTAACAAATATCTATGTCATTTAATGCAAAATTACCACACATATATTTATTTCTACAGAAACTGCTATTTTTGCCGGGTGCAAAAATAATCCTAGCTTCTCAGGAGGCTGAGATCTGAAGATCACAGTCAAAGCCAACCCAGGCACTAAAGTCTGTGAGACTCTTATCTCCAGTTATCCACTAGAAAACCAGAAGTGGTGCTGTGGCTCAAGGGGTAGGATGGTAGCTCAGGGATAGCACACAGGCCCAGAGTTCAAGCCCCATGACCAACAAAAAATAAATAAATAAAATAGGAATTGCTATTTTTCTTACCTGAGGCATATTTTCTACATCTATAAAATAAGGATCACAATTATCAACCTCCCAAGTTTATCAAAAGAATCAAAGGAGGTTAGCTGTAAGGACCTTCCTTTAAATTATAATATAGTAAATACTGATGATATAGAAATAATGTTAAAGAATATCCAATAAAAATGTTTGCACAGAACATTCAATTCACAAGTATTTAACCCCTTTCTATAAGACTGTTGACAGAGGACATCAAATCTAGTATTCTAGTAAATTTCATTCTACTCATTTAAACTCCCTGATACTTTCAATCATTTTTGAGATGTGAAAAGCAGATTAATAAATTCTTATGCATGGGATTTAAACACCTTGTGATTTCCAGTTCCCTTGGCACTTTTTAATTCTGTTATGATCACACTTCTCACACCTTCGTATCTTGCCCACAAGACCCATCCTAGAGCCCAATTTGTCAAGAAAGATAGTGTTCTCTACTAGTCTCAATTTCACACATGAGAATGGTGTTCACAGCTATAGAAAGTGAAAATTTACCACATAAAATATTCTTTTGAGAAACTTGATTTTGAATCAGCTACCAGATTTATGAGGAAAAGGATTTCAAAACTTGTATGTGCCACTAAAAACACTTTTAGCCCTTCTCTGGGGCATAAACTTTACTTAACAAAGTCTGACCATGTTGCTTTGTCTCCTAGATTTGAGTGAACTGCCTCACTGGAGACTCCAGGTTTGTTCCACCACATACAATGACAGTTTATTTCTTTAATAATGCAATTCTTTTTATTGATTTCAAGCTAGGGGACAATCCATTTCTTAATTACTAAGAAAAAAAAGCCTCTTTAGCTCAAAAAACATGTTACATTCTACCTCTAACAGACAGATACCTAGGCTATATATTATTTTTCTAATTTTTTTCTATGTTTGAAATGTTTGAAATGTCTTGTAACTTTTTTAAAAATCTGCTCTTAATCTTTATGAGATTATTCTTTGAGATAGGGTCTTGCTAGGTAGCATAAGCTGGTCTTGAACTTACCATTCTCCTGCCTCAGCCTCCGAGAGCTGGGATTATAGTCATGTGTTACCACATCCTGCTGAATCTCTATTTTTAACTGGATTTCCCCAAAGTGGATTAGCCATAGACACCCTTTCTCTTCCCTAATAACTAGGAGATACAAAAACAAGTTACACTTTGGGCTACCTTTCCTCCTCTACTCCAAGAATAAAAAAATGATTCTTTTGTTAAACAAAAGTCCAAGCAAAGGGCAAATCCGTGCCCGAGATTCTCTGCTGCATGAAAGTTAGAGGTGAAAGATGACATGATTTTGTCTCCATAGCATTTTTCAGCAACAACTAACTCTCTTTTCCTACCCTTTTGGATAACATCCAGGTTTTCCCCAATATAAGATCTATATACCAGGCCAGGAGTTTGGCCTAGTGGTAGAGTGCTTGCCTAGCATGCACAAAGAACCAGGTTCAATTCCTTGGTACCACACACAAAGAACAAAAGCCAGAAGTGATGTTGCGGCTCCAGTAGTAGAGCTCTAGCCTTGAGAAAACCCGAAGACAGGGCTCAGGCCCTGAGTTCAAGCCCCAGGACTGGCAAAAAAAAAAAAAAAAAAAAAAAACTACATACCAGAACAGATTGATGAGCACTGAAGAAGGATGGCTTCGTCCTCTATGTAGGTAAATGACTCAGGCAGAAAGGGAAGCCAGGATCCCCTAGCTTCTACTCAAGTCTGTTCTCTAGCAGATCACTAAATGAAAAAGGCCATTACAGAGATCACAGTAGCAGATGATAATTCCTCATTGAAGAGGGATCTGGGGTTTGTTTTTGAGAAGGGAAACAGGTACTGGGAATTGAACTCAGAGCCTCACACTTGCTAGACAAGCACTCTGCCACTTGAACCATGCTCCTAGTCCTTTATCTATTTTCCGTGTGTTTCTTATGATTTGCCAAAACAGACCTTAGACCCCAATTGTCTTATCTCTGCTTTCTGAATAACTTGGATTACAGGTGTTTGATATCATGCTTCACTAACTTTTTTTTTTTTAATAATTCTTTTTTTTTTTTTTTTTGCCAGTCCTGGGCTTGAGCTCAGGGCCTGAGCACTGTCCTTGGACTTTCTCAAGGTTAGAGCTCTACCACTTGAGCCTCAGCACCACTTCCAGCTCTTTTCTATGCATGTGGTACCAAGGAATTGAACCCAGGTCTTCGTGCATGCTAGGCAAGCACTCTACCACTAGGCCAAACTCCCGGCCCCTTCACTAACTTTTTATAAGATCTGGAAATGTGGCTCAAAGAGAAAAGAAAGTCTAATGGAAGCCATGTATTGACCTAAACATGAGATTGCACTAGGCAACTAAAAGATTCCCTTGATTCTGGAAAACATTTCATCCGTTCACAGTGAGGATCCTGTTCATGTTCTAATGTTGCAACTGAATTCCTTCTCCTTCCAAGTCTCTTCCCAGGTAAGAGAATGTATTAGCTTCTCACTAAGTAAGGGGTAAAGCCGATTCAGAACAGAGCTTGACTTCCTGAGGTGTCTTGTTTATTTTGTTGTTGTTAATGTTTGGGTTATAGGACCCATCACACAACCGTAGTGAAGGATTATGAAAGAGAAGAGATTATCGTGGCTGATTACTACTTATTCCTTCTTGGCAAATTTCTTACTTTACAATGGAATGATTAATGTGTGGAGCTCTTTTCCAAATTGCTGCCATTCTCTATATTACACCTGAGTCTTTAACACCTTACAGGGGAGGATGATAAGGTCGAGCACAATTCAGAGAAGGTCCCATCTGTCAAACCACAGCCACAAATATGGCAGCTTCTACCTGAGGTACTTTATGAAGGGCAAGCATTTCAAAAATAGAAGCAAAGAAGCAGTGTGAGGTAGAGTACTTTAGAAAATTACCATTTTTCTATCCCAAACTCTAAAGAAGTGAATTGCAGATCATTCCTGGTACAACTAAGTCAAAAAGGGTGATAACCTGTGGTTGACAGACCTGGGCCAAGATAACACACTAGCTGTCTCTGCTGGACAAGGCAGCTGTCCTTGCCTAGATGCAGTCCCCTGGGCAGTCAAGTGAAGGTATTAGATTACTAGACAATCTCTGCCTTTCAACTCTGCCAGTCCCCAAGTCAGTGAATGACAACTTTGTCTGGTATCTTAAGCATATGCCTTTTGCATGAGCCAACACAGACCATTTGTAAGACATGTACTTGTTAGCAAATTGGAATGCAGTGTTTGCCATACAATCCTTGCCAACAGCTCCTTAAAGTCTTTCTGATATTCAAGAGATAATCTAGTAGATGTATTAACCATTCCCCAAGACCTGGCATAAACGAAACATTTCATATGATTAATATTTATTGAGTACTCAAAGTTGGAACTCTGACATATATTAGCTCACTTAAAGGCCTTTCTTTCCCAGTTTTTCAATACATGGAGTCAATTAAAAAAAAAAAACTTTTTGGCAGTCTTTTGTATTAAGGTTTTTCCTAAATTTATTATATCAGCAAATTATCAATCTCTCCAGATTCTTGAATCTGTTTAAATGTTCTCTTCATTGGGGTAGAAGAGCAAGGCTGGGCCTTGTTATCTTAGTCCCCTGCTAGTCTGTCATCACTGAATAGCAACCTATTACTTTTCTGCTTGACAGTATCTTTATAATTTCTTCTTTTAAAAAACAAAAGTTAAACTCTAGTTGAAGATATTGTTTATGGTGCTACTTAGTATTCCTTATGCAAGGGTCCAGAAGTATTTGGGGAAGAAGGTTTGCAGAAAGAGTGTATAGACACAGGAATGGTACCAAAGCAGACACTTACATAAGTTTCTTTTGGTCAGAAATGGAAAACCATGTAGTTCCATATTTCTCTCATTTCATTTAACTCCAAAATGAATGTTTACTCTGTAGTAACCAAGCAATACTAGATAGGTTCTAAATTCTGTCAGGCAACTCTGTTTCATCTCTTTAGGATGTCTACCCTCCTACACAGCAGCTCACACCAGCAATTCTTATTCAAATCTCTCTCTCTCTCTCCCCCTACCTCTCATTGCTTCTGCCAGGGGAAACAGAAGCCACCAGCCAAGAAAATATGCCCACATCTGGACTCATTTTCTCTACCTTCTTTCCAATTCAAGAAAAGAAAGGTTCAAAGGCCAGCACTCCACTCTGGTTCTAGTGCCCTCCTTTATGGCTTTCCCAGGACTCTCATCCTATAGTCAGTCACTCTTCATTCTACCTCAGATCATCTAGACACTCCTTTATTGTTCAACAAAACTTGAGTTTTCATATGTGCCTCTACACTGGCTGCTCAGCCTCTATGCAGGCACAATCACAAACTTCTTTGTGTGTGTGTGTGTGAGACGGGGCGGGGGGGGGGGGGGTGAACGCAGCCTGGACACTGTCCCTGAGCTTTTCAGCTCAAGATTACCATCCTACTCTTGAGCCCAGCCCCACTTCCCATTTTCTAGAGGTTAATTGGAAATATGAGTCTCAGGTCCTTTTGTGCCCAAGCTGGCTTTGAACCTTGATCCTCAGATCTCAGCCTCCTAAGTAGCTTGGATTAGAGGCATGAGCCACCTCACCCGGCCACAAACTTTTGTCAAGACTAACACTAAGCTCCATATTATCTTATCCATATAAGGAAGTCATTTAACTTTCTTATTTGCAATAACTTTCTTTCACAGTGCATTGCTTTCTATATGCTGGAACCATTTCTTCTCCTTTTATTTTTTTATTTTTTGTTTTTGTCAGTCCTGGGCTTGAACTCAGGGCCTGGGCACTGTCATTGAGCTTTCTCAAGTACAGCTACCACTTAAGCCACAGCATCTCCAGCTTTTTCTGTGTATGTGGTAACCAAGGAATTAAACCCAGGGCTTTGTGCATACTAGGCAAGCACTCTACCACTAGGCCAAACTCACGGCCCATTTCTTCTCTCCACTTAGTGAACTTTACATTTTCTACCCATCTAAATACTCTTTAACTAGCTTCAATGGATTCTCCTCCCACACCCAAAATGAACCTGTACCATGCCCAAGAGATCCACCCAAGGCTGTCCTCTCTGAGCCCACTGGGCTCCCTTTATATTGTCAACTTTATATAACGAAAGTCAGACTGGTAACTCTCAGATTCCTCTCTCTAGTACTGAGCATCTTATCAGTTCCTCATCATGCAATCATTGGACAATTTGTAACCTGTACTTTTAGGCCTAATCAGTACCTGATCAAAAGCACTTGGCTTTGCTCCCCTAGCTGTCTCAGGTTCAGTAAATGGCACTGATCTCCACACTGTGGTCTCATCCTTGATTCTTCCCAGTCCTTCACTCCCTTCAACAAGTTCTAACAGAGGCTCTTGAGTCTGTTCTCTTTTCCCTAATTCAACTTTTGCCAGCCTCTGACTCCACATAGCCCTCACCTGTCTGACGGCAGCCAGAGCCACCTCACTGGTTTTCCTAAACCCAATACCGATCTGTAGACTCCACACAGCAGGGCCTTTACAAACCACCTGATATGCTTTCTACAGATTAAAACTCCCTGGAGGAAGACTTCACATATGGTCTTACAATGGCCCACCTTATCTCTGCAGCTGGCCCAGAGAGGCCCTGGGTGATATTTCTAACTTCCTTCCCAAAGTTCCATCCACAGAGATCCTTTTCTATCCACTTCAAGCCTTGTACTTATTATCTGAGCCAGGGAATCTGACTTTCCTTCCAATCACAGAAGTGTTCCTCTTAGTCTGTTCTCTTTTCCTCCTAGATAGGTCCCCTGGGCCACTAGGTAATGTCTGTCCTTTCTTCCTTTTCTCGATTTCCTCATTGCCCTCCAATTCCCTTTACTGACCCCTGACCAACATATTCCTGCCTGCAGAAACTGAACATGTCTGATTCTCCTGAGCATAGTGAACTTCTGTGGGAAAGAAGATGTTAGATCCAATAGTCAGGCCAGTTCAAACTGACTTGGCTATCACCTTGACCACCACTTGACCTACAGTTTCATCACTATTTCCTTATGTGTGTCTCTGTGTGTATGTGTTGGTACTAAGGTTTGAACTCAGGGCCCAAGCACTCTCCCTTAACTTTTTCACTGGAAGCTGGCACCCTACTACTTGAACCACACCTCCACTTTTGGCTTTTTGGAGCTAACTGGTGGTAAGAATCTCATGGACTTTTCTACATTAGCTGCCCTGAAACTCCTCAGATTTCAGCCTCCTGAGTAGTTAGTTAGGGATGAGCCAGCAGGGCTCAGAATCATTTCCTTTCATCTCCATAGTAAACTGTTTACCCATCAGAACTATGACAGTTTACTATTTCCATGATAACCACAACAACTGGCCGAACATGGTCAAAAGAGGAGGAAGAAACAGAATTCTTAGAATTACCGTGTTTTTTTTATTTGAAAAGTCATAAAAATTCCACTTTATTAATCCACCTAAGTCTCCCATGGTAAGAAAGTGCATAACCTTTGGAATGGGGGCTGATCTGTCAGCCTGATTCCAGGGACCTGTTCTTCTTTGGACACTGAATATCTCTTGTGTCAACCTCTGATGTATGCATTGATCCTGCTATGGTGAGTTAAAGAGCCAAGATCTGGCTCAGTGAAAACCGGACAACAACAACAGTATACATCACAACCACAAGTGCCATACTTGCTTATTCACTCACCTAAATATCTGAATACCGCTATGGCATCTTTTATTAAATGTGGGAAAGTTTTCCATGTGTTCTAGAACAGCACCAGGTACAAATATATATATTCAGTCCTGGGGCTTGACCTTAGGCCCTGCCCACTATCCTTGCACTTTCTCAAGGCTAATGCTCTCCCACTTGAGTCACAGCACCACTTCTGGCTTTTTCTGTATATGTGGCACTGTGGAATCGAACCTAGGGCCTCATTCATGCTAGACAAGCACTCTACCACTAGGCCACTCTCCTGGCCCTAAAAAATATTTTTTGAATGAATAAAAATGTAACTATATGTAAGATGCTGACATTACATAATATAGTTATTTATGACAACCCTAAAACGTTATTCAGACAGTGTCAAAATGTCTTTAAAGTAGTTTAAAAAGTACTTAGTCAATGTATTTGATATATAAGTTCTGAAAACGTGTAAACACATCAATATGTTATAAAAGTAAGCTATGTAGTATGTTATAAATTTGAAAGAAATTAAAATTGGTTTGGAGATGTAAAAAAAATCCTTTATGATGACATAAACTAGCACACCCTAATTATTCTGTTAGAATTTTCTAGAGACAATTTCTTTTCTTACATTGGATTTACTTTGACTGGAACATAAAGTATTAATTTTTAACTACAATTTGTATAATCACTTCAAACCACAAGGTATCTAAATAGATAGATAGATATTCAGTATGTCTGGACAAAACTGCTAAGGAGTCACGCTACTCTTTGTAATTCAGTGTCACTGACACCATGTGACTCCATTCAAACCCAGCGATATCCTGTGGCCTACAAAGTAGGCTATTCAGTAAGACCACCCTAAGGAGTGTGGTCACAGCCTTCATTCCAACAAGCAGCTGTCAAAACCCATCATCCTAAATGACAACTTGCTGAACATGTCTCACTCTCAGAGTTAGTAGGACGTCCAGGGTGGTCTAGGAAAGATATTTGTGCCTATGTCTGCTATTAACAAATTTCTTTGAAAAATGCAGTCTCAACCTTTCAGCCACGGGGGCGGTGGGGGGGAGGTCTCCGTAAAGCCATTCCGTTCACTCGATTCCTGCATTTTCGTCCTATCAAGACCTTCTGAAAACTCCGAGACACGGTTGTTCCGCGGATGTTAAAGAACCGCTCGTGGGGTTCTTGCTGCCCTCAAAACTTCTTAGCAACATCCACGGTGCATGAACCCCAACGTGGCCTCCCTTGTCCAATCGCATGCCCGAAAGCCCAACCAGTCAGTCGGGTAATAATAAACCCCTCATCTCCTGAAGATACCCCAACCGAAGAAGGATCGCTCGGGGCTTTCGCGCGCGAAGGACTTGGCTAGAATTCCCGGCTGAAACTCACATGCATTTCCAATGCCAGATGCCACCCCCATCGCTTTGACCGATTTCCTCTTTTTCCTTATTCGCGATTTTGAGAGGGGGGAAGGCACGCTAAACGTGGAGACAGTGTAACCACAGGAGGTCGAGGGGGGCAGCACCGAAGCGCTGCGCCGAAGGCGCGCGGAGACGCCGGGCTCGGTTTTCTGCGACACCGGTTTCCCTCCCCGGCGCCCGCAGTGGAAAGTCATCCACGATCGCTCTGGGCTAGAAGGAAGGGGTGGCTGGATGAACCTCAGAAGGTGCTTGCTAGTTTCAGAAAGCTTGAATAACAATCACACCCGTAGGGGACTCTTCCTCCCACCTCGGGGAAGAATTTAAAAAAATAAAAAATAAAAAATCTCACTTCCCCGACCTCGCCGGTCCCCACCGCGGGGCAATCGAGCTCCTACCTCGTCCCAGCTCCAAGTTCCCCATCCCACTGGCGAGAAGCGTCCTTTCCCGGCACCCACACGAGACAGCAAACCCGGCCCGGCCTCTGACCAAAGAAAGGCCGCCTCCGAGAGCGCCAAGCAATCAACAGTTCCCCGGCTCTGCCCCGCGCGGCCGCCCGCCGGCGCCGCCTGACACACCCCTCCCTCCCGGCCGGCCGGGTTTCCGCGGGCCGCCGGCGCCCGGCTTCAGCCCGGCCCCGAGCCCGGCCCGGCCCCCGAGCCGCTCCCCGGGCCAGCGGGGCCCGCGCGCGCTTCACCGCGCCCTGCACGCACCTTCAAGGCGCCCCGGGCCGGGCCTTTGGGGACCACACGACCGGGTCCGAGCGGCACGAAACGCAACTCGCCATCGTCGTCGTCGTCGTCGCCGTCCACCACCTCGACGACCACGTCCTCGTCCTCGTCTTCCTCCTCGTCATCCTCCTCTTCGGCGCCCCCTCGGGGCTTCTCCTCCACCCGCCCGAGCCCCCTGCGCCGCCGGCTCCCGCCTTCCTCGTCCTCGTCTTCCTCTCCCAGAAGCAACAGCACGGGCGACGAGGCGGCGGCTCCGGCTGCCCGAGGGGGGCCGGTCCCTGCGCTGCGCGGCGGCGGCAGCGGCGGCCTCCAGCTCTCGGGGGCCGGGGCAGGGCCCAGGGCAGGCGGCGGGAACCCGTGCACAGCGGCTTCCTTGGCGGGCGTGGACGCGGGCCCGGCCGGCTGCAGCGCGGCGCCCCCACGGCGGCCGCCCAGGCTGGAGCGCTTGGCTAGACGCCGCGCCTGCATGCCGGAGCGCGGGGCAGCGGGCCGCGGCGCCCAGCCCGGAGAGTTTGGCACCTCCGCTGCCGCCTCCTCCACCTCCTGCTCCTCCTCCTCCTCCGGCGGCCGCTCTGGCCACAGGCGTCCGGGGCCGCGGGGCCGCGAGGGGCTGCAGGAGCCGCCTCCCTGGGCTTGCAGCTCGCCACTGGCTGCCGAGGCGCGGGCGCCGCCTTCGCTGGACCGGCCCGCGGGGACGCCGGCGGCCGGCGGCTACGGCGGGGCGGCGCGGCGGCCGCGGGCGGGGGTGGGTGTGAGCGCGCGGCGCACTGCCGCCTCCGCCGCCGCCGCCGCCGCCACAGCCGCCCCGGAGCCGCGGGCTGCGCAGCGCTCCATGCGGCCGGCGGCCGGGCTGGCGTGCGCCTCTCCCGGGCCGCTGCGCCCGCGAGCTCCGGGCCTACCGCTGCGGTTCCCCGGGCGCGAGCTGTTTGTGTGGAGTCTTTTCCACCACCGCCCCCCTCTTCTAGAGCCAGTCCTCACTGTCCTCGGGCACACCCCCCCCCCATACACTCAAAACCCGGACTGGATTTATTCCCTTTACCCTCAGTCTCCAAAAATCTTGCAGCTTAGCCCCGAGGCAGATAGGGGTACATGCTTAACCTGCAGCCCACCGTTCCCTCTGGAGGGAAGAGGGGAGACTTTGCTGGGAGAGATGTGCTGGAAAAGGGTTTTGCGCAGATTGCTTAGGGACTACGCTGGAGCATACCCGTCGTGGGGCTGGGGGCTGGGGGCGGTGTCGGCTGGAGGTTTGGGGTCAGTTCCCTCAAGGAATCATCAGTCACTCAATTTTTTGTTTTTTGAAAATCTGTGCCATGACATTGTCTGCCAACTTCTTCATTTCTTTGGACACAACATTCCAGGCCTTGCCTGTTGAATTCTCAGCACAGGACTAAAGGGGCCTTTGAGCCTCTGAAACCTTCAGTATTTAACAGTAAGGACGGAAGTTCAGAGTGCCCTCTGCTCCCACTCTTCAACTCAGTCTTGTCCTGTCCACTACCATGGTCCAGTCCTTTGGAGAAGCAAATAGAGAAGAGGGTTCAAGACTGAATTTGGTAAGAAAAAAAATTAATATGAACCAAGACCTGCACCTGGAAATTGAGACATCCAGTTTTCCCTCTAATAAAGGACTTTTGTCACATTCTGAGGATTTTTAGGTGTGACAAAGCAAGACTATTTTGCTATGCGCTGTTACTGGGGTTAGGATATGTAGTAACTGATGCCCTTTACATTTAAATCATGTCCCAGAATTTACTTGTTAATTTCTTTATCAATATTTTGGCCACCACCTCCATGGGAACAGCATAAAAGGTGTCCTCAAACTTGGCTAATTATTGGTGAAAATGTTGTTGTTGTTGTTGTTGTTGTTGTTGTTGGGGGCCTAGGTGCTATCCCTGAAGTCTTTTGCCCAAGGCTAGCACTCTATCACTTGACTACAGCTCCACTTCTGATTAAAGATAGGAGTCTGGCTTTGAATCACAATCCTCAGCCTCCTGAGTAGCTAGGATTACAGATGTGAGCCACTGGCACCAAGCTACTGGTGGAGCTTAAACATCAGACACCCCATTAGACATTTGAACATGGCTCATTAACTGCTCATTTCTGGTGCCTACCAGCTGTTGACGAGAGGACTATGACAAAGGCTCTAAAATGAACTTTTGTTCTCTGTGACTCAGATTAGCTTTCTGATATACTTATTTCAGGTAATGACATGCTCAGTGTAACCATTCAGTCCCCAAATAGAGGCATTCCTTTTACTCCCTTCTCTACCTTATCCCTAGAGGCAGTGGCCCACAAGTCCGAATCTTTGTTTCTATCTGAAATGCCTTTTGAATTCACCCCTTCCTTCCCATTCCCAAAGCTCTTCCAGCACTTCCTGAGCTTCTAGAGTGAAACTTTCTAACAAAAACCCTTTTACAACCACACACCTGGCTCTTGTTTGCCTGAAGATGCTAACACCAGATTCCTGTTGTCTAAATCCCATCCAATCATGACCCTTTCTCGTTGAATTTTTCAATTTCTCATTAACTTCCATAAGTATTCTGTTCAGGAATTCAGAGATCTATATAAAGCTTATTATATGAAATGTATCAGTGATGTATATGTAAGGTCTGCCGAAAGGAAACTCCATGCAGTTCAGGAGAAGAGGGTTTATTGTGTGAGGAAAGAGCAGACTCCTGCCACCCAAGATGGAGTCAGAGAGAAAGAGAGCTTATGGTGGGAAGTGAGAGATTATGTAGGGGGAGGAGTACAGCCACACCGGAAGTGGATGTGATCTCAGAGGATGGGGAAATACCTCAGACTGGGGGACCTCCCACTGCCCCCAGGCATGCCAGCTGCCAAGGTTACTTACAGGCGCTGGGCAGCGATTTCCAGGGTGCAGGGGGAGAGAGCCAAGGGAAGAAGTCATTTCTTCCAGGTGGACCTAACAGTGTATATAAATAAGGTAGGGGGCTGGGGCATGAAGACCTGGGTTTGATTCCTTAGTACCACATACATAGAAAAAGCCAAAAGTGATGCTGTTGCTCAAGTGGTAGAGCTCTAGCCTTGAGAAAGCCCAAGAACAGTGCCCAGGCCCTGAGTTCAAGAACCAGGACTGGAAAAAAGAAAAAAAGAAAAGGAAATAAGTAAAAATTTGATTTCATAAAAGCAATAAGCAGAGAAAAATTCAAGAGGTATGCGTGGTTTTAGAGGATTATTATAATGAGATGTGGACTTGTTTATATTAAAACAGAGTTGAGGGTAGCTTAAATCTCAGTGTTGCCAAATGAAAGAATAGTGCGAGCTATAATATAAAATCTGACTGAAGGGGCCAGGAGTTTGGCCTAGTGGTTAAAGTGCTTGCCTAGCATGCACGAAGACCGGGGTTCGATTCCTTGGTACCACATACATAGACAAAAGCTGGAAATGGTGCTGAGGCTCAAGTGGTAGAGTGCTAGCCTTGAGAAAGTCCAAGGACAGCGCTCAGGCCCTGAGCTCAAGCCCAGGACTGGCAAAAAAAAAAAAAAAAAAAAAAAATCTGACTGAAGAGTTGCAGCAGTGATGTCTGCCTTCTCCTTTCTGCTGTCTGGCCTGTTTTGACTGCAAGGTTTGAAAGAACAGTGAGGAGAAAGAACAAGAAGCGAAGGGCTTAGGAGTAAAAGTCACTCCAGAAACTGCAGAGAACCAACTGCCTGCTGTCTGCTTTCTTCTGATGCTTCATGATTTTTAAACCTTTAAGTTTTGAACCCCAAAGAAAGCATTTTAACATGTATCTGACAAATTCTTTTTAAAAATCAAGCTCAATTTGTAACGATAATTATCATCATCACTCCAAAATACACATAACCATTACCAGGGCAGAAACACAATCAAGTTTCACCCTCCAGTGATAGGTCTTTTGTGTCCTAATAACTTTTATGCTTTTGTGCCAGTACTGACACTTGAACTCAGGGCCTTTTTTGCTCAAAGCCGGTGCTCTAGCACTTGAGCCATAGCTCCAGTTCCAACTTTTTCCTGACTAATGGAAGAGAGAAAGAGGGAAAAAGCATGGTTGTTTTACTCAGTAGAAAACAAACAAAAACCAACCCAAACGAACTACTATGACTGCCTTGGCTAGCTTTAAAAAGCAATCTTCAGATCTCAGCTAGCAGTACAGCATAAGGCACTGCTGGCCAGCCTTGAACTTCAAATATTTGGTTTTTATAGTCGGGGTTCTACTAGCTCCTTTTTAAAACTATTTTTTAACTTGATGTAAAAACTTGCCCTTTTACAAAGGTTTTAAAAGTCAGATCAGGTTCATTTTTTCACACTTGTGGAGACTTAAAAATGATTTCAGAAGATGACTTACCCACCATATGAAAAATAAATGAAGGTTAAGAGAAAAGCTCATCCATTACAGTCTTAAACTTGAAAGCCTGGCTGAGTCAAGCACAAATTTCCACCCTGACACACATTTCTTCTGTGATCAATTAATCCCATTTAACAACACAATATAGTTTTAATATAATTCTTTAAATTGTTGCACCAAATCCAGTCTTGGTTTATTATTGTGTTGTGTGTGTGTGTGTGTGTGTGTGTGTATGTTGTTTCACCACCAGTTCAGTTCTCTCACCTTTAACATTTAAGATACAATAAACAGATACAACAACAGAACACCAAGCTGGAATTCCAGAGGCTTGAGTTTAATTCCTCCTGTGACCGTAGTTAAACCTTATGATTGAGGGTTCACCAAAAATTGACATGTACTTTCTAAGGTCTTTTAAAAGTATATCAATTGGAATTATTTTTTCCTGATTAAGTCAACTCCACATTATTTAAAATCCAAAAATTGAATATATGTGCCAGTGAAGATATGCTTGCACGTGTGTTTGTGGTTATCAACTCTAAGCCAATTCCAGGATCTCTCTGTATCTTTGGATGGCCTTCTCTGTTCCTAGACAGATCACCTTTAATTTTCATGGCCTTCCCTGCTTCATGGAGAATACAAAAATTATAAAATTACACTTTTATTGGCTGTTCTCTTATTTTCTTGAGTAGTTAAGATGCATAATGGCTTCAAGCCAAGGTGTTGCTACATTGTATTACTTACATGAACCACCTTTATTGAGCTCAAGAGATACTATTATTTTCTACTGATGCCATTTCCACATTTCTATAGTATTTATCTCTGTTTTTCTTTTCATGTTAATTTTTCCATGTAAGAACAGCTCAGAGAACTCATCCTCGGATGGAGCGGACTCTGAGGAAAATAGGTATGGTGGAAATAAGTAATATATGGTCCTTTTCACTGTTTGATATTGTTTGTGTTTAAAATGTACTCCGTAGGTCTACTTAGTGGGATTTTGGAGATATAGATGAGGTCTGTAGGGCTGAGGCAAAGACGTTTCCCACTTTCTCTATTTGTCATGGAGGTGGGGATAAGTGAAAAGGAATGTATTTAAATTAAAACAAAGAGTAAGAACTCTTCCTAGCATAATTTTTACTACAGAATATTCTGTCAAACTGTGCTGTGATCCCACCATGTCTTCTTATTTAAGTATAGTACTGCCAACCTTTGTACAGAAACTATTACATGCCTTTTGGATTATTTCCTTAGAAATAGTGCCAGAAGCGGAATCTGTAATTTAAAGGTATGCTTCTTTTCTTGGTGTGTCTTTCCAGATGGCTCTCAGTTTACACCCAGATAGCCACGGGAAGTGGCCAGTACCGTCCACACTTTCTTACCTAGGTCATGTCTCACTCTTTCCATCTTTCTCTCTTTATGCCACTTTAAGTGTGCTGGCAAATCCTATTTTACCTTTAAAATATTTCTACTACTATAAATTAATTGTACAAGGGGGTTTCATTGTGATACTTAAAACATGCATGTAATGTACCTACCCCATTCATATTACTTTTCTATTTGGTTTTGACTTACTTCTCTGATCACTGAAGAATTTCCCCAATGTTTTGGGTTTTTTTGTTTTTTTTTGTTTTTTTTTTTTGCCTGTCCTAGGGTTTGGACTCAGGGCCTGGGCACTATCCTTGTACACTTTATGCTCAGGGCTAGTGCTCTGCCACTTGAACCACAGAGCCATTTCCAGCTTTTTCTATGTTTATGGAACCGAGGACTCAAACCAAGAGCCTTGTGCATGCTAGGCAAGCACTCTATCACTAGGCCCCTCAACTTTTATCTTTTGCAAATCCTTTCTTACTTTTGGCCCATCACACTAAATAGTTTTTATCACCCAATCTATGAGTGCTTGACAATAAAAACTCTATTGTTATATAGTCAATATATATATATGTAGATGCATTCTCTATATATACATTGTATATATACTCAAAACCTTCTTAGATTTACTTATCTTTAAATTGCTTTTAATTCTTTTCCTTTCTTTCTTTCTTTCTTTCTTTTTTTCTTTCTTTCTTTCTTTCTTTCTTTCTTTCTTTCTTTCTTTCTTTCTGTTTTTTTTTTGTCAGTTGTGAGGCTTGAACTTAGCCTGGGTGCTGTCCTTGAGCTCATCAGTTCAAGGCTAACACCCTACCCCTTGAGACACAGTGCCACATCTGGTTTTCCAGTAGTTAATTGGAGATAAATCTCTTGGAATTTAGTGCCCAGGCTGGCTTTGAACCTCAATCCTCAGATCTCAGCCTCCTGAGTAGCTAGGATTACAGGTGTGAGCCACTGCACCTGGCCTTGTCTTTAAATTTCTTCATGGCCACTTCCCCAAATCATTATGGGTTTAGCTTTATCTATGTGTAATATTTGTACTAAACTCATCCCTTATTCTTTTCCCTTAATTCCAGCTTCCATTTATTTGTTCATTCATTTTGTGCTGGTACTGGGTACTTGAACTCAGGAACTAGGTGCTGTCTTTTCTGTTAAAGTTAGTACTCTACCACTTGAGCCACACCTCCACTTCCATCGTGTGTGTGTGTGTGTGTGTGTGTGTGTGTGTGTGTGTGTGTGTGTGTGTGTTACCTGGAGATAAGAGTCTCACAGACCCTCCTCATTCTGGCTTTGAATCAAATTCCTGAGACCTCAGCCTCCTTAGCAACTAGGAACACACCACACACACACCACACACACACACACACACACACACACACACACACACACACACACACCACACACACCACACACACACACCACACACACATACACACACACACCCCACAAACCACACACACACACACACACACACACACACACACACGCATTTTATTTCAGTCTTTCCTAACCCCTTGTTCCTCTTCATTGTGATTTTCTCCAGTTTGAAAGGTGTGAGAGCTAGCATTCTCTCTGAACTCTTTGTGGACCCTAATCATAGTTTACTATTTATTTTGTTCATCTTTCAATCTCTGTTTCTTCAAAGTTGCCAATTTCTGTTCATTTTGATGCTTATATAATAATTCTCATAACACCTCTAATAAGCAATGCTAGAGATATTAATGCCTTAAGTATACCTCACACTAAGACACCTGCTAATATATCATGTAGTGATACAAAACAACAACTGGAAGTGGCCCTGTAGCTCAAAGGGTAGGGCAGTACCCTTGAGCTGAAGAGCTCAGAAACAATGCCCAGCCCAGAGTTCAAGTCCCATGACTGAAAGGGGAAAAAAAAACCCAGCTAATCATATCCAAACTGTCCAGAAGCTATTGCAGTTATGGAACACTTGAAATGGGATCATCATAATGAGAATTGCATTTAATTTTAATTCATTGTGAATGTAAATGGTCACACGTGACTAGTGGCTGCCGTGCTGGATCATGCAAGCCCACACGTTCCAAAGGACTTCCCACATCCTGTTTTACATGAATCTGGCTGGACTCAGTAAAGCAAAAGAAATAGCACCACCAATACTTCACTACAAACCCAAATTCTAACTACTGGAACTCTGTTTCCTCGAATCTAGCTAATTTTAAAAGCTGACTGTTCTTTGAATGCTTAGTATATATTTGACAATCCTCCTTTAATACCTTCATCAGGCTTCCCATTAGAAAGCTATTTCCACGTTCATGGGTGGTTAAAATGTCAAATGTTCCTAATCTACCCCTTTTGCACCAGTGTTATTTTTGTCTATACCATTGTAATCCCCATGTTTGTTATTTTACTCTCAAGATACTCCAGGGGAAGAAGTACCTGACTTAACCCCAGCCACCCATTATGAGGATCGGAAAAGCTAAAAACCAAGCCAAACCAAACCAATCAAACACATACTGGGATACCAGCACATGCTGATATAAAAACCACTGGAATTTCCCAACAGCTACTTGTAAATTTATTTCTGTTGTTATGCCTGTAAAAATAGGGGGGAAAATAAGAGCAAGACAGAATTTTGTAGGATGTAAGCATTCCTCAGTGCTGTCCATACGTACTAAAGGATAGAACTTTTCTGAAATCGATGTAGATGTGATGACGTTTTCTGCTCAGGGTTGAAGGGCTGGTGGGTAAGTGTATGGCAGCTGTCATGGCTCTCTCACTCTCTTTCTCTCTCCCTCTCCCTCTCCCTCTCTCCCTCTCCCGCCCTTTCCACTAGATGCAAAGGCTGTGCGTTCTCTCTATAAAAGCTGTGGTACAATGACCTGATCCCCACCTGTTGCCTATAAACTCTACTCTTTCTATGCCACCAGTGGCTCCGTCTATTGCATACTCACAGCTGTTACAGCCATGATGTCAAACTTCTTCTTATCACATGACAGACTAAGCTGACTTCTAAGACCCTTAGCCTCACCTGGAATTCCAAACCAAGGATTAGGTAATCATATTTCCCTTGCTCTTCCAAAAACTTAAGAGGAAAGAGAAAAATAATGAAGAAAAGATACAAAGGGGAATGAAGAAGGAGCAAGGAGGCTGAGTAACAAGCTAAGTAAAAACTCTAGAAATAATCTTGTGTCTCTGCTAATTTACTGTTCTAATGAACCACATTTATATAAAAAGTTTCCTTCAATATATCAGAAGCACATGTTTCTCCTTGGAAGAAACAGAGAGTGATGATGTAAAACAATGATTTTTTTTCCTAATTCTTCTTGATTGGCTTTCATTGCACAGTTCCAGCCATCCTATCATAATTATTTCAGTCATTTCTCTCCCGAGGGTTGTTGCTTAATACCACTTCTATATTATTCTATTAATGACATATCTTCCTGCCTACTTTCTTCCATTTTTCAGCTCACATTTTGTTTTTTGTCCTCAATGACCTTTGGATCGCTATTATGTAACTCAAAGCTTGTCTGTCATTCCATGCCTAGGATATTTATATTTGATAGAATCTAAACTCTAAAGTCATCCTAAATACCTGGGCTGTTATCTTTCAGAATAGCACTTAGCTTGTGTTTCTGAGCCTTGGATATATTTCAAGCTAGCATTACCTGCATAATTTGTAAGGTCCAATATACAACAAATGTGAAAAACTTTTGTTCAAAATTGTCATGCATTCCAGGGCTAGGAAGAGATGGGAATGTGGAATTCTGGTTTAAGGTCAGGTGGGAAAATAAGTTAGTGAGATCATAATCAACAAATAAGCCTGGCATAGTGAAATATGTCCTAATTCTGGCTACACAGGAGGCATAGATAGTTTGAGGCAATCCCTGGGCCTAAATAGGAGAGCATAACCCAAATAATGATAACTAAAACAGACAAGGGCCAGGACCCTGGTTCAACTGGTAATACAACTGCCTAGTAAGCACTAAGCTTCTAGTTCAAACCTCAGAACTTGCCTCCAAATAAAAAAAAGGGTGTGGCTCAGTAGCAAAGTGCTTGCCTAACCTGCACAAGGCCCTGAAATTGAACCCTAGTAGAGAGACAGATAGTCACACAGAGATAGACACACAGAGAGAATTATGGGGGAAGTTTCACTTATCTAGGCACTATGCTAGTGCCTATTTGCCATCAGAACCATTTTTTTTTTCACTGACTTTGCTTTGTCACATGTTGTCAATTTCCATAGTCTCTTTTCCCAGGAGCTCTCTGTGACAGCTGGCTGGGTTTGGCCAAAGACAAGCACGTAGATAGCAAGGCAGAAGTTAGGGAATTTCTTGCTCTCTCTGCTTTTTGTATAGGTCACAAGAACCATTGGCTGTAGTAAGCTCTCACATCTTCCTTCTGTCCTTCCAGTCCAGAATAGTGGCAACCTCTTGTTATTGCTAATTTTTAGATTGCTTCGACATCTCCTGTTTATGTACTCAGCAACTCTATCACCTATATGGATTAAATTCTTTGTTTTTGAACTTCTTGTTTTCCCTCTTGGATCTTGCTCTCCTCAGCATGCTGTTGGAAGCATTAATATATGTGGTGTTTGCCAAAGTAACCTTTGAGGTTGTTGTGGAGGGCTCAACTTTGCCATGGGATTTGGCAATGAGGTTGTGATATTAACAAGAGGAAGAAAACCAGGTTGTTGTTATTTTGGAAAATAAGAACTGAGGAAGTAATGAGAGCATGTATCAGATTTTTGTTTTCATTTCCCAAAAATGTCATATTGAAGGAAGGTGTAAAGGAGGCTGGACAAAAGGATTTTTTTGAAGATGGAAAGGAATTGGGTGTCATTAAAATAAACGCTAGGAAACCAAGGAAGAAGAAGATCTGCTGAGGGAAGTAAGAACAATCCAGAATCCATACCTTTGTGTAGGCAGAGGGGCATCCACTGTGTCTACAGGAACCAAGCCTCAAGAAGGGATGTTGATACTGATATGGATGTGAATGGAGTGCTGAACAGGAATGTAATATGCTTCATTTTCTCTGGGATGTAATAGAGGGTACACTGGTGAATTGAAGGGGCATGGTAGAAACTGACACAGGTTACTGAGCAGAGTAGGAGAAGTAGCAGAAGGAGTCCTGGCCAAAGTCCTGGCAAGAGGAAAAAAGCATCAGGCCTTGGCTGCCACCAGTGGGCTTTCCTCTACAGCTTGGTGTTTTGATCCCCAATTTCTTTCAGGAGTAAAGAAGGCAAACATATTGAATGTATAGCTGCTATTCTCCAAGTATAGACTACGGGTATGTGTGGCAGTAATACCTGGACACCTGCTAGAAATGTGAAATCTCCAGATGACAGATTGAATGAAAACTTCTGTGTATAACTACTTAGAGATAATAATTTTTTTTTAAAAAAGAAAGAAATGTGAAACCTCAGGCTACTCCTCAGACCAGTTGAAGCAAAAACCCTTGATGTGGGACCCACCAATGTTCTGAGAGGGTTCCAAGTGGCTGTGATGAACACCAACAGTGAGAATGATCTGTGCCACCACTTGTGATGGACAGTCGAGCAGAACCAGCATCACTTACAGTTTTGACTCATGCAAAACCTCGGCCTCCATCAGAACCCCTGCCAAAATCTGGAGTCTGACAACAGCCCCAGGTGGTTCCTACTCCTGTTAGGCTAAGAAGCATTGAGCATAGAGGCTTCTTCTCCCTTGGCCCATTTGAGTCAGTGAATTTTTGAGGACCTACCTGACAGGATAACTTTTTTTTTTCACTTTTGTATTTCAGAAGATTGAATCCAGAACCTTGTACTTCTAGGCAGACTTTCTGCCACATCTACCCTTTTCTTTTAGTTTGTGTTTCAGAAAGCTTATTGTCTGGGCTAGCCTCAAACTGCTATTTTCCTATCCTCACCTAAGTAGCTGGCATTACAGGTGTGCCTTACAAGGGGATAACGTGTGTGTGTGTATGTGTGTATGTGTGTGTGTGTGTGTGTGTGTGTGTGTGTCTATGCCCATGTGTGTGTTTAGGTCATGGGGCTGAACCCTGGCCTGGGTGTTCTTCCTGAGCTTTTTAGCTCAATGCTAGTGCTCTACTACTTGAGCAACATCGCTCCACTTTTCAGTGACTAATTGGAAAAATAAATGTCTCATGGACTTTCTAGCCTAGGTTATCTTTGAACCACAATGTTCAGATTGTGGTAGGATTCTTAGTTCTTCAGTAGCTACAATTAAGGCATCAGTCACAAGTACCCATCAAGAGGATACTTTTGTCAGTCATGAGGCTTGAACTCTGGACCTAGGCGTTGGTCCTTGAGCTCTTCAGTTCAAAGCTAGTGCTCTACCACTTTGAGTTACAGTGTCACTTCAGGTTTTCTGGTGGTTAATTGGAGATAAAACTCACGGACTTGCATGCCCAGGCTGGCTTTGAACCTCGATCCTCGGCCTCTTGAATAGCTGGGATTCCAGACACGAGCCATCAGCATCTGGCTCCAGAGGACACTTTTAATGAAGTATTTTCAAACTCTATTCAGATGACAGAGGTATATCACATTTACAGGCTGAGAATTATGCCTAACATTTTTTGAATGATACCATGTAAGTGACTTTCTGCTGTCTCTATCCGTGGAGTATACTTCAGAACAAAATTTTGAAGTACAACATAAATGAACACAAAATTTAGCCTTACAAGCAAGGTTTTGTAATTTAAAAAGAATTAAGTGTCCCCCGGTGTTTGGTGGACCTGAAAAGCCCAAATTGTTTTCTAGTTCCTTTGCTCAGGATCTCCTGGTCTAACAGAAGACACAGATGCATGAACATATCATAATACAGTTCTGGCATGATCAAGATCATGGTCTACATGGGAATTTGGGAATCACGACTTATATTTTGGTTTGGATATAAATTTTCCTTCCAGAGGCTCAAACATTGAAGGCATAGTCTCCAATGCAATAAAATAGGGCTTTGGAATGTTCTTGGATTGTAAGGATGTTGACTTAATGGGTGGATTAATTGAATGGTGCATTCATAATGAATGGACTACTGGAAGCTGATGGAGCTGTGGAAGGCAGGACCTAATTACAGGAAGTTGGGTCATGAGGAACATGACTTGAAGGATGATCTTAGCTCTGGTCTCTTCCTTTCACTGTTCTGCTTCCTGGCTGCCATAAGGTGCATAACTCTCTGTTCTCTGCCTTGATTGCTTATTGCAATAATATCATCTGACATCAGACTGAAATCTTTGAAACTATGAGCCAAAGCAATTCTTCTCTCCTTTAAATTATTTTTCTCAGGCATTTGTCACAACAACAGAGCCCTGACTAACATAACCAGGGTAGGTCAAGGAAGGCTTAAGGTCTTGCTGGAACCACTGGAGTAGAGGTCTAGCAGACAATGATCTAGCAGGAAAGATATTCTGGGAAGAGGTGGCCTTGGAAACAAGGAAAGAGAATAGTGAAGAAAGTTTCAGAACTCCACTCTGGCACTGGAAATACGTTACAATGACAGCAAACACCTCATGAAAATAACTGTTCATTTTGATTCTTACAGCCTAAGGGCTAGCCTTATTGCTGAGGAAGTTCTTGTGTGAAGCTACAGTTCCAGTGGGGTCATGTGGGACTCAGTAGTGACAGCAGCTTTGAAACCAGTTCCATCAAAGGGAATCCTAAGTCCTGAGACAGGATGGTCAAGCTCTGCTAAGTGTTTTGTGGAAAACATCTCCTGTTATCAATCCAGAAACTACCATTTCAGTGGCAGAGAGAAATGCGAATATTCAGTGTTAAAGCACCAGCAAACTTCACTTCTCCATTGAATCCACCATAACCACAGACTCCTAAATGTTCACATACCTGGGCCAGCAATACTCACCCTCTCCACTCCCCTAAATAACTTTAACAGGTTTTATTATTCTAGTATCATACCTGCAGAGAAAGTACTTTCATCATCTTTATCTCCCTTTACCTTCTCCCTTCATTTTCCCCTTCCCACTGATACTCACCCCTGCAACAAAACCTGTTTTATATTCCTGTTATTCTTTCTTCAGTGAAAGGGATTTCAGCATGATATTTTACAAGTGACTTTAGTAAGATTGACTCCCTATTGCTCTCTTTTTATAATCCCTTATTATTCTATGTTATTAAAGTGCTTTTGGTGAGTTTCCTTATTCCATCTTGATGCATAGATATAATGTATTAAAGTATTATTTACATATCATCTGACATTCTGTTACCCTCTCTCCTCACCCCCAGTCCCCTATAACAGTTTTGCGATTACAATCATGTAAAAACCCATATATGTATCAATATATATAATATATATATGCATATTCATGTTGTGAATGTGTGTGTATGCTTGAACTTAGGGCTTGAGTGCTGTCCCTGAGTTTCTCTTTATCTGACTTGCAGGCAAGAGCCTGCAATCTTTTTTTCCCCCCAATAGTGAGGTTTGAACTCTGGGCCTGGGTGTTGTCCCTGAGCTCTTCTGCTCAAGGCTAGTGCTCTACTGCTTGAGACACAGCGCCGCTTGAGCCTGTAATCTTTTAGGACTATTCCACATGTGAGAGAAACCTTAGTACTTCTGAACCTGACTTCACTTGATGAACTCCAGATCCATTCATTTCTTTGCAAATATCAAAATTGCATTCTTTATGGCTGAATAATGCTTCAATATTTATATATAGCACATTGCTTGATCCCTTCATCAATTGTAGTGCATCTAGGCTGTTTACACAGCTTGGCTACTGTGAGCAGTGCTGTGATACACATAGGCGTCCAAGAATTGTTTTGGCATCCTGACTTATTCTCCTTTGGATATATGCTCAAGAGTGGAGGTACCCCCCACTTCAGAACACAAGAAATACCTTTGTCTTTCACATCTTTCTCTTTCTAACCCCTTGGTCCTTTTTGTTAATCACAAGAGCATCACATAAAGCCAGAAGTGTTCTGTTTGAGATCCACTCCTCACGTGGAGGAAAACCTTGTGGTGTGAAACAGCCAAACACCAAAGCTCTCGCTTCCTCCATACAGCCAAGATTATGTACTGCGGTTACCAGTCTCTGAGAAAAGTCTTTGGGGGAAATGTTTGAAGCATTATGCATTTTAATTGTGTCAAGGTTTGTAAAGGAAATGCTTTTCCCTCTCTCGTTCTGCCAGGCTTTCAGCCAATTGCTTTCTACCCCTTGTTGAATGCATCAGGGGCATCAGCACTAAAAGGCTGTGGTTCACCACAGACAATCCAGCAGTGCTCTGTCTAGCAACTGCAAGCCTCGGTATTGACTGCTATTGAACCTCTGCCCCTGGCTATTCAGAAGGAGCAGGAAAAAGATCCGGTTCTTCAGCTGCAAAAAATAAAATTTCTCCTTTATTAAATGGATCATGGCTGGGCGAGAGGAAGATCTTTTTGAATGTTTTTCTTTCCATTTTGAAAGTATATGTACATGAAATAGGGTGATTGGGTCTGTCCAGTGCCATCTTGGCCACATGGTGGATGGTAGGGTCTGGCATCTTGTCTTCATGGTGGGGGAAGGTGAAGCACCCCCTTCTCAGGTGATGGGAATACCTGAATCCCTGGAGACAATGGTGAGCCATTGGCTGATAGGTTGCTATCAGTTCAGTGCCTGGAACTGGGAGTTTCCTGTGACCCTGCCCCCCTGACCTGACCCTATTTAGGCCCAAGCAGCTCAGGTAACATTATGTCAAGCCATGTATCTCCTGTCTCTTCTCTGTTCACCATGGTGTCCCAGCTCAGCTCCCCACTAGAGCTGAATTGGTTTGGTGGTGTTCTGTTCTTTCTTTCCTCTCCGACCTTCATGGCAGTTTCCTAACAGTGTGAAGTATATTTGCTGGCTGCTGGTCTTTGAGACAGGAGTCCATCATGTAATCACTGGCCTTCTAATAAAGACTCCAAGATTTGACCTCTCAAAATGTGGCTTCTCTGTTTTCCCACTTGTGTGTGTGTGTGTGTGTGTGTGTGTGTGTGTGTGTGTGTTAGACTTCCACTCAGACAAATCAGTCTGCTTTTGGATTTCCATTTGTTTCTAACTACAATTTTTTCTATGTACATTTCAAATGGAATGGCAGTCCTGAGCCCTGTTTTCCATTATCTCGTGCCCTACTACTCTATTGCTCATTCCCCAAAATACAATCATGAAATGCAATTATTTTGGAGGTTACTATCCATTTGAACTTACCTGTGATGGAATAAGCAAGATTTGACCAAGTCTTTGATTTCAGGCACTAGAAGTTTTATGGGAAATTGATGAGGAGTACAAGCCAGAAAAAAGTTACAGGATGCAAAGGTTGTCAGACAAGAAACCCTTATGACTGAACAGTCCTGTGCCTTGATAGTGCTGCTGACCACATGAATCTATATGTGTGACAGGATTTCATAGCATTAAACACACACACACACACACACACACACACACGGATATACAAACACATTACGTAAAACTGGTGGAATCAAAATCTGATTTGGGGCATACCTCCTTCGGTTCCCCAGGCTCTGAGATCACTTCTGCATCTCCTCTGGTCACATCTCTCCGTCTTTCCCTGTATAATCCTATTCACTTACAATTCCCTCCTTTTCCTTCCCTTCTCTCTCCATTTCCTATGGGCTGGCAGTTTTCTCTCCCCAAATAAATACTTTTCTGCCTAAACCATGTGGCAGTTTCCTTTTGGGGAACCTTACAACATCAACCAGGTGCCAGTTTCTTTACATAAGTTTCTCATTCGTTCTCCAAGCAGGCATTGTTGTTAAGTCTATTTTCCAGATGAAGAAACTGTAGCACAGACAGATTGAAAACTTGACAGATAGCACGCAAAGCCTGCATTTGTGTGATACGGTTAATGGCATACACGCTGTTAACACTGAGAACTCACGATGTGCATGGTTCTCCTCAGGACATGCTTTCTTCATAACATTTAAGCAGAGGCATGATATTAAGCATAAGAAAAATGTGGCCTATTATTTCTGTAAAATTCTGTATCACATTTAGCATCAAACAATCATATTCATTTATTATTGTGTGACTACTATGTATCAGGGATTTTTTTACATAAATTATTACTTTAAATATTCACAGTAAGTGTGAATGTATCAACGCCAATTTAAAAAATGTTTTTTGTCAGTCATTGTACTTGAACTCAGGGACTGGGTGCTGTCTTGGGTGTTTTCTTGTCGAGGATGACACTCTACCATTTTGAGCCACAGCACCACTTGTGGTTTTCTGGTTAACTGAAGATAATCTCATAGACTTTGTTGCCTGGACTGGCTTCAAACTCCAGATCCTCATCTCATCCTCCTGAGTAGCTAGGATTACAGGTGTGAGCTACCAGCATGTCTCATCTCCAATTTACCCATGAGAAATCCAGATTCTCAGTGTATGTGTTGACTGTCTTTTTTTTTTTGTCGTGGGGATTGAACTCTGGGTTGTTCGAGGTCCTTGAGCTCTTCAGCTCAAGGCTACCGCCCAACTCCTTGAGCCACAGCCCCACTTCCGGTTTTCTAGTGGTTAATTGGAGATAGGAGTTTCATGTTCTTTAGTGCCTGGGCTGGCTTTGAACCTGGATCCTCAGATCTTAGCCTCCTGAGTAACTAGGATTACAGGAGTGAGCCACCTTCCCAGCTTAATTTGACTGTCTTGTCTGCATACCACACAACCAACAGGTATAAAACTTGCCTAGGAGCCCATGTGGGCCAAACTCTAACCTCTAGTGCCACTAACTTAGCAAGGACAACCCAGGAAGTACTTAATTTCCTCCTCCCCCACCTCCAGGGCTCCAAGCTAGGTACTTTAGTTGGCTTTGTTAGGCATTAGATAGAGATCCTGCATATTCATTTGCAAAGTCCATCCTGTACCCTTTCTCTGCTTTGCATATCTATTAGTTATCAAGGTAAAGAGAAGTTCTTCATTACTTACACTGTTAGATATGCAATCACATCCTTTGAAATTCAATGGTTTTGTTTGCTTCTGTTAGTACTAGTCCTGGAACTCAAGGCCTGGAGCACTGTCCCTGAGCTTTTCGAGGAAGCCTAGCACTCTTGGGAGCTGCAGCTCCTGCTCCACTTCTGGCTTTTTTTTTTCCCCTTTGGCTTGTTAATTGGAGATAAGATTTTCCTTTTCTGTCTGGCTTTGAACTGCGACCTTCAGGTCTCAGCCTCTTGAGTAGGTAGGATTCCAAGCATGAGCCCCTAGCTCTCAGCCCCAACAGGCTGGATTCAGTGCATAGAAAACTCTTTTTCAGTGGCGCTGGAGCACATCTTTCCCATACGAGCCATCTTTTTCTCATCTTAGAGTTCCTGAAGGGAACGGAAGATCTGGTGATCACCACAAGGGCACAAGGATGGTAATACAAACTCACGAGCAATTCACCAGGGCACTTACTTGCAGGAACCCGGCAATGTTGCCCAGCCTGGTGGAAAGGGGGAGCTTCTTTGCTTTTCTCCAGCAGGCGTGCCGGCCGCTCCGGAGGTGCTCCGGGCCCGGGTTTTGCGGCCGCCCCTTCCTCGCAGGCGGCCGGCTGCCTGTAAACAAGCGAGGCCGCGGAACGCAGCTCGGGGATTGGCGGAGCCGGGCCTGGCCTCCGCGCCGCTCCGGAGCTGTCAGTTACTGTACGGGGCGAGCAGGATTTTGGCGCCACAGCTGGGAGAGAGGCTTTTGTTCCATAACAAAAACAAGGGCTGAATGGCAGGACTGCCAGCGCCCAGCCCGGCCCAGGCAGGCAGAAAGAAGCCTGTGTCTGTGACCTGTCATTAGCGACAGCTCCCAATGATCACACGGACACAATGTGGCAAATTAGATTGCTACCCGAAGCCACCCTGGTCTAGTTGCAGGGGTGAAGAGCAGGCGCCGAGCTCCAATGGTGGGCCTGCCCGCCCAGGTGGAAGATCGCCGCTGTTGGTGACCATCCCGGGTCATCTGCAGGACTTTTCGTCTCTTCTGCCAGAGGAGTTCTATGTGTCCTCTGTGGCTCAGACTAGCTACATCATGTATCATCCTTTTATTTCCGGAGAGAAGCGAGGCATTTGAACCCGTCCATTGGTCTTTGTGACCCCTTGGTTTTATCTATCTAATCAGTATCGATCCATCTAATCAGTCTGTCTATTATCTATCTATCTATCTATCTATCTATCTATCTATCTATCTATCTATCTATCCATCCATCCATCCATCTAGCTAGCTAGCTATCTGGCTATAGAGAGCTTCCGCTGTTACATGGTTGACTTTTTAGCATGTTTTGATACTAAGGATAAATCAGGTCCAGAATGCTACTTACTTTGAGGAAAATAATATGAGAAGCCAGAATTCAAACGCCAGAACGAAGTCCAGTGAGGTAGTTACTGCCTGCTGTCCCAGCCTTTGGGAGGTAGAGGCAGGGGGATGTGAGTTCCAGGCCAACCTGGCCTCCATAGCCAGATGCAGGCTCAACAAAACAAAACAAAACCCCAGGTAGATCAAAGGGTGAGCGTTCTCATTGCACCAAGGATTTTGTTTTTTTTAAGTTTCAGAGATTAGGAAGTGGCTCTCTCCAAATGGAAAATCTTAGCCCAGTGCATTTGATTCCTTAAGTGCTACAATGAAATGTTCCTCCTTCTGATTTACCCCTGTTAGGCTAGTTACTGACACCTGAGCATGAATTACTTTCTTTGTGAAGTCTAGGCTTTCCATCAGGGAAGAGACAAGTCACAGGGGATATCCTGGAAAGAGGCAGAGGAACATTCTGGGTGGCAATCGAGGTAGAAAAGGAGTCTGGGTGCCTCACAAAACAGATGCTGATGCATCAGGGTTCTGGGTAATCTAGCTCTTAAAAGAGGGGTTTCCTCTGCTTTGCTTTGTCCCCACTACAGGACAGTCTGCAGTGATGGAAAGGTTCTCATCAGTTTTCTGCCCAACTTTTTTTTTTTTAATGCTTTAGTTATTTTTCAGATAGGTTCTAGAGCTTTTTTGCTCTAGGCCAGCCTTAAACTATCTGCTTAATGATACTACCACTATGCCTGGTTTCTACTCTTTCCATAGGAAAAAAAAAAGCTCTGGGGAAAGTGCCCAGGCCCTGAGTTCAAGACTCAGGACCAGCACCAAAGAAAGAAAAAAAGAACACAGAAAGGAGTAAAACCATGAAAACAGTGAATTAAGGAACTCCTCTACAACAGTCAAGAAAAGACTGTACCTTGTAGAAATCTGGAGACTAACTAGTGTTTAGTTAAGGAAAAATCTGAATCTCCATAACAAGAGCAGAGCAGAGCAGTGTGACATTTCAGATTAAACCCTGTCCTGGTTCTAAGTATCCTTGAAAACATGTGGGTTTTTATATGTTAGATTGTGTCTGTAACCCAAGCTACTCTGCTGACAGCAAGAGGATTGTAGTTCAATGTCAGCCGGAAGAAAAATGTCAGCGAGACTCTCAGTAGCAATTGTGTATGACAGTGTGTGCCTGTCACCCCAATAATGGTGAGAAGTGTAAAAAAAAAAGCGGGGGTTGTGGTCTAGATCTGCCTGGACAAAAACAAGACCCTGGTTCAAAAATAGCCCAAACAGAAAGGATTAGAACAGTGGCTCAAGTGGTAGAGTGCCTGTCTAGAAAGTGTAAGGCCCTGAATTCAAATCCCGGAACTACAAAGAGACAATGTATGGGGATAGAGGAATAGGAACGGTTTGTATTCTTGGCACAGGAAGAACAGACAAATTGTAATTATTTTCTTTTTTTTTTTTTTACAAACATATGTGGTGGCTTTGTGGAAGACCAGCACAAAAGGCTAATCTCTGTTTCATTTGGGACTGGCCCTATTTAAAGGTTGCTGGAAGGGAGGAAGCATTTTGTTGAAAGCATATACAGGCAAATGTTTTAGTTGCTGCTTGCCTGAACTGAGAGATAACAGTTGGCCCAAACCAAAAAATTTGGGAGGAAAGGCTGGAAAATGAGGTGTCCAGGAAAGCTTTGAAATTTCCACATGTTCCTGGGAACCTGAAAAGGCATGCATGTTTAGGAATAACCTGATAAAGGCTAAACTATGATCTCTGGCTGACCTTGAGTCTCAGTTTGAGATGGGAGTAAATACTAAGATAGACTAGTAACCCCCCTGGCTGAGAGTTGAAGACAGGCCCTAACAAATATTCAAGTTCTTGGTTAAAAACCTGGTATTTTTGGTTCTAGGCACTTAAGGAAATCTCTATCCTATTATTTGTCTGAACAGAGAGTTCAGTAGCCAGAAATGATAAAGAATATAGAAAAATACACGAAGAATCTGTAAGTCACTATAATAGCTAAAGTGAGCAGTAACAATAGCAAACCCTGGGAAAAGGAGAGAATTTGATTTCCAGAGTTTCCATATTTGAATATTCAAAACGGTCAATTTTTATTTTAAAAAAGGAAGACATGAAAAGAAACAAGTTATGGCCCAACACTAGAGGTGCCAGAGGGATTAGTAGAAACCATCTCTAAACATTGAACTTACTAGAAAGATATTACATAAGCTATTTGAAATATGTACAAAAAACTAAATGAAACTAGTGGCTGGGAGCCAAGCAGCAGTGGCTTCCAGCTGTAATCCTTGCTACTCGGGAGGCTGAGATCTGATGATCACCTTTCAAAGTCAACTCTGGGGCAGGAAAGGCCCTGGAGACTCTTATTTCCAACTAACCAGCTGAAAACCAGAAGTGAAACTGTGGCTTGAGCAATAAAGCTTCCAGACAGTGCCCAGGTCCAGAGTTCAAGTTCCATGACTGACCAAAAGAAGAAGTAAGAAGAAACTAGGAGGAAGAAAAAGGGGCAGGGGAAGGAGGAGACAGAGAAGGAGGAAGGGGAAGAGGAAGGAGGAAGAAGGAGAAAGGGGAGAAGGAGGAGGAGGAAGGGGAAGGGAAGGAGGAAGAAGGGGAAGGGGAATGAAAAAGGAAGAGGAAGGAGAAGGAGAAGAAGGAGGAAAAGAAGGAGAAGAAGGACAAGGAGAAGAGGAGGAGGAGGAAGAGGAGAAGAAGGACGAGGAGAAGAGGAGGAGGAGGAGGAGGAGGAGGAGGAGGAGGAGGAGGAGGAGGAGGAGGAGGAGGAGGAGGAGGTGGCGGAGGGGACAGGAGTTTGGCCTAGTGATAGAGTGCTTACCTAGCATGGACAAAGACCAGTTCAATTCCTTGGTACCACATACATAGAAAAAGCTGGAGGTGGTGTGGTGGTGGCTCAAGTGACAGAGCTCTAGCCTTGGGAAAGCCCAAGGACAGTGCTCAGGCCCTGAGTTCAAGCCCCAGGACTGGCAAAAAGAAAAAAAAAGGAGAAGAAGAGGAGGAAGAAGAGGAAGAGGAGGGGAGGGGGAGGAGAGGGTGTATGGGTGAATATTGAAGACAATGTGAATATAATATACATGTTTTTGTTGTTGATTATAACTCCTTTCTCTTTTGTTTTAAATACAACTGCCTATATCTAAAACAAAAAAAATTTAAAAAATGTATTTGGGGAGACAAGGGAATTCTTTAATGCCAAAGAATTCATTACTTCGTGCTTTCTTTGAATGGATGAGATTAAATGGTAATGTAATCATTTTATTAATACAGTGGAAGTTCCTCTGCAAACTTAGAGATCCCAAATTGTGAAGTAGAAAAGAGGGACCAGTTTGGTAAACTGAATGAGTTCACCAGAACCAGATAGAAAGGAAGCAGCTAAGTACTTTGTCCTGCTCTCTTTCACTCTCAGAGGGAGGACTCCAAAGATCTCTGGGGGCTTCACGACAGGTAAGAGGCTGTGGTCTTGCAGGGGCGCATGCGTGGTTTAGGAGCGAGCCCTCGGAGGTCCTAGTGGACTAGAGATCGCAGGTTATTTGGGGAGTGAATGGAAGTCGAAACCAGAGCATAATCAGTGACTTTGCTAACGCGTTCAAAGCTTTGCTTCTTTTCTTCCACCAACCACTAAGTGTGGACTCTGTTTGGCAGCAGTGAAGCATCTGAGCAGCATTGCTGGAAACTACAAAAGACATTCTGGAGCAGATAAAAGCAACCATGCCTCTCATGAGTAATTGTAAAGTTACCACTGAATCATAAACAGGCAGTTAGGGCTGGACGGATAGTAGGTGAGGTGCTCTGGGGAAGAACCATCTCATGCCAAGGCCTTGCAACCAGAGAAAATATGCAGTTGGGGAGATTCATAGGTGGCTGTTATGGCCTTGCTAGTCTTCATGGATTAGAGATCCTCTCCTCCTCCCCAATCACATTGGCTGTTCTGTCGAGAAGACTGGAAGGTGGTAAAGGGAATTTTTCAGTAGGACACAGTAATTCATGAAACCTGAAATCTAGAAGCACAGCCAAGTCTCAGAAAGCTGCAACGTTGCCCTAGAAATTCTAGCCTGTTTCTCCCTCTTTTCCTGTCCCTTTCCTCCACTCCTGATCTTTCTCCCTCTTTCTTCCATCTCTTCTCTCTCTTTTTCCTTGGATCTGGCTCTGTTTCTATGTCTTTCTATCTTTGTTTTTCTCTCTTTTCCTCTCTTTGCTTTTCTCCTTTCTTCCTTCCTTCTGGTCCCCCCCCCCTCTTGCTTGTCCATGTATGGGTCAACCTATTGCTCTATTTGCCACTAGGCAAATGTATTTGCTTGTATGCCTCCTATGAACCAAGCAGTAACAGATGCTGGGGAACTAAATGGTTCCAGATATCCAGTTGCTCATATGCTAAACAGAAGGCAAAAAAAATGTACCAGCAGTCCTCCATAGTTTTGAGCATCTTACTGAATAGTTCTTGTCTTCAAATTGAATATTTAACTCAATTCATATACTCTATTACAAGCACCTTGCAAGGGAATACAAAGATAAATACTTGAATTCCCATGGAGTTGAAAGTCCAAAAAGTTCCGGAGACAGACACAACAAATATTAACAGTATAGAATGACAGGTCAACAATAGAATTATGTGAAATAGTCACATGCAGAAAAGAGAGATCTACCCTTCCCCACTCCCTATACACACAGAACAGTCTCAGATTTAACACTCAGGGCTTTCAAGGACATTCTAGACACAAAGACACATAGTAATGAAACAAGATGGTAGGTTGAGGACTATTGCTGAAGGATGAGGTGATAGTGATGGGAGCAAACAGGAGAGGAGCAGCTGTGAGGAAGGTGAAATATAAGACTGTTAGCATTTGAGTCCCTGGTTACACAATAGGGAACGATTAAAGGCATTTGGGAAAAGAAGCCTATTATTCAATTTTGGTTTTACACAAAGCACTCTAGTGGGAGCATGAAGAAATGAGGAATGAAGGCCAGGTGAGAGGTAGAGAGACAAGACAGAGTTGCCACAAGAATCGAGAAAGACAATGAAGGTCTAAGGCAAGTTCATTTTTGCCAGGGGATCTTTAACATGATTGGATGTTAGAAGGCTGAGAGTGAAGAAATGGAGTCCTACCTAGAGATGGTTCTGTCAAGAAACTTCTCTTTAAGGTTATGTATAGAGAAACACAAGGAGCTACAGGGCACACTATACCTGGGTGGGGATTGGAGACGGAGTCTTAAAATTATTTGGACATTGAGAAGGGGATTGTTAAAAGAAAAGCTAAAAATCAAAACAATGTTAAGATTCCATCTCACTCCAGTTAGAATGGCCAGGATCAAGAAATCTAAAAACAACAAATGCTGGAGGGGATGTGGCCAGGAGGGATCACTACTACACTGTTGGTGGGAGTGCAAACTCCTTCAACCACTATGGAAAGCAGTATGGCAGTTCCTCAAAAGACTAAACATAGAGCTGCCCTATGATCCAGCAATTCCACTGCTTGGCATTTACCCAATCATCCAGAAACAAGACATACTAAATCCACTAGCACAACGATGTTCATTGCAGCACTATTTACCATAGGAAAGACATGGAACCAACCCAGATGACCTTCAGTAGATGATTAGATCAAGAAGATGTGGTATTTATACACAATGAAATTCTATGTGGCTGTCAGAAAGAATGACATCGCCCCATTTGTAAGGAAATGGAAAGACTTAGAAAAAATCATATTGGGCCGGGAGTTTGGCCTAGTGGTTAAAGTGCTTGCCTAGCATGCATGAAGACCTGGGTTCGATTCCTCGGTACCACATACATAGAAAAAAGCTAGAAGTGGTCTGAGGCTCAAGTGGAAGAGCTCTAGCCTTGAGAAAGTCCAAGGACAGTGCTCAGGCCCAGGACTGGCAAAAAAAAAAAAAAAAAAAAGATCATATTAAGTGAAGTAATCCAGACTCAAAGGAACATAGGCTCAATGGTTTCCCTCATTCGTCATAATCAGTAGAAATCTTGGGCTCTCCTAGCAGAGATTTACAGTAGAACAAAATCTAGAGACATAAGGCCAAATAGTATGACACTAAATGTAAAGACCTCCAGGATAAGGAAACAAAAGCCATATAAGGAGTGATTGTTATCCTTAACGTACTATATTATCTCTCATCTCTTTTGCCATCCCTTGGTTATCTCATATTGTTACAATATTTCACCTGTTATCTGATATATTTTATATGTGCTTAATTGGTTATTTGAAATTGGATAGGGAAGGGGGGAATCAAGATGAGCAGGGGGAGGGTGGGAGGGAAATGGGGACCATGTCATGAGAAAGGGTATCAATGCTTGTGAAGTTATGCACCTTCTATCTGGTGAATATAATGTAACCCTTCTTTTAATCGCAATTTTAAAAAAAATTAAAAAATTTCCAGACCAAAAAAACCCAAACAAACAAAAAAAACCAAAAGGGCTGAAACATAGCTCAAGTGGTAGAGTGCTTGTCTAGCAAATGTGAGAACCTGAGCTTAAAAAATTAATTAATCAATTTATTCATATATTATTTTATTTAAATAAATAATCTAATCTGTGGACTGTGCCAGTAAGAACTGAATATACAAGTAGTCTAATTTTGAGAATGTGCTATTGAGCTGTTCAAACCCTTCGATAAAGACCTGACAAAGTCTCGTGTGTGATCCTTGCTATTCAAGAGACTGAGATCTGAGGGTCACAATTTGAAACCAGCCCAGGTAGGAAAGTCAATAAGACTCTTACCTTCAATTGATCACAGAAAAAGCCAGAAGTAGACAGCACTCGGACCCTGGGTTCAGGCCCTGGGACTACAGACACACACACACAGACTCCAGATAATGGGAAAAAGACTTAAATTCATCAAAGTTTCAACAAGAAAGAATGCTCCAGTGAAAGTGCTTGGGCTTAGAGAGAGGAAAGAGGACTCTGTCCAGGTGATTCATTGGCGTCCCTGTACTCTCAGTTAGTTTGCAGACAACCTAGGAAGTTTACATGATTTCTTCTGTTCTCTTTGAGCTTTAGGCTTAAAATAAAATAAGTAATAGCAAATAAAAGAATACAAAGCAGTGGCTGGGAGTTTGGCTTAGTGGTAGAGTGCTTGCTTAGCATGCACGAAGACCAGGGTTTGATTCCTCGGTAGCACATACATAGAAAAAAAGCCAGAAGTGGTGCTGAGGCTCAAGTGGTAGAGCTCTAGCCTTGAGAAAGTCCAAGGACAGTGCTCAAGCCCTGAGCACAAGCCCAGGACTGGCAAAAAAAAAAAAAAAAAAAAAAAAAAGAATACAAAGCAACTGTCCATAAAATGTAGGCAGTTCTTGGTACTTAGTTTCTTCCTTGGCTTTACTTTTTATTGTACTCTCTTCCTTGATGGCTATATAAAAACATGTATATAAAATTATCGGGATAGTCAAGTCAAGTAAGTCATATATACTTGCTATCTGAATCATAGGTCTGATCAAGAGAAAAGAATATGAGATTTTTAACTCCCCATCTTCTATCTAGCCTTGTTGGTTATCTCTGGCTTGATTAACAAGAATGATACTCATTTGTAGATGCGTTTGGCAAACTTACCCTGCTATTGTTTCCATTATTTTGCAAATTACAGACATTGAGATGAAGGCTCTGTAATTTCCTAGCTTTTCCTTTATTCCTGCTTGGAAAACTGGTATTGCCCTGGCATACTTCCACTTCTCGCTGTTATTTCATTTGAATACAGCAAATTCTTTATTATGATTAACAAAGACTCCTGCTCCATTCCTCTTTGAATATCAGTCTGCTCATGGAGATGAGTTGATTTGGGGCCTGCTGTCTCCCTGAATCTGTTTCACAGCTCTCAAAGATGTTCCAGACAACAGACACTCAAGTTATTCCGAAATGACATGGTTTTTGTATGTTGTCTGTTTTGAATTTATTATATGTTTAGTAATTTTACCTTTGTCTGGAACTTTTTTTCCTCTGCTTTGTGCATTTGTCTGATTCTAAATGTCTCCTCCATTCGTAACATAAAAGCCTGAAATATACAAGTGGTTGGGTTTGGTGATTGTTGGGCCTCAGAAAAATAAAAACCCAGAGTGAATGCCTTGGCAGCAAAGCCTCTCTCTGACCTTCTCCTGTCCTTCCCTGCCCTTCTACCATAAGCCTCAGAAAATGAGAATTCCTCTTTCCCAAGGCAGGGCATAGAAACCAAAAACCCCTTCCCCAAAAGCCAGATAAAAAAATCTAAAAATATTATTCAAACTTTCTGACTGTCCTATGTAACAGCCACACATAAATTCCCTTACTATGTACAGTATTTGATTGTAGATTATCAGAACCCCATTCCTGAAAGGATCCCTATCTCATACCTGCAAAAAAAAAGCATGCTGCACAAAGAGGCCAGAAAGAATCTGAACACACCTAGCTGGCTCCCCTCCTTCTCCCCACAAACAGTCCAGTTTCCTTACATCATGCACTTTGTACATGCTTCATCAAACATAAGCATAGTAATGCATAGTTTACTGTGAGTCTTTGAGTCTCACACAAAGCATAATATGAGCAAATAACTTTATTATGCTTTCCTCTTTGTTACACTGTCTTTTGTTACAGGGGTGTCATCTAGAGATGAGTATGACCGGTTCCACCCCTAGATAATCTTACAACTTCCAAGCCTCTCCTTTTATCCTTCAATATTTTTTTCCATACATGTGTCTGTCAGAATTTTTACAAATATTTTATAAGCAGCCTTGATTTCAGGTACAGTACCTTGGGACATGGCAGATATGTAGATGGTTTTCCTTGAACAATATCCATTCATCCATCATTGTACAGCCATCAATTTTCCCCAATCAGGAGCTCCTTTTAAGTGTCTCTCCAATTATAATGCACAATGAGCAGTCTATGCTTTAAAGCAGATTAATGAAATAGCCTCCTTTTAAGACCAATCACATCTAGGAGAAATCACAGTAAAGGAATATTTTTAGTGCTCCTTACCAACAGAGGTGCATGGTTGTGAACTGAGAGCCCATCTTCCATGACCAAATATTCATACAGAAAGTCCTTTGTCATCTCTCATTTCTTCTATTTTTGGCCCACTCCTCTATGGGTCAGCATTTTCAAACACTCCTTTGTTATTTGAATGCCAGTTAGGGAAAATATTGTCCTGAAATGGATGTAGCCCCGTTCCTGTCTTCAGTGAGGTAGCTGGTACTATGTAAAATGAAGACAACAATAGCATCAATGATATTTAACATTAATTGGAACCTTAGGAGATGCTATTACTGCTCTGTGTGCATCACATGCTTATCTCAGTTAATCTCCGTGGTCTGAAGTTAAGTAACGTCATAAATGTAGACTGAGCACTTTGAGAGGAGGAGGCTCATGCTTAACATCCCACAGCTAGCTACTGAGCAGAAGAGTAGGACTGCAATCCAATATGTCCAGTTCTAGAGCAGGGACACTACTGTGTTTTTAATAAATTGTGAACATTGCATAATGATTATTCAGATCTTTTTCTTTGTATGGCAGTTATTAGCAGATCTTTGTCTTGCATACATTGAACACTACTGTATGGTCAGCATTTTTTTCATGTTTTTTCCCTTTATTAACATTAATTTTTACATTATATTTTAAATGACAGGTTTAACAAATGAGTGTTCAAGAAGGGAATCTCTATTTACAATCACTGGGACTTAGTATTTAGAACTTAATCAAAATTAGGCTAAGGGTTTGTATGTCATAGACACATTAATTTTAGAAAATAAAACATTATGTCTATAGAGTCATAGGTTTTTATGTCTATATAGTTATGTTTAGATTTCCCTTACCATGTCCATAGCATTGGGTATTCAGATATTGAGTCCTCGCTCTTGGACTCTTTGGATTTAATAGCCGCATATTAAGGATACCATGCGCCTTTTGTTCCTTCGGTCTTGGCTTGTCTCACTCAACATAATTCGCTCTAGATTCATCCACTTCCCTGCGAATGCCATTATTTTATCTTCTCTGTTGGCTATGTAGAATTCCATTGTGTACATATACCACATTTTCTGTATCCATTCCTCTGCAGTAGGGCATCTGGATTGTTTTCATCACCTGGCTATTGTGAATAGTGCAGAGATGAACATAGCTGAGCAGGTGTCCTTACCATATCTTGGGTTTTGATGTTCAGGGTAGATGCCCAGAAGTGGTATGGCTGTGATCAGCATTTTTTTCATCTCATTTACTTGATCTTTCATTTCATTTACAATAGTCCATTGTGTAATCAAGGAAATGAAGTATCAATTGCATTCTATATCCTGCCCAATAGTCCCCAATAGGAAGGAGATGCCCTGAACAGTTCAATCTCCTCTTTCTGTACTTGTGTATCTTTTTTTCTTTTAAAGAGTACAATCAAGAGAGGTGCTGCGGTTGAAAGTGGTAGAGTGCTAGCCTTGAGCAAAAGAGCTCAGGAACAGCACCCAGGCCCTAGGTTCAAGCCCCACAACTGACCAAAAATACATGAGCCAGTGGCTCATGTCTATAAATCTAGCTTCTCGGGAGACTGAAATCTAAGGATTTGAGTTTGGAGCCAGCCAGAGCAGGAAAGTTCTTGAAACTCTTATCTCCAATCAACCACCAGAATAACAGAAGTGACAGTGTGGCTCAAAGTGGTAGAGCACTAGCCTTGAGCAAAAAGAGCTCAGGGACATGCCCAGGCCCTGAGTTCAATTCCTGTGACTGACCAAAAGAATACATTCGAAGTTACGTGCTGGTGGCGCATGCCTGTAATCATAGCTACTCAAGAAGCTGAGATCTAAGGATCATGATTCAAAGCCTTCTCTGCTGCCCATCAGAGTCAGCTATGAACACATAGGTGTCAGGCCAGGGTTCAAAGCCAAGTATCCCAATGTCATTCTGTTTTCAGATCATCTTGCTAGGTACCAGCTAAGGTACAGTTTTTTTGTGCTGGTCCAACTTATTAAGCCTGTATTTTTTAAAAATATTTTTTATTGTAATTAATAAAAGGGTTACATGATATTTGCCAGACAGAGGGTGCATTAATTCACATACATTGATACCCTTTCACATGTCTTGGTCCCCATTACCCTCCCCTCCTCCCCCGTCTTGGTTTTCCCCCCTTCCCTATCCAATTTCAAATAACCAAATACAAATAAATCCAATATATCAGATATCAAAGTGAGATACTGTAACAATATGAGATACCCAAGGGACAGCAAAAGAGATGAGAGATAACATAGTATATAAGGACAACAATCATTTGTTATATGGCTTTTGTTTCAATATCCTGGAGGTCCTTTCAATTAGCTTCATACTACATGGCCTTATGTATCAAGGTTTTGCTCTATTGCAGATCTCTGATAGTAGAGCCCAAGGTTTCTACTGATTATGACAAATGAGGGAAACCATTGAGCCTAAGTTCCTTTGATAAGCCTGGATTTTGTCACTCAGAATGACTTCTCTCGGGAGACAATTCTGGCAGGTCAGCCTCATTCACTTTCTAGCTATGTTCTATACTCAAAATCTTCCTTCAGACTCAAGGTATGTGACTCTATTGGGTGTTCCACTGTTTGTCCACTATCCAGCCACCCTTTCCAATAATATTGTCTTAGTGGAGGGCATGCTGAAGGACCAGGAAGCAAGCAGGTGACTTTGTTCAACCAGTCAATGCTCTTTTTGGGACTTTGAAGAGTGAGTGAGCAGCACAAGGTGTGAGGAGTGGGTAGCTGTGTGTCATCCTGGTGAAAATGGAGCCACTGATAGGGCGGCTCATAGTGTAGGTCTTGGAGTCCTGTCTTCAAGTTGCCTTTTCTGTGTATTAGTTCTCTGAACTCTAGAGGATTAAAAAAAATTAGTAACCTTTAACATAAAACAGGCAAGGCACATTTCTGTTGTCCGCTGTTAAGAATCTAGACAGAATGTGCACTTGAATTTACAATGCAATTGTGGCAAGGAACCTGTTCTGGCTTCTCTTGTGTTCTTTTCCTTTCTTACTCTGGTAGTGTCTCCATTAGTTCTAAATCTTCAAGGGCCTTATGCTTCTCTCACTGCTGGTCTCTCATGGTGGTAATTTTTCTGAGCTAGTCAACACTAGAGCTCTAGATTTCTTTCTTCATCTTTGCTACACCCCCTCTGAGTAATGTCCTATGTTCTTCAAAAGAACTGCCATCCAGATGTTCTTTCTGCATAACTGGGTGCCGTGAAACCATATATCATAAATCACAAAATACTCTGGAAACAAAGGTTTTTTGGTAGCTTTTTTCTTTATTGTTTAATGAAGTTGATATACGTAGGGATTGCAGTTACATAAGTAAGGTAATGAGAATATTTCTTTTTGGACAGTGTCACCCCTTCCCTGTGTCTCTCCCAGTCTTTCCCTCCCATCCCTACCCACAAGTTGTATAATTTATTTTCTTTTTTTTTTTTTTTTTGCCAGTCCTGGGCTTGAGCTCAGGGCCTGAGCACTGTCCTTGGGTTTTCTCAAGGCTAGAGCTCTACCACTTGAGCCTCAGCACCACTTCCGGCTTTTTTCTATGTATGTAGTACCGAGGAATCGAACCCTGGTCTTCATGAATGCTAGGCAAGCACTTTAACCACTAGGCCAAACTCCTGGCCCCTAAACGCAGTGTCTACTGAGTGCCACTGCTGCACTTGCTCACTTCTGGGGGAACAATGTTTTAAAGGACCAATCTGTATATCAGGTAAAAGAATAACTTCTTAGCCCACATTGAGTTTGAAAACAAGCTTTATAGCTAACAGACGCTCCCTTCTCCTCCATGTGTTTGTAGAGAAGGATAGCCCTGGAGGAGCAACAAGAAATATGTTTGAATGTGTGGAAGGAGACCTATGATCTTCTCCTGACTCGGCCACCATCTTGTTGGTTTGCTTTGATCAAATTATGAGGATGTTGGAGTTTTCTTTTTCCCTTTTGCTAAATTGGAGCTATCAAGACATTTCTTTAGAATTTCTTGAAAAAAGAAATTAAGGGCTGGGAGTTTGGCCTAGTGGTAGAGTGCTTGCCTAGCATGCACGAAGACCTGGGTTCGATTCCTTGGTACCACATACATAGAAAAAAGCCAGAAGTGGTGGTGAGGCTCAAGTGGTAGAGAGCTAGCCTTGAGTAAGTCCAAGGACAGCGCTCAGGCCCTGAGCTCAAGCCCAGGACTGGCCAAAAAAAAAAAAAAAAAAAAGAAATTAAAATTGCCCTTTCAGGGAGGAACCTGGGAAACAAGAAAATCAGTCAGTTCCCAAAGTCACACAGCCCAGAAGAGGCAGTACTGGGCTAGGAATTTATATTCATTTTGCTCAAAGTTCTTGCTGCTCAGAAGTATGTTGGGTATGTTGGAAGAGGAAATGTTCAAGAATGCCGGCAGATCATCTGAGGAAGCAGAAAAGGACAAGAACCTACTTATCTCTATTCATTGCAACCCAGGCCCTTCTAAAAGCAGGAAATAGAAAGCATGAGTGTTCCCATAATATTTGCAGTTCATAAGTTAGAAATCAGCAATCAGTCCCTTTTCACATAGGACACAATAATGGCCACTGGCACAATCCCTGCTATTTGGTTATGCAAAGAAAACAGGAAACAAGCTTATTTTCACTGTGGCTTTAGTCTGAGGAGAGGAGGGCTGGCATCTGCCAGCTGAGAGCTAGAGCTTCTCGTCAATATTGTATTTACTATCCGGGTCACATGAGCAGAGAGAGGAGGATGGATGAGTCACAGTTAACTGACTGCTAAATTAGGAAAATGTAATCCATTTGTTTCCCTCAAATTAGATTCCCCCAAAGCATTTTAGAGCTGGTTTTCCTCAGCAACCATAGCCACAACCTAAACAGCAAACACATTTTCAAATTGTGCTAAGCTGGCTCTCTGGGATAAGTAAATAAGCTATCAGTTTGTGGATTTTCTTCCTTACTAGGATTTTGACGCTACTCATTGTCACGTACAAGGCAGAAAGGCCTTGGCATTACCCAAGTCTACCCCTCTCAGCTTACTTTACAGAGCCACCAAAACATATCCCCCCCATCACACCCCCCAACCCCTCCCAAAATAAGCCAGGTACAGGTGGCTCATGCCTAAATCCAAGCTACTCAGGAGGGCTGAGATCTGAGGATCACAGTATAAAGCCAGCCAGGGCAGGAAAGTGCGTGAGACTCTTACCTCCAATTAACCACCAAAAAGCTGGGAGTAGAGCTGTGGTTCATATGGTAGGACACACTAGACTTAAGCAAAAATGCTCAGAGACAGTGCCTAGAACCTGAGTTCAAGCTCCAGGACCAGCACATGCATGTGCACGCGCGTGCGCGCGCACACACACACACATGCACACACACATGCACACACACACATGCACACACACACAGAGGTTAAGGTGGTAAGTTTTGTGCTATCTATGTTTTATCACAATTAAAGATGAAAATTCATGGGGCCAGGAGTTTTGCCTAGTGGTAGAGTGCTTGCCTAGCACTCTAGACCGAGGTTAGATTCCTTGGTACCATATACATAGAAAAAGGCAGAAGTGGCACTGTGGCTCAAGTGGCAGAGCTCTAGCCTTGAGAAAGCCCAAGGATAGTGCTCAGGCCCTGAGTTCATGCCCCAAGACTGGCAAAAAAAAAAAAAAAGAAAACATGAAAATTGATGGTAAAAAAAAGAAAAACTTATGGTTTTTGTTTTGCTTTGTTTCTATGGATAGGGTTTCAATAAATATCACAAACTGGTCTTGAACTAACAGTCCTCTTGCCTCAACTTCTTGAACCCTGGGGCCAGTGCCCCTTTGCCCAACTCTCATAAAGTTTGAAGTGTTAAACTACATAGTAAGCACCAAATAATTGTCAGTGATGGTGCTGACCGGGATAAAGGCTGGGAGAAGACATAAATAGGGCCCCAAAAGGATTGGCAAAATGGATTAGGACTGTGCATCTGTGGTTCACCTCTATAATCTCTGCCAATTGGGAGGCTAAGATTGGAAGGGACATGGCTGGAGGCCATTTATGGCATAAAAGTCCATTAAACACCTTTCCACCTGAGAGCTGGTGATAGGGACATGTATGTTTTTAAATTTTTTAAAATTTAAATCAGCTATGTCAAGAAGCCTTGAGATACAAGAGTACCAAGGCAGGAAGCAACACCTTATCTCAAAAATAACCAGCAGAGAAAAGAGCCGAATGCCTACCTTGTGTGAGGCCGTGAGTTGAAACTCCAGCTTTGCTGTAACAAAAAAAGTGCATTTAGGGAAGAAATAAGAGGAAGCTTGGGAGGCTAGGACATGATGGGTAAGTACAGGAGCTGTGTAGGAGGGTTTGAAAGAGCTACGGTAGATGGAAAAATGTGCATATCTTAAGTTCCAGAAAAACCTCTTTCCATAAAGCCAGCCTAAAGACAATGTGTGTTTATTTAGAAGTGCTGTAAAACAAATTGTATATAGGTCCAGTGCCATCTATTCCAGGATCTCACACCATCCACACTCTCTCTCTCTCTCTCTCTCTCTCTCTCTCTCTCTCTCTCTCTCTCTCTCTCTCTCTCTCTCTCTCTCTCTTTCTGTCTTTCTTATTGTATTTGATTGTCAAGGTGATGGGGTGATGTGTAGAGGGGTTACAGTTACATTCGTCAGTTCAGATAGTGGGTACATTACTTCTTGAACATTGATATCCCTTCCCATGTTTTTCTCCCACATTCCGTCCCTCCCACCCCCTCCCAATCATCTTGGTTTTCCCTTCCCTTCTCTATTTCAAATAAGCATATTAACGGATATACAATATACTAGGTACCGAAGTCAGATACAGTAGCCATGTGAGATTAACCATAAGGGGGAAAAAAGAGAAAAGAAGTAACTTCACAAAGTACATTAAGGACAACAATCACAAAGATAAACCTCTTGTTTCCATATCCTAGAGTTCATTTCACTTAGCCTCATGCTATATGGCATATGTAATAGCTTTTGAGATATTGTGATCCTATGCTAGGAGAATCCTAGCTGTGTACTAATTATTACAAGTGAGGGAAACCATGGAACTTACATTTCTTTGGGTCTGACTTACTTCACTTCATATGATTTTTCTTCCAGGTCTTTCCATTTCCTTACAAATAGGGTAATGTCATTCTTTCTGATGACAGCATGGAATTCCATTGTATATGAATACCACATTTTCTTGATCCATTCATCTACTGAGGGCATCTTTGTAACTAGATCTCTAACTGCTACACAAGAGTCCCTTGTCAGTTGGGATCCTGGTATACTTCTGAGCCAAAATTAGGAAAATCGAAGAAGGGAGGCTAGAGAAATGGCAAGAATTAACTAAGATGGGGAGAATTACTTTGAGTGACAATAATAATCTACCAAATAAAGAAAAGGAGAGAAATGTGGGGTGGGGAGGGACACAGAAAAGTCAAATACCCCACACTGCTGAGGGCTGTTTAGATTTTGCACATTAGAGGATCTGGAGGATTTTAAGAGACCTAAGTAGGGGAGATGCAAGAGGATTTGAGGGCTCTTGATTAGAAGCTCTGGAGGAGATGAAAGCAAAACATGTGAATCCTCTTTAATTACTATTTGACTGCTAGCCTAGCTCTTGGATACAGAAGTAAGACCAGAGGTGATGAGCTTATATTCATGTTCCACAAATATGAGTAGAAACTGGAATGCCTAGTCTGTCAAAAAAAGTCAGTTTGGTCTGAGAAAGCAACTGCAATGATGCAACAATCATTGACTTTAAATGTGGTGGAGGATCCACAGCTTGAAGAAACTCAACTCGCACTGATTCTGTAGGACTTAGAGAAGGGTTTGTGTTAGGAGAAGTCCCATTTTTCTTGGGCCTTTATCAGAGAGAGCTGTATTTCAAGAAATTGTGTCTGTATGTTTGTGGGTGTGTCTGTGTGCCTTTATTTGCTTTCCAGGAAAAGGATCTCGTCTTCACAAAGAACATTAGTTGAAACACAGCCACAGATGCAGAATTGGGGAATATCCTGCCAAGTTAAAATGGAAGAGTGCAGAAAAGATCTTGAACCCTCTGCTTTGAAGGAACTTAACTGAACTTGCATCCATTTGACCAGTCACTTCTTTCTGATGTTCACAACCAAACTTCAGGGAAATTTAAGTTCTCATTATAAAAGAGGTCAGAGTTTCATGTAATCCATTTTCCATGACTGAAGTACAAAGGGCTTTGATTACTTAAGTATCCAATTTTTGTTGGTATGCTTCTGTGGTATTGGGGATGAGATTCAGAGCCATGTCAAGGCTAAGTAAATACTCTATTATTAAGCTACATTTCTAGCCCTATATTTTTTCTTATTTTCAAAAATGGATTTTTTTCAAATCTGGGAAATCCTATTTTTGTTCTTGATCATTCCAAATGTTATGAGGGCATTGAAGCCCTGTTCTGATTTTTTTAAATCACTTTTGTACAGCTTATGATTAGCTGATGTCTCCTTTCTTTTCTTCTTCTTTTTGTTTTTTCCTATGTCAGTTCTGGGGCTTGAACTCAGGTCCTGAACACTGTCTCTGAGCTTTTTGTTCAAGGCTAGAGCTCTGTCACTTAAGCCACAGTTTCACTTCCAGGTTTGTTGGTGGTTCACTGGTGACAAGAAAGAGTCTCAGGAACTTTCCTGCTCTAGCTAGCTTTGATCCTAAGATCCGACTCATTAGTTGCTAGGATTTCAGGTGTGAGCCACCGGCATTGGCTGGTGTGTCCTGTTTGGCTTCACCAAAGGGATCACACATAGAGCCCCCTTGTAAGACCTGAGGCAGGGAGAGGGAACCACAAACAGCCCCTCCTGTGGAATTGCCAAAAGACTCTGCTATAACACAAAGCTTATTAGTGTTATCCAAGTGTAACCCAAAATTCTTTTATATAGAAGGGAAATTTTCTTAAATCTCAATTTTAAAATCGGTTTACAATTAAATCTCTCAAATTCCCACTCTCCTCTTCCTTAATGAACAACAAACAGGCTACACACACACACACACACACACACACACACACACGCACACACACACAAAGCTCTGAATTCCTTTATGTTTAAAAAGTTAGAAGTTAGAGAAAATAGTTTATACTGAAAATTTTATCCCCTACATGAGTACATGTGAGAGAGAGGGAAGTGTGGAAAGCTTACAGCTCACAAGACCATGTTTCTCTGCTTTCTGCCTACTTTCTGCTGAGCTGGCAAATTAAAGGTGCATATTTCCTTAGAGCTTTGCAGGCATCTTTCAGCAATATTTTGAAAGAGGAAAGAATCCTGTTTGCTTTTCTACACATACCTCTTGGACTTTCTCGTTCCTTGAAAATGATCCTGTTTAGAAAATCTCCAAGGGACAGAAAGTTGGCAGGTTCCTTCTCATTGATTCCTCACTGGCTCTGTGGGGGAAGGAAAGGAGTTTCACTCTGGACTTTGCTGAGATTTTGCTTGGAAACTCAGCTGATGACTCAAAGTTCAAGGAACTTGACAGACAGAGGCTCTTTGGTGAGAGGTTGGAATGTGCTGATTCAGGATGCCATTCTCTGTCTCCTTCCAGGAAGCCTGGTTTCTGACTAAGCCCAGAATGTTGTGCTCTAAGGGGGAAGACATTGGTCCATTTTCCCTGGATTAGTGTAAGTCTTGCCTATTGCACACAGCTTTATTGTGCCTTCTGGAATTAGTCTGTGTGTGTGTGTGTGTGTGTGTGTGTGTGTGTGTGTGTGTGTGTGTGTGTTACTCAAATAAGGGAAAAGGCAGAAGGCATAGACAGATGTCCAACATTGGACTGTGACAGTCTAGACTAGTAAAACATAGCCATTTTAATTTCTGAATTTGTAATTATTATTGCTGTATTTTTAATGTTGCCTGATGTCTCTACCCACCAAAAGAGTAATAACATGAGCAAATGTACTTGTATATGCTGAGCTTGCAAGTGATCAGCCAACTTCAACCCCTATACTGGTAAGGAAAGAGTGAAAATTTCAAGATTACTTTTAATTGTATCTATGAAAAAGAATACTGGATGTGAATATTTAAAGATTCCTAAGTTTTCTTTAGTAAAAAGAGCAATATACCATTGTTTGGTGTAGGGAAAATAAGCAAAAAAAACCCCAAAACAACCCTGAAATCACATACAATCAATGTCTACATCTAGATATAAAATTATATGGCTTTGGGGCTGGGAATTTGGTTTAGTGGTAAGAGTGCTCACATATTATCCTGACAATAAATACAATGGTAATAATAAAAAGAGTGCTCACCTTGCATCAAGCCCTGAGTTCGATTCCTCAGTACCACATAACTGAAAAAGCCAGAACTGGCACTGTGGCTCAAGTGGTAGAGTGGTAGCCTTAAGCAAAAGAAGCTCAGGGACAGTTCTCAGGCCCTGAGTTCAAGCCTCAGGATTGGCAAATAAAATGAATAAATAAAAAAATTATATAGCTTCATGAAGCAAGAATTGGCTTTGAGTTAGGTAGAACAGAGTTCAAATTACAGATGTAGCTGTATGATTCATTCTCTCTTCTAGGATTTCCTTTCCAGTCTTCCCTCTCTATTAAGCACGGCCTTTGCTGGGCACACTGGTGGCTCTGGCCTATTCAGGAGGCTTAGAATTTAGATATGAAACCAGGCAGAAGTATCTGTGAGACTGTTGTTTCTAACTACCTAAAAAGCTAGAAGTGGAGTGGTAGCTCAAGCGGTGGTATGCTAGCCTTGAGTAAAAATCTTCCCAAGGCCCTGAGTTCAAGCCCAGGATTGGTGCGTGCATGTGTGCACACGCACACACACACACACACACACACACACACACACACACACACACGGAATGAAAGAATGATCTTCATTTATCCAACAGCTAGAGGAACTTCATTTTCTGACAGATCTCAAAAGCTGACCCAGGTTAAATAACCCTATGAGACCCTGCTCTCACCAACCTGCTCCCCCCCCCCACTTTCATGCACAACAGAATAGTTAAGTCTCAAAGTCAGTTGCAGAGATGTGAGCCAGAGTCAGCAGTGATCATGAGAATAAAGGAAAATCAGCAGACTTTGAACCTCTGCAAGGCAGGGAAGAAGGCTCACCCTGACAGCTTTCCCAGCTCACTGGCCAGGCTACCCCATCTTACTCCAGAAGGCACACAGAGCAGCACAGGCAGCATTCCTTGCCGCACTTCCTGTTTTTATATCAGTGTTGGGAATGTGGAATAATTCCAGTTTGGGAGAGGCTTTGCCCAGTGTAAGATTTCCATTTAAGGTACTTCCACAATTGCACAGGTTTGGTGTTGCTGGTCTATACTCCACATGCTTGCGGAGAATACTGAGAACAATGTGCATGGAACCACTCTATTCTTTCTGACTGCTTTAGCTTCTTGTCTGAGACTATACTCAGATTTTATGTTCTTTTAGGGAGCCATCAGGGAGACTTTCCAGGGGTGGTGTCAAAATTAGCTAGAAATTAGCTACTATCTTGAGGAGGAATTAGCTAGGTGAAAAATGTGGGAAGCATTCCCAACACAAGGACTAGCATGTGCGACCGTGTACAACCTCGTCTAGGGAGATACCCCGGCTTTAGCACAGGGGAGAGAAGCAGAGTCAGAGTAGGGGAGCCTGGAGTGCTAAGCAAAGTTTTGCCATTGAAGGCCTTGATGTGGTGCTATAATAGTTTCATATTGCTGCTCTGACAGCGGAGAACCCTAATTTTCCTGTAATTCTGGAGGTTAAATCTTCAAAACAGGTCTTACTTGGGTTAAAAATAAAAATGTTCCCAGGGCTGTGTTCCTTTCTAGATACTCTGAAGGAGACTCCATTTCTCTACCTTTTCCAGGTTCTAGAAGACACTTGCATTCTTTGTTTTATAGCCCCACCCTCCATCTTCAAAGTCAGCAGTGGAAAGTCTTCCGATTCCTCTGTGACTTCTGCTTCTCTCTGACTCCATTGGGCCCATCGGATAATCCAGGATCAACTTTCTATCTTGGACTAGTAGTATTAGCAGCTTTAATTATTTTTCATGATCACCCTCACATTATTTGTGTTACAAGGTGATCATAAAATCTCCCCCAAATAACTTTAATTTCATCTGTAAACTTACTTCTCTGCAGCTATGCAAGGTTTTCTATGTACTGGTTCTGGAGTTTAGGATGTGAACTTCTTCTGGGAGCAATTGCTCTACTTAGCACAAATTACAGCTCACAATGGCTGTCTAGAGGAGCGCATGGTTAGCTCTGCACTTAGAACCATCACTCTGGGCTGGGGTAGGGAGCTGGCGATGCCTTGTAGAAGCCATCAATAAAGAGCCAGATTAAAAGACCATAGCTGGGATCTTCCCCACTCATAAGAAAGAAAATCTCAACACCAAACAGAAGTGCATAAAACTCCCAGTAGACTGGATCCAAAAAGAAACACCTCAGACACACCATAGTAAAAACATTAGATGTGAATAGCAAGGAACTGACTTTAAATGCTGCAAAATTAGAGAAGGAGCTATACTGAAATGCAAAGAAAATCAGAATCACTACAGACCTCTCCCACAAACCCTCAATGCAACGAGAGCCTGGAACCGCATAATCCAAGCACTGAAGATCAACAACTACCAACCCAGACTGATCTACCCAGTGATGTTAGCATTTACATTAGACGGTGAAACCAAAACCTTCCATGCCAATCAAAAGTCAAAGGAATTCACCATCACTAAACAAGCATCCAAAGAATTCTAAAAGGAATACAATCTGAAGAAAACAAAGTCAAAGAAACACATCAGACAAAAATTACTAGATCAATTTAGTAAACAAAGAAGAGGAACTCAAACAAAAATATAGCAATTCAAGAAAATAGCAGGAAACATGACATACCTTTCTATAATAATTCTAAACATTGACTCAATTCTCCAATCAAAAGAAGAATAGCAGATCTGATCAAAAACAAGATCTATACAATGTTTGCATTCTGTTTTGGGTGATTTTTGAATTGATTAAAGCTTCTACTAATTATGAAATGTCTTTTAAGATATTACCTTTATGTCACAATTGTTGAATAAATAAAAGATTAATCTCTGATCTTAGATAAAAGACTTCAGATATCTACACAAAAAACATACCTTTAAACATAAAGAACCATCAAGAACGTCATAAATGCTGTCAAGCTAACTTATAATACAAAATAGCTCTGTTGCAAAAGTAGAGGAAGAGAAGAGGAGGAGGAGGAAGAGGGAAAAGGAGGAGGAAGAGGAAGATGAAGACGAAGAGGAGGAAGAGGAGGAAGAAGAAGGGGAGGAGGAAGAAGATGATGACAAGGATAACACAAGTATACTGACCCCCTTCACTGTCCTGAACCAAGAGTTCCTTATCCCTTCTCCTGCTGCAGAGAGAAGCACAAAGAAGGAGACTAGACTCTGGAGATGGTTTCCAGGCACCAGGAAGGCGGTTACTTGTCTGCAATTGAACCACAAGGTTCCATTCACAGGGTACTTATTGAAAATGGGAATACCTGCAGGAAACCAGTCTGCAATTTCTCTTGTTACCCATGCAGCTAGGTGAGAACAGCGCAGAAGGGGAGACTTGCGACCTTCACTTGGCGTTAGGGGAGAAAGTCGGTTCTCTGTAATGCTAACAGGCCACTCCCAGCTTCCTGAGAGTTAGAGAAAGGCGGTCCATTTCTCCTAGACCTTCAGTTCAGCATCTATAGGTCCCCACAATTCCCCCTCTCTCATTCTATGTGCAAGCATGATTTTTGCTTTTGTCTGAGCTACCATACCCTGGGTGCTAGAGGCTAAATTTTGAAATAAGCAGGGAACCAGCAAAATGATTATGGAAGCTATTGCCCAGAAAGGGACGAAGCCAGGAAAACCAGTCTGGAAAGGCCCCAGCTATTATTGATTTTTAACTTGTTCTGGATTTTTTGAGAATTGTCAGTGATATTAAAGCAACTTAATCCTTCAAACTGTTCACACCCCAAGTGCTTTATAAACAGCAAATAATCTATGGCAACTCGATTTTTGTAAAATCCCTGTTCTCAACTCCTTCATTTTCTGATTTATTTCCTCCAAAATTACAGCTGTCACATAGTCACCTTATTGAAGACACAAGCCAGCCTGCTAAGTTCTTTCTGGATGCCCACTACAAATAGAAAATAAGAGCTGCAGCCACTGCTATAGCCACAGAATTTAACCATAGAAGATCATCATCACAATTTCGGGAGAGATGACATGAGTTTAACTAATACCAAACTGGACATTATCTCTCTTAGACTGATCAGAGATGCTTACCCAGGGTCCCTCAAGTTCTCTCTGGTTTAATACTTTAACTCCATCTTTATACCAATAGATAGGTTCCAGTCTCTGAGTTGTTACATATCATAGTACAATTTAAATACCCAGCAAAGGACCCCCCCTCTCCGCCACAAAAAAAAAAAGAGGCTTGTACAAGAGGCTTTAGCAACGTAAATAAGAGCCATCATCATTACAAACAAAGACATTGTATTAATCTTCTGTCCACTGTCCTTTAAGTGTTTCTCAATTTTTTGAGAAAGTGTCTTTATTTGTCCCCAGGTGGGAATGGTCAAAGATCTGGTTCTAGCTGTTTTCCGCTGGCCTTTCTCTGGGTTTCAGTTTCCAGGCTGGCAGCCAAATAAAAATAAAAACAAAAAAAGAGAGAGAATTGTCTTAAAAATGAAAACTGGTGGTAAATACTTTTGGAAACCCAATGGTAAAATGGTATTATTTTTCTTAATATGATAAAACCATGTGGTCAGCATTAGCCAAACGGATAACATAAAACAGACCATGAGACAAGACATAAAAACAACAAACAGCATTTTTCAGAGATAATTAAGACCCGGATGGCAAAAAGCAGAATATATTTAGAATATATATATTCTTTGGCAAGTCATGTTAGTATACGAATTGATCCTTGAACATCTCCTAGGCTTCTAGTCTTCAGGGCCTGTAATGAAAATCGGGGAAACAGAGGACACTTTTTTTTTTGGTCAGTTGTGGGGCCTGGGTACTGTCCTTGGACACTTTTTCCTCAAGGCTAGCGCCCTGCTACTTGAGCCACAATGCTACTTCTAGCTTTTTCTGTGTATGTAGTACCGAGGAATGGAACCCAGGGCTTTGCGCATGTGAGGCGAGCATTCTACCAGTAGGTTACACTTCTGGCCCCAGAGGACACTTTTTCTAAATTATAGGGGAAAAAAAAGTTTATAGAAGGGTCTAGCAACCCTCATTCTACACCAAGAGGATTATTGAACTTGTGCAGGGCTTGGATTATGCTAGGAGTTTTTATGACTTGAACAATCTTTTTTACGTATCTAATTTTTTTTTCCGCACTTAAAACATCTTAAAAGTTTTTTTTGAGTCCAATTATGGCTGTAACAGAGAAGCCAATAGTATTACGGGCTTTTATGTAATTTATGAGATTGCCATGTGCTGCTTTTACGGGGCATAACGCCTTTTGACAGTGCATTACCATTATGAAACAATAAACATTAGGAGAGTATTAAGAAGATTGTCTTTTAACAGGGCTATGAAATTAACATAAGGTTCCAGACCTCCCTGCCTGATTTTTGCAGAAGGGATAACTATTTATCCTGGCTGTGTTACCTCTTCCCTCCTTCTGCACACCTGATTAATTTACTTCGTTTTTGTAAAGTACCCATGAACCCACTCCTAGCCAAACCTCTGGGTCTGGCAAGCTGATCTTCCTCAATTACTATGGGAAGCTGGCATGGAGATTGTTTTTGAAGGCCCTGCTGTGAGCTTCCTCAAGCCACCACATTTTAAACTATAAGTATCGATTGGGTTTTAGGCAGGAAGATTTTGGCCAATTTTTCCCAGTCATGAGGAATTAGACATTTGGCCTCTGCCAGTCCTGTGAGAACGCACATAGTGTAAGCTTCTACTTCTCCTTGCTGTGGAGCTACAAGTGGGACACATGGCTGTGCAGAAAGGCATCAGAGAGGTCTGAGAATGGTTAGATTTCCCAACCCCAGAGGAGTCAGAGGAAGACGCTTCATCACTCTCTATGGCTTCAGGTTTTTTTTATGCTCCTTATTATGAGATTGAGAGCCTTTTTATCACATTTTCCTGCCCTTTTCCCCAAGGCTCAAGATTTTTATTCACATCCTTTTGCTCTTTACCACAAGAAATTCTGGCCCTATGTCCTTGCTCTCTAGTGCAAGGTTCAAAACTTTGGGCCACATCCTGTGCTCCTCGTTCTAACACTAAGAGTCTGCAGCTAAATCTCCTTGCTTCTGACCCTGTCCCTGACCCTAACTCTACCACCTTAATTCCTTAACGTACACCCCAACCCCAGCTTACCTCACACTGACCACATAGTATCCTGCATCCTTGGAGGTACATGGCCTTCTTTGATCAAACCTGCTTAAGGTGGGTCCAAGCTTCCAAGCAGTTACATAGCACTTTATCCCCACTCATGGTCTCACACGTGCCTGCTTGGCAGGTGTGTGAGCAGAGGGAAAGCACAGCTGACCATTCGTTCCAATCTCCAGTCTCTCCCCAAGTTAAGGATCAATCATGGTAGGGCTAGGACTCTGAGCAAAACACCTCTCACAACTGCTGTAGGCCATCAGAGCAGCCTGCTACACATGCTCTGATGACTCTGTAAGTAGAAGGCTGGAGATAGATCACCTTGGCATAGTCTTTCCAGGTCTCTGTACCCTCCTCTGTAAAATGAGATAAATCAATGAAGTGAGCTCAATGATGTCTTCCAGCCAGTTCAGTCTGTGAAGATTTGAAAGGTATCCTGGTGGGAAAAACCCACTCCACTTCTACAATATGCAAGTTTCACTTCAGCTTCAGGCTTACTGGTTTTAGTGCTGACATGTAAGATATGCAACAATGTCATGATGAATAAATAAAAGATTAAATGGAACTTGGTGCTCCGTTGTCAATGAATTGGGAAGGGGAGAAGGAGGTTGTGTACAGGGGTATATAGCAGGGCATCTGTAGATAACAGAGTTTAGCAAGGTATATTGGAGCTTTGTAGTCAATGAGTCCAGGATTTTTTCTTCCCTTCCCTTCCCTTCCCTTCCCTTCCCTTCCCTTCCCTTCCCTTCCCTTCCCTTCCCTTCCCTCCCCTCCCCTCCCCTCCCCTCCCCTCCCCTCCCCTCCCCTCCCTTTCCCCCTCTCCTTCCACCTACCCCTTCCCTCTTCCCTTCCCCTTCCTTCTCCCTTTCCCTTTCCTTCCTCTTCCCTTCTTTTTTCTTTTGTTTACTCTCTCTCTTTTTACAGTGGGTTGGTTCAATGCCTTGATTTGATGTAGTGAATTTGTATGCATTTGTAGAAGAGGTGAACATTCTTAATTTTGTCAAAGGAGAAAGACCCAGAGCAATTTTTTTTTTAAGCAGAGGAACATTATGATGAATTTTAGAATATGTAATAGAAGACACTGAGACCGGCATGGAGTGGAGAATGGAACTGTTGCTCATATTCGGGAGAGGAGAAAGGAAGGGCCATAGTGTTGGTGAACAAGAAGGTTCAGGTGTGAGCCACCAGCACCCAGCGGGAGAGAGAATTTTTATAAAGAAAGGAGACAAAAACACCTGGGCTTCCTGTGTGTGCTTGTGCGTTGATTAAGAAATCCTTTGATGGTATATCATGTATTCAGATGTAAGACACCATGGTGAAACTTCTAACAGTTAACACTCAGTGTAAGTAAGAGAGCATGAGGAAGTTAAAACATGTCTGAGTTGGGGTGCAGGTACTAATGAGAGAGGAGTAGGTAGATGGAGAGAGGTGGAGAGGGCAAATAGAGTCATTCATCTTTGTATACATGTGAACGCAGAACAAGGAAACTTAAGACTAGTTTGGTAAAGGGGGAGGGAGGGGGAGGATGGAGGACTATGCTCATCAACATTCACTGTATCCAGAAGTGGATATGTCAAAATGAAACACGTTTGTACAACTAATTGTTGCTGAACAATTCCCCCCCCCCAAAAAAAAACAACCAAAAAACAATCCTTTCATTCGAAACCATAACCAGTTGTATAATTTGCTTAAGAACTCAGACCTGGAACAAAACTACCTGAGTTGAAACCCCATTTCTGCTAGTAAAGGTTGGGCAACTTAGTTGCTTCTAATTGATCATCTGCATAATAAGACTTGCAAGAGCTTTTACCTCCTAAGTTGTTTTAGATAATAAAGGTGAGTGTATGGAAAGTAGTGCCTCATACATAGTAGCTTGTATGATTATAGCTTTCTACTTTGTTCTTTGTGATCAGCTCTTTAGCTGATCAGCTCTATCCAAGTTATGGTTCCTTTTGTATGGAAAGATAATTGTTGCCAAATCAGTTTAGGATCTTCTGATGTTTTTTTTTTACCCTCAGAATCATACTGGGAGTCCTTGTATTGGTCATCATTGCTCTGTGGGACAACCCATACTTGCATTTCTTTTTGGGGTCTCCTCTCCCTTTATTGTGTTATTTTCCTCAAGTTCCTTTGCATTGTTATTTTCTCATCTTGGGATATTAGTGGCTATTTTAATATTATTAATGGCTATTTCCCAGACCACTCAATAGAAACTATCCATTCTTCTTGTCCTACACAAATCAAGGCAGATTTAACTCATTTATTTACTTTACTCTATCTTGCTTTACTCTGTTCATTATGATCTGTTAATTATAAACAGTTCATGTTTTCTTCCTTCATCAGAATGAGCAGAACAGAGTGAATTTTGCCTATTTTTTTTTTTTTTTGCCAGTCCTGGGCTTGAGCTCAGGGCCTGAGCAATGTCCTTGGGCTTTTCTCAAGGCTGGAGCTCTACCACTTGAGCCTCAGCACCACTTCCGGCTTTTTTCTATGTGTGGTACCAAGGAATCGAACCCGGGTCTTCATGCATGCTAGGCAAGCACTTTAACCACTAGACCAAACTCCCAGCCCTAATTTTGCCTATTTTATTGGCTGCTGTCCTCAGAATCTGAAAGTGTCTAGGAAAGAGTAGGGTTTTGTGATCATTGACTTAAACAGGCCTGCTTTGGAGGATAATTCTGTGATAGTATGAAAGGCTGATTTGCTGTGTGGCAGATACTGAAGATAGGGCTGATTGGGCAGTCTTGGTGAGAAATGAACTGAGCGGGAGATCTGGAAGGCCCATGTGGATTTGTTTGTATATACATGAATGAGAAGGTTTAGGTTTCTTGGCTCAGAGCCTTGGCATTAGTGGAACTCTATACCTATAATGATCTCTTTCTGGATTACTCTTTTGGCCTCACATTACTGAAACATGCCAACAGAGACCTTTCCTGCCTCTTTTACATAAAAACAGTTCTTCAGAAACTTGGTGTATCTGACTGATAGAGATATTAAATTCCCTGGGTATTTAACTGTGCATTTGAACACTTAATGGCCCTAAGGCTATTAAAATCTAAACTTTAAGGAGATGAGATTTTGACTCTTCCATTCACTGTTATTGTATTTTAGCACCTGGCATACAGGAAGTGATCAGCAAATATTTATAGAATCAATGTATGGTTTTCCTGTGGTTTCTTTTGTTTTCCTGTTAACTTGTTTTTCTACTTTGATATTGTAATGATGGATCTCCTCCTCCTCCTCCTCTTCCTCCTCCTTCTTCTTCTTCTTCCTCTCCTCCTCCTCCTCCTGCTCCTTCTTTCTTCTTGGCCTGAGCACTGAAAGCTGTTTTCTTTGAATCACTTGTCTGTTTTAGAAGACTGCTCTGCCAGGTGGCACAACTATTTATCTACATGTCAGATGTCTCTCCCTCCTCCCACCACGTTTTTTTGGGGGGGGCTGGTGTAACTTGGAGGCCATCCCTACCTTGTTGTTCCTACCATCTCTTCAGAAATTCAGTTCTTAGAGAAGCTTTTCATAGAGGAAAAGCTGAAGTCTTAAAATCCTACGTCTTCATAAACATAGTCTAAGCCAGTCTCCTAGGACTATATGAGTGTTGAGCGTGAGAATCCAAGCCAACGTTTATTTAGTGCTTGTTGTATGCTGGAAATTGTATAATATACTTGGGAGGATATTTCCAATCTAGACGCATTCCCAAAGGACACATGGGACAGCTGGGAGAGAGACTCACATTCTGAGACAACATCGGGACATGCAGACAGAGATATCTTGGAAACAGATGTGATGTGGGGAAGACAGTTGGCTTTGCAGCCCGAGGGCTAGCCTTAAGATTTCAAAGACTCATTTAGGATGAAAGTACTCAGAAGGATGACCTCATTGGGATAGTAAGGTCCTGAATATTTTTCTAAAGAGTGAAAAGAAGCATAGTTCAAATTGTATTCATAATGGAAAGCAAGGTGGAAATGGGTGGAATATAATGAGCGTTAGAATCCCCATTCCTCTCTGCATACATTCTGAGTCCATTCTGTGCCGGGTGGAACGGGCAGTTCAAAGGTCACAGAACTGACGGCTGTGTTCTCCAGGTGTCAGCAATCTGGTTGTGTGATCCAAAAAGATTCGGCCAAATCTTTCCTGAGCTTCAGATTTTGAATATGGAATAGTCGATGACTGTCAGGTCCAGAACTTGTCCTATGGTTTCACCTTTGGACCTCAAGGCAAGGCTGGATCAGAGCCAGCCAGCCAGGACCAGATGCCAAGTAAAGCCCTATGCTCTGACATTTCCTGTGGGTTTCAGAATTTCCTCATAGCTTGGGATATTCCTTGCTTTCAGGCTACAAAGCTTGACTGGGTGCTTGGCATGTACAGATGTCACCCGAGTTTCCTAGACTTGTGAAGATGGTCTGTAAGTATTTGAGAATTTAGTATTCACTAGGTTTTGACATTCCTTCATTAGGTTCTATGTTTCTTTCTTTTCTTTCCCTCCCTCCCTCCTTTTCTCCTTCCCTTCCTTCTTTCCTTTTTTTGTACAGTCTTGGGCATGAAATTGGAGCCTGGACATGGTCCCTGAGCTGTGTTTAAAGCTGGAACTCTACCACTTGAGCCACAGCTCCACTTTGGTCTTTTTGGTGGTTTACTGTAAGTAAGTCTCACAGACTTGACTGTTCAGGCTTAGATCCTTAGATCTTACCTTTCTAAGTAAATAGGATTACAGGTGTGATTGCACCTAGCTATCCCTCCTTTTTTTTTCTTTTTTAAATGGACACAGAACAGTGCAGCAGCTTCCTCAATGTCATCATAGATATGGGTTCAAATGTGGTTCTTTTCTGCACTTTCCGACTGTAACCATCACTGTCAGGTCTGACCATCAACCATTACTCTCCTCATGGTTACCCAGTACCCAGGGTGTATAAATTAGCCATTTTTGACCTTTCCAAATACCAAATGAATTTTAACACATTTTCATATAAAGCTGACCTTTATTATAATGAAAAAAAGAACAAAGACAATTTGCTAAGAGCCTTGAATTACAATGTACCTTCTATTTACATGTAATTATACTTTTAATATACAGTTTGAATAAGGTTCACTACAAGTAAACTACAAGACATTACAACTGTAGTTATTTTGGAATACTCACAATTGCAATATTACCATGAAAAACACAGAAAACAAATACCTATTTTCAGTTCCTTGGTACCATTACTGGATAAATGATGAAGATCTGGCCACAGAAAGAGAATTAGAAATGTGTATCAAGTTGAAACGCATTTGTAATATAACTAACAGTATTGCTATTACTAAATCCTAAAATATAATTGATCATTTGATCAATAAAAACAATTCAACTTCAATTTATATAGCACCTTTTGTCCAAAGAGGTGAAAGCATTTGTATTTATCTATATTATCTCATTTGTCCCCCAAACACCCCTATGAGGTAGGCAATGGTTGGTATCATAGTCTCCATTTTGTATATGGAGAAACTGAGGCACAGAGAAGTTGAACCTTTTGCTTTAGAATCACAAAATGAAGTCAGTGCTGGAACACAGACACCAACTCTGTGCTGTTCTCTCTATAATCAATGCTTCTCTTTAGATTTAACTGTCCTATTTGAGAATTGAATTCAATACTTCAATTCACCTTTTAAAATTCAAATTTTAAAAATCTGCATTTTTTTCACCCATAAAAATTGATGAAATACTATAGGCAAGAAACAAACACTCTGGGGTAGGTACAAGTCTGGTACTTTACTCTCCAGGAAAGGGCTTAAGGAGTTTTTTGTTTGTTTGTTTGTTTTCCTTTCTTCTTAATTAAAAAAATTATTTAGGCAGTTTCTCTTACTTGACACAAACTTAAGATGCCTTTAGAAGAAACATATTTGGAAGTATACTTCTAGTCATCTACACCATATAGCTTTAGTAGGCATATTATTCATAAGCCAGGTTTATTCCTGAGTTTAAAATGAAAAGAATAGGGCCAGGAGTTTGGCCTAGTGGTAGAGTGCTTACCTCGCATGCACGAAGACCTGGGTTCAATTTCTTGGTACCATATACATAGAAAAACCTGGAAATGGTTCTGTGGCTCAAGTGGTAGAGCGCTAGCCTTGAGAAAGCCCAAGGACAGTGCTCAGGCCCTGAGTTCAAGGCCCAGGACTGGCAGAAAAAATAGCTGAACAATAACTTAGATGTTTAAGATACTCCCTCTCACCAGTATGTACTGTTTACTCCTTAAAAGCCAGAAAGTGGTAGACCAGAAGTAGGAGTAATGTTTTCTAGGGACATAAACAGAGACACAAAGGAGCAGGAAGTCACCTATGTCACCGAGTTCAAATGTTGCTTTTATCCTCATTTCCTTTCAAATATGCCCTCCCCACCCCAAGTGAAAAGTGTAGTTGGAACTCAAATTAGAATCAATAGAGAAGAAGGAAGGAAGGAAGGAAGGAAGGAAGGAAGGAAGGAAGGAAGGAAGGAAGGAAGGAAGGAAGGAAGGAAAGGAAAGGAGGGAGGAAGGGGGAAGGGGGAAGGGGGAAGGGAAGGGAAGGAGACTAATGGCTTATGCCTATAACTCCAGCTACTTAGGAGACAGCATTGGGTAGACTGTGGTTTGAGGCCAGTCTGGGCAAAAAGTTAACAGAACCTACCTCTTAACCAAAAATCCTAGTGTGGTGAATGCTCTTGTCATCCCAGCTACACAAAAGGCCTAGGTAGGAAGATCACAGTCCGAGGTCACTCCAGGGAATGGGAGGGGCACGCCAGACCCTGTCTGAAAAATAACTGAAAAGCAAAAAGGACTGGGGTTGTGGCTCAAGTGATAGGGTACAAGGCCCTGAGTTCAAATTTCAGTACCATAAAAAAAAGGAAGAAGCAGTTGGGAGTTTGCTACACTACTCTATCATCTACTTGTGCTAGTAATTAAAAACTGCCTGGTTTCTCATTCCAAAAAATGATATTGTTTGTCAATTATTCCCAGTGTCTGGCAATTCCACATTTAGATGCTCAAGCATTCTGTTTCCCTGAGCCCTGAGGGAACAGAACAATTTGTGGTAAGGAACATAACTCAAAAGTACCTTTTCCAAGGGACAGAGGAGGGTGGTAGCTACAGGGCCAACGTGTCTTTCCTTAGGTTTATCTTAAAAATGATTGCTCTTAGTAAAAGGGTTTTCCTTCTCAAAATAGCAGGATTTTCTTCATTTTGCTGGGGAAAATCTAACATGCCAGGCTAATGAAGGACAATGGGCTTGTTTCTTGGTGAGAGATGGTATCAGTATTTCTGTACTTGTAAATTTGATTCCTTAGAAAGTTCTTCTCATGGCCACTTATTCATGTTACCATTCTCACAAAAGAGGTAGGGAGTGTGTGGTACACAGGTTCACAAAACTCAGGACAAGTAACAAGACCATCTGCTTTCCCAGGTGGACGTGGGGTCTTATCCAGGTAGCCTGTGAGGCAGGAAAGTTGGAGTTGGACAGAGTTGTAGGGTCAGCCAGGCACGATGGAGAATAGTTCTATGCTGCCTGGTTAGGGTGCCTAGAGGGAAATGTATAATGGTATGTAAATAACATATGTAAATAGTATATTATGTAAATGGTATGCATGTAAATAGTACATATAGGTGATCTAGCAGACAGGAAGGGTTGGGTAGGAAAGAAATCAGAGTGGTGCTAAACAAAGGGACAAGGGAACCACCTGGACAGGAGTAGCCAAAATTAAGCATGAAGAAACAGTGGCTGTACGCTCTCATACCTTAAACGTCCTCCTTAGAAAGACTGGAGCCAGGGAGGGGAAAACTGAAAAGATGTCAAAGCTAACATGAGACTCTTCTGAATTTAGAAAACTATGATTAAGAAATTCTCACTATAAAAACAATGAAGTAAAAAACTCTTTTGCAAATTGGACAATCTGTTCACTTTGTACAAAGACTTTTATGACAATGAGTAAAAGAGCTGTTGTCAGACTGATGATGATGATGATGATGACTTTTATTGCACTTGAGTGAGGAGAGTATTTTTAAACTAATCTGGACCCTCAAGAGACCTGCTACATTTAGAGGGTCATTATTTTTTTGAGGAAAAAAATGCACAATGAAATTCCATTTCCTAGTTTGTAACTAATCTCATTGTGTCCAGCTGTATTTCAAACTTGCCCAGAAAACATAAGGTAGGTTAATACAACACAATTATATAACAGTTAACAATATAAAAACATTTTACTGTTTTCTACCTAACATCTTTAAGTGTGAGGAATGACAACAACCTTTATAATAAATTATACACGAGATAGGACACAATCCAGGACCAATGTGGTTTTGAGAAATACTCCTGTATGTAAGTGGCAAGAAAAGAAAAATCTTTCTGTATAAGGACAAATGAATACCAAATTAGGTACTTTAAAAATAACTACCTTTGTAACAAAACTGAGTTTTTTATTTCTTCTGATATCAAGTAGCTTTACAACTTTTATGTCTCAAAAGAAAAACTTGAAAGACAATAAAATATATTAGAAATATATAGTGGCTAAATGTAAATAGACTTAAAAATGATAAGTAGAATAAAATCATTCTCTTCTGGACCACGATTTTAAGATCTAATTGGATATTTCCAAACAAAGATTCTAATGTACTATAGGGTCTGGACTGATCTGGTCATGTTTAAGTGTTTTCAATTTGTCTAATGCTGCTCTGAGGAATAATGTATACAATATAAAGCAAGAAACTACCACAAGATAAAAGAATTTAGATTTCAATGCAAATAAAGCCACATTTGATAGTGTAGATTCATTTCTATCTTCACACCAGCCACTTACTAATAGCAAACATTACACTTTAACTTTTCCCAATTACACAGTATAATAAGCCTGTCAAAATTTCCAGGAAATAACCAACAGTACCTACTGTGCTTCCCAGCAGTGAGGCTGGCTAGATACCAGAAATCAATACTTTTGGAAGAATGGTATCATGAGAACGCAACGGACTTCACAGTAACTATTATAAGGAGTCTTGGGAAAAACAACAACAACAAAACTCTATGTACTCATTTACAAAATCCCAGTTCAGTGTTGAACTGGAACACTCCAGTGCTGTACACTTCACAAGACTGTTGATTCTGCTATGAATCCTCATTTTTCCAAAAGGGAATAAGACAGATTGCCATGTAAAAACTGGACTCTATTACTGCCGTCTCGGTCACCTGTTGGCCCTGCATCTCCACTCAGGGTTACTTGCTTGTTTGCTTTTGGCAAAATTTCTTCTCCAACAATTATTTGAGAAGCACAAATATTTACATTTCCTTCTTTCTGGTTGAATATGCAAGAGAGTCATGTAAATAACAAAACTAATTTCAACTATTATTGCTTTCAGGCAGGATAAATATAGCCACAAAGTAAAATCTGAATGTACTCGATAAATTAAATGATTTCCCCTTAATTGTTAAATGAAAACTGTTTCTTGTAATTTTGCTTTTCACAAAAATTCATCATTCTAGTAGGATACATATTTTAAGTACATATTAAAACTTAGTTAATTTGGCACCATAAGTGGGCCACTAGATACAGACAGATGTATGTGTACATATGAACATATCATTTATTATTGGATAAGGTTAAAAAATGAAAATTAAGGGGCTGGAAGTCTGGCCTAATAGTAGAGTGCTTGCCTAGCATGCATGAAGACCCAGGTTTGATACCTTGGTACCACATACATAGAAAAGGCTGGAAGTGGTGCTGTGGTTCAAGTGGTAGAGCGCTAGCTTGAGAAAGCCCAAGGACAGTGTTCAGGCCCTGAGTTCAAGGCCCAGAACTGGCAAAAAATAATGAAAATTAAGTTAGGAAAATATAGCAACATTCTTAGTTCTCTGTATTGACTTCCTAGTGTAAACTTAGTACCTAATTAGAATTTACTCTGGGATTATGAGGGCAGAAAAACCAGTGACTAACTTTTCACCCACAAACAATATTGGTATTTTTAAAAGCCTTAATAGACTTATTGATTTAGTTTAGATACTGACATGAAAAAAATATATGTAGCCAATATACATAAGGTTTACTTTCTTGTAGAATTTTTCACATCAGTTTTTATTTCACATATAACAGGTATACTTTTCTGATAACACTATTTTTGGAAATGCTAAAAGCAACCTGAGAAACACTTTTAAAACATCTGAACAAAAACAAAGTTATTTCTGACTGAGATAGATGTGAAGTTCTGATTTATAGAATGGGAATATTTTCGTAAATGGCAGATCCTTTGCACAACTACTTAAAGCTAATAATAATGAAAAATTTAAAAATAAAAAAAGTCCCAATATTTTATCATTTTATGTAATTTTATATAATGTAGGTTATTATTATTGAATGCATACTATGGTTTCAATGGTGAATTTAAAGAATACAGTAAATTCTGTTTTTGATAAATACCTTTCCTATATTTAACAATCAGATCAAAATGAAATTTTTAAAGAGTTACAGAATTCTGTCTATCTCATATATACATATGGTGCATTTGTGTGTGTGTGTGTGTGTGTGTGTGTGTGTACAGATTTTAAATCAAAACAGATGCAGGTTATAAAAAGCTGATATTAAACTCAAAATAATGACATATCAAGTCTTTAACAACACATCCAATGCTATAAAGAACAGAGGTGCTTTCTTCAAGTTTACTCTGCTCTCCTTCTACCTTGAACACTACTATTTCTTCTTTTGGAATTGTTGCTGGAGGGTTTATAGTTCTTTTTCAAGAACACAGTATTTTCTATTACAATTTATTCATACTATTGGTTCTCAAATAGGAGAGATATTTTAGTGCATATTTTGCAACTCAAGTGCATAATCTACATTTGAAACCTTCAGGTGGAAATTCTGATTATGAGAGTTTAAGATGCCATGCTCAGTTCTCATGAACTGCTCTCTAATGGAAAGGTTTTGTACTTTAGATAGCATGCCTACTTTCCTGGTTGTAAGGAAAAGTTCTGATTGAAATGAGAAACTGTCTGGTTGTAAGGCGTCCACGGAGGAGGACAGTGCCAGCCATGCAAATGGGTTGGTGAGCAATGTGACCTAATTATCACACATAGTAAGGGAACTTGTGACCTGAGAGGTTGTTGGGTCAAATTCATTAAGACCAAGCAGTAAGAACCAGCAGGCAAATCAGTGCTTCTAAAAACATCTCGACTCAGAAGGGAAGTACTATGCCCTTTCCTGATAAACTCCTCTCAGAGGATCCACAGGCATCTCCCCATTACTTCTAATCAATAGTTATTGTGCTTATGCACATGACATCTTCACCAGGGAGATGAAGCTGATTGAAAAATAATGATGATCAACCAGCTCACCCCAAGAGTTCATTTTTGTCTCAGAAGTGCAATACAGAGCAGACACAAACCTTATACACATACAGGAAGGGAACGGTGTGCCGACAAGCTGGGCTCTGCCACTTACAAGACATTTCCCCCTCCCAGTTGGTGAGGAGAGGAACCAGCAAGATTATTCTTCATCAAAGTCACAGATGCTACAGTGGGAGAGGACAAGGACCTCACTTTGTTTTTCTTATCAGTATAGGAAATACTCTTCATGGGCAAACAGTGGACTACAGAAGTCATTCCTGTTTTTTGTTGCTTTTTTTTTTTTAAAGAGTAAAGTTTAACGATAAGTATGATGCTCTTAGGAGGTACATCATTCATTAGTCACATTTTGTTCTATTTTTATCATTTCAAATACTTCAATATTACCTACTACAACCACTGAAGATGGTTATTTATGCCTTCTGCACTTGTACTCCCAGTGGTTCAGGTATTTTGAACCTGTCGTTCCCAGTACCATTTGAAAAACTGAGTCTTAAAAACCTTCAGTGTTTTAAACACATGTTAAAAAAAAGAATAAGAGCTACTTTTAATTATGTAGCTTATGTGCTTCATGATAGCTTTTCAAAATGAGAATGTAAATCATTGTATATAAACTCAAAATAGGTGATACAGAATATTTTCTGGCATTTTCTAGAAATAAAGCATTCAACATAAAACATCTTACAATGAAAATATAAGAAAATAAATGTTTACATGTTCATATGAGATTACCTTAGGGCAGCAGAAGTCCATATAACTGGTGCAAGCAGTAGAGACCATTGAAACCCACATTTCTGTCCACAGCCCTTCTGGGAAGGCGCCACAGCTACTGCCATATGTGTGGTGGGTATCCCAACATCATGATTAAGGCTCTCTAGTTTGAAGGAATGAACTCTAGTCTTACACAAGTACAGAAGTACCACAATCTTCGGTGAAAACACTGAAACATTCTAGAAAGTTTCCAAACATTGGGCTAAGGGCCTGAGGGACAGGGTTTGACTAGAAAAAGAAAACAAAGTAAGAGTAACTTCAAGTACTTTGGGGGAAAGGATGCTGATGCACAGTGCCAAAATAAGGAGGAGCAGAGTCCTAAGAGACTCCAGGAACATCCTTCCCTTCTCCCCCACAACCTTATTCCCACGCAATCGAGATTCCTAGGAGCCAAAATGGCGGCTCTGGGAGGAAGATGAGCAAGTTGGATGGGAACCAGGAAGTACAGTTTCTCACCATTTGAACACACCTATGCCAGTGCCAAGCCCTGTGGAAGATTGCCCTCGGAATGAACCATAGACATTGGAAGTTTGGAAAATGGAAAATGCCATCTATTTTCAATTAGGAGCAGGGAAGAATGAAGAGTGGAAGAACCTGGTTCCTTCGAATGGCAGTATTTCAGGCAGATGGCGATATAGGTTTCCTTGGAGATCTGCTCTCCAGACCGGTGTGATGAAACCGGATAGCTGGAATCTTGTGCGGTGAGTAAAGGTGATTGAGGAAGTTTTGAGGTGTGCTAGGAGGGCTAGTCCCTGGGGGCAAGTAGATCCGTACCTCACTGTCCCAGAAACTGGGACAGCAGTGTTGGCATCCACAACTGCCTTCAGTTTACTACAGCAGCATATGAACGATAGGCTGGGGTCACGTCTGTCTCCCACAGAAAAACTGGAGCTGGAGACGTGCTATGGCCTGCTAGAGCCTGGTGATGTCTCTGCATTGCTGCAGATCCCCAATGCTCTCATAGTCGTTTTCCTTGGGGACTGGGCCATGGGGACCATTGGTCTCTGGGGGGGCTCTTTCTTCCTCTCTGTTGAGAGTGTGGATTGCTTCATAGTCTGGCTCTGGCTCCTCACTGGGTCTCCTCGCTGGTGGAAATGTGCTGATGCTATTCCCAGTTTTCTCAAAGTCTTTAACAGTAGCATACAGGTCATTACAGGAGGAGGGCGACCTCTGAGGGGCTTCTTTAATGGAGCTGTAGGTGCACTCTGGTGCTTTCAGCGACTGCCCAGATTTATGCATTGATTGTCCAGGTTTATTCACTGAGGAGTACATGGCTGAGATCTAGGAAGCAAAAGGAGACCTGTGAACCTTGTCCCTGTTTTGGTGATAAGATACATACATAGCACTTATGGGCTTTAAGATTTGCATTTGTTATCTACATCCATCATTGAATATATTACTAGAGACCGATGAAGACATTATTCATTACTGTTTTTTTTTCTTTCTTTCTTTTTTGTGGGTCATGGGACTTGAACTCTGGTCCAGGGTGCTGTCCCTGAGCTCTTCAGCTCAAGGCTAGTGCTCTATCACTTCAAACCACAGCACTACTTCCATTTTTCTGGTGGTTACTTGGAGGTAAGAGTCTTATGTTCTTCAGTGCCCGGGCTGGCTTTGAACAAGATCTCAGCCTCCTGAGTAGCTAGGATTACAGGCATGGGCCACTGCGCCCACTTCTATTCTTTACTTTGTATGCAGATCAACCCATTCATTCAATTCCTTATGAAGCACATTTTTTTTTTTTTTTGCCAGTCCTGGGCTTAATCTCAGGGCCTGAGCACTGTCCTTGGATTTTTTTCAAGGCTAGAACTCTACCACTTGAGCCTCAGTACCACTTCTGGCTTTTTCTAAGTATGTGGTACCAAGGAATTGAACCTGGGACTTCGTGCATGCTAGGCATGCACTCTACCACTAGGCCAAACTCCAGGCCCCATGAAGCATGTTTTATGGGACCCAGGACAGCTGGAGGAGTGGTGCTCAGAAGTGCAGCACCTGCGTTATTCAAGTTCCATGTTGGGACGACATTTCTGGCTTCAAAATCTGATCCTCTGACCTCAGCCTCCTAAGTAGCTGGGATTACAGGTATGTACCACCCCTGCCCCCTTGGCCATTGTTTGGGTTTTGGGACAGGATCTCACTGTTTTGCCTAGGCTAATTCTGAAACCACTATGTAGCCTATGTTAGCTTTGAACTGGGGATCTTCTTTCATCCCTAAATAGGCTAGGCTTACAGGTATGTGCCACCATCATTGGCTCAAGAAAAAATCATTTTTTAAAAAATTGTTGGAATAATGTATAGAGGGATTACAGTTACATTTGTCAGGTAGTGGGTACATTACTTCTCACATATTGATACCCCTTCTCATGTTTTTGTTCCCATATCCCTCTCCCCACCCTCTCCCAATCATCTTGTTTTCCCCCCTTCCCTTTCCTATTTCAAATAAACAAATAAACATATATACAATATACCAGGTAACAAAGTCAGAAACAGTAATAAGAAATTAACCAAAGGGCAACAAAAGAGAAGAGAAATAACATAGTACATTAAGAACAACAGTCACTCAAGGTAAAGCTCTTGTTTCCATATCCTAGAGATCCTTTCAGTTAGTCTCATCCTATATGACCTTATATATCTAGGCTTTGAACTATTGTAATCCTCTGCTAGGAGAGTCCTAGATGTGTACTAATTATTACAAATGAGGGAAACCATTGAGCCTATGTTCCTTTGGGCCTGGCTTACTTCACTTAATATGATGAAAAAAATCATTTTTATGTGTAACTCAGTCAACTCAAATGAATTTGAAGTCCACTTATGGTTGCTTCATCCCATAACAAGAGCTGGATCTTTGCCAAGAATACATTCACAGCATTGCTAACATACCACATATAATCTCTAGTATCAAGCAGGATTTTTTAGGTAATGATAGATTAAATGTACCAACTAAGAGATAGTTGGGGAGCTTTATTTTACTGTTAGAACTCATGATTGCAAACAAAATATATCCTCTATTTTCCTTGTATTTTTAAAAAACCATAGTGATTAATTCATTCTAAAACCGAGGAAATAAATAAACATGTTTCCTAACAGATGCCTGGCTCCCCAAGTGTGGAGGGGCATTCTCCTGCTTTCCCAGATCTCACATACTGTGGGTGAGGTTTCCAGCTGGCCTAGAAGCTTCCAAAGATGGGTGGCCTGCTGTGTGTTAACTGGTCATTTGCATGAGAAGTTTTCACTCCCAGACTGTGGCTCAGTTCTGCTAAGGCAGTGACAGAGAAAGTGCCTTTGGAAAACTCTTACCAGGTGGTCCTGACTGTTGTAATGAATAGGAAGTTTACATTCTCATGTTACAGGTCCCAATTGAAGAGGCACTCTCAGGCTAAGAATGATCATTTTATGAATTTAGAAAGAATAAAAGGAAATGTGTTGTTTTACATAGTGAGATATGAAAAGATGAACTTTATCATCTAAAAGGTAGCACAGTGAAAAACATAGACCCATTATAAAGGAATGAACCATGCAGAACAGTGACCAGGGAAGCAGCCTGCCCTTGAAGGGGGAGGTCAAGGGCAACAGAGACATCTGTACTTAGATGGTAAGATGCTAAGTGGCTCTTCCACACGCAGTTTCTCTTCTCAACTTCCTTCCCATTGTTTCCCACCAATAATGACCACTAGTCTTTGTAAGAGTTCCTACTGTTTACAATTTTAGGCTTGAAAATTTATTTGCAATTTAAAACTTACTCTTGGAATGAGCTCCACATCAGAGGACATCATTGGACCGACTGACCAACCTCCTTCCCTCCCTCCCTCCCTTCCTTCTTTCTGAGCTCTTCAGCTCAAGTCTAGTGATCTACCATTTGGGTCACGACACCACTTCTGGTTTTCTGATAGTTAATTGGAGATAAGAGTCTCATGAACTTGTGCCTGGACAATCTTCAGATCCAGCCTCCTGAGTAGCTAGGATTACAGGTGTGAACCTCTGGTGCCTAGCTCCTCCCCCGCCCCCCCTCAGTCTGTCTCTCACTTTCAAAGCTGCTCAAACCTTCTAATAACCCTTGGGAATGTTTTCTGTGAGTATTTCTAGCTTATTTCTAATATGCAGACAGGCTTCTCTTCAAGCCTCTTGGCCATTTTGCTTTTCTGTTTTTTTGTTTAAATTTTCTTCTCATTTGAACATTATTACTCATTCTGCATATTGTTATGATATTTTCATAAATTATTCTTTGTCTTTTTCCATTCCTTTCATTTTTATCTTTTCTTCATCATTCTTGTAAGCCAAAACAGTCATATTTAAAGCGTAGATCTCTGTTTTAGTCTGGGCTATCTAACACTGTAAGAATGCAAAAACAAATGATTTCTAGGCTTCTTCCTTCCCACTACCCCTATCTTCCTAACCTGAATGGTTGGAAACTGCAGTTCTTTATTTCATATTCAAACTTTTTATCAGTATCACTAGGCACTATATTCACAACCGCATTCAAGTATACTGGACTTAGAATTTATTTGAAAGGATCATTGCCAAGATTTCTTTTATATCCTTCCCTGTGTTAAAACCCCAAACAGTTCTTCTGGCTGTAGAAAGCTGACTTGAAGGAGCTGCCTTGGGAACTGGGAAGGACACTGTTCTCCTGTGAGGCCCAGCTGAACTTAGGTGCTTGTGACACAGTGAGAGGTACATTTAAAGAGACTTGGCTAAGGACAACAGCTGGGACAGTAAGGGATAGGAGGAACAAAGAATGACTTCTAACATCTTGGAGCAAGAAAGAATACGTGGCAGGTCCATTCCCAGGGAAAGGCAGCATGTAGGGGGTTAAGAGGTATCATCTTTAAAGTAGCAAAATGTTCCTTAAATTTTAACGCAGGAGATTGTCTTCATATTTTAACAGTTCACTAACGCAGATGAAGATGTACACTGATTTTACACAGGGAATGCTAGCATGTTCTAGTGAATGATTCTAGATCATTTAAAACATTCATTTGTCTGCCTGAGCCCAGCTCCACACATAGCACACATATGGTTTTCACATACACATACACATACACATACACACATACTATAACTTTTAGTTTTTCTTAATAGTCTAGTGAATTTTTAGCTGTGATTCTTGAGAACACAAGATCTGTTTTTGTTGGCTACAATATCTGATCGATCATAGCTTTGGCTTAAATTATACTTCCTAAAGGTACCTGCTCTTTGCACCTGAAAGTCCCCATAGAAACCTTCTTCTTACAGCCGGGTGCAGTGGCTCACATCTGTAACTTTTGCTACTCAGGAGGCTAAGATCTGAGGGTCACAGTTCAAAGCCAGCCTAAGCACAAAAACACAAAAACCCCTGAGATTCCTTATCTTCAATTGCCTACCAGAAAACCAGAAGTGCGCTATGACTCAAGTGGTAGAGTGCTAGCCTTGCACTGAAGAGCTCAGGGACAGTGCCCAGGCCCAGAGTGATGGACAAACAAAAACAAAGAAAGAAAGAAAGAAAGAATTTGATCCCAAGTGGGATTAAATTCTCTACACCTACTTGTCCCAGTGCTTGGAATTTTCTAGCTCACTGTTGACTTCCAATGCTCCTGTACTGAAAAAAATTTCCATCTCCTTATCTTTTCTTACTATGTATGCTGGACCTTTCCTTCTTAGCCAGTGTCAGGTCCTTTGCTGACTAGTTCATCCTTATGCTTTGGCTTACTGTCTGCTAATCACCCTCTCCACATATAGTGAGTGACAAGTTCCAAACCTTGACCTTCAAATTGTGCTGAAATAAGTATTGCAGCTCTTTCAGACCAAAGGAAACATCACAGTACATTTATCCCAAGGGAGGCATTCTATTTCCATATCATGAGCTGGTTATTTCAAAAGAAACAATACTTACCTCCTCTTCTGTGAGAGTTGGGTCTTCTTCCCGTGACTTGTATGACAAGGAGCTGTATCTCTGTCGGTCAAACATACAGAGTAAGTCATTTGAAGCCAATAATCCAGCCTGTCTTTAACATGTCTCCATGTATCAGTCTATAAACTGTTTTCAGGGGGCTGGGAGTTTGGCCTAGTGGTAGAGTGCTTGCCTAGCATTCGCGAAGACCCGGGTTCAATTCCTTGGTACCACATACTTAGAAAAAGCCAGAAATGGTGCTGAGGCTCAAGTGGTAGAGTTCTAGCCTTGAGAAAAATCCAAGGACAGTGCTCAGGCCCTGAGATTAAGCCCAGGACTGGCAAAAAAAAAAAAAAAAAAAGAAAGAAAACAAAAACTGTCTTCAAACTTGGTACCAATGTTTCACATGCATAATCCTACCTACTCAGGAAGCTGAGGACTGTGATCTGAAGATAGACTGGGCAGGAAAAGTCCAAGATACTTCTTACCTTCAGTTAACTACCAAAAAGCTGGAGGTAGACCAGTTGTAGAGCACCAGACTTGAGCACAAAAAAAGCTACGGGCCCGAGTACAAGCCTTAAAATTGACTCTGTCTCTCTGTCTCTGTCTCTGTCTCTGTCTGTCTCCCTCCCTCCCTCTCTCTCTCTCTCTCTCTCTCTCTCTCTCTCTCTCTCTCTCTCTCTCTCTGTCTCTCTGTCTCTGTCTCTGTCTCTGTCTCTGTCTCTGTCTCTGTCTCTCTCTCTCTCACACACACACACACACACACACACACACACACACACACACACACAGAGGCAAAAACATTTTCAGATTGTCATGGAATACAAAATAATTATGTGAGATGTCTGAGAAACAAACACACGTATTCTATGTACGTATGATGTTTTTGGCTACCTTGGCAGCATTACATAGAAATGTCTTCATATTTTACATTTACATCTTCAGGTACAGATAAACAAAACTTTTTAGATTACTGTTTAACCTTCTGTCACTGAGGAACTGATAACTTGTGGAGAACTGATGATGGGAAAGGTTTTTCTTTTCAAATCAAATACATACACACATTGCATGTCTATAGTTACTAATTATCAGAAAGGTTTTGGAAACTCTTTGAAATAAACAGGGAATCAATTGTCATGTGGGGCTTTCTCCAACTCACTTCCCAATACTTTGGCTCTTAGCTTCCTAGCTATCTCACTTAACACATTTCTTGTCTCAGTTTTTGGTGATGTGAACAAAGGTGTATTCTTCCAAACCTTGTCCTCCAGTTCCTCTTCTGCCTTTTCCCCCACGGATGGTGCCACGGCACACGGATCTCATTCTCTCACTTGTATCCAGACCTGTACCCACCTCAAATCCACAGCCCTCTACCAACACAGTTCCCAGAAACCTCTTTCAGAATACTAGTCATTATTCAGGCTTTTTATTTCTATAACCCAATTCCAATAGTCTTTCACCACTGGTCACATCCAGCCATTTTTTTTCTTTCTTTTTATTTTTGGTCTTGGGACTTGAACTCAGGGCCTGAGTGCTGTCCCTGAACTCTTCAGCTCAAGGCTAGTGCTCTATCACTTTGAACCATAGCACCACTTCTATATTTCTGGTGGTTAATTGGAGGTAAGAGTCTCACACACTTTTCCCCCTGGGTTGGCTCTGCACCTCAGTCCTCAGATCTCAGCCTCCTGAGTAGCTAGGATTCCAGGTGTGAGTCACCAGCTCCTGGCCCAGCTATCTTTTCTATCTTTCCCATTCTCCTTGGTATCTTTCTGCTCTGTATCACCAAGCTTATGGGGAGTGTAGAGAGAATAGTTCTCCTTCCTCCTTTTCCTTTCTCTTTCTCTCTCTCTCTCTCTCTCTCTCTCTCTCTCTCTCTCTCTCTCTCTCTATCTCTTTCTCCTTCCTTCCTTCCTTCCTTCCTTCCTTCCTTCCTTCCTTCCTTCCTTCCTTCCTTCCTTCCTTCCTTCCTTCCTTTCTCTTTTGCCAGTCCTAGGGCTTGAATTCAGGACCTGGGCACTGTCCTAGAGCCTTCTCAAGGCTATAGCTCTACTAATTGAGCCACAGCACCACTTCCTGCTTTTCCTGTGTATGTGGTACTGAGGAACCCAGGGCTTGGTGCATGCTAGGCAAGCACTCTACCACTAGGCCACTCTCCCAGCCCACCCTTTTATTCTGTAGTTTGGAAGAGGAAAAAAGCCTAAAAGGAGTTTGGGGAAAGTTACCTGAGCTATCATTTAAGTATGATTATAGGTTTTGTTATCTTTCTATATGCGAGGTGACAAACACCAGACTTCATTTTGCAGTTTATGAGCATGATCATGAGCACTTTTACTGGTGATGTCAACAGCTGACATGGAAAGCTGAAACACAGCCACAGAACAGACTTCCTTATGGGAATCAGCATAAGCAGGGCTTTTCTCACCTTGAATTCCAAAAGTATGGTGAGGTTACAACTGGGTGACCAATGCTGTTCTTCCTACCAGAATCTGGACTCAAGGGGGACTTTGTGTGTGTGTGTGTGTGTGTGTGTAGAACAAAAATCAGGTCCTAGTTGCTTATAGCACACTGGGCCTAGCGAAATCCTGAGGAGATCTGACAACTAGAGAAGCAAAGTTGATTATGGCTGGGCTATCCAATTACACATATTCGTAGAAAGCCGTGGATTGCATGTACATTTTAGAGCTTTGCTGAATGTATAAACTTTAGAGCTGTATGTTATTGTTTAACATACAAAGCTCTTCACTGGTTTCTACGAAAACATACACAATTGGCTGTAATCAGACACACATGCATGTTGGCTCTCTCTGTATACACCACAATGATTTGATTTCTGGGACCTGGAAGGGTCAAGGCCACTACAGTGCTTGCAACAGCAATAAGCAGAAAAGATAAACCATGTGGCCAAGTGTAGTCTCTTTCTATCATTTGTAGTCTTTGGTGTATGTAAAACTAATAGCTGGTCTTAATTAGACCAGCTAGGATGTAGGAACTGGAAAATACCCAAGTAAGGTGATGAGAGAGAACTATTTTTATAAACACGAGTTCTCAGTCTTCTATTACTTGGGGCGGGGGGGGGGGGGGAGAAAGCCAAACACAGCTTATATTAAAACAGCTTTCATCACTCAACAAACTCCTTGGCAGGATAAAAGCTCTGGAAAGCGGAAGCGCACAGCCTACCTTATTGGTTTCGCTGGTCCCAGGTGAAGCCTGCTCTTCTGCCCCTCCCTCCTCCTCCTCCTTGTCCTGCAGGGTCTCATTCTCATCCAGGAGTTTCACAGGAACAGGTGGCGGGGCCTCCTCCTCCTCCGCCTCACATGAAGTCTCAAGCACACTCTCAGCATTGGTACTCTGGCGACACTTTTTGTTCCTGTCTACTGAGGCGTACTCAGCAAACTCTGCTTTGCCTTCAGATGGAGGCCCAGGAAGATCTTTCAGTGCACAAATAGACTTGGACTTGCCTTGGCCTTTGTCTAGGTGTGCAGCCGTGGCCACCTCCTTGATCTCCTTCACCGTCTCATACAAGCAGTCCTCCACTATGTTTTCCTGGGACGAACTGTCCTTCAGCACCTCATAAGGCCCTTCCACGCCTGGCCCCTGCTCACTGTCCACGCTTCTTGTGGTGAGCATGTCCACTGAGCTCTCAGGGGGAATGCTGGGTAGCTCCCGGCTCTGATGACACTTGGGCTTCCCTGTGCTGTCCTGTGAGTCAAGCAGATCTGAAGCTGAGGTCTGGACTTCCTCGTAATGTTGCATGCAGGTCAGGGTGCTGCTGTCCTCTGAAAGAACTGGAAGAGCAGAAGAGCATTCCTTCAACAAGGAGCTCAGCCCATCAGATAACCTAACATTAGGTTACATCTCCAAGACACTTGCTTTCATATGACACATTTTGAAGTCATTTGGTATTCTCATATTTTAATCATATTTTATTTTTTAATGTTTTTTATTTCTTTCTGGTATTGGGGTTTGAACTCAGGGCTTTCTTGATTGGCTGGTGCTCTACTACTTGAACCACATCTCTAGCTCAGCTTTTTGCTACTTTGGAGATGGAATCTTTTGGACTTTTCTTCTTCAAGCTTGCTTCAAACCATGATCTAGATATCAGCCATTGGTTCCAGACTTCGATCACAATTTAAATAGAAACCACCTATTGCATCTTTCTCAGTACAAAATTTAATAAGTGGTCTGGCTATACTTTGATTCAATATTTCTTATTATTACTCTTAGTAAGCCTGATGTAAGCAATGTTCTGTGAGAGAGGATGAAAGTGATGATGGATGGGGCCAAATTGTAGGAGGCTGGACATGAAAAAAGGATGGCCATCTATCCTCACAGTTCACTTTTTGGAAGCAACAGGGTAAAAATACATATGTAAGACAGCATCACAAAGCTATGCTTTTTCAAAGTCCCCTCCCCCATCTCATCCCTGCTCTCTGAATCTCTATCAAATTAGTATGTTCAAATGTGAAATTCTTCTACTCAGGATATAGAGAATGAATTGAGGCCAGCAAAAGTTAGTAAGACTTCATCTCAAAACCAAGCCAGGACTTGGGCACTGATAGCATTGCAGTTCTAGCAAATCAGGAGGCTGAGACCTGAGAATCACTGTACGAAGCCAGCCTGGACTGAAAAGTCTTTGAGATTCTTATCTCCAACTAGCCACCAAAAAGTCTGAAATGGAGGTATGTGTAAAGTGGCAGGGCACCAGCTTTCAGCAAAAGAGCTAAGGGACAAAGTCAAGGCACTGAGTTCAAGTCTCAGCGCCAAAAAAACAAAATAAAACAGAACAACAAGCCAGGAATGGCACATAGACTTGCAATTCCAGCTATTCAGGAAGCAGAAATTAGGGGGCCATGATTTGAGGCATAGGCAAAAGGATGAGACCCTATCAAACTAAAGCTAAAGAACTGGGATGTGTGGCTCAAGTAGCAGAATGCTTGCCTAGGAAGTGCAAGGCCTTGAGTTCAGTCCCCATTACTACCAAATATGAACAAATAAAGACACATGTCAAACTGAACAGAAATGGTGCCAAGTGAAGTCATTCTTTTGTCAATGGTTGTTATAGAATGCCTACTGAGTTTCAGGAAGAGCCTGAGGCAGGTGAAGAAGTCTCAATGAGCAGAATAGAAACCTGCTGCTATAGTACCCAAAGAAGTAGTTATATTCTTTACATTACTGTCTCGCATATTTGTGGGGAAGGGTGCTGGAAATAGTGGGGCACACGGGAAAAATATCGGATCCCTCAACCCTCTGAATTTAGTTACCACCACTCCGCATTTAAACACTATCACCCTCATCCTGGGGAAAGCCTTCTGCCCTGGAGTTCTGATTGTGTCATGGGGGTCAGAAAATCAGCACTGGTATTAGAGAACTTGGGGATGAATTCTGACTACCTCAGTTTTCTTACCAGCAAATGACAGGGAGACATTGCGGGGTGTGTGTGTGTGTGTGTGTGTGTAGAAAAGGAACCCCCAGAGGATAAATGAGGCAGAGCCTAGAAGGACCAGTGAAATAAACCATAAATGACTGCTTCCTGAACACAGAAGGTGAGGACAGAGGGCTGAGGAGACAACAGAGCATGCTGTGGTGGCCCTAAGTCTTTCTACCCTTCTGGGAACTGGGGTTTGTCCATAAGCTCATTGCCAAGTGACCGTATGTATGTATGAAGGGAGGGAAGGACACCCTCCCAGGGCACTTCCAGTTTCATTGCTAAGTGATTCCTTCCTGTCTGCACACCCTGTTTCCACTCAGGGGGAAGTGTATCATAAGCTGTAAACCACAAAGCAAATGTAATTGCCGCTTCTGTGAGTGAGCACAAAGCGCGTGTGAAGAGGCTGGGATGTAGAGTACTCTGAGCACAGGCCCAAGACTCCAACTGCCTGGTTCACTGGTTCACGACTGGTGGCTCATGCCTATAACTCTACCTACTCAGGAGGCTGAGGTCTGGGCACTGTGGTCAAAAGCTGGCCTGGGGAAGGAAAGTCCATGAGATTCTTATGTCCAATAAAAACTACCAAAAAGAGGTGGATGTGGAAGTGTGGCTCAAGTGGTAGAGTACTAGCCTTGTGTTCAAAAGCTCAGAGATAGCACTGCGGCCCTGAATTTAAGATCCAGGCCCAGCAAAACAAAAAGCAAGCAAACAAAAAAATCCTCCCCCAAACTAACTTCCAGATCCTGGAGCTCAGTGACTGTAAGTTCTTGGTGAAATTATTCACCTCTCTGTGACTGGCAGAGGGGATAACCAGTCCCCTTTGCTATTGCCAGAGGGAGGTCTGCAGATGGATCAGGGGTCAGCTGACTGTGAGGAGAGAGAAGAGAATACTGGACCTTCAAGATGGCAAAAAGGAAATGACATGTTTGTTATAAGTGAAAGAGGGAGTGAGTGAGGCAGAAAGAAATGTGACGATGGAGGTAGGAGGTAAAAATATTACCATGGATAATGGCAATCTTTCTGGGTTGGGGTGAATGACTTAACACACATATAAATCTTAGAGCAATGGCTGGAATGCAGGAGCCAATTATTAGATATTTATCCACATACATGAATATCTACACGCTTTCCGATTTCTGAGCTACATTTTAAAAGAGCACTTGTGCGGGTGATGAGGCCAGGTGGGAAGTTGGTATTTTTGCAGCACTTACTGTCACCATTCGTGAGCATTCCATTCTGCTCACTGCTTGCAAGGGGGTCCGTTACGAGGCTGGTTGCGGAACGGCTGAACATCTCCTTGTCTGATGGCTGCAAAAACAAACAATCCACAGTGCTGAGAAGCTAAGAAATATAGCAAAAAATAGTACACACACTTAAGGGCTCACACAGCCCCCCAACCTCATGATTTGACGGTGTGTCCCAAGAATCTCAGAGAAACCAGCCATCTCCCTACTTGATGATCATCAAATGAGAACCTATCTCTGATCAAGCCAGGGAGGAGAACCAGAAGTTACAGTACAAGTCAAACTGAATAACAGGTGTGACACACATGGTCAAGTGTCACTCACTGTCACCTTAAGAGAAAAGACTTAAAACTGGTAAAGCTCAGACCATGCCCCGGGTTTCACTGATTTCTGAGACTTTGGAACCATCATGCCACCATGGTTCATAAAAAAATATTCTACATAGCTTTGCAAACTTTTCCCAAACACGCATGGGACACTTGGAGGGATGGCATACCCAGCTTGTTTCTTGATGGCTATATGGTGTTGACACTGCCTGGAATAATTTGCCAGGTGAAGTTATCACTAAGCCTAGGCAGAATTGTGCTTTTCTCAATGTAGTTCTTTAAATGCCCAACGGACTCCAGATTGCAGCCAGATCGAATTAGTGTATGATTCCCCCCCCCCCATCCTTGTCAGGACTTAAAAATTCTGAAGATAGGAACATGTCAGCTGGTTGGATTTCCTGTTCCATATTCGGACTCATCCAAACTTCCTTTTTTGTACCCTAGTGACTCACCTAGTGTGTGCCTGACCTTGCAAAATGATGTTCTATGTAGGAGTCATTGTTGCTGACACTAGTGAAGATAAGGTCACATTAGGATAGGGTAGTCCAATATGTCTGGTATCTTTATAAACCAAGGGACAAGTTTGTTTAAAAAGGGGAAAGTTAGACTCCCGGAGGGAAGTCCATGTAGAGGGAGACAGCCATGGGAGGGCAGAGGCAGAGACAGGAATGATGCATCCATAGAGAAGGAAGGTCAAAGGATATAGCAAACTCTCAGAAAGCAGGAGGGCCTGGGGCCTAACGCCTTGGTTTTTGGCTTTTGCCTTCCACAACAGAGAATACAACTGCTATTGAATCCACTTGTTTGCCCTCCCAGACTCACGCAGGCAAAATAGAAGCATCCTTATGGTATGTGGGTGCCAGTATAGGCACCCCCATTTCAGAAGCCCTCAGTTGACCTGGCCAACTACAAGATCTGCAAGCCAGAGTGACACCAATGGACAGAAGGTCACATTCACTTCTGCCCATTTCAGTCAGATAATTAGTGGTGACTCACTTGGATGTGTGGCTTTTAAAGCACATAGACAGAGGTCAGACAGAAAGACAGGCAGACAGACACAGGCTCACCACATTCATTAGATTCTCATGGTCTCCACTGTGCAGCCTTGGTTTCTTCTCTCTGAAATGGAAAATAAGACATTGATTTAAATGTTCAATGTGTCCTTTAAAGTCAAACCCACACTGTCTTTTCCTATCCTAACTCTTGCTAAACTTTAGATCTCTCTTGTTTTAAGAAACAAGAGAAAAGACTGGACGACAGTCAGTGGGCCTTTGTACTTGTCTAGGGTCTGAAGAGGTCAAATTTGACAAGGACTGTTCCCCTTTGGTGAGAACCCTTTTCTCAGAAGTAGACACAAGAGGACCAAGGCTGGGGTCTAGAATTCCAGAAAGAGTTCTATCATTTCTTAGGAAATCCAAACAATTATTTCATCTCTTCATTTAAATCACACACTGTTATGGAACAAAGAAAAATACAAATTTTGGCATGTCAGTAATAGTACCTCTCTTAGGATGAGTCATATATACTTCTAGTTTATGGAAAAGTCAAATGAAAATAGAAAGTTAAAAAAAAAAAAAAAGAAAATAGAAAGTTTTCAGTCAGGCCAATCCACAAAGCCTTTGGGTGTATACCAATTTATTCTGTGTATGAGACAAGAGTGACACCTCGTGGCAGTATCAGAAATTTCAGCAGTAGATCCTTCCAGACCTGAGAGGGCCAGTAGTATGGTCACCTCTGTCTCCTTTTCATAGCCATTGGACCTGCCTAGCTATGGAGACCTGGCTCCATTCTAGGTAGGAGCCTATATGGGGTCTGAGAGTCTGGATTTTCTTCTCCAGAAAGGTTTTTTTTGTGGGTCATGGAGCTTGAACTCTGGACTGGGCGCTGTCCCTGAGCTCTTCAGCTCAAGGCTACCACCCTACCCCTTGAGCTACAGCATTATTTCCCATTTTCTAGAAGTTAATTGGAGATAAGTCTGACAGTCTTTAGTGCCCAGACTGTGTTTGAAACTTGATCTTCAGATCTCAGCCTCTTGAGTAGCTAGGATTACAGGTGTGAGCCACCACTCCCTGCCTCCTGACAGATTTTTAAATGGCACTTGTCCAGTTTGTTCTGAAAATAAGAGGACAGCTAGATTGAGGTGGGTCCCCAGGAGCATGAAATAACATGGCCCATCCCAGAAGGCTGCATGCAACACAGGTGTGACTGAAATCACAACTGTTACTAAGAAATCACCCCCGATAACCCCAATTTTCTTTTTTTCTGAATAAAGACATCTTTATTTTTAAAGGGAGGCAGTACGTGATATTTTGCACGAGACAGAGAAGAGAGACAGCATAATTCTAAAAGAAAGAAAAAGGCACTGATAATGATTTTACATATAACATTATTCTCTTCTAGGAAAATGAATGGGAAACTTCAGTTTTAAATCACACATTTTAATTTCCCAGGTCAGCCTGGAAGGAAACATCCATGGGGCTCCCTCCAACAGGAAGAAGCTGAGTGTGGTGGCATGTGCCTTGCGTCACTGCTATGGTGGGAGAGGAAAGACAGGAGGAGCATGGTCTAGGCATGTATTCAGACAGGAAGGAGATCCTATCTCAAAAAGAATTAGCACAAAACAGGGCTGGAAGCATGGCATAGTGGCAGAGCACTTACCCACTAAGTGCAAGGCTCTGAGTGAAAAACCTAGCACTGCCAAAAAAATTCATTCTGAGTTAAAAATATAGGAAGGTTTTCTTAATCCTTCCCCAGCAAACACAGTAGACATTTCTACTTATTTAGTGAAGAGACCCTTTGCCAACAGAGCGACCTAAAGTAATTTGAATTTAGGAGTCTGCAAATATCTGTGCAGTAGGGTTTTGTCTATAACTAACTGGCTCTCACCTGTCACAACTAGAGCACAGGAAGATGAGGAAGGCGATGAGGAAGAACATGGCGGCAGCTGCCAAACTCGCACACAGGATGGTCTGCACCTGCCCATGGCTCAGCACACTCTCTGCAGGTCCCATGATGACAGCAGGAAATGGCACCGATGATGGAGGGAGTCAGTACTTCAAAGGTGGCTGCATAGGGATGGAGGGCTGGGTCCTCCTGCAAAGCAAGCAGAGCATTGTAAAGGCGCCAGAACCTGGAAGAAATGGAGTGAGTATTCCTAATTAAAAAATCTAAGATCTAAATTGACCCCAAATCCTATCTTTCTGAGTACTGGCATGATGCCACAAGTGGAAATGCCCACACCTGACTTCGAGTGACAGGTAGGTCAAAATGCATGCCCAAGTCCAGCCAGCTCACTTTCTCCAGGAGATATACTCCTGGCTGCCCCATCTGTCACCGCTGGTGTTAGCCCCATCAAATGCTTCTCTCCAGTGCCCAAAAAACAAAGCGCCCCCCCCACCGGAAAAAAAAATTGTCAGGCTGTGTGCAGAAGGTGAATATGAAAGGAATTTTATGTCCAGATTTAGGCCCCTTCCAAAAGATACTCCATTACAGGTCTGCAAAGGTTTTGCAAAATCCGACAAAATCCCAACCCCTTGGGTTTTAGATAAGAAATATTCAACCTGTAATTAGATTCCCAGGGTTGGGGAGCATAAGGTCTCAGAGCAAAGTCAGGGAGGCGTGTGCAGGAAGCAGATGCGATTGTGCTGGCTCTGGGCCATTCCCTTCTGTGGTTACTTTCCCTTCATGGTCAGGTGTAAACATGTCAAGTGGGAAAGCACCAGTGCCTAACAGTATTTGGAACAATGCTTATCTTACCATATTGCTATGTTTGGAGGATAAATTACTTATTTTATTTTTATTTGGAGTTAGAATTCAGGGCTTCCTGTTTGCTAGGCAGGAGCTCTATTTCTTTAGCTACTTTGCCAGTCCTTTGTGTTCTGGTTATTTTTTAGATAGGGTCTCCCTTTAGTCCTCAAGCTGTCCTGGATTGCAATCCTCAGACTTTTTGCTATAGCTAGGATGGCAGGCGTGTGCCACCACACCCAGCTTTTTCTGTTGAGAGCTTTTTTTCTGTTGAGCTTTTTCTGTATGGTCTTAATACTTTTTTTTTATTTTCCTGTTGGCTAAAGCCATGATCTTCTTGATCTCCGCCTCCTGAATACCTGGGATGAAAAGGGTGTGTGAGTATACTCAGCTATGCATTGAGGTGAGGGTATTATCAACATTTTTTGCTCTGTTTGGCTTGACTCAGATGGTGAGCAGTTATGCTTACTAGGGGATGGATTCTAAATGTCTTCAAATAAGGATCCCAATTATTCTGAGGCAAGTAAATACATGTTTATATAGGTCCATTTCTTTTAAATTATCAAAACAAAACATTTTTATATAGCTTTTGCAAACATGCAATTCCTTATCTGTGCCTTACTGTCATCGCTGACCCCTTAAGCTATCCAAGTCCCTTTCCTCTTAGAAAGTTTAGGGTCACCAATGTCATTCTTTAAAGAAATAGAAGAGGCAATCCAAAATTTCATATGGAATAATAAAAGACCCCGTATAGTAAAAACACTTCTTAGCAGAAAGAACAGCGCTGGAGGAATTTCAATTCCAAACTTTAGACTCTATTACAGAGCTATAATTCTCAAAATAGCTTGGTACTGGCACAGGAACAGGCCTGAAGACCAATGGAATAGAACTGAGGACCCAGATATTAAACCACAGACCTATGGCCACCTAATCTTTGACAAGGGAGCCAAAAAAATAGAATGGAAGAAAGACAGCCTCTTCAACAAGTTGTGCTGGCAGAACTGGTTAAGCACCTGCAGAAAACTAAAGTTGGATCCTTCTTTGTCACCTTGCACTAGAATTAACTCCAAATGGATCAAAGACCTGGAGGTAAAAGCTGACACACTGAAAACTCTACAGGAAAGAATAGGAGATACACTAGGCCTCCTTGGCACAGGTCGAAACTTTCTTAATAAGGACCAAGAATCACAACAAATCAGAGAAAGGCTGGATAAGTGGGACTGCATTAAACTGCAGAGCTTTTGTATGGCAAAGGACATAGCTAGTAAACTAATCAGGAAGCCTACAGAGTGGGAGAAGATCTTCACCAACCAAACAACGGACAAAGGCCTCATATCTAAAATATATCAACAACTCAAAAAATTGAATCACTCCAAAACCAACCTCCAAAGTAACAACCATCCCATTAAAAAATGGGCCAAAGAGAGTCTTCTCTGAAGAAGAAACAAAAATGGCCTATAGACACATGAAGAAATGCTCAACATCTCTGGTCATAAAAGAAATGCAAATCAAAACAACTCTAAGATTCCACCTCACTCCAGCTAGAATGGCCAGGATCAGGAAAACAAATGACAACAGATGCTGGAGGGGATGTGGCCAGGAGGGATCACTACTACACTGTTGGTGGGAGTGCAAACTCATTCAACCACTATGGAAAGCAGTATGGCAGTTCCTCAAAAGGCTAAACATAGAGCTCCCCTATGACTCAGCAATTCCACTACTTGGCATTTACCCAACCACCCAGAAACAAGGACATACTAAACCCACTAGCACAACAATGTTCATTGCAGCACTATTCACCATAGCAAAGATATGGAAACAACCTAGATGTCCCTCAGTTGATGAGTGGATCAACAAGTTGTGGTATTTATACACAATGGAATTCTATGCTGCTGTCAGAAAGAATGACATTTTCCCCATTTGTTAGGAAATGGAAAGACTTAGAAAAAATCATATTAAGTGAAGTAAGCCAGACTCAAAGGAACTTAGGCTCAGTGGTTTCCCTCATTCGTCATAATCAGTAGAAACCTTCGGCTCTACTAGCAGAGATTTGCAATAGAGCAAAATCTTGATACATAAGGACATATAATGCGAAGCTAATTGAAAGGACCTCCAGGATATTGAAACAAAAGCCATATAATGAATGATTGTTGTCCTTAATGTACTATGTTGTCTCTCATCTCCTTTGCTGTCCCTTGGTTATCTCATATTGGTATAGTATCTCACTTTGTTATCTGATATATTGAATTTATTTGTATTTGGATATTTGAAATTTGATAGGGAAGGGGGGAAAACCAAGACGGGTGGGGGGTGTGGGAGGGAAACGGGTACCAAGACATGTGAAAGGGTATCAATGTATGTGAATTAATGCACCTTCTATCTGGCAAATATCATGTAACCCTTTTACTAATTACAATAAAAAAAATCGCCCCCCCCCAAAAGAAAGTTTAGGGTCAATACAAGTCAATACAATGAAGTAGATTGCCCCTCTGTTTGCCTGCCCACAGTTAGCCACACAACTTTATTTTCATTGAGCTGTTTGCTGTGAGTATTGAATAAATGCATTTTCAAATTAATGGCTGGAAAGACATGCTAGGAATATATCCTAAGTAATAAATAAGAGCTATTTTTAATACTTGTATGTGCCAGGAACTCTAAATGCTTTCCACATTTAATTACTACCATCATGTGGAAAGCACTGCCAGTCTATGTTTCATAGACATGGAAGCTGAATCCAGCAGAGAAATCACTTGCCTCAAGCATCGCAAGAGCTCAGTGGTCAGGAAAGGTACATGCATCCCTCTGCACTCCAAAGCTTGGGGCTCTTATTTCCTCCAGGAAGCTCTGGCTTACTGGGACTGCTGCTTTCTGCTCTAGCTATGATGCTAATAAATGAGAATGGGCAGCTTAGCCTTATCTCTCTTAAAAGAAAAGTCTCAGCTAAGTTCTGGCAGCTCCTATCTGTGATTCTAGGCTTCCCAGGAGGCTAACGTTTGAGAGTCACTATTTTAAAAAGCTTAGGGACAGCCAGTCTCTGAATTCAAGCTCCAGTATTGGGGGTACATGTACAAACACAGACACAGACACACACATGCACATATATACACACAGTCTAGAGCTTACGCAGAAAGGAAGAAAATAAAATTGTAATCTTAAGAAAACAAACCATAACCCAGCTACTGAGGTTTACATTTTCATTTGCTTCAATGACAGTCCTGAGGCTGTGCAGCCATCCCTGCTTTCTTACACGCAGGTGTCTAAGTGACAAACCAAGGTGTGACTAAAAGAGCAAGTACAAACCATTTCAGCAAAGACAGTTCCAGGTGATCACATTTTCTCCAGAGGAAAAATGGTCACATTTATTCCAATATTCAAGGTCGAAGAAAAAAATAAAAAGTTAAAGATAGAGAAATTTTATCTATGGTGCATAAAGAGAGAACTATGGGAGATGAAGTAGGACAGTTCCCACCACCGCTCTACAATACATAGATCAGAACTTCCTGTGCAACATCCAACTGCTTTCCCCCTGTTTGCTTATATATGATGCCTGAGGAGACGGCCAGGAATGTAGTGATAAACAGTCAACTGGTTTCTATTGGTTGCAGCTATAACTGAATGAAAAGTCTCATCTTCTGACTTGTTGATGCAAAGAATCATTCACTTTAAACAGACTCTACACCTTGTCACCAGAACCAGTTATTAAAATACATTCAAGAAAGCAGTTAAATCTTAATGACCCATGGAAATACATAAAATGAGTTTTCATGCCTGGAACCAAACCATGGGATGTTTTAGAAATTTCAGACAAAAGAGTAACCCTCTGCATGGACCTATTTCTTGCATTCACATAGCAGATTAATCCAGTGAGACTAGTGCACGAAGAGCTAAGTTCTTAGATTAGTCAGAGGCAGAGCTCACCAGCGAGCCTGCTTTGGGATCTCTGTCTGTCTCTCCATGTCTCCACAGGTTTCCTAACTTTCCTTTTTCTTTCTGCATGATGAGACTGATGGAAGAGAATGAAACATGCGGGGTGCCAATCTATTAGGACAGTGCCAGGAAGAAGCATGAAAGGGGATTATTATAAGCCACTGAACGGTTGGAAAAAATGGTGTGAAAACTGCCAGCTTACTCCCTTTCAATTAGAACTTTCTGCACTTACTGACAAATATACTTTCCCTGAAAGTTTTGTTCTCACAGCAGACAAAAATCTCACAGTGAAGAGGATGGTGGGGTGGGCGAGGTTTCTGAGGGAGGTCCAGTGTGTCCCACGGCGTGGAGGACCTCTTCCTTGGATGCTTCACAGTATGCCTGTGCAGGAGCCACGCCACAGCAGTGGGGGTGAGTGGTGCCAGGGACCCCCAGGGCAGAGGCCTCTGCGGCAGCTACAATGTGCCAGACCCCTGGGGCTTGGCAGTGTGTGTGTGTGTGTGTATGTGAAGATGAGAAGATGAAGTTCTTAAGCAGGTCTCTTGGGTGGGGTGATCTGCTCCACTTCTCTCTTGGACCATTTCTTCCTAGATTGCTTTGTAAAATTCCGCTGCCTCTTCCTCCTCTGGATAGTCTTTACATTTTGATTGCTCACCTACAATACAGCCCAAACTGTCTCCTGCCATCTCCCTGTGTGCAATGCAGTTGGACTGCAGTGCAGGTGCATACGTATGGCTCTTGGGCTTTATAAGGGTGGGGGCGGGCAGTGGATATTATGTATTTGAAATTAAAAAACTCTGTTAAAACTAGTTCAGGTCTCCTTCTTCTTCTTCTTCTTCTTCTTCTTCTTCTTCTTCTTCTTCTTCTTCTTCTTCCTCCTCCTCCTCCTCCTCCTCCTCCTCCTCCTCCTCCTCCTCTTCTACTTCTTCTTCTTCCTCCTCCTCCTCCTCTTCCTTCTTTTCGACTCAGGGCCTGAGAACTCTCCTTGTGCTTCAAGGGTAGCACTCTACCACTTGAGCCACAGCACTACTTCTGCCTTTTTCTGTGTATGTCGTACCAAAGAATTGAATCCAAGGCTCCATGAATGCTAGGCAAGCACTCTACCACTTGGCCATGCTCCCTGCCCCATAAACTAGTTCAGTTTTTACCTAGCAATGGTGAGGTGGTTCATGCCTATAATCCAACTTACTCAGGGGGCTGAGATCTGCAGATCGTGGTTCAATGTCAGCCTGAGCAGGAAAGTCTGTGAGACTATTTTTTTCTTTTCTATGTATATGGTACTGAGGAATCGAACCCAGGTCTTTTTGCATGCTAGGCAAGCACTCTACTACTAGGCCAAACTCCCAACCCCTGTGAAATTGTTTTTTGTTTTGTTTTTTGTTTGGTCCTAGGGCCTGAACTCTAGGCCTGGGCATTGTCCCTGAGCTCTACCAGCGAGCCACAGCACTACTTACAGTTTTCTAGTGATTAACTTGAGATAAGAGTCTCATGGACTTTAGTGCCATTGGCTGGCTTTGAACAGAGATCCTCAGATCTCAGCCTTCTGAGTAGCTAGGATTATAAGCCTGAGCCACCAGCACCGGGGCTAAGTCTGAGAGACTCTTATTTTATAACCATGAAAACCTGGAAATGGAGCTGTGGCTGAGGTGGTAGAGTGCCAACCTTGAGAAAAAAACATCTGATTAGAATGTGAAGCATTCAGTTCAAGCCCCAGTACACACACACACACACACACACACACACACACACACACACACACACACACACAGAGTTGTCAGACCATAATTACAAATACTCTTTTTGAGGTCAACATTATACCATGGCACTTGAATGCTCTACTAAGAGGAGACACAGAATATGGTAATATTCATGCAATTAGAATGTAGCTTAATAATTATCCACCATTCTTTTCATTTTACAAGAGTCTTCATTATTGGCTGCACGGATATGAAATCATGGCTGGAGACTTTTTAGTAATACTAAACTGGGAGGGATTGCTTGAAAGAGATGGTGGAGTTCCTTCCAGCCTCTAGGTCTACATAACATTCAGTTTTCTTGGAAGCTTATCCTTGACCCTGAGAAAGGTTAGTGCTTGCACCTACGTGACCCCTGTGGGGGATCCTTACAGAAGTGGACTTGATTTCTAATTTTTAATGGACATCTCCATAATCTATTTTTATTCTTTAAAATTCATTCATTCTGGGCCGGGAGCATAGCCTAGTGGTAGAGTGCCTGCCTAGCATACAAAGACCTTGGTTTGATTCCTCCATAACATACAGAGAAAAAGCCGGAAGTAATGCTGTGGCTCAAGTTGTAGAATGCTAGTCTTGAAAAAGCCCAAGGACAGTGTCCAGGCCCTGAGTTCTAGCCCCAGGACTGGCAAAAAAATTCATTCATTCTATGACTTTATTACATTAGTGATTCAATTGACTACCACCATTCATAAAACCACTGGCCCTTTACTTAAAAAGCAGGAGCTATGTTTAACCACAAGGTGGCAGTATAATGCTAGTCTCAGCCTCCATGAGCAGGCTCCTTTCTCAAGGAGAGGCACTCAATTATTCTTGTTTGTGTCTTAGGTTTGGCATTTTAATTGTCTTCATTAGCTGGGACTATCAACTGCCCAAATCAATTCCAACAGGAAAGAAAAGAAATCCCAGATAAAATTAATGAAAGGTGCACACCAGGACATGGCAGTTATTTCCTTCTTCACCCAAATGTCCTCGGGCTCAGGTAGGTGCTCTGATCACAGCCAGTTCTATAGATAATACCTGGGCAGAGCTGGATGGCTAGCTAGATTAGCTTGTGAGACAGACACTCTGCACTTCCTCTGAAGCCGATTTAGGTCAGTAATGATAGTCATTACCACTTTACAGCTGTCCTAATCAGCCTATAATTAAGGATGATAGAAACAACCTCCACTGATTGTCATGACACCCCCACGTCCCCTCTCCCCCATGGACAAAATAAAGGTGAAGTCCCCAACCCACGGGAATTGCTCCTTCCTGATCATTACAAGGTAGGGGAACAGTGGGGTCAAAGGATCCTTTCAAGGGCTACAAATTAAGCAACCATGTTGAACGATGGCGGAGGAGCCATCTTCTCTCTGGTGGAGAAGCCTTGTTTCGGGAGTTTATTGGGGGAGGCACAGGCTGACCGGACAAAGCCTGCTTCACAGAATGAGAGGATACCAGGTCTGTGGTATAAATATACTTTTGAGTCCACCTTGATAAGGTACAAAGGCTTTCCTCCCATATCACACGGTCACCACAGGGATGTACACATTGTTCCTTACCGAATCAAGGGCCTAAAATATTCTACAGTGTTTGGACTTCACCTAATTCTGGTACCTATTTTCTCACCCTAGTACCTCTGAATTCCCTCATCCAAAGAAAAAAGAAAAAAAATACCATCCAAAGATAAGGAGGTGGTGGAAAACTCCAAGGCAAAATTACTTTATGTACGGTGACTACAATACCACTGTACATGACGATGTCACCTGGAAGACCTAGCCTGGCCAGGCCTCAGGGACATACACTCAAACTCTCTGTTCAGGGCAGAGCCAGGTTCTGGTCCTCAGAGGCCCCACAAATCCTCTCAGCCATCTGTCAGCACAACCTGATTACTTCCCAACACACCAACCTATCAGGCCTCTCAGGAAACATGAAACGGGACCATTTGGGGATGGGATGTGTGTAATTGTCACTTGTCCTCGAGAATACATTAAACTTGCATAAGAGAGCATATAGTTGGTTGTTTATCAAAGCCCAGTTATTTTATTTTTTTTTTTTACCTCCAGAAAAAAATCAAAAGTCCAATGGCCTTGATAGAGAAGGGAAAGAATGACTACTAAGGTTGTTTTCCTCATATTGTGATTTGAAGGCCAATTTCCAAGGGTCAGTTTTCAAGAAAGCCAGGAAGAGTTAGTGTGAATTATTAATGTAAAAGCTTGATCTTTAAAAAAAAAACTTAAAAATTTTTTGTCAAGGTAATGTATAGAAGGGTTACAGTTACATTTGCCAGATAGTTGGTGCATTACTTCTCACACATTGATATCCCTTCTCATGTTTTTGCCCCCATTTCCCTCTCCTAACCCTCTCCCAATCATCTTGTTTCCCTCCTTCCCTTTCCTATTTCAAATAAACAAATAAACATATATACAATATACCAGGTAACAAAGTCAGATACAGTAACAATATGAGATTAACCAAAGGGCAACAAAGGAGAAGAGAAATAACATAGAACATTAAGAACAACAATCACACAAGATAACGCTCTTGTTTCCATATCCTGGAGATCCTGTCATTTAGCCTCATCCTATATGGCCTTATGTATCTAGGTTTTGTGTTATTGTAATCCTCTGCTAGGAGAGTTCTGGGTGTGTACTAATTATTACAAATGAGGGAAACCATTGAGCCTATGTTCCTTTAAGTCTGGCTTACTTCACTTAATATGATTTTTCCAAGTCTTTCCATTTCTTTACAAATGGGGAAATGTCATTCTTTCTGATGGCAGCATAGAATTTCATTGTGTATAAATAGCACATCTTCTTGAACCAATCATCTACTGAGGGACATCTGGGTTGGTTCCATATCTTTGCTATGGTAAATAGCGCTGTAATGAACATCATTGTGCTAGTGGGTTTAGTATGCTCTTGATTCTGGACGTTTGGGTAAATGCCAAGGAGTGGGATTGCTGAGTCATAGGGGAGCTCTATGTTGAGTCTTTTGAAGAGCAGCCATAATGCTTTCTATAGTGGTTGAAAGAATATACACTTCCACTGTGTAGTATAAAAGCTTGATCTTTGTAGAAGTACATATTGTGTGCATTCTGGTCAGAGCCTGAGACTTGCACTTGAGCAGAGACATGTTCTCAGCTATGCAATTTGGGCGTCAGATTTTCTTTCTTCCCGCATCATGTATTTGTTCACTAGCCACTTTTCAGACACTATTTTATTTAATCTTATTACACTCAGATTTAGGGATAGGAATCATTGAATGCTTTTTATGGATTCAGCAATGAAAGCTTTGAGTAATGCAAACAATAACAACACTTTCTCCTCTAAGTGCCGCCCTGCTCTGTGTTCCAGGGGCCTGACCTGTGTTGGACAGCAGTGGATGGGTGAGAAGCAGGGAGCCACTTCATCTTCCTAGAGGTGTCTGCTTCCCTACCCCACAGCAAGCTCTGCCACTAGAGACCAGGATGACTGCTCTCATTCATTTGGCCTACATGAATGCCCAGCCATGCATTAATCACAACTGTCTTTGCAGGGCTAGGAGGATTTACAGGCCCTGGCCCAGCAGCTGCTCTGATGGATATGGTGTTTACACACAGGCCCGCTTCCTGAGACCAGCACTACTGACAGTCACACTCGGCTAAGCATTACTTTGCACTGTTTTTATTTGGCTTTTGTGGCTCAACGATTCAGTTATGTCTCTATCAAAATAATAAGACTCAGACAAAAACCAACCTGGGTTTCTTTGTTGAGAAAGGCTCAGAAATGCACTCCTGGACATCAGTACCCTTCCCTCCCATCTTTCATGGTTCATGAAAAAGGTGACATGTATTTGAATACATTGGAAAGGGATGGTTACAAATGCTCCACTCTGTCACCACTACCACTGGGATTTTTTTTTCCTCTAGTACTATATTTGAACTCAGGGCCTTATATTTGCTCAGCTGATGTTCTACCACTTGAATCATGGCCTCTGCTTGGGTTTTTGCTGGTTAATCAGAGATGGAGTCTTGAAGAAGACTTCTCTTCCCCGGCTAGCTTCAAATCTCAATCCCCTAGTTCTACGTAGCTAGCAGGAATGAGCCATGGTACCCAGCTCCATCTAGCTTCTTTGTGCAAAGACCTTGTGCTACTCAGGAAGCCGTGTATCAAAAATGCTTTTCTGATAATAGGAAAGAGCTGAAGAGCAGACAACAAGTCACTCACACAGAAATGCCAGCTGAGGTATTCTGTTTGTAACACCTGTTCATTCTGTGACAGGGCAATTAGGTCAACACCACCCTAATGGGTTAGGTTGTGGGTGCTGCTCATTTAATATTTAATCCAGGCACTGGCAAGAATGCAGCTCAATTTATCATCTGATGGCTAATACATCATAGTTATCCTTATATTTAAGGTTTTTTTTTTTCCTTTCCCGTAACGGGATTGAACTCTATGGTCTCCTGCATGTTAGGTAAGTATTCTATCACCTGAGCTTTGCTTCTTCCCATCCTTTTACTTTTATCTTGTTTTTGAGGTAGAATCTTACTAACTTTGCCTGGGCTGGCTTAGAACTTGAGCGCCTGCTGCCTCTGCATCCTAGTAGCTGAGATTATAGGCATTTGCCACTGTATCTGGCCCCAAGAAATATTTATATTATGAAAGAGCCAGAAAAAAATACTTCTTCATTCTTAAGAAAGAAACAAAGACAAACCCACAAATTCTCCAAACACAGAAACATATTACTTAAGGGTGTAATTGCCTACACAGATGTGGGGAAATGTTTCGAAAGAGACTAGATTGATGGGAATATGTGGAAACCCTAGGCTGTGGTTTGTTTCCTGCTCCTCCCCTCCGCCCCCCACCTCCTCTTTCTTCTTCCTGCCATCTAGGGCTTGTACTCAGGGATTCATGCTTGCTTGGCTGGTTCTCTACCACTTGAACTATACTTCTAGACCTTTTTTTGTGGGTCATGGGGCTTGAACTGGGCCTGGGCCCTACGGTCAAGTCCCGTTTTCTAAAGGTTATTTAGAGATAAAGAGTCTCAGGTCCTTTTGTGTCTGGGCTGGCTTTGAACCTTGATCCTCAGATCTCAGCCTCCGGAGTAGCTAGGATTACAGGTGTGAGCCACTGTGCCTGGCTAGACCTTTGTTTATTTTGGAGATAACTGTTCTGGCCTTGAACTGTGATTCTCCTGATCTCAGCTTCTCAAGTAGTTAGGATTAATGTCACAAGCCACCCGGCTCCAGCAATGTCTATTTGAACAATTCTGGTGACAGATGTAATCTGTAATTACAGAAGACTATCCTTAGATTGGTGCTTCTCTCACTTTAATAGGCTCACAGATGATCCAGAGATCCTGTTAAGGTGTAGATTCAGATTCAGCTAGTTTGGAGGAGGCCAAGGGTTCTGTATTTCTAACTGGCTGTTATGTGTTTTCTAGGTTATGGCCTTGAGTTATACCAGTAAGATGTTTGTCTTCCTTCCAACAAGGGATGGAGAGATGCAGCCAGATCCCTGACCTACCTCTTACCTGAAGTATATATGACCATAAGGTCAGAGCTCTTGTATCTGAGGAACATTCCTTCTGTTACTACTGTTTTGAGACAGGGTCTCCCTGCATAGGCTATGCTGGCTTTGAACTTGTGATCTGCTTGCTTCAGCCTTCCAAGTATTGGGATTAGAAGCATGCATCTGAAGACCTTCTTAATTTCCAGAGTATGAGAAAATAGCAGAGACTGGTCTATATTGCAACCCTTGTCACCATTTAGCCCAGATTTAGCATTTACTCTATGCATTCCCATTGAGTGGCTTGAAACTTGCCCACATTCTCTGTGCTTCACTTTCTCTTTCTGAAAAAGATCTGTAATCACTGCTGAAGTGACGTTCTGGCTGCAGCTTCTAACATTTTATAATCATGGTTGGTGATTCCCAAAATGTGCAACAAAAATTCAGGACTTTGTACACAAAGCCAATGTTGCTCCTGCAAGAACCTTAGATTCTCAATGGTATGGATAATTTCAGCTTTTCTGACAGCAGGGGAACCCCGACGAGGCCACACCAGCTAAAAGGATGCCACAAGGAAAAATCGTGACAACCTTTTGAGACGGTACCTTGCCAGAAGTCACCCCATGGCCCTTACAGACACTGAGTTCATGCTGGCAGTGCTATCAACATACTCAGACCAAGGAGTTCCGCATAGCCTCTTTCTCATGAACACACGCTTGGGTGGGGTATGGTGTCACATGATTACAATCCCAGCACTTGGGATGGTGATGCAGGACAATCAATAGTAAGCTCCAGGCCAGCCTAAGCTGTCTTAAAACAACACAGGAACAACAGAACACAGGGGCTGTGTGTTAAACCTTGTGTGGGTCTCTTGGGAATTTGTGGACTAATACTTCTGATGAGATTTTTACTCTCTCATCTCTCATCTACGCAGCACCATCCAGCTAATCACACCTTGAGCATGAGGTCATATGAACCATTATGAAACTATTCACAACAAAATTCCAGCCACAGAGATGCATTTTGGCTGAAAACAGAGAACAACTCCAGGTTGAATTTCACTGTGACTTGCAGACAGGGCGGGACATCCCTCCCACCACATTGCATCAGAGCTGGCATTTTCCCTCTGTCGCTGTAGCTCTGTGCTTCCTCACTTGGTGGCTGAGGCTCATGCAATCTCAGGCAGCTGCAGAGACCTTGGACTGATGTGGTTTCAAGCTGAGAACTGTCCTCAATGTGTCTGGCAGATTCTGAAGACAGCCTTCGCATGTTCACAGGGTGAAAAGGCCCACGTCCCACATGTACACGCCCATCGCAGCAGGGTCAGTTGGCCTCTCAGGGTGGGCCGGGTTCCAAGGATAATGAAAAAGAGAGCCCCCAAACACCAATCCCCCTTCTGAAGGGCAGAATACTGCTTTCACTTTGCAATTAAGATTTAAGCTTAGAAGAGCACATGTCACAAAAGCAGGTAGGTAGCTTGAGCCCTGAAAATCACACGAAGGCATTAACCACTGGCAGCAGACCAAATCAGCTGCTGAAGAAAAGGAAGGGAAAGGCTGGTCGGAGGGAAGATAGGGGGAAATCAACCTGGTTTTCTTTTTCTTTTCAGGTCACTTCTTTCTGCTTTCACCTTGATTGTGGCTGGCCTTGACCTTGGGGAACTTAGTGAGGAACGATGTACTTGTATTCGTATGCATGAGCACATGCATGCAGGGATGGATGGATATATGTATGTACATGTGTGTATGTGTTAATATTCTGGTATCCCTTTCTTCCTTTGTCCAACATGGAGAAGATAACACTATGTGAATAAAAGTAGTGCATGGAGCCAGGTGTGCTAGCATAGTAACATTTGTGGAGTCTATTCTCACAGGAGCTCACAGGATTAAATATCAGTTGGAATGTGTCATGTCTCTGAAAGAAACTTGTTCTCTCTAAGGCTGCTCATAATTTGGAGAGGGGAAAAGTCTCTAAAACAGAGAAGCCCATATGGAACATTTCAAGGAGATATGTGTCTGGGAGAAAAGATCATCTCACTTTGAGTGGGCAAGCCAGAGAGAGCGTCAGATCCATTGCTGTTGGTGAGAGACTTGAGTATGGGCCTACTGAATAATCAGCCTGCATTCACATCAGAGATCCACATGGCCTGAGGGTTCCTCCACCAATACCCACCCCTTGCCTCTTGGCCTCAGTGGATTCGGTTACCTTACTTCCCAGGCAAAGGTGCCATGAAGAACCCTTTACTCTCTTACCTCCTCCCAGACCTGCTGGTGATACCTGGAACATGCCCAGGACTGGTCATCAGATCATCTGACAGATAAGAATGGGGCCTAAGAACACACACACACACACACACACACACACACACACACACACACACACATGCGCGTGCACACAAAATCTGTACCAGGGCTTGAACTCTCATCTGGCTTTCTTGTTTATGGCTGGGGCTCTATCACTTGAACAAAATCTTCAGTCCAGCTTTTTGTTGTTCTTGTTGTTGCTGATCAACTGGAGATAGAGTCTCACAGACTTTTCTGCCAGGGCTGGCTTCGAATTTTGGTACTTCAGGTTTCAGCCTCCAGAGTTAGGATTATAGGTGTGAGCACCTGGGCCTGAACTCTGGGCCTGGGTGCTGTCCCTAAGCTCTTCAACTCAAGGCTAGTGCTCTACCACTTGAGCCACAGCACTACTTCCAGTTTTCTGGCCTTTAATGGAGATAAGAGTATCCTGGACTTTTTGCACCTGGGCTTGATTTGAACGGCAGTCCTCAGATCTCTGCCTTCTGAGTAGCTAGGATTAGAGGTGTCCAGGCCTCAAACATCTGTATTTCTTATGTGCATCCCAAGAGATTCCAAAACGGTGCATCCAAAAGAAAACTTTTGAAGAACACACGTGGGTCCTGTCTTTGCTATCTGATTTGGAATCTGTTCTTGTCCTGTTATCACTGCCCAACAGCTAAAGTGCCACCTCCAGACAAAGGAACAGGCCTTTGTCTCAGGATCTACAGACAGCCTCACGGTGCCAATGGAACTGAGGCAAAGCTTCAGTTCCACGGTGGGGCTTCTTAGTTGTCACCTGCCTAACAGGAACCCCAGAAAGTGGTAGTCATTCATCTTAGCCAACCTTCAGAATGACTGAAAATCCACACAGTATTGGGGAATCATCATAGAGGTTGGGAGGAAACTTTTTTTTTTTTTTGGTGAATGTGGCTCCTATACAGTGTTCATTGGTTCATTTTGGGAAAGGGAAAGTCTAATCCCACATTGGGAGCTGAAGATAGAGGGAGGGAAGGTCCAGGGAAGTCCACAAGGAGCCGGAAGGCTGACTCTGCTCCTCACAAAGCCACATCACTAATGTGATTATGAGACCTAATGAACCAAGACAAATCCAATTGTGAATGTCTTAATAGCTAATGAAATCACATCTTGTCCCTCAAGATTTCCCCTTTTCTCTACTTACAAATCACAAAGTAAAATGGAGGTGTTGCGTTAAGGTTGTGCTTATGTAGAGTCTTTTGAGTAGAAACAGTTTTAGGCTTTTAATCTTATCGTGTTTTTGGAGTAGAAGGATCACATGTGGAAGTTCCATTACAGACCACAATGTTAAGGAGTTGTGGGAAAAGAGCTTAGAATATGATGAATTCATTCAATTAAAAAGATAGTCCCCTTTTCCCCTTCTCTTACTGAATTTAAAGTGCTTTGTATCCGAGCAGTCAATGCGGTCACTTCATCCCAATTTCCACTGTCTTTAGAAAGTAAAGATTCGGAGAATTAATAATCTTGCCTAATGTGCCAGGCGGTGTCTCGCGCGTGCAATCCTAGCTACTCAGGAGGCTGAGATCTGAGGATCATGGTTCAAAGCTAGCCTGGGCAATACAAAGCCGTGAGACTCTTATTTCCGATTAATCACTAGAAAAGGGGAAGTGGGGCTGTGGCTCAGGGACAGTGCTCAGGCCAGAGTTCAAGCCCCATCACTCCCCCGTCCCCCCCCCCCCCCCGCCCCAAATAAGCTTGTCCAATGAGTACTAATACTAAGGCGGGGGTGGGGGGAATCTATCCCTTCCCCCATTCCTTACAGCTTTGTTCTGTGTTTTTTGTTCCTTTTCCAGAAGGGCCATTTTAGCAGCATTGCACTGAGAGGGAGGGACAGATGGTGAAGTGGAAGGCCTCCCAGATTGGGAGTGTGGCACGTGAACTGGGATAAAAAAATGCTGGCCTCATTCTCCTACAGTACCAAGTCACTCTGTTCCAACTTGGTCAGCTGAAAGGCTTTATGAAGAACCTTGAAAGCAGGACGATTTATTTAAAGCTTGGGAACTCAGATTTTTCACATGACGTCAGGAGTTCCCTCTCCTCTGTCTGAGACTGTGAATGGAACTGGCAGTGTTGTGCACAGATGGATGTACTGAGCCCCCCTTTAGAGGTGTGGGCTGAGTGTTGTGCAGTCATAGTGACCCTGCCAATGCAAGCTCTGGGAAATATTACAGTGGGAATTGATCTGGGAAGATCACTCTGTATGTGTTTCTTATAATCTGTAATAAATTTTTTTTTCAAAAATATATTTACAAAATTGGACAAAATGTGTGTTCAGCACCAAAAGAACTCATCTAGGAATCAGGTGTGGTGGCCCGACTTGTAGTTCCAGTGCCCAGGAGGATGGAGCAGCAGGAAGAGGTCTAAGTGAGCCCAGATTTCATGGGCAGCCTGGGCAACAAACCAACCATCCAAGACCAAAAACCAAAATGTAATCTAGGAAAAGGTAGTCCTTGCCATCATATATCCTAAGAGAATGCTGTTATAGCTCCTTTTCTCCTAGTTTACTACTAGGTGTGGCTTCCAGACAAACTAAGGGCCTACTCCTGCCTCTGTTTACCAGATAGACAGCATTCTTGAGTGTGGCTAGATTGTTCCTATGCCACGAGCTGTGGACTATGTGAAACAGCAGCAGAAGCTATCAAGTAATTAATGTCACAAAAGTGGCTTTCATACAACAGCAATATAACCAACTGTTATGGTTTGTTTACCTGCATTATTGATAAAAACTGTTGATGACACTGCCATTAACAATGGCCTTCATTGTTCTCATGTAGTGTCCCTAGAGTTTTATGTGACTGTGTACTAATCTTTTAAGAGATTTTAGTGCTTGGAAGGTTTTCTGTCCCCATGAATAAGCTTGCCTCTTTTTATAAAGACAGAACTATTCATACAGAAACATATTTCCTTCATTTCCTTTTTTTTTCTCCCTCTCACATGGCTGGCGGTAGGCTCAAAGCATGTAATTATCTTCAATTACAGCAATTATCTTAGTCTAGTTCTTTTTTCCCTCTCTCTGCACCAACCCCAATTACAAGTTTCTTTAATCTTACACTTTCTGAAGAAACTTATGTGTCTGTACTATAACTTCAATTTTTAGAAGCAAATCTTCATTTCTGAATAATGCATACATAAAGCTTTAAATTTAATTACCATGGACTATTCTTTATAGGTTAAAGAAAGTCCTCAATGTCCAGATTAGGCTTTAGAAGGAAAATACATCTTCAAGACAACAAAACACAGAAGAAAGAGGGAAGAAGGAAAGAAGGATGGGAATAGGGAGGGAGGGATGAACGAAGGAGAAAAACTGTCCTTCTAAATTAACCCACAGAGCCATAAGTTCTGATCTCTAAGGCAATAACGAAGGAAATGGCAGCTGATAGCCTATGAAACGCATTAAGATGATGAAAATCTAATCTGCTTTATCCTACAGGCTATGGAGAATTATGAAATTTCTTTAGATAATCTATTCCTTTGAACAGACTAATGGTTTTTAACTCTGGTCATATATTAGCATCACTTGGGAAACTTTTAATGCTATACCAGTGCCCAAGCCCAACCCCCCAACAATGGCTTAATTAGAGATGTGGGATGGACTTACTTCCTTGCATCTCCAGGGGGCATTTAAAAACATAATTAGGGTTGAGAATCACTGAACTAGACTGTCCATTCATATTTCTAAACTCTTAAATTGCAAAGACTTCCTCTGAGTCACTTGTCTGTCCTGTGGGATTGGGAAAGGGTGTCATGAGAATAGGATAATAGAAAAGATACAGCTCATTCCTTTTCTTCCCACACAAGTCTACAGCGGGAAGTGGATAACCAAGCTTTTGCTCAGATGTTCCTGAACTTAGGATAGAAATGCATTCCAATAAGCCAGTCTTAAGTGAAAATTATTGTAAGAGGGAAATGCATTCATTATACCTGTTCTATATACCAACACAGCATGCAGTCAGGTTAACTCACGATGGCATGGCTGACTGGAGCTTAGGCCCATACTACTGTGCAGCATTAAGAGAGAACTGCACCACATCCCATTAGACCCAAGTTCAAAATTCCAAGTACAGTTTCTATTGCCTAAACATTGGTCCCATGACATCATACAATTATAATAAAATCCTAAGTTGAACCATGGTAAGTCAGGGTACATGTATTATAAAAGCCTGGGCCCAAACAGAGGCCACATCAAGTCTATTCCCGAATGCAGTGTCTGAGCTCACCACATAGATGTAGATTCACATGGATTTTTGAGCCATACCTTTGATTACTGTATTATTTCTATGCATTTTTTTCTCCTCTCTCAAAACTACAAATCCCAGTTATATGGTTATTCCTGGTTTATTAGAGATTAAAATAACATTATTTAAAAGTATGTTCTAACATTTAAAAAATCCAATAAGATATTTATTAAATCTCCTGTCCCATTATTGTTTTGAAGCCCACTTAGTGTTGTTTTAGGCTGTGTTAAAGTTGTCTAAAATACATTTGTTATCAATCCACTTGCACGAATCTTTCATCCATTACCCTGTGCCTTCCCTGCTGTCCATATCTGAAAGCATCTTTCTCATTGCTCCATGTGTATAGTGTTCTCTGTACACTCTATAGACCACAATAGCCTCCATGAGCACAGACCCCTTGTTCATCTCTGCATCTACAACTCCAGCATCTATGACCATGAGACAGGGAGTACATACTCAGGGAGTGAATTAATGCCTACCTCTGCTGTTTTACTAAGAACAGTAGTGAGTGCAGTCTTGAATTCTTTGAAGTGGAACACACTGATGGTTAGTAGGTAATAAATGAGTGTGCACAGTTGCAATTTTAGTCTACAGTTCTCCCTGCAGTATGCACATGTTGGGATTTTAATTAGACCCACAGTGCCAGCTACTTTTGCAGAGAAGGCAATCTGTATCCTGTGCTTCTCCGACCTCTGGTTGGCTCTAAGCTTCTGCCAGAAGGAGCTCCTCATTGTGTACATCTTGCATCTTAATCTTGGCTGTTCCTCCCCACTCCCAGCAGAAAGCAGCTCCACGTTGCTTGACATCACTTTCAATATTCTGTTGATTTTTTTTAAAAAAGACTATTTCAGTTTAGACTACACCATATTTATTTGGCTTAGGGCCAAAAGTTTTTGAATTTCTTGCTATTGTTCTTTCTCATACAAATCTAGTTTTACAAAGTCCATTTGGTCTTAGAGGAGTCATTATAGCCTAGAATCATTTGTTAGTAACTTCTCTCTCCATTATTATCATGTGATACGTAGGGTACTGGCCAGGAAGTCAGCTGGAATACCTTCGGGATAAATTCTACTGACATATGGCATAGACAGTTGGGCACTACTGCTATTTCGAGGCACTTCTGTTGGTCTAGACTAGCATTTTCAGCTATATTGATAACACACTGTGCCAGCTTTCAAAATATGTGCCTGTGTTTGCATGTCAGTTCTATTCAGTGTCTTCATGATTTCAGTTTTCTTTTTGAAGCCCATAACATATATTTGATAGTACTATCAAAATCAATTACATTTATCTATCATAAAACATTCAGAGTCCAGTGCCCTTACCTAGTACAAACTCCCCAAAGAAATGTTATCCCTGTCTGCCATTCCCTTGGTAATTTATCAAAATTGTATTTTATTGAGAAACATAAAGGAAGAATTCACATCTTACTGCAGTCAATGCAATTGATGCTGGTATCGTTTATAACTTTGAATTTAATATAGTTTCAACCAATAAAAGAAATAATCAGATACTAGCTGTGTATAAGTACTTTATATACGTTGGATTTTCCTTTTGCCAGTCTTGGGGCTTGAACTCAGGGCCTGAGTGCTGTCCTCAGGCTTTCCTCAAGGCTACAGCTCTGCCACTAGAGCCACAGCACCACTTTTGGCTTTTTCTATGTTTGTGGTACCAAGGAATTGAACCTGGGTCTTCATGCATGTTAGGCAGGCACTCTACCACTAGGCCAAACTCCTGGCCATATGTTGAATTTTTAAAAGAAGCAGATACCAGTTGGGTGCTGATGGCACACACCTGTAATCCAAGCTACTTAGGAGGCTGAGATCTGAGGATTGCAGTTCAAAGCCAGTCCAGGCAGAAAAGTCTGTAAGACTCTTTATTTCCAATTGGCTACCAAAAAAGCCAGAAGCAGAGTTGTGGCTCAAGTGGTACAATGCTAAGTTTGAGCACAAAAGCTTAAGAACAGTGCCCAGGCTCTGAGGCTTAAAGCCCTAGGACCCATCCCTCTATCTCTCCCCGATTGCACCTCACGCACACAAGCAGATGGATTGAACTGAATGCTCAATCCTAATATTGACCAAAGATGCACAACTAGATACTGAATGGTATGATACAGCAGAAAGTACTGGGAACACCCAGAATATCTAACTAAAGTGAACTTGAGCTGACCAGGGCTCTGGATCTAACTGCTAAGACTTCATCACATATTTGTTGCCACTGTCGTTTGAGTGAATAAATAATTATTAAGGATTTTGTCTAACTCATGTCAGTCAACTCAAATGCACAAGAAGACTGTGCATAAGTTTCTGGAGGTTTTTAACTGTGCTGAAACAAATGTTTACCAAATTTCAGATAAGCATTTTGTATAGCTGTGTTATCTATGTGTTCAACTCAAAAGGCAGAATTAGGGACAAGAGGAAGATGATTCACTATGGCACATGTGATAAAAAACACTTCTGGCTTTGGGTTCTTTTCCTCAGCTGTGAGATTGTAGCTTTAGAAGGCTCAGTCTTAGTCTCCCCCAACCTCTTCTACTCCTGGGCGTGTCATCCATAAGTGTAGCTTCAAATCATGTTGCCTTGATACACAAATTTGTATCCCAACCAAAGGCTACACATACAGCTTCCCTATGACCCAGCAATTCTACTACTTGGCATTTACCCAACCATGCAGAAACTAGGGCATACTAAATCCACTAGCACAACAATGTTCATTGCAGCATTATTCACCATAGCAAAGATATGGAACCAACCCAGATGTCCCTCAGTTGATGAATGGATCAACAAGATGTAGTATTTGTACACAATGGAATTCTATGCTGCTGTCAGAAAAAATGACATTGCCCCATTTGTTAGGAAATGGAAAGACTTAGAAAAAATCATATTAAGTGAAGTAAGCCAGACTCAAAGGAACTTAGGCTCAATGGTTTCCCTCATTCATCATAATCAGTAGAAACCTTGGGCTCTACTAGCAGAGATTTGCAATAGAGCAAAACCTTGATACATAAGGCCATATAGTATGAAGCTAATTGAATGGACCTCTAGGATATTGAAACAAAAGCTATATAACGAATGATTGTTGTCCTTAATGTACTATGTTATCTCTCATCTCTTTTGCTGTCCCTTGGTTATCTCATATTATTACAGTATCTCACGTTGTTATCTGATATATTGGATATATTTGTATTTGGTTACTTGAAATTTGATAGGGAAGGGGGGAAAACCAAGATGGGGGGATTGGGGGGACGGTAATGGGGACCAAGACATGTGAAAGGGTATCTATCTGGTAAATATCATGTAACCCTTTTATTAATTACAATAAAAATATTAAAAAAAATAAAAATCCTTTAGTGTATTACTACTGCTCAAAGGACAAAGAAAACAAAAGAAAATTAGGTCATTAACTCTTGCAAGTTGTACCTTTCACCTAGCTCTTTCACCTCTGCCCGTTTCTTCGTTGCCTACCACCCCAGTTACTTCCTCTTTTTCTGGAACTTCTTCAGCCTTGCCACAGATTTTCTTTCCCAGTTAGTTCCTACACTTCCTGTAAGATCCAAGAGTCTTCCTTGCCCACTCTTGCGTTGCTTTCATTGACACCTCATTTACTTTTGTGTGATATCTTTGGTCATGTGTGTCATTCCTGCTAGACAGTGGAAACCTACTGCAAATCAACCCCAAAAGAGCAGTTGGTGGGGTACTGTATTCTTGGCTCTGGTCTGGTGGTACAAGACAATCTTAATGTCCATGGTTAATCTAGGGATATTTGTCTGATATTTTTTAAAATTTTTGTAGTTTTTATTGTACTATTCACAGTTATTTCATTTTTCCCCTATGGTTTTACCCCCTGCTGTCACTGCTTTATATTTTGATACCCTGTGACTTGTGTATAAGTTTATCTGATTTGGAGAAGGAAGGGGGAAATCACAGAAATGGTGAGACAAAGGACAAGTGTGAATCAATACAACAGCAATACTTGCAAGACAGTATGGTGGAAATGAAGTTTACACCTTGGGGAGCTGGGGAGGGGTCAGGAAGAAGGGAAAGCAGAAGAAAACAAGGGAGGAAGTAATATGTTTCTACAAGTATGACACTCATTACATTACTTATATACCATAATCATTCTGTACGTCACTTTAACAATTAAATAAAATCTTAAAAAACTTAAAAGAAAGACCCCAAAACCTCTACATAATATTCATCCAGGGGAATGTTGTAGGGTTTGAATAACACTGTAAACTGAAGCAAGTAAGAGAATACACCTCTGCACACTGAAAACTCTACAGGAAGGAATAGGAGATACACTAGGCCTCCCTGGCACAGGTCGAAACTTTCTTAATAAGGACCAAGAATCACAACAAATCAGAGAAAGGCTGGATAAGTGGGACTGCATTAAACTGCAGAGCTTTTGTATGGCAAAGGACATAGCTAGTAAACTAATCAGGAAGCCTACAGAGTGGGAGAAGATCTTCACCAACCAAACAACGGACAAAGGCCTCATATCTAAAATATATCAACAACTCAAAAAATTGAATCACTCCAAAACCAACCTCCAAAGTAACAACCATCCCATTAAAAAATGGGCCAAAGACTTAAAGAGAGTCTTCTCTGAAGAAGAAACAAAAATGGCCTATAGACACATGAAGAAATGCTCAACATCTCTGGTCATAAAAGAAATGCAAATCAAAACAACTCTAAGATTCCACCTCACTCCAGCTAGAATGGCCAGGATCAGGAAAACGAATGACAACAGATGCTGGAGGGGATGTGGACAGGAGGGATCACTACTACACTGTTGGTGGGAGTGCAAACTCGTTCAACCACTATGGAAAGCAGTGTGGCAGTGCCTCAAAAGGCTAAACATAGAACTCCCCTATGACCCAGCAATTCCACTACTTGGCATTTACCCAACCACCCAGAAACAAGGACATACTAAACCCACTAGCACAACAATGTTCATTGCAGCACTATTCACCATAGCAAAGATATGGAAACAACCTAGATGTCCCTCAGTTGATGAGTGGATCAACAAGTTGTGGTATTTGTACACAATGGAATTCTATGCTGCTGTCAGAAAGAATGACATCGCCCCATTTGTTAGGAAATGGAAAGACTTAGAAAAAAATCATATTAAGTGAAGTAAGCCAGACTCAAAGGAACTTAGGCTCAATGGTTTCCCTCATTCGTCATAATCAGTAGAAACCTTGGGCTCTACTAGCAGAGATTTGCAATAGAGCAAAACCTTGATACATAAGGATATATAATGTGAAGCTAATTGAAAGGACCTCCAGGATAGTGAAACAAAAGCCATATAATGAATGATTGTTGTCCTTAATGTACTATGTTGTCTCTCATCTCCTTTGCTGTCCCTTGGTTATCTCATATTGGTAAAGTATCTCACTTTGTTATCTGATTTATTGAAGTTATTTGTATTTGGATATTTGAAATTTGATAGGGAAGGGGGGAAAACCAAGATGGGTGGGGGGTGTGGGGGGGGAGGGAAACGGATACCAAGACATGTGAAAGGGTATCAATGTATGTGAATTAATGCACCTTCTATCTGGCAAATATCATGTAACCCTTTTACTAATTACAATAAAAAAATTAAAAAAAAAAGAGAATACACCTCTGTAGTGACAAATAATAGAATAGTCATTGTAGGGGACTCCATGGGAAATCATACAATTCAGTCTCTATTTTTAGAGAGTTATGCTGCCAATTTTGAGGGGAAGGGGAGAAGACAGACATATATGGAATGGGAAGATGTTTACTTTAGGAAAAGAAGAGCTCTCAACCAAGATCATTATACAAAGATTAGAATTGTACTATAATTTCATTTTTCAATAAATTCAGCTTTCTGTATCACAGGAGGGAGGGAAGCAGTTAATGTATATTATTAGAGAAAAACCTATGGAATCAGCTTACAAATATTTTCTGCAATTATCTGTGTGTGTTCTCATGACATAAAACACCTTGAAAACCAGGAAAAGTTTTATTAACTTTATTGAGAACATTTATGTCATCATACAATATATATATATATATATCGCCATGAACCAGTTATGTCTGATATGTTTTTGTTTTCATGGTCAATTTTAAAGGAGGAGGTCAGATTTACCAAGAGGAACATTTGTATTGTTTGTTGGAAAGCTTAACATTATCAATTATGACATAATGCTTCTGATTGTCTGGTAAGACACCATTTAATTATATTATGAACTTTCCAAATTTGAAGTTTAATAGAACCATGAGAGCATAGTTTGGGTTTCTCAAACTAATATGGATGTGCAAAATGCATATTCTATCATGCTGATTTAGCAAGTAGTCTTTTTATAGTAGAGTATAAAAAAAGATATAACAACATCCTCAGTAGTAGTGGATAAATAGGCAGACAGTAGCAACATCTTGCTCCTCTAAGATGTCATCTCAGATCTAAGAGCCTACTTTATCTTTCTCCACCCATTGATTCATAGCCACCGTAATCAACTTACTTTTGTGTACTACCTCAGACCTTTCCTTCTTTTCCTTTCTTTTCCCTTCCTTCCTTCCTTCCTTCCTTCCTTCCTTCCTTCCTTCCTTCCTTCCTTCCTTCCTTCCTTCTTTCTTTCTCTTTCTTCTTTTGTCAGTCATGGGATTTGAACTCTCGGCCTGGGCACTGTCCCTGACCTCTTCAGCTCAAGACTCCCATCTTACCCCTCGAGCCAGAGTGCGACTTCTGGTTAACTGCGACTGGTGGTTAACTGGAAATAAGAATCTCACGGACTTTATTGCCCAGGCTAGCTCTGAACTATGATCCTCAGATCTCAGCCTCCTGAGTGGCTAGGATTACAAGCATGAGCCACCACGCCTGGCCAACTTCAGTTTTATCAAATGTTTTCATAGTTTTCTCTGTGCAGTTAAAAAATTTATGAAGAAATATAAGGTGGAGTTGTGTTTTTATTTCCAAATCATTATGAGTGGCTTTATTAAGGAGGAAACAACAGGATAAAGTAGTTGTCTTCGACCCAACAGCTAAGGCAGGAGACAGACGGCTTTCTCTGCTTCCATTCTAACTCCTATATTCTTCTACCTGTATGTCTGTCCCTTAGGAAAAAATGTGATTCTACAAAGCCTCTGTTCCTAAGCCAGGAACACATAGACTGTAACAGGGCTGCCACTGGTGCCACAGGGACCTGACAGGTAAGGAGCACGCACGAGATAGTTAGGGGGATATTCACCTATGAAATGAGACACCATATTTCTCATATATCTAGAAAGATAACTGTTCATTCTTTTTTCCCCTCCTACTTTGCTTTCTTATTAACACTATTTTAAGAAGACCACAGCACCAAATTAATGAAATTTGGTGACTGCAACTTGATGGTGGAGGAGCTGTTCTCTTAAAAGACACAGCCTTGTCTAAAAGGGATAACGGTCTATGGTTTCAAAAAAAATAGAGGAATGGGCTCCACTACCCAGTGTCAACCTGTGAGGGTTGTGAGACTGCTATAGATTTATGAGGTAGAACTAGCACTTAGGTGTTACAACTTATCTAAAAAGTGAAGAATGAAACAGATGATGTTTATTAAATTTGGCTGTAGCTTGTACTGTATATGCTTTTCTACGTATTCTAATTTATGTGTTCAACATAATTTTTTTTTGCCAATCCTGGGCTTGAGCTCAGGATCTGAGCACTGTCCTTGGGCTTTCTCAAGGCTAGATCTCTACCACTTGAGCCACAGCACCACTTCTGGCTTTTTATATATATGTGGTACCAAGGAACTGAACCCGGATCTTTGTGCATTTTAGGCAAATACTCAACCACTAAGCCAAACTTCTGGCCCCAACATAATTTTTAAACCAGTATGATTACTGAAAACCTTGCACTGGTTGGGGGATTCTTGAACTCTAGTTCCAAATGCCTACTTTTTTTTTTCTTGGTGCTTGTTGTGGTGCTTGAACTCAGGGTTTGGGCATTGTCCTTGAGCATTTTTGCTAGCTCTACTACTTGAGTCACAATTCCACTTCCCCTTTTTTTGGTTTAACTGGAGACTTTCCTATGTTGGCTGGAGCCTTCAGAGTAGCTAGGATTGTAAGTGTGAGCCACTGGAGCCTGACTTGCTTTTTATTTGCTAAAAAAAAAATGTTGCAGCATTTAATATATCTGCAGGACTTACCAAGAGGTAAAATACTCTTATCTGTATTTTAGATCTGTACCCAGTGTTCTATTTTTACCAAACACATGTCAAAAATATGGAAATCCCTTTAAAGACATATATGTGTGTATATATATATACCTCTCTCTCATATATATATATATATATATATATATATATCATCAAGTTTAGAATATGAAGCCCCAGATGGCCCAGTAATAGCAACAAAAGCCACTTCCCTTGCCAACATGAATTTCACAAACTAGAAATCATTATCGGACCTGCAAGTGCAGACAGAGCAAGTCTACAGATACTTATTACTATATGCTAGGTATTACGTTAGGTACTTCATTACATGGTCCATAAAACACTATTTTAGAAACAAACACTGAATGCTCAAAATGAACTGTTTATTCTTCACCACAAAGGCACTGGAGCATCTCCAGAATGCTCCAGAATGCCTAGCCTGTATACCCATGTGTTCTAGCAAGACAGGGCTGTGAATGCAAATGGGACTCACGGCCTTTAAAAGCAAAATCAAACTTATATGCTGGGTTGTCTTGAATATTTAACTGCTCTCTCTCTCTCTCTCTCTCTCTCTCTCTCTCTCTCTCTCTCTCTCTCTCTCTCTCCTTCTCAATCTCCCCCCCCCCTCATAATCTAAGTTTGTAGGATTCAAACAACTTAGTAACTGCGATGGAACAACTACATAAACATAAATGCCACACTGTGATTATAACTGATGAGATAGGGAGACAAGGCTTACTGATTCAAAGGCTTCCCTGTTGCCTGGAGAGGAAGAAAGTAAGAAAGAGATGAGATGCAAGCCTCATCTCTAATCACTTCACCTCAAGGACTTTCTGAAATCATAAAAAGGACTGTTGTACAGTGGCAAATCAGTGCTAGATAATGATGAATTGACTAAGTAGCCACATGATGATGCCAGTGGTCCTGAGATTTCTGAAGAAGTGGGTTGGGTGCATTAGGTTAGAGTCAGAAGACAGAGACCAGTGCTCTTTAAGAAGGGTAAAAAGTCTATCACTCTACAGATCAGACACCACCCTTAAAGAATACTTGCGATAATCCTACACTGCATTTCGGAGTAACTGTTCATAATCTATTTACATCAAAACAGAAAGGTATTTTTTGACCCAGTTCACATATCTGATTAAAGATATTCTAGCTGACGCATAAAGGTATTTCCATCCAATGCAATTTATGAGATTCAAGAGTAATTTATAGATCCAGTCTAGAACTATATATTGCTTAGTTGGTTTTGTGAAAATACTAATAGTAGTAAAAGAAATCAGTGAAGGTTTATGAAGATTTTCACTCTTTGCTTAAGTTTTGACATGGGTTCTTGCCTGTTGTATATATAGCTTCTAATAATTTTGGAATTCAAATATTGCATGCAATTGTTTTGGGTTCTTTTCTTGTATTAACCCTTTGTGTGTTACACATAGCTCTCATGGGACTGTCAGCCTCATCATGTGATAGCACGTAGTACTCACACCAAAGGACACACGCATGCACTCAGAGCCGTCTCTCCCTACTTCTGTTGTCCTTCTGCACCAGAGAAAGAGTAACACCAAGTGCATTCAAAGGCTCATCTGATACTCTAAATGAATAAGCAATTAAGTACTTTGGCTGAATTTTTTTTTTTTTTTTTTTTGTGGGTCATGGGGCTTGAACTCAGCCTGGGCGCTGTTCTTGAGCTCTGTAGCTCAAAGCTTTGGTCCTACCCTTTCCATTTTCTAGAGCTTAACTGGACATAAGAGTCTCAGGTCCTTTTGTGGCTGGGCTGGCTTTGAACCTTGATCCTCGTATCTCAGCCTCCTGAGTGGTTAGGATTATAGGCATGAGCCACCATGCCCGGCTTGAAAGATTGTGTCTTTAATATAACTAAGGAAAAGCTAATCACTTCCAAGCACTGAACATCTACAATTTGCCAAGTACTTTTTTCCACTCATGTGAAAATATTGTATTTAACTTGTTATCTAAAGGATTTCTGTGAGGTACAGATAGGCAGAAAAGACAGTACAAATGGTTTTTCCTTCCCAGTATCTTTACTTTGTGTGTGTGTGTGTGCTCATCCTGAGACTTAAACTCAGTACAGGAGAGCTCAGCTGTCTCTTAGTTTTTTTGCTCAAGACTTGCGCTCTACTACTTCAGCTACAGCTTCATTTTCAGTATTTTTCTGGTTAACTGGAGATAAGAGTTTCATAGATTTGTCTGCTTGGGCTGGCTTTGAACAATGATCCTCAAGATCTCAGTCTCCTGAGTAGCTAGGATTCAGGCATGAGCCATTGTTACCAGGCTTGTATTTTTATTGCAGTGTGACTCTGTAGCTCCATGTAGCCATATATGTCCATCTATCTTCTCATTTCTCATTGGGACTCACTGTAGTCTTGGTGAGTGCTTTCATTCTGCAACTGCTCACAAGCTTTGCACGCTTCTTCTACTCTTACTCTTGGAACTCTGTGATAAGCTCAGACTAGTGTATGGGACAGCAGAGAGATATACGGTATCCTTGTTTTCCCTAAGTTATCCAATGTCCAGAGGCAGAGAAAGATAGCTGACTATAAGTTGATGACAGAAGCGCCCAAAGGAGACCAGAAAAATTCTCACAGTAAACGAGCAGCCTAGAAAACCACAGAACCTATGGAGATTGCTTGATGTTCTTAAACTATGGGGTAGTTGATTATATAGTCAAAGCTAGTTGAGAATAGCAGGCATTCTTAACCTCAGTATACTAAAGAGACATCATAGTTTATCCAAGCACGACTAGCTGGTAAGTAGTAATGCTATTAGGTTATCACATTTGCTTTAAGGGCCCATACTATTAAGTCCCTTTTATTGCTTTTGTTTTTTGGTAGTCCTGGAGTTTGAACTTAGGTTGCACTTGGCAGGTATTATCTCTCTAGCCCTTGATGATATATTTTTTAATATCCTTATATAGAGTACTTTGTATATGCTCAGTGTTGGATTAAATGTATTTCCTACATGTAGGGGGCTTACCATCTCTAGTTGTTTTTTACAAATTAAATTGCCATTTGGGTGATCTGTGATTCATAGTACTGGACATGTGTGTTCTGTCTTTGGAACTTGTTCAAATATAATCACTCCTCAGAAATTTCTCTTAATCTTCCTTAGGCATCTTCGAAGAGAGAAATAAAAATTTCCAATTTGGAGTTAATTGTAAAACCAATCACAAGACAAAGGTCAAATGGTGAACCAATGCAAAAATGATATTCCCAAGACAATGCATTGGAAATGAACTTTACAACTTGGTGTGGGGGGGGAGGGTAAGTGGGTGAAAAATATTGGAGGGGTAAAAATACATAATAAGAAATCTACTCACTACCTTATGAATGTAACTCTAACCCCTCTGTACATCACCTTGACAATAAAATTAAATTTAGAAAAATCCACAATTGCTCATTTCTTTCTTTCTTTATCCTTGCCCTTTGTGATATGACATTTCAGTAACAATGTAATGACTATCAGGAGATGAAATAAATCTCTCCATCTTCTGAATTTGGACTTGCCTTGTGACTGTCTTTGAGCAAGAAATATGGCAGAAGTGGCAGTGTGGCAGTTCTGAGAAGCCTTATGACCTTTGTATGTTCCCAAACATTCTCTATTTCCCAAAAATTTTGGTCTGTTCCTTCCAAAGAAAGAGAGACCACAAGGGCTAGAGCTCAGCCAGCCAGTTGTCTGAGATGAAGCCTCCACACATGTGAGAAGAGGCCAGGCATGATTAGCAAAGCCAAACCATGCTGACCACTGTCATATATAGAGAATCAAGCTGAGCTAAGCCTGAAATGCCCATCCCAGAATTAGGAGCTAAAAAAAGTCACTGAAAGCCACTAAGCTTGTACTGAAGCAACAGATAAGGGAGATCTATTGTGCTTTTTATATATGAGATCTGTTGTACTCTTACTTTTCAACTCAGTTTTTTGAATAGCCAGAATGAATGGATGAATGAATGAATGGCTAAATATTCAACTACACTTAAGCTGAGACTTTCCTAACAAAACAGAACTTTGGCTTTTGGAATAGCAAACATTTCCCTTGCCTAGATGGGAGTCAAAGCAATGTTTAAGCACAAGACCTGCTACTTAGCAGGTGTGCTCAATAAATGCTAGCTCCCACTGATTCTGAGTGTGAAATCAGATGCCAAACAAAAGCCAAAGCAAACACCATGTACTGAGATGGTCTGGATGTTTTTTTTTCCCTAAATGCTTTCACAATCAGGGCAATCACTCTGGGGTACCTGGAAGATGGAGATTTAGGACAAGCAACATGCTGCTTTTGTTTCGGTAGATGTGGGCAAATGTCTTTATTTTTGAAAATGCACACTTTTTGTGGCTTCCTACATCCTCCAACCACCCCACTATCAAGAGTAGAAGTCCTGCAATGGAAAGACCACACTGGAGGCCTCTTGCTTATTAAAAACAGTGCTTCATAGCTTTGATTACACTCTGGAAGCATGTTGTGTTTGTGTGTGTGTGTGTGTGTGTGTGTGTGTGTGTGATGGTAGTGGGGGCTTTAAAAATGTCTCCAATAATTGATTTAGCTAGTTTAGGGGTACAGTTTGCAAGTGGAGACTTTGAAAAGCCTTCTGCGTTATTCAGTGAGGAGTCCTAGTTGAGAACCTATCCTTAAGTTTTCTCCCCAGACTGCTTCCACCAGTGAAATGGTTATTACTGCCTTAACTTTATTTTTTAACCAAAAATAAATCTTGGACTTATTTTATCCATTTAAACCATTTTGACAATTAAGTTTCTACTCCTAGCAAGATCTCCAATTCATATTGCAAATATTTATGGATATCAGGAACTAAGTACATGCTTTTATTAAAACTAAATGAATTAGACTCATAATTGTACAAGGCAGTGGTCACTTTATACAATCATGACCAATGAATAAGTGAGGAAACAAGAGGTTTAAAAGAACAAAGCCATTTATCCAAGGTCCCACTTGTATCAACTGAAGATACTAGGATTACAGTTATTCTGACTGCTTCCAGAGCCTGGGCTATGGCAAATATCACCTGACCTATTCCACCCACTGCTGTACTCTGGGTCCTCATGTAGTCAGGCCACAGGAGACATTTACCTGCAGCTCAGCATCCTCACCATCTCACTTCCTGAACTGCTACTGTTGCATTGTTAGGAGCCCTTTAATGGGAGCCAATAGAAGGAATGACTATAAATGCTGAGCTGTAACTGCCTTAACTTTTAAAGGAATTTTTAAAAGCATCTTCTATCAAAACCCAGCCCTGACTTGCTATAGCTGAGAAGCATTTTTTTCCCTGATAAACAATGATGAGCGCAAAAGAAATTAAGAAATAATTTTCAGGAAAGCCATTTCCTGATGATTGACTACTTAAGTACAATATAAACACTTGGTAAGGTCGTCTAGGTCTTAAAAACCCTTGAACTTATATAAGGAAGTGTTCAAAATTTTATTGGCCTAAAATGACATAACACATACATTACATTAAATAATATATCAAACCTAATTTGTATCTAAGTATACAATAGTAAAGTATAGTTGACCCAAATCTTTCTCTATGAAAAATGCACATTACTCCAAAGGTAAAATAATTTTCACAAATTGATGTCTTACTAAATATTTTAAGCTCAGGCTCAACCTAAGTATTAAAAAACCTGTGGTTTCATCTTCATACTACATAAGGGATTCTCCCAAATGATAATAGTGTTATTTTTAGCCATTATTTATTTTTATAGCATTTAAAGTGGTTGAAAAATGATGGTTTTATTATACCAGCATAATGTATGCAAATTGCTTTAATGTCAAGACTTTATCCTCAATAATTCTGTAACTGCAACCACAAAATGGACCGGAAACATATATTCAGAGTGAGAACTTTATAAATCACAGTCTGTCCAAGAGGAAAAAAAAATCAGTTTTGACATTTCTGATTTCACAGTTAACACTGGAGACAAGATACAGAAAGCATAAACTAGAACAAGTAATGCTCAGGATTGAATGTTTAGCACAGGACTTTAGAGTCTGTATCGTCTTGCTTCTCTGGAGGTTTCTAGAAGATAATTGCAAAGTGTGATCAAGCCCCCCTCCAAATCACATGGAATTGGTTCCCAGTTTGCCAAACAGGTTTTTAAATATATATATATATATATATTTTATTTTTTAACCACTGCTACAGATGGCTAAATTTAACATAGAAGGGCAACAGGAAAAATGATCCTTTTCTACTTCAATTCTTCTTAACTACAAAACAAAATCAACTATAGTCATTTTTTGTCTAAGTTACAAGTATATTTGTTGAACTTTTTAAAGGTTATCATTGGCATATTATAATTAATGAATCACTATATCATTATTCTCTATAGTCCATACTTAATTTACCTTTGCCCAGTTTTTCCCAGATGTCCCTCTTTTGTTTTAGCATTTCAGCCAGGATGGCACATCATAGATAATCTTCTTTGAAGAGAGAAGAAAAAGGGGGAGGAAGGAGAGAGAAAGACAGAAAAGGAAAGGGAGAAAGGAGAACTAGTTTTCTTCTCTCAGCCAATTAAGGGCAAAACCTTACAAATTACTTTCCCATGTTCCCCAATACAAAAGAACAGGGCATATGTTAATGAAGTAGCATGGAGTTTTAATTATGAGAAATACATTGTGGATAAGACAAAGATTAGGTTAGAAAGGATGTGACATTTGGAAGGACCCTACCAGATAGTCTGTTTTCAACATGGATTAACAGTCCAGTAGGCAGGACAGTATGAAAACATAGAGTAACAACAGCCATTTATATAAAACCATAGTAATACTATGCAATATGCCATTGCTTCTTCTAAGAAAGCTTGCATTTTTAAAGCCCATAGAGATGTAGTGATAGTTTCCTTGCCAATGTTTATGTAAAACATTTTCCAAACAAGAGTGATTCATCTTATTCTGAAACAAATTGTTAGAACATAGCTAAAGACGTTAGTGTTTGCATCCCTAATACAAATGCCAAGCCAAAATCTTACTCTGCCTGATAGAGTAGTATAAATGGGGAAATTAAAATACTATACATGTTCTCCAAGTTGTTAAATATCCTTCCTTAACACTTACTTCTTAGAATAAATAACTTGTTCTTTCAAAGTTTGGCAATGAATGCTAGTTCCATTCAGAGAAATGTCGTAGCTTATTTCAATTAATGAAATGTCAAGGATTACTCATAGATATTTCTTTTTCTTTAGATCATATACATTGAACTGCCTCTTTAGATATTTGTTACAAAAAGCAGTTACTCTGATGACAATGAGTTTTTAAATTAAGAATTGGAACAGCAAAGCAACATTAATGTTGGAAAACTGATGCTATGTGTTTCAATATAATAATAGATATGAAATTTATTTATTATAATAAAAACGAATGATAAGTCAGACTTCAAAGCTAAGAAATACATCAAATAAGATTATATAAATACTGCTCTAAGAGCACCATGTAAACATTAAATTAAATTTTAATAGCTCACGTAAAGAAGTCTTAAAAAGAAATCAACTTGCCATGCACTGGTGGCTCATGTCTCTAATCCTAGCTACTTAGGAGGGTGAGATTTGAGGATTATGGTGCAAAGCCATCCTGGGATGAAAGTCTGTGAGACTCTTATCTCCAGTTAACCACCAGAAAACCAGAAGTGGAGTTGTGGCTCAAAGTGGTACAGCACTAGACTTTAGCTGAAGAACTCAGGGATAGTGCCCAAGCCCAGAGTTCAAGCCTCACAACCCCCCCCCCCCAAAAAAAAAGAAAAATCAACTATAGGGCCTGAGAGTATGGTCTAGTGGTAGAGTGCTTGTCTAGCATGCACGAAGTCCTGGGTTCAATTCCTCAGTACCACATACACAGAGTTAGCACACTTTTAAAGAGGTGATTCATGGACAGAGAGAGGGAAGAAGGGCAAGACTGGCTTCACAACATTTTCTGTTCTTTAGACGTCATTATATAACAGTCAAGACTTCACGATACACAATTACAATGATGTATAATGCTTCTATGCTTACTGTTCTTAATCAAAATTGAACATATATTTAAAGTAATGGCATGTTAGAAATTTATAAGAATGGTAAGATTCTCTTTATCTATGCAAATAATTGTTCCTTCTTTTTCTGAGCTTCATTAAAGATGCTATGTGTTGTGCAAAGTTAAATTTTTGTAAGCCTTCAGGGGAGATATATTGTTTTAAAATGTTATAATATATTAATTAACCTGGGTAAAAGGATATGATTTTAGGTAAATTATTATTACATATGATCAAGTTTAAATTCAATCTTCAATCATTATACTTTGACTGCCCAACTACCTAAATTCTTTTGTAATGAATTGCGTAACTGGCAGGCAGTTTTTATTTTGCCAGTCCTGGGGCTTGAACTCAGGGTCAGATCACTGAACTTGGGTTTTCTCAAGGCTAGCACTCTAACCATTTGAGCCACTGCACCACTTCTGGCTTTTTCTATGTATTTGGTAACTGAGGATTTAAACCTGGGTCTTTGTGCATGGTAGACAAGCACTCTACTACTACGCCGAACTCCCGGCCCCATTTGCAAACAATTTTTGAATTGGCATAATAGTATATATTCTTGGTTTGAGGGTCTTTGTAAGTTTCAAACTGTATCTCATATGCCAGGATATACAAAATAGTTTTTGTCTTCAGTGTATCAGGGAGAGTGAAGAGGATGGACAGACGGACAGATGGACACACAGACACGCAGACAATTTATTTAATTTAGCCACCACTCAGTTTAAGAAAAAAATACCAACACTATGAAAGCATGTAAGAACACTGATTAGTTGGCTGAAGATTATAAAATTCTTTCAGCAATGTTCCTTATGCTTACTACATAATGAACCAGGTATCCATTATGTGTATGAAGTCAGAATATGAGTAATGATAAGAACTAATTAAAAGCACTATGGGAGCTGGCATTGTTCATGTGAGCCATAAGCAGGCTTGCTCATTTGAATATCTCTAATGGCTGTGCATCTTCTAAGAAACTCTCTTCCCAATTTTATCACAAATATCTAGGCATCATTTAACGAATTAATTACTGTCATTTTATTTTTTATTGTCTTATGTTAGCTTTGTGGGGATGGATGGGTGGGTGGGATGTCATGGCTATATTTCTGTGTTTACAATACATTTCAATCCATCTTGTTTATTCTATCCCTCTCCCTTCTCCCCATTCCCCTTTAACCAAACAATTTCAGCAGGTGTCATTGTTCTCTTTTATTAGAGGCAAATATCCTACGTTCAGCATACTAATCCTCTTCATTTTATTTTAACTTTAAAAACAGAAATTGGATTTGAAAGTTTACTATTTTTTTTGCCAGTCCTGAGTCTTGAACTCAGGGTCTGGGCGCTGTCCTTGGGCTTTCTCAGGGCTAGAGCTTTATCACTTGAGCCATAGCACCATTTCTGCCTTTTTTCTATGTTTATGGTATCGAGGAATTGAACCAGGGTCTTCATGCTTGTTAAGCAGGCTTTCTACCACTTGGTCAAACTCCCAGCCTGAAAGTTTACTATTCTAAACAGTGTATGTAATACATCTATGATACCTTTGAGTCCCAGTGGTTTTCTAAAGTGGCTGTCAGGAAGACCAGTCTCACTTCTCTTGGCTCTGCTCTGACAAATGACAATAAGTTAGCAAAGGATGGAAGGAAAGAAAACAGGGTATCTTGGAACTAAGCAAGAAGGAGGAGGCATGAAGAAGGTCAGACTAACAGGTTCTGCTTTGAACACTGCTTACCAAGGAGAGTAACTGGGACCTTGGGCCTTTAGTCACACAGTCCTGAAGGTGTGAGTAAAACATAGGAGCTCACAGAACTAAGACATAAGCGTCTCCATATATACCAAAGCTGGGATGGTAACTACGATGGAATGGTTCAGAAACTTGATGTATGTATAGTTACCCATAGTAAACATCTGCTAAGTTCTACGTTTCTTTTGGTGCATCTGAAGCCAGAATAGCTACATACAAGACCAAAAGGCTAAGAATTGAAAAGCATAATCAGAGTTCTGTCATAAAACTTTTGAGCTTCAACTTGGAACAGCTATTTCTCCTATGAGTATATAATTGTTTGTGTTTAGGGGTTTATTAACTATGAACAAATGAACATAATTTCCTTTTCTAAGTATTCACTAATAAAGCATCGAATAAAGCTTGATTCTATCCCATGAAAGGGTTTTCAGAACATATTTTGCACAAGCTTCCCATCTCTACTTCTCTTCACCTTTATTTTCCGTGTTTCCTTTTATCCTTGCCTATTTTTTTCATTTTAATGTGCTGTTTATTGTGTTACATTCTCAAAGCTCTTCTGGAACAAGGCAGGGTATAAACAAACAGTCCACAGCTACCAAAGATGGAAAGGGCTTAGAGAGAATCTAGCTCTATCTCCCATATTTTACAGACGAGAAATCTGAGGCTCCATGACCCAATGACTACTGGTTTAAAGACTAGAAATTTGGAGATTACAGTATCTAGCTGCTGCCTACAACAGGATATTCTGTTGTGTGTCCTTTTCTCAAACTATCACTGTCCAAGTGGTGTCAGCAGACATTTTCCCTACCTGAGAGAAAGCAAACTGAAGGCAATTGTGTATTCCACATAACAAGAAATTCTTTGAGGAATAAGTGAATAGATTTAATTCAGTCTAACCTATACCTCTTTAATATATGTGCTTGTAAATCTTGTTACTTTACTTCTTTGGGACCTGTATATAGCATCCCTCAGAAACACACTTCGGGAGACCCTAGAAAGCAGATAGGAGGGAGGAATGGTCAAATGTCCATTTTTCTACACATTGGCCTAAATATTGACTATTCTTGACATGGCCAAGTGGTGTTGGTCCACTGGTCTAGGAATATGGTCTGGTAATAGGGTATTGACGAAGGGGCAAAGCACTCGCCTGCAGCCTCTCTGAAGTCCTATACAGGTATGCTGGGGGAGGGCCTGTTCTTTAGGTAGGCATTATCCTGCAACCACTTTGACCCTAACCAGAGGGAGGAGGATTACAAATTCTTCCATTAACATAAATATGATCAGATGAAGAATGTACATTTCCAAACATGGTGACATGGCATCCTGTGTGTGCTTCTATAGGGATGCATGTGTGTTTATAGACCCCAATGGGATATGGCAGCTAAGCAAGTGTTGGTGTGGTTTCAGAAGGCCCAACACCCAAATTCTAGAGCCAATACCAATGCGAGGACTGATCAGGCAAGTATTCAGTCTCTCTGAGCTTTAATTTCTGTTTCCATTAAATGGGAATACTTGCTAGTATAAAATGGAAATAGGTAGTAAGTCAGCCAGGTGGATTACAAACATATTATATGCCCAGTATTTGGCCTAGGGTTTGCTTCATATTAAATCCAAGGTAGAATGATGCCATTTGGGATTCATTCTACCTCCCTTAATATATTTTTTTTCAATGTAGAAAACAGTAGTGTATAATAATGGCTTCAACAAGACTCTTACCCTCCTCCTTTTGAAGCCACCCCAGCTAATCAGTGGCAAGGATCCCTGTAAGGGCTGTGTGTATACTGAACTCCCACTGTTTCTGGTGAGTGGTTTTCAGAGCCTTGAAGAGCCAGTTCTCTGCCAGCCCATGGTAACTATCAGGCCTGGAGTACAGTGGCTACTGGGGATTCCAACAAAATACAATGAGCAAGCAGGACAGGAGATGTGGCTACCAGAGTCCCTGGCAACTAACCGCAGTTTCGCTGCAGTGCCCAGACACACAGCCGTCTCCCGGGGCACCAATCCTACAGCACAGGCAGCACTAACACAGAGCCCCTGGCAAGGCCAAAAGGCTGGCACCACCTTCATGACATCTGATTACAAAGCGAAGTCCCATGTTCCTCTCAGTCATCCTTACCTAGTTATTAAACATAACCAAGCAAAAATCATACACATACTAAAATGTGCCATCTAGAAGCAATAAGGAAATGGAACAACTCTGATTAAAGCCTTGGTTAGTTTTTCTTACTTTCTTAATTTAATTGGAAACACATAAATATATTTATCTCTCTGTGTAAATAATAATAATTATGATTATTTAAGGTTCTAGGAATCAAACCCAGGACATCACATTTGCAAGGCAAGTGCTCTACTACTGAGCTACACCCTCAGGTACACACATGCATGCACACGTATATATTCACATATCTATATTCATATATGCATATATTTTGTATACATATATGTAGGAAGAGACACAAATACAAACCAGGTCTTACTATGCAGCACAGGCTGGCCTTGAACTCACTATGCTGTGTATACTGACGTTAAATTTAAGATCCACCTATTTCCACTTCCCAAGTGCTGGTATTACAAATACACCACAATGTCTGGCTAGCTATCTTAAAAATACACATATTGCTGGGTTGGTGCCTCATGCCTGTGATACTACCTATTCAGGAGCCTGAGATCTGAGGATTGTGGTTCAAAGCCAGCTCAGGCACTAAAGATGGACTTTTATCTCTTATCTCCAATTAACCACAAGAAAACCGGAAGTGGTGCTGTGACTCAAGGAATAAGGTGGGAGCCTTGAGCTGAAGAGTTCAGGGACAGAGTCCAAGCCCCATGACTGATCAAAAAACATTTAATAGTACATATTAAACATTAACATGCATATTAATTCTATACACTTAAAACACCTGTATTTTACATCTATTTAACTATATATTCAAAAAGATTGCCACATTTATTTTAAATAATTGAGAAACACAAATGATTAATTCCAGTAGTCTTGAAGTAAAAGATGGGATTTAGTTACTGAAGACCAATTCCTACATAAACTATACAGAAAGGCCTCACATATTTATAATAAATCTAATGATCTCAGAACTGTAGTTTTAGAAATCTCATAATTTATATTATAGAGTACTTGTGAAAATATTCAGGAGGTTATCTGTACACATACAAGCAAAGACTGGCGAGCAAGGAGAAATCTCCATGTTTGATGCTGAGGGACCTGATAGTGATCCCTAAACACCTGCTACTGAGAATGCTCTGGGATTGGAGTCTCTTCTCTTGTTCACATGCCCTGTGAACAAAACAGACTGCATTCTCCAAACATTTTCTACTCTAGTAACACACACACACACACACACACACACACACACACACACACACACCCCACACACACACTTCTCAGGCACGTAGCAGCTAGGATTCTCAGGGATCACTGTAATTGTGAGATCTCTGTGCTCAAGGAAAGGTGGGAAAATACAGCCTTCCAGAAGCTGAAACCCAGGACCTCAGTCATGCTTCTATTTCTGTCCATCCCATTTCCAGTCCTGGGTTTGCACAATGCTTTGAATCTTCCCTTGCAATTGTGGAATCAATTTTGCAGTTGTTGCTTTAAAGTTATGAGTATGCCACCCTTTCACAATCCCCAGCAATATACCTCTTACTTCAATGCACGTCTTTTAAATTTGTTTTATTTTCTTACCTGAGGCAGCACACATTTGCTCCTGTGAATCACCAGATAATGAGCATGGACTAATATTCATTTTATGCTGATGTGAATGCTGATGCATAAGGAACAGTATCAGAGCAGGTCTGATGTGCTCCTAGAGTATTTAGTTCTTGCTACTACAGCATTTAGACAGGCATATTGCTCTCTTAAAACCCTTTTTCATGTAATACATGTACAATGCAATATGAAGAAAGGAGTCACTGAAAGGAAAACTAGTTCCCCAAATTATGACTTACATCTCAGTAATGAGAAGCTATTCAAATATATTTTTAAAAGAAAATCCCTAAGCTGATCTATTCCTTAGAATGTTGAGATTTCCCACTGCTCTGCTATTTTTCCATTCTGTATGCAGAGCACAGATTCCTGCCAAGCCCATTACAGTGAGCAAACAATGCCCTCTCTGTCAGACAGGGAATGAATAGTATCACAAAATTCTCTAATGTACAGCCTGCACCCCCATACCAAAGCCCTTCAGAAGAGAATACCAGGATGAGGGCTGATGAGAAAGACCTGCCTCTCTCCCTGGTCAGTCTGAAACTGCCTTTCAGAACATAAGGGTAATGCCACACATGTATTCCTTCTGAATAGAAACTTGGTGAGTATCTTTTCTTTCAAATAAGGTCACACACTTTTGCATTTCTGGATATATGAGTACACAAACACCTTCCTAAGAAAATAAGCAACATTTCAGGGTTCGGCAAAATCAGTTTTTTGTTACAAATTGAGCAGCAACAGGGCAACTTCATAGAAATGACACAGCAATTTGTGTTAAAATATTGGCAGCTAATTCATGAGGGCTGCGTTTATTAAGCCTTGATTCCTGCAAATCTTGTAGTTCATAAAGAAATAGCTGAGAGCTACTATTCTTGGGTCTCAGTGTCTGTTTCTTTTCCTCCTTGTTACACCGACACACATACATGAACATACACTTCACCCTCCTACAAGGAGAGGATTTTCCAACACTAGAACTTCATGCAATATTTCTCATGAACTAATAAAAGGCTTAATTTATAGGCATTTTCAGAGATGAAAAGGAATTTCCTAAAAATCTTCCTCAATCTGTAAGCTTTAAAGGATTATCCTATTTTTTTAAAATGGAAAAATGTCCTTTTATACTCAAACCACACACTGGCTTTTGTTGTTTTGAAGATCTGTAACAGAGTAGTTTAGCTTTCCTTTCCTTTCTCTGTTTCCACACATTTGCAGTCCAGCTCAGCTAGCTCCCAGAGTTTGATGGCATTTTCCTGGTGACACATTTAGCAGAGGCTGCAGTATGCCCAACAGCTCTACTCTACTTTCTCTCTCTCTCTCCCTTCTCTCCCCCCTGTTTCTTCTCACATCACTCTCGGTCTGCATTAGACTAAACAATTAAAGCTTTGTACGGTAGCACTGGCATCCAAAAAGTCTCATGATGTACTTATTAGTACAATGGTAATATTTACCTTGGAGAGTGGTCCAAAAAAAAAATATCCCAAATTCTGGCAATGTATCCTTTTCAAATGTTGCTATGGTGAGAGTCTCTCTTCTTTCTTGGCCTATAACCAAAAAGAAAGTTAGAAAAAAAGGGGGCAGATGGATTTGTACTATGAAAGACATTTTGCCCAGTAAAATGCTGGCACATTGATAACCCTTCTTAAACACAGCAAACCACCAAGTTTTAACCTCTAAACAGGTACAACTATAAACAGCAGTGAATAAATATGAGATTTGCTTTAAAATAACAACCAAGCTAGTGTCTGATGAAACACAAATCAATTTACTTGCTCTTTTCATATTTTTCCTACTTTATGACAACCCAATTTCTGTGTAACTGTAGTAAAATTAAAACCATCAAATAACTGTTATGTGAATTTGAACTACAATACATGATTTAGTTGAAAGTACATTTATGCTTTTCTTTTTTGACAAGGTAAGCTGTGTTTTAACTGGGCAGATTTCTTAGTAAAAGGCATCTCTGATGCAGTGTGACAGCATGGCATGAATGACATGTGGATCTAATCCTTTACCATTCCTATGTGGAGATGGGGAGAAGGCTACAGAGGGGACCTTCTAGTCTACTCTGACTCATCAGCTCCCCAGCATTATTTGTAGTTATGCTCGGTTTTGGTCCAGGGTTTCCTTATCCTCCTTTCTTCCTATCTACTAACACACCATGGTGAGAGTGGTGTGAGATGGAGGAGAGAAGGGTGGGAAGAATGAATGAATGGTGTATACTCTATGGAGAATACCTACGTTGCTGACCAGGATTCAGAACCTCTCAATTATTTTAGCAAACCAAGACAAAATTCTTGATTTTCATTATAAAAACCCAAGCAGGACATGCATTTCCTACATTTGTATCTACTGATATTCATCTGACACATTTCTTTCCTTGGAAAATTAGCAGATTCTTTCTGCTATCTCAAGATGTATCTATTGTTTCCCTGTCAGTTATCAAGTGGGGAAGACTGACTTTTTGTTTGCCACGGCATCCAGCTACATTATCATTTATTTTAAACATAAATCCAAAAAGATCAGAACAAGACACACAATCATGGGCTGTCTTCCTCCAGCCTGACTTCAGGTCCTTGCACTATCAATCACGTATTGGGGGAGGGCAGGGCTTCACTGAGGTGAAGTAGCTGGCAAATAAGTGAGTTTTCATGCCTTTGTTCTACTCTTTCATTAGCTTTCAAATCAAACCTTCTCCTACACTCCTAACATCTGGAAATATTTAGATGTGGATTTTTCACTGCAAATCTCCTCACTTTTCTATGACAATAAGTCAAACCAGGGGAACTCTCTCCAAATAGTTACAAATACAAGCAAAATTTGATTAACCAAATCACATGGCTATACTTAAAAAATCCTTTCTTTTACTAGGTGTTATTTTAATGTTATAGGTGAAATGAAAATCAAGAAGCTGCAAAAGCATCCGACTTTTTATTGATTAAAACTGGCTTGCTCTGTTACACACTGGAACATCAAGGGTGAAATTACTGTGATGTGCATCTGCTGTCTAGAATTTCCCTTTAAAAATGAACTTAAGGGAACCTGGCTACTCCTGACCTCTTAGGGAACATGGTGGGGAAACCATCGGCAGGTGTCTCACATTGCTACACATAGGTTTAAAAACAAAACAAGCCTCCCAGGTGGTGTTGACACTTGTTCTTGAGAGGATATCCCCATTTTAGGATGTTTGGATACACTCTTTCTCTTGCTGGATAGATTCCTGTGAGGGAGGAGTGTTTTTTTTCCTCAGTATTAGTTTTCTTCAATTTTGCTGGTCAAAATTCACTTCGGACATGTCTAGTTTATCACTCATCTTCAGTAAGAGGCTGGAGGCCTGGTGACTCCAGCTGCTAGGACCTGGCTGAAGAAGGCTTGCCGGTACCAGGCAGGTTGGGTCAGTTAAAAAATTCTTATTAAAATGTTATTTCCCATTAATAGTATTAGAATTATTCCTTCTCTTTTACTAGACATGAATAAAGAGCTTGATTCAAAAATTAAACACAACTTGATAGTCTAATAAGATAAAAATGGTACATAACTTTGCATTTCTTTTCTTTTTGCCAGTCCTGGGGCCTGTACTCAGAGCCTGAGCACTGTCTCTGGGCTTTCTCAAGACTAGAGCTCTACAGCTTGCGCCACAGCACCACTTCTGGCTTTTTTCTATGTATGTGAGGAATCGAACCCGGGTCCTTGTGCATGCTAGGCAAGCACTCTACCACTAGGCCAAACTTCAAGGCCCCCACAACTCTGCATTTCCAAGATAGGCATTGCATGAATTGAAAATATTTCAGGAAAACGAAGCAATCAAGACAGTGATACTATTATAAAGATGGACATACAGATTAATGGAATAGAATTTAGTATCCACATAAATAAACTTGTATATTTATATTCTTTTAATAATATGGTGAATTGGTATTTTTGGCAAAGGAGCCAAGACTATTCAATGAGAAAGCAATCACTACAACAATCAATACTGGGACATCTAGATAAATCCATGCAAAAGAATGAAGCTGGATCCTTAGCCCAGACCCTGTTAAAAAGTTAACTTGCTGGATGTGGTAATATATATCTATAATCCCAGAACTTGAAAGATGTAGGCAGAAAAACAATTTCAGGCCAGCCTGGGCTACATAGTGAGGCCTTTTAGATATATGTAAAACTCTTGAAAGAAAATAGATCTCTATAAGCTCAAATTTGGCAGTAGAGCTTTAGCTATGATACAAATGTATAAACAACAAAAATGTTTAAAAAAAAAGGTAAATGGGACTTTATCCAAATAAGAATATTTTCTGCTTTAGAAAACACTATCCAACCAGATGCCAGTGACTCTCTTCTATAATGCTAGTTACTTAGGAAGCTGAGAAATGAGGGTTCTTGGATGAAACTAGCTTAAGCAAAACAGTCTAAGACATTCCATCTTCAAAACAACCAGAAAAAAGTTGGCATGGCTCAAATGGTAGAACATCAATTGAGTGAGCAAGAAAGCCAAGCAACTGTGAGGCTCCGAGTTCCTATCCCAATAGTAGAAAGAAAAGAAGAAAGGCAGGAAGGAAAGAAAGAAGAAAGGAAGGACATTATCCAGAGTTAAAAAGAGAATGTAGAAAACAAGAGGAAGCAGGAAAGCCAAACTAATTCCGGTAGATCCATGAATGAAATACCATATAGAAATTCCTTTAAACAATTAATATGCACTTAAAAATAAATGACAGGAATAAAAAAATAGGTCCCATCTGGGGTGTGGGTACTAGTAGGATGAAAGAGTATATATATGATCAAAATACTTACATACATGAGAAAAATGAAACAATGAAACTTTTTTGAGATGGCTTTGGGAAGGAGAAGGAGAATACGGGAGAGTGATGGGAGAGGATGAGAAAGTATAGAGGAGGTGTCTGATGAAGGTACAGTGTATACACACATGGACATGTCAAAATGAAAGTCCTTGTACAACTAATTGATGCTAATAAAGCATATCAGTAAAGGGAAAATAAATATCAGAGTATATAATATATACTTATATATAAACGTCCTATAAGTCAAGAAAAGTAACCTCACCAAAAATGAGGTCTAAACAGACTTTTTTTCTAGAAAAATACAAAAGGGCCAATAAACACACAAAAAGATGGAAAACCTCATGTTCAGGAAAGTACAAACCAAAACCATAACCAGATACCACTTCACATCTACTATCACAGCAACAATAAAAGACAATAAGTGCTAGGATGATCTGAAGATATCATCACCCACACACTGCTGCTGGGGATGTGAAATGATGCATCCACTTGACAATAGTGTAGAACTCTTTCATAAACATTAAACATAATTACTATTTGACCTAACAATTTGACTCCTTTGACTCCTCGGTATATATTGAGAGGAATAAAATTGTGTGTACACACACACACTTATATATAGATGTTCATAACATTCACAACATCTCTGAAGTATAAACAACACAAATGCCCATCAACTGGTGAATAAACACAATATATGCATATTGATATAAAATATTATTCAGAATGATGAGAGGTTGGACATTGATTAAGATGTATTGTACTCACAAACTGACATGGTAAAATGAAACCCCTTTATGTAACTACATAGGATAACTAAAAAAAAAAAAAGGAATAATAAGTAAATAGTCCTACAATTGAGCAGGATACCATTGATTCATGCCTGTAATCTTAGCTACTTAGGAGGCTGAGACCTGAGGATTGTGGTTCAAAGCCAGCCTGGGCAGAAAGTCTGTGTGACTCTTATCTCTGATATATTATTACTAAAAACAAAAAAAGCCAGACTTGGAGCTGTGGCTCAAGTGATAGAGCTTTGAACAAAAAGAAGCTCAGCAATAGTGCCCATGCTCTGAGCTCAAACCCTAGAGTGGGTGCAAAACAAAACAACAAATTAACAAAACAACAACAACACCCTACAATTGATGGTTATACAAATCTAAATATACTATTACCTTAAATTTCATGCCTTAAATTGATGGATTGCATAATGCATGAATTGAATCTTGGCAAATCTTTTACCAAAAGTAAAATCATATTCCAAGAGATGTAGACATTATATTGTCAATAATCTTCCATATCACTCTAATTCTAGCTGATTCTTGGAGTTGTGCTGCAGTAAACCATTTAACTCCATTAACTGAAACAACCTGAGTTTAAAGGTGCATGGTTCTTCAGGTCTCCTCTAATCTCATGACTGTTCCTACATGTGGACAGTAGTTAAGCACTGCAAACAACTATTAGCTCAAACAAATCCTATAATTCTGATTTAATTTTCCTTTGTATTAAATAAATTTAGGACTTTCGAAATCAGCTATTTGCTCTAATACAACTGTTCCCACATCTGCCAATACTATGTCAGTGGAATTTCAACTCTGCCCCGTTTCTTCTGTATTTACTACACGGACAGTGTCCACGATCTCTTCTTAATACATATCGTGATGTTCATGACAGGGCCAAAACAAATGGATTCTGGGAGTTCACCATGTGCTTACCAAACCGACCTGAAGGCTTGCTCTGACTAAGGGCACTCAGAGCAACTGCAATAGTTTAATTTCTGGGACACCGGGGCCCTGAGGGATGAGCCATGCACCTGACAGATGGCTTGTTCTGAGCCCAGCTGGCAGCACTTCCTAATTCCTAGTTCCCATTAACAGTACTTCCCAGAGACAGAAAGAATTCCATGGGATGGAGGAAGCCCTTCACTATGGAATGGAATCTGGCACAGGTGGATCTACATTTTGATTATTGGTTTCTTTCCATTACAACATAAAGGAGAGCCATTACATGCATGATTTTTGCATGTGGAAGCACTGCTGTGGTAGTATGAGTGATCCGTGGTCCTATTCCCTTCAGGGTTTTGAGTAACAGTGGCTTTATTATAGTCATAGCCTTGTCTACACTACAAATTAATTCATTTAATCTGGCAAATAAATATTTGAGTATTGCTATATTCTGGGTACATAACTCAAAAGAATGCACTTGGATACACAGGAATGGAATCATCTGGAACTTGGAATGACAAGGCACAAGTATCACAGAAGCCTGGGTGTCATTCCTGGGGTGTCAGATCCTGCATCTGGATAGGCCTCTTGGGGTTACTTCAGAGTTCAAACAAGAGCAATGCTATCTCGGAAGGGGAGATGACAATTTAATCAAAAAAGTCTGCCAATATTGAGCAAGACTATTGTGGGAGAGGCACAGAGAGGTTATGACTAGTGTGTGGGGTTCAGTTAAGAATCCCAAGTATTTCCTGCTTTGGTCAGAGCTAATATAGATTTGAGGAGGGCAGGAGATGTATGAAAAAGGAACTGGAAGATGGGGAGTGTCTTACTGCGGTTGAACTTGGGTGTTCTGCTTTCCTTTTCTACACAAGTATCGTAAAGGCAATTCTGCAGTGAAGCAATGCTCCCTTGTGAAGACTGGAGCACAGCTTGTTTTCATTGGTTAATTTACATACCATACTTTATTGAGAAAGACCTTAGGAGGATTTTCTTATCCTCTTTTTTTTTAAACTAGATACATTATACTGTAACATAAATGATGACAGCGTGACTCAAGTTTAAATTCCTTTCAAATATGATGCTGCTAAACTACATCTCTCTTTATTGTCCTGTTGTAGTTTAACCGGGCAACGCTGCTTACAGGATTCCCATGGCAGTTATGTTTCTCAGCTTTAGGTCACTTGTATTAAATTCTGCTCTGTCTTTTGTCATATTAGCCAATTCTACCTTTTAGTAGCACATTTAACATTTACCCAAGTGATACCTTATGCTGATGGAGATAGGATTAAGATTAAAAAAAAAAAAAACCCTCAAAGCCTCTACATCTCCAGAAAGACAGCGATTTATTAATCTCTTCCCTCTGGGCATATCTACCAAATAAGAGATTAATCCAAATAATTACACACATCCCCAATTTGCCCAAATGATAAATATCAGCAAATTGATATACCTTTTGGTAAAAAAAATACACACACAAATACAGTCTAGTTTTCATTAGTCCATTTGAAGTTTATGATTGATTTAATAAAATTAACAATAAAGTAGAAGTTCAGTATTTAGCCAGTACCAATGGCCTATACCTTTAATGCTATTCAGGAGGTGGACATCTGAGGATCACAGTTCAAGGCCAGGCTGGGTAGGAAAGTCCACGAGATTCTTACCTTCAATGAACCACCAGAGAGCTAGAAGTGGAGCTGGGACTCAAGTGGCAGAGTGCTAGATTTGAGCACATAAGCTCAAGGACAACATCCAGGCCCTGAGTTCATGCCCTAGTACACACACACACACACACACACACACACACACACACACACACACACACACACAATTTCAGTAGTCAGTCTTTCATGGGTATCATGCAAAACAATATTAAATATGCTCAATGGTATAACATTCAAAATAGTAGCAAAGACATAGCGTATTGTGCAATATTACAGAAGCATAACTAATAACACTCCCCCTTCCTTTATTCACGTCTGCTTAGTCTCAGCTGCTCTTCTCCCATTCTTACCTCCCTGGTATTCTCTGGCTGTCTTTTCTTGCTGGCTCTCCCAGCTGTGCTGCTCATCCTCCCTACCCCCTCAGCTGCTTTGGCTCACACATTCAGCCTTCCTGGTATTTGCTGTGTTTAACAGTTCTAGTGTTCATGCCATCTGATGTCTCCTGCTTCATTTTTCACACACTTGAACAGCTGAAATCCCTGATGTATGCAAAGCAACAGTCTATTAAGAAAAGCGCTTTTTCTGGGTTTATTTTTTTCATTGCAAACAGAAAAATGGAAGAGGCAAAAAAAAAAAAATGATCCACAGAAGTGCAAGGGAGAGGCCACAGTGAAAGTAAGATGGCTTAAATAGATCAGACTTTTTTTAAGCATCAAAAAATTAGGATGCTGGGAAACAGATTTCCGAAAATCCTCTTGAAGCTTTAGTTTAATAAAATAATCTCACCACTAAGAGCAACATATTTTTCTTGAGTTCTATGAAGCCAATGATAAAAATCATGAATCATTAAACATGAATTATTATACTATCTACTTTCTACAGAACCCAGGCTCAACAGACACAGTAATCACACATACATTGAGTTCTTAACAAGTGACATTTTATTAGCAAAACCCTATTTGTAAGTATGCTACCTGGAAAGAGGCTTAAAATGACAGAATTTGATATAAGCCTTATCTGTAAGCACATTTCCTAAGTATGGCTTAAATAAGAATTTCTTGCATTTTCAATATTAGAAGAGAAATAACCCGAATCATGAAGTGTTCAACAAGAAAATTCGTTTCTAGCTGGCAAGTAAGAGAATAATTTATAACAGACATGAACTTCTTTAACATATGCTCCCAAAGAGCTGAATAGAGAACAAGGTAGCATAAACATTAACATTAAAAGATTTGCTTTTATACTTACATTTTACTTAAATGAACAAAAATACATGAAAAGACTTCTGTAATGACTGGCTTAAAGTTAGAAGAAAAAGAAATCTTTAGGAACATTCTCCTTTAAACAATGTAAATAAACATGGGCTAATAAGGTAACTAAAGAGGGCATTTATTCATTTTCTTTATTCATTTATCAATTTCTTTGTTTCTGAATGAAAATAATAGTATTATTCTGGCTTGTTTTACTGTGCACATTTAGGAAGCACTTTTACACTGAGAATCTCCTGTCATTTAGAAAGCTTCTAGCTCTAGCTTGCCTTGCCTCATAGTGGATATCTCATTGGGAAGCTGCACAGAGCAAGGCCTTGTTTGTCTCAGAAATTCTGTCAACTTTCAGACATGTCCTGCAGAGAAATAACTCCTCTAGCTTTTTTGGTACTATCAAGTTTGAACTCAGGTTCTCATAATAGTTTTGCTGGTGCTCTATCACTTGACCCTTCATGCCTTCTACTCTGGCGGTTACTTGGGAGATGGAGTTCTAATGAATGTTTCTGTCTAGACTGCCATCAAAAGTGATCCTCCAGATCCTTGTCTCCTTGGTAGCTAGTATTACAGGCATAGGCTTGTGGTGCCTCAATTCTAGGGCTGATGGAAATGGAGGGCTGCTGATGGCTGCATTTCCCAGCAGAAGCTAAGAGAATATAGTCCCTGTAGAGAGATATGCTAAGACAACTTCCACTTCCCCAGAAGCCAAGGAAATGTGGGGCTAGGATTGTAAGGTTGCACAAGTATCCTTTGGAACCCCCAAATTCATGAGCCCATGGAATCACTCCAAGATATGAAAGGCTTTCCTCACTGTTCTTGTAGATCCACAAAACTAGCTCTTTTCTGTGGGACTCAAAGTAGAGTTGCTTAGGGGGAGGGGTCACAGGTGGAGATATGTATGATTTTCCTGGCAGCACTCCACATTATTATTGTCTGTAGAGTAACTGAACTCACAATGGGTATGTAGGCCTGTGCATGAATACAAGTGGGTTGGTGACCATACAGGACAGAATAACTTTCTTCCCCCTTCACCCCCCCCTTTCCCTTCTATGTGTACTTATTCAAGCAAAACAAACTAAACACGTGATTCCCTATTTGTATACAGCTCCAAGAACCAAAGCAGGTTCTGGAAACTCGAAGCAATAACATGATCAGACAGCATTTATAGGAAAACCAAAGTGGTCAGTCAACAATCAATTTGTTATGGCTTAACTAGTTAATTATTTACAGACAAATCAGTTGACTGGCTTTAGGACCTTCTGCAACCTCCCTAAGCAGGTAATTTAACTGAATATTGATTTGGTCAGTTCAGATCTACAGTCTTCTACAAAATATTATTTCACACACATATACACACACAATTACCTCTGTATTCATAAATTAAAACATTGAAAAAATTCTTATGAATTTTTTTAGCATATTGTGAATAAAAAATATTTAGAAAAATCCTTTCCTGAACACGGGCTTTTTTCTTTTTTGTTTTTCTTGTGAATTATGGGACTTGAACTCTGGGTTTGGGTATTGTCCCTGAGCTCTTCAGCTCAAGGCTACCAACCTATCCCTTGAGCCACAGCCCCACTTCCCATTGTTTAATGATTAATTGGAGATAAGAGTCTCACATTCTTTAGTGCCTGAGGTGGCTTTAAACTGCAATCATCAGAACACACCCTCCTGAGTAGCTAGGATTACAGGCATGAGCCATCTCATCTGACAACACAGGCTTTTTTTCTTATCATTATTCCATAAATGATATAGTATAGCATCCATTCTGCATACCTTTTATGTTATATTGGGTATTATAAGTCATCTAGAAATGATTAAGTATATAGGAGAATGTCTTATGGCAAATACTGCACCATTTTATGTAGGGACTTGAACATCTGCAGATTTTGGCGTGCGTGTGCATGCGCATGTGTGTTCTGGACAAACATTTTCAGACACAGGAACAGCTGAACATGTAGTGACACAATTCATGCATGCATTCACACACACACACACACACACTTCAGCACTTTAATCTTAAACTTTCAACATTGCCTGTAGATGTTGCACCAGCACTGTGCCACAGATGGCATACTCACATGCATTCTTTACCCAGGGCATGCTCTATGGAATGCTCTGATGGAAAATAACTACTTGATGATCTAAGTTGAGCTTAAGAGAAAATTCAAGACACCCAGTGACATGTGATGCTTGGATCTACTACCTAGATTTATCTGAAAGCAAATAATGCATGAATTACCATGTAAGTAAGCACCCCAACAGGAGCCTTACAGCAAATAGTAAGAGCTCAGTGAATGTTTACTGTATCATAATTAGTAGAACCCAGTGTGTTTTGCAGACTGAAGGTATCATGATGAACTCCAGTAAACTACATGTCTGTAGGGTAATCACACTTACAATATTATAGTGTATGTGTATGTGTTTGTGAGCTATCTTTCTAAGACTATTATGAAGTTGAATTGTGCCCCTCCATTTGTTTGTTAAAGTTCTAACCCATAGGACTTTAGAATATAACCTTATTTAGAAATAGTGGTATATAATGAAGATGGGTTTCACTAGATTAGGACAGACCCCAATCCAATATGACCAGTGTCCTTATAATCAAAGGGTAACCTGAGCAGAGACATGCACAGAAGAGAACCTAACATTGATATACCAAGTAATGGAACTCTAAACAAAGGGCAGAGGCCAGGAATTGATCCTGGCTAAAACAACAGGGTGGGGGGGAGGGAAAATGGGCTTATCAACAAACAGTATTTCAGAGCTCCAGACTGCAGAAAGGAGATGATTCCTGAGTTTAAGCTACTCAGTTTGTAGCGCTTTGTTTTGGTCACCATGGGGAAGCCAAACTCCAGTCCTGACTTAGGGAAGAGAGAAGAAGGGAGGAAAGCAACAATACTCCTTATAAATATTCACTCATCATGTTAACACATCAGCTCCAGATGCTGTTATTTCTTAATTACATTCATTCAAATAAACATTGAAGTCACAGGTCCACGTAACTTATCAGTTTCAATGACAAAATGCATATTTTAAACATTGTTTCTGTAATAGCTTCAGAGATTAATTATGAAGATAAAATGCAGCAGAAATTGAGAAAAATCCAGTTATGAGGTACGTTTTGAAAGGATTCCATAAGAATTTGGATTGACCAAAATTTCTGGAGATTCTGTTCTTTTCTACTTTTTTGGTACATAATTTACTCATATTGCAATGTTAGACACTTTCATTTGTTTTTACAGTGTTGGAGGTCAAATCCAAGACATCTCTCATATTAGGCAAGTGTTCTACCACTGAGCTACACCTCAACCTACTTTTGACTCCTTGACTTCTTTGGTCTTTTTGGTCTCCTTGGATAATCTCTACTCTGCCTGAAAGATCACTCACTGAAATTCATTCTTCAGAGACTATGCTGGTTCTCTTAGTTTACAATATTTCTATTCTATGGTTTGGCACTTGTGCCAATCTCAGAGCTAGATTAAGACACTTTCATAGATAGTAAAAAAAAATCTCCACAATATTTCAGCTCAGTACTTAGCAAAAAAGACCCAACTGTGAGAATAAGCTGTTCAGATTTGAGCTGTGAACAAAATCCCAACCACTTTTCATGGCTTTCAGCACTCTGGTGATGGCCTGGACACTTTACACAGCTACTTGTGTTTGTTCTTGTTGAGTTGCATAAAAACCTTCTGTCCAAAGGTTCTCCTATAATATCACATGCAAATCAGGCATTCCAAAATACATGCTAAATATATACTACTTAGCTTGGCGTGGTGGCCTAATCCTGTAATCTTAGTTACTTAAGAGACTGTGATCAGAGGATCATGGTTTGAAGCAGAAAAGTCCACAAGACTCTATCTCCCATTAATCAACACAAAGCTGGAAGTGGAGCTATGGCTGAAGTGGCAAAGTGCTAGCCTTCAGAAAAACAAGCTAAGAGGCAGTATCTAGGCCTTGAATTTCCTACTAGCTCAAAACAAATTATTCCAAATGATACTGTTGTTTCAGGAAGATGCTAACACCTGATAGTCTGTTTTAGTTGAAATTTACTCATACCCAGAATGTATTTTTTTCAATAATTTTGTAATACAGATTAACATTTGTATAAAATAGAGGTTTTTTTCTTAATTATTTTAGTGTCCAGACTAACAATATTTTAAGTAAAAATGAAATCCGGGTTCTCCTCCTGCAGATCTTCATCTGTGAAACAAAGAACCTGAGACCAGAAGGAGGAAAAATGACAGTTGAGGTTGTGGTTCAAGTAGTAGAGTGCTTGCCTACTTTGTGTAAGGTCTTGAATCTAACTCTATTACAGCAGAAAAAGAAAGTGGTAGAGGAAAAACGGAAGGGAAGAAGAAAATAAGATAGAAAAGGAGAAGGGGAAAATTTTTCACCGGGTTACAAAGGTTTTCTACTTTTTTTTTTTTGGAAAAAGGCATGACTTTTATTATAGCTGATAAAACCACCAGAAAATAAATACCGAAAAAGACTGACACAGGTGCACTTTAACTAACATGTAAAACTGAAATTGCAGAGAGCAGTTTCAACAAGAACCTACCAAATGGAGAAATAAGTGTCATCACCCACAGACTAGGAAGAAATGAAAATACCTGTTGAATGCAACCAGGAGAGCCAGAGGCAAGAAATACAGCTGCAGTTTCTTCACTCAAGAACTACATTTAAAAAACAAAACAACAACAAAAGAACTACATTTTTTCTTGCCCTGCCATCAACAAGTTTTGCCATGGTAACTGTTCTGTGGTTAAAACGTAGTAGAGGGAAGAAAAACTGCAAAAGCATCACAAGGGTGTGGAGTGAGAGGGAGGGAGGGGGGAGGGAGGGAGAAGGGGGAAAGGAAGGAAGGAAGGAAGGAAGGAAGGAAGGAAGGAAGGAAGGAAGGAAGGAAGGAAGGAAGGAAAGAAGGCAGGCAGGCAGGCAGGCAGGCAAGCAGGCTGGAAGGAAGGAGCAAGCATTGTAACAAAACCAAGCTCAGATGCAAGAGAATGAGTGAGCAGGTACTTGATCTGACATTTTGTTGGGGTTGTTATGCCATTCTAAGTCCATGTGTCAAGGAGTATGGCCCTTGAAGTCATAGTAAGAGTCACTGCCAGGGTACTGTCAGGGATGCTATGGCCCTCTATTTGTTTTATATGTCACTTTACATCATTGTTTGCAATGATAATTTTATCTCTTTGATGACTGATGGTTTTGTGTGTGCGCGCGCGCGTGTGTGTGTGTGTGTGTGTGTGTGTGTGTGTGTGTGTGTGTGTAGGAGATAGCAGAGGTCATGTTATATCTGGAAACTTTTGGAAAACAAACATATCAGTGAATGACTTTCTTATTGTATTTTATTCTTGCATATAGTATAGAGATAACACAGGTCACAAATCTGGAAATATCTGGAAAACAAACATATTAGTGAATGACTTCCTTACTGTATTTACCTCTTGCATATAGAATATTTAGTAATAATTTCTCTGCTTGATTTCTTCAGAAAAAGAGCTACGGACTGCATGCTATGAATTAATAAAATAATTTTCTTTTTTTGCCAGTTCTGGGGCTTGAACTCAGGGCCTGGGAACTGTCCTTGGGCTTTCTCAAGGCTAGAGCTCTATCACTTGAGCCACAGCACTGCTTCCGGCTTTTTCTATGTATGTGGTACTAAGGAATTGAAACCCGGTCTGAATGCTAGGCGAGCACTCTCTTATTAGGCCAAACTCCCAGCCTAAAATAATCTTCATATGAACAATTATCATCAATATTTCTAGGCTAGCTATTAGGAAATTCTCTGAAGACTGCTTAGGGTTAAAGCTTCATTCCTATGACCCTTCCTTATCGTTCACAGATTGTGACAACATTCATTGATTTAATGTTGTAAATGAAGAAATAATTATTACTGTCTTCCCTCTCTCTTTCTCTTTTGGTAAGGCGGCCTTAAGCTTAAACACCTTTTTGTTGCTAGGCAAGTACTATGCCACTTGAGCATGAACTGTAGCCCTTTTCTGCTTTTAGTATAATTTCCAAGGTAGGGTCCTACAGTTTCTCCCTGGGCCATGATCATCCTATACCTACTTAGGCAAACACCATTCCTAGGCCAATTAAATCTAATTCATTATTTATAGTTTGTAAGCTATTGTTAGTGGCCACCCAAAAGGTCACAGTCTATATCCATTATTTATCAAAGTCGCTGTTCAAATGACTAATCTTACTTCACTAATAAATAACATGGGCTAGCATACACTGCTAATTTCCATGATTCTTCAAGGTTAAGACATGACAGAGGAAGATTTGAAGAGACAGCCTGAAATGATTAATGATGTGAAGACAAATAATGCAGGGAACTGAGTACATTCTTCTGAGGCTAAGGAGGCATAAGAGTGTCACAAGGATGACAGGTGAGATGATCACTCAGGATATTGCTCTGAGACCTGACTCTACCTTTCCTCTTCATTTCTGGGAGTTGGTATCCTCTCCTGTTAAGAGGTAGGGTTATTACTCAATTCAAGGGATTGGTATGAGGCCAAAATGAGATACAAAGTGCTCATTTGCAACAATACAAAGCATACATAAACCAGCTCATGTAAGGCACTATCTCCACTCATTATCCAGGTTTTCTGCTCTGTCACCACTACCTGATTCACATTTTTGTGGACTGAACAAGCAGCAGCCTGTGAAAACTGTCACATGATGATTTGGGGGGAACACCTCTTTGCTCCTTATTTGGAGATGCTTTTCTGAGACACCCTTTCTTCTGTGAGTTTTCTTTCTGCAGGCTAGAAGACTGGTATCAGTTAGGAAGCAGTATGTATAAAAAATGAAGAGAGGTGAAGGAGGAACAAAGGGATATAAGGTCAGACATGGAAACAGACAAGGACAGAGTAAACAATGAGAAGGTGTGAAGTTTCCCCACCTAGATTCTACACTCCTACCTGTCCCTTGACTTTTTTGTCTTGAAACTTTATTTGCAATTGTAGGTCACTAGGAGTGAGTGGCTGGTGGTCTTCTACACTCTTGAGCAGAAGCATTTCTACATCAGATTGTAATCCGCATGCTGTTTGTCTGTTATTTTGGATGGGTTTTACCAGGTCTGGTGAGAGGAGCACAAGCCCTTCTAGACCACAGACTACAAACCCTACTTCTTCATTTCAGTAACAGCCATACCTCGGTCTTTATTTTTTTAATTTTAAAATATAGTTCTTTTAAAATGTGGTTCTTTTACTTTTGAATTTATGTTTCCCTTTTTCTCCCTACAACCTCTCTGCTACTTATGACATCTAGCTGTTGGTCAAGTTTCAAGCTTCTGCCTTATCATGACACATTTCCATTTTTGACATAATACATATCTATTGGGAAAGTCCACAGAATAAGGAGGATGTATTATATTAAAAAATGAAACTTCCTTTTCACAGATTACACCAATCTCATTCCCCTCCTGTTATGGTTGAGGTTTTTTTTTTTTCTTTTTGCCAGTCCTTGGGCTTGAACACAGGGCCTGAGAACTGTCCTTAGGTTTTCTCAAGGCCACAGCTCTACCAGTTGAGCCACAGCACCACTTCCAGCTTTTTCTACATATGTGGTACAGAGGAAGCGAACCTGGGTCTTTGTGCATGCTGGGCAAACACTCTACCATGAGCCAAACTCCAGGCCCTATAGTTGTTTAACACTTAAAAAAGGCTACTAAATCCGGGAGTAGTGGCTCACACTTGCAATCCTAGCTACTCAAGAGGCTGAGATCTGAGGATCAAAGTTCAAAGCCAGCCCAGGCACTAAAGTCCATGAGACTCTTATCTCCAATTAGCCACCATAAAACCAGAAGTGGCGCTGTGGCTCAAGGGGTAGAGCTCTAGCCTTGAGAAAGCCCAAGAACAATACCCAAGCCCTGAGTTCAAGCCCTCAGACTGGCCAAAAAAAAAAAAAGGAAAGAAAAGAAAGCCTACAGAGTGGGAAAAGATCTTCACTAGTCATACAAGAGACCAGGAGACAAGGGCCTCATATCTAAAATATACCTACAGATCAAAAAATTGAATCTTTCAAAAACAAATCCTCAAAGAAACAACCATTCCACTAAAAGGTGGGCTAAAGATGTAAAGAGCGACCTCTCTGAAGAGGAAGTAAGAATGGCCAATAGACACATGAAGAAATACTCGACATCTTTGGTCATAAAAAAAATGTAAATCAAACCAACTTTGAGATTCTACCCCACTCCAGTTAGAATGGCCATTATCAAGAAATCTAATAACAGCAGATGCTGGTGGGGATGTGGCCAGAAGGGATCACTATTAGTGGGAAAGTAAACTTGTTCAAGCACTCTGAAAAGCAGTATGGTGGTTCCTTAAAAGACTAACCATAGAGCTCCCCTATGACCCAGCAATCCCATTCTTTGGCATTTACGCAAATGTTTAGAAACAAAGACATACTAAAGCTACCAGCACAACCATGTTCACTGCAGCATTATTTATCATAGCCTAGATGTAGAATCAACCCAGATGCCTTTCAGTAGATGAATGAATAAAGAATGTGATATTTATATACAAAATAACTCTATGCTGCCATCAGAATGACATTGCCCCATTTGTAAGGAAATGGAAAGGAATCATTTTTGGAAAAAATCCTATTAAATGAAGTAAGCCAGACTCAAAGAAACATAGATTCCATGAATTCCCTCATTTGTAATAATTAGTACACATCTAGGATTCTCCTAGCAGAGGATCACAATAGCATATGGACATATAGGACGAGGCTAAGCAAAATGAACTCTAGGATATGGAAACAAGAGATTTATCTTTGTGGTTGTTTTTAATGTACTATTTGAAGTTCTTTTTTTTTTTGCCAGTCCTGGGCTTGAGCTCAGGGACTGGGCATTGTCTTGGACTTTCTCAAGGCTAGAGTTCTACCACTTGAGCCACAGCACCACTTCCAGCTTTTTTTCTATGTATATGGTATCAAGGAATTGAACCTGGGTCTTTGTGCATGCTAGGCAAGCACTCTACCACTAGGCCAAACTCCTGGCCCCTCGAAGTTATTTCTTTTTTCTTTCTTTTTCCCCTATGGTTTACCCCCTGTTGTTACTTTGATAATTGTGTATGTTTACTTGTTTATTTGAAATAGAGAAGGGAAGGGGAAAAACAAGATGATTGGGAGGGGGTGGAGGGAGGAAAAGTAGGAGAAAAGCATGGGAAGGAATATGAATGTTCAAGAAGTAATTTACCCACTAACTGATGAATGTAACTGTAACCATTCTATACATTACCCTGACAATAAAATAAAAAAATTTTAAAAGGCTACTTATTTTTATTTGTTATATATTCATATATCCTCCTGTGTTCAACAGTTCCATTACATTCACTTACTTATATAGTTAATTTTATTACTTTCAACCAACCAATGAATGGTGTATGTACAGTATATTTAGGTATTTCCACACTGATGAATATTTAGATTCCCCCCCCCTCAATTACAAATACATAGAGAAATGTTAACTCATAGTACCTTAGAATGTGATTTAATGAAAAAAAACCTGGGTCTTTAAAGAGGTAATCAAACTATAACTAGAATGAACAGAAAAGGAGAAATGTGGATAAGGAAAGTAACATGCACAAAGGGAATGTGAGGAGGCAGAGAATGTCATGTGAAAACACAGGAAGAGATGAGAATTTTGGCACCACAAGCCAAGGCTACCAGAGGCTGGAAGAGGCAAGGTTGGATCTTTCCTTTATAGCTTTCAGAGAGAATGAAGTCCTTACAGCAACCTGAGTTTGGATCTGCAGGCTCAAAAACTATAAGATAAACTATTGTTCTTACCCATCCATTTAGTTCGTGAGACTTTGTTACAGCCATCACAGAAATGAGTACAGTTGTAAGGCCTGGCCTCTTGGTAGGTCACGTAGTGCCTTTCACACACTGGCTAGTAGTAGCCCTTGCCCTCATCCTCTTCATTATCTTCCTTTCCTACCAATGTCCTACTGCCTCACCCGCTTAAGAACAAAAGTCCCTCTGATGCTTCCTATGTCTGTGCACTTGAACACACTGGTTCTTCCACAGAAGTTCTGTGCCCATCTCTCCTCAGAGTTGATTGTCCCTATGAGGCCTCTCTGACATTATTTGCACTTCCTTGTAGATGCATACTCAACCCCTTCTATGCTATGAACTCTCTGAAGGTTTAGCCATTGTTTATGCAAAGTCATTGCACACAGAACGCCCATGTGGGATTTTTCTGGGAACTAGTAATCAGTGCCACAAACAAAAATATAAAAAATGATCTGCTATTTGTCACAGAACTTTATACTGTTCAAAGCATGGGCTTTAGGTAAGTTAAGCCTTAGTTGCATAAACAACAACAAAAAGAGTCTCATGCAGAGTCAAGGCTAACTGTAAATAACTCACCCATACACTTGGTAATGGTGGGAGAGTAGTTGTCTACAAGCTAGATTTGATGATGTGCTTCCTTCTTCTAACAAGCTGCATGTAAGAACATTAGGTTTTTTCATAGGATTGTGAAGACTCTAAAATTCTCAACCTTCAAAGGTAAGCTGCACACAAGCTGTGGACACCGACTTATAAGAGGTCCATTGGAGACAGACCCCAAATCAGCAGTAGCCAAGTGCTGAGAGGTGGGATGAAAGGGAAACAGAAAGTGACAGCTGAGGTGTGAGGGATTTCCTCTGGGAAACATCTTCTAAGAAGGTGTTAGTCATACAGCTCTGTATATTCTCAAAGCCACTGTAGTGTATACATAAAGGTTCTTTATTACAGAATGGTTCATTAAATGCAGTCCGTTTCACAAGAATTGCTGTTAATACCACTTACACTCTTCATAGACAAACTGAGGTATACTTTTTACCTTAAAAGGAAAACAACTATCACAGTCTGTAATGATTATAGCCTCTAAAAGAAAACTTGACAAATGGGTATTGCATGTCAAACCTGCTTTCTCCAAACATCTCTTGTCCAGTTGTAGCTACCTAACTAGACCTCAGGATGTTCTTTTTGTTTTACAATAACTGTATCCTTACTTCTTTCTCTCTTTGTCCTTCAAAAGCATTGGTTCAATTAATTAATAGCTGGGAAGGAGCTAAGACAGCATTTGCTCCCAAAGCCCTCATTTTATAAGTGATACAATGACCAAAAGGGAGCCCTAAAACTACTAAGTTTTAGGTAAGGAAAAAGATGTTAGATGTTTCACATTGAGTGCAAGGAGTTGTGTGTTAGGTCAGGACCATAGCATAGGGCAGTGTTTCAGGCAAAGAAAATATTTTGGAAGCCTTCAGAACAAGTAAGGCAAAGGATGTCTAAACAGCAGGTATTCTGTCTTGCTTTTACCACTGATATGTGATTTTTTTTTTCCTGTGAGTCATGGGGCTTGAACAGAGCCTGGGTGTTGTCTCTAGGCTCTTTAGCTCAAGGCTACCACCCTACCCCTTGAGCCATAGCCCCACCTTTCCCTTTTCTAGTGGTTAATTGGAGATAAGAGTCTCACAGACTTTAGTGCCTGGGCTGGCTTTGAATTGCGACCCTCAGATCTCAGCCTCCTGAGTAGCTAGGATTACAGGCTTGAGCCACTGTGCCAGGCTTATGTGATTGTTTTTGTCATATCTCCCTAGGGAAATTTCCAACTCCTGGATGATAAGGAAGGTGGCTTGTGGCTTTTCTCTCCCCACCTCCAGGTTGTCTTATCACCATTTCCTAAGCATCAGTAATGTTGCATTGTAGTCCACATCCAAAACTAGAAAACAGCTCACAATTGCTTTATCCCATAAAGACATCTAACAATCTAATAGTATTAAACTCCATATTGGTGACATTGTGTTTGGGCAAACATGATTTAGTGAAGGGAGAACAAAATCTACAAGGTAATCTATACTACAGTTGATCTTGAAGAAATGCATTCTACCATCAATTCAATAGAAACCAATGTCTTCAAAATGAACAGGCTCTTGTTCTGTGAATGTGTCTGGTCTTACCCAATGGGCAGGATACCATAAGAGCCACTTGGACCAACAAATATCACAAACCAAGTTTGATAACTATCTCATGCATAAGTTTCTTTCAGAGGTAGCTTTTAATATGACCACAAACAAGATTTTATCACAGGGAGGAAAGCATTCTTCTCTGTGCAGGCTCTTTACTACTGAAATCTGATGATTAGTTACCGAGTTTATACACAATTGGGAAATCTATAGTAAATGTAATTAGCCAACATAAATTACAGAGAGAACCGTGCAAGTATCTAAAAGCATTTTCAAGGTTCCTTCATCTAGGATACAAAAAAGCAAAAAAAGAAAAAGAAAAGTCTCTTGCACATATTCAGAAAGAACTAGTCCAATATGCTATTGCTGACAGCTCTGTGAATAAGAAGGTAGTTTACAAGTTTCTGTAGTCACTACTTTCCAATCAATCACCTAAGTGGTTTACCAATGCAAATTCACCTTATCCCACATGTAACTTTGCTGGTACTGTTTATGCCAGAATTTCCTTCCCTTTCTCTTGATCACTCAGCTGCATGTCATGACCATCCTTAATAAAGCTCACACTTTTCCTTCCATCCTGAGATTCCATGTAGAACATGTAACAGCAAATATTATATACCTGTCCTATACTGAAGTGAACATCTCATTTTAGGGCTAGGGACATATCAGCTCTTTATTTACTCTATCTGAGTGGAGATGAGTCTACTGAATTATCTGAGGCAGCATAGCCTGGACTCTATCCTTCTCTTTCTCAGAAATAGGTCTTCCATCTAGGAAGCCTCCAGGCTATAATTTGAGTTGATCTTTGGGGTTCAGTGTGAGGTCTGTGTTAGCCACTGTGGCCTGTCTTCATCCTGAGCTTTCCTGCTAGTAGAACAAATAAATCATGACCTCAAATCTGACCTTTATTCATAATAAAGGTGATGGATTAGTCTCATCTATTATTTATTCTACCTCCTAATTTTTCTTAGATATTATGAAAGCCTTTATTATGAGTATCTTTATTGTGGGTTTTATCAAGAGATTCCACTATAATTCTGGGTGGCTATTTAAACTAATTAGAGGGCTTTAAAAAGTGATGTGAGATGATGTGTAATCTCCCTGCTTGGACAATAAATTGGGGTCATGTCTTATAGGACTTTGCAGCCAAGTACACTCTGATAATAAAGAATAGTAAACACAATCATTAACACATCATCTAATTAAGGATATATAGAGAAGATTGAGAAGCAAAACCCAGGATCCTTGTAATTCTGGCTAATGGTTATGACTTTATTAGCATATTTCTAGTATCACTTTTCAGCACAGTGAGCATAAAATTAATATATGCCACACAATGTGATCCTTCAGAAAATCAAATTACACATTGGGCAAGAAGAAAGAACAACAGATAAGACAATACTGATTGATTTTCTTCACCAAAACACATAAGACTTCATTTTAACAAAACCGGCCATTAAATTGACAGTATATCTGAGTGAATTTTATCTATGAGTAACATAAAATATCCTAATGTAACTTACTAAGGAATGGTGGCAATCCACTATTAGCCAAATTTATTTTTTGTTTGCTTGTTTGTTTTTGCTAGTCCTGGGGCTTTCCTCAAGGCTAGCGCTCTACCAGTTGAGCCACAGCACCACTTCCAGCTTTTTCTGTGTATGTTTCAAGGAATCAAACCTGGGTCTTCGTGGATGCTAGGCAAGCACTCTACCATTAGGCAAAACTGCCTGCTCATTAGCCAAGTTTTTATTTAGTTATATCTTAAACCTTCATCTAAAACATTTAAAAACCTTCATATAATATATGCTTCACTTTCCTTTGTGGACTCTTATTCACATGTGTTTTTCCATGAGGAAGCAAAAAGAAAATTAGATACAAAAAGGAATCTGAATTATGTCTAAAAGAAGTTCAGAGTTGCAAAGAATGCTATAAGTCAAATAATCGGTAAGACTATTTTTCTTCTTGTTTTATTGTCAGCATATTAGCTAGCTTCAGTATGCATTTGTTGAAAGCTAACTGATGTTAGTAATAATGAGGTATTGACAAGAAAAGCAGCATATACAACACAGTAATGCTAGTAATGATTGTCTATATGAGCAGTTATCAAAGGTGTGATAATTTTTCTTTTGATTGTCAGACTTTCCTTTGACTCTTGGTTTTCCATTAAAATGACCAGACAAAGGTTGTTCTACTCAGTATAGAAATGAAGAAACAAAGACTCAGAAGTCTGGTGGTACTCCAGCTGACTCCTAGTTATTAATCAGGTTCAAGAAATAGTTGTATATCCTCCATAAAATAAAAACCCTGTCTGAGACCTGGGGGTATAGAAAAATCTCTGCTCTCCTGGTTTCTACTCTAGTTACTTTATTTGCCATAAAACCAAATTCATCAATATGTATATGGCAATTCTAGTACTATTTTTAACATATATAGATAAGAAATGTGTACGTACTTCTTCTACAAAACAAAACTAGAAAATGCTGCCATAAAATTAATAGTTATTTTTTTAAAAACCCTTAAGCACATATTTCATTGTTATTCTTTTTTGTTTTGTTTTTGTTTTTTATTAAATAATTTATTAAGATTGATTTTTACATCATATTTCAAATGACATATTTAACAAACAAGTGTTCAAGAAAGGAATGTCTATATACAATCACTGGCACTTAGATTTTAGATGATAATTAAAATTAGGCTGAGGGTTTATATGTCATAAATACATATTAATCTATGTAATAAAACATGCCTATAGAGTCATAAATTTCTATGTTTATGTAGTTGTGTTTATATTTCCAATACAATGTCCATAGCATTGGGTACACAAATATTGAGTCCTCTCTCTTGTACTGTTTGGATCTAATAGCCACATATTAAGGATACCATGCACCTTTTGTTCCTTTGGTCTTGACTTGTCACACTCAACATGATTCGCTCTAGATTCATCCAAGAAGCAGAAATTTTTATTGCCTATCACTTTAGCTATTCATTCAGTGATGATCTCCTTTTATTTGTTTTCTCTGACCTTCCTTTTCTTAATACTTACCTAGAAAGCTAACATTTCACTGATAAGGTTTTATGCACATGAACATCCACACACAGAATTAAATGTGACACTGAAGCATCTCACTATAATTTGAACTCAGCATTGTAGTTAAGATAAATGTAATTCCTTTCAAGATAGAAGATGAGATATCCAGCTTTCACACTGATGAATAAGTACCAAAACTATATAGCAAGTGTCCTCAAAATGTTAATATTTTTAATTGAATACTATTTGCTTTTATGTTTTCTGTTTAATATCACATCTTGGAAATGATCAGGGTATCAAAAGAAAATAAGACATTCCCACAGTTAAATAAAAGTAATTTTCCAGAATGTAAGTTTGAGTTTTTGTCTTTCTATAGAATACTGTTATCTTTTAATACAAAAAAAGAAAAGGGAAAAGAATGAAGAAAACTAATAAAGAAACAGCGAAAGAAGAGAGAGATTGAAGGAAGAGGTAGGGAGGAAGGGAAGAAAGGAAGAAGGGATGAAGCAAAGAAAGAAAGGAAGGAAAGAGAGGAGGTAACAGAATGAGAGAGAGGGAAAGGGAGAGATTCTTTTTTTTTTTTTAACTTGGTCTCCATAAAAGCCATATAATGAGTGATCGTTGTCCTTAATGTATTATATTATCTCTTATCTCTTTTACTATCCCTTGGTTATATCATATTGTTACAATATTTCACGTTATTATGATATACTTTATATGTGCTTAATTGGTTATTTGAAATTGGATAGGGAAGGGGGGGAATCAAAAAGAGCAGGGGGAGGGGAGAGGGAAATGGGGACCATGTCATGAGGGTATCAATGTTTGTGAAGTAATACACCTTCTATTTGGTGAATATAACCCTTCTATTAATTACATAAAAAATAAATTAAAAAAAGAAGTATAAATCATTGTTATTCTTTAGTGATCAAAATAGAATGATGGTTTAAATTAATATTGTGGCTCCAAGTTAAAAAAATGTCCTTTGGGCCAGGTATGGTGGCTCATGCCTGTAATCCTAGCTACACAGGAGGCTAAGATCTTAGGATCACGGTTCAAAGCTAGCCCGGGCACAAAGTCTATGAGACTCTTAATTCCAATTAATCACCAGAAAACCAGAAGTGGTGCTGTGCTCTGTGGTTCAAGGTAGTTATGAACTGAAGAGCTCAGAGACAACGTCCAGGCCCAGAATTCAATGACCAACAACAACAAAAAGTCCTTTGGCATTTTTCAGTGAAGCATTTCAATCTAGTAAATGCATTAGAACTTAATCATATATATGAATGTACTTCATTCATAATACCAAGATGTCATAATTTCTGTAACAAAATCAACTTATATTTAAACATTTACAGAAGAACCATGAGACAGTTGTTGATGAAGATCCTCTTGGAAACTCAAAGGTCTAAAGTCTTAGGGGTCTAAGGTCGCAGTACCAGTACATTTCTCAAGCTTTGATTTTGATATGAGGTTTCCCCTTCAAATCAGCAACTGTCATATAATTCTATAATACATGGGCAAGAGAAGGCTGACCTTTGTTCTGAAATGACAGGAAATGGTACTGCCATGGCTATTACCTCATTTGCTCACAGGTTAATAGATGAGTAGTAACTACATCTGGATTTAAGGCAGACCTCCTTCTTCATAGGAAAACCAACAGACAAGTAAATATAAATAAATTCAATAAAGCAAAGCGGTTCATGACTTATCCAAGGCCACTGCTCACTATTGCCTCAAGCTGCCTTGCAGTCTTTGCAGAAAGTCTTGACTTGCTAAGATCTGAGCAGAATTTTTATGTACAACCTGGTCTCAAGACTTAGGTATGCTACCTTCCAATTGAGTCAAGAGACCCTTCAAGGGGATGGGCACCCCAATAGAATAGTGATACAATCATAGTAGCAGCTGCACCCATTGTGGGTTTGGCCTAGAGGAGGGTGTTGAGGCACTGTTTTTAGCTTAATAACCTTCACCACTTCCTTTGCATATTTCAGCTATTCTGAAGTCTGATGGTGAATGACATTTTTCTCTCAGACTAAAACCATCCTTAATTTGATGGTAATTGAGCTATATCACTCTTTACATGTCTGATCAAAATATAGCTTCCAAAAGTCTATAATTACAATTTCAAAAGCATTTAGAAAGCCTTATTAATATGTTATATAAGCATTATCCAGAGGAAAATATTAATCTCTAAAATGAAGCTATTATTCTTCACATTATTTTGTGAACAGATAAAACTTTTTATGTTACATAAAGGCTGTCTTTGTTCAGAGTATTAGAATTAATTTATGGTCTCTGCTTTTGACTTAAGTGCTATAAACATCTCTGTTGCTCTTGGAAAACAAATCTGCTCTGGCACAAGTTTTAAAATAGAGAAACTGAAATTAAAGTACTATGAAAATATTTGCCAGATAAAACAAATGCCAAGATCAAAGATGCTAAGATGCTGAGTGGATATTTGTTATCCCCACTAATCCTTTTGTATTTCAAAGTTTATTTATTTTTACTGTGCTCTTCGGTGCACTTCATCACTTATTACAACATAATTTTAAATTCATAAAAGAGAAAGCAGAGTTTATAATACCATGAGCCTTAGAATAATATTATTCAAGCAATACTGAGGAGGAGTTAAATGCATTTATTTATTACTTGACAAGATTATTTGGATAAGAAAAGAAGTTATAATCTAATGTAAGAATTTTAACTCCCTAATCCCCAGCCAATGAAGCCTCACAATAAAGAACAGAGATTCAATTGTAAAGTATTAATGATGAATAGTTCAAAATGACACCTCCATAAATCAGTCATTTTCTTTTCATATTCAAATAATGAAATGAGCAATTTTTATAATATTTTTGACCTTTGACCATTTCCAAATTCTTTTTTTTTTTTTGCCAGTCCAGTGGCTTGAGCTCAGGGCCTGAGCACTGTCCTTGGGCTTTCTCAAGGCTAGCGCTCTACCACTTGAGCCACAGCACTACTTCTGGCTTTTTCTATGTATGTGGGGTTCTGAGGAATCAAACCCAGGTCTTTGTGCATGCTAGGCAAGCACTCTTACCACTAGGCCAAACTCCCAGCCCCATTTCCAAATTCTTATCTGTGAAATAGTAATCTAAGCCAAGTCATCTGCTTAATTGTCAAAGCTACAGCAATGTCTCATGGAATATACCTTATGGCATTAAGGGACTATAAAGAAAATCTTAGTCTAAGGCCTGGAGGTTGGGGGTTAGGGGTGGGAGGGTGGGGCAGGAGGTGGGAAGGGAACTGGTCACTTCTAGATCTTCCTCACTACCCTCTAGGACACCATGTATTTGGCACCTTTTATCTGTCAAATATAACTGTAACACCTCTATACATTAAAATTTAAAAATTATTAAAAAATATTCAAAGTAGTAAGCAAAGTCAGTGAACAAAAACATTGTCTACAAAGGGGGCAAAGAGTAACTATTTCAGGCTTACAGTCTGCCCAAGTCTGACAACTGTAACATAAAAGGAGCAAAAATAACTGAAGAATGAGTGTGCCAGTATTCCGATAAAAGCCAGGTGTCAGAATGTATTTGGAGTACAGGTCATAGTTTGCCATTCCCTGAGTTAGATGACAAATGAAGCCTCAGAATGGAAAAGGTCACTCAGTAACAACATAAATGAGGCAAATTTGTATGTTTTAAAATTTGAAAGCACACAATTCTGAATTTCTATTCAGTTACATAGGGACTATATATACTATTCAGCAGGTTTACAGCTATTCAGATGAGAAATACCTGGCTTTGGATCAGTGAAATAGGACAGGTTATTTAACCTTTGAGGCTCCATTGGTTTGACTACAAAATAATGATAATGTTGACTCCAGCTAACAATGGGCACAGTGTTAAAGAATATATTATTATCAATCTCAACCCTCAGAATTAGATATGATTATTTAGCTCTTCTGTACATGAGAATATGGAAGGACAGAAGCTACTAAAAACATGCCTAAGTGGCACAGCTGATAGGTGGTAGAAGGGGATTGCAGCCTAGCCAGTGGGCCTTAAATCTCTATCTTAATCAAACACACAGGCCTCAAAAGGTCATGATGAGGAATAGATGTGAAGAGGGAGCCTTCATTTTAGCTGGAGTGAGGAAGAACCAGTACAGCATTTATTATTTCTGTCTTGAGTGATATTAATAACCCGAGGATATGATAGGACTAAGATGAGGTTGGCCTGGCCCAATATACTCTTTTTTTTTTTTTTTTTTTTTTGCTTTACTCTTTCTTAGGTGGCACAATATAGCTAAGCCACTTTTTTTTTTTTTTGCCAGTTCTGGGCTTGAGCTCAGGGCCTGAGCCATGTCCTTGGACTTTCTCAAGGCTAGAGCTTCACCACGTCCGGCTTTTTTCTATGTATGTGGTACTGAGGAATCGAACCTGGATCTTCGTGCATGCTAGGCAAGCACTTTTACCACTAGGCCAAACTCCCGGCCCCCAATATACTCTTGATTCAATTTCTCACATCAGTTCAAAATGGCCTCCAGATCAACTCCACTGTTAATTTTTCAATCTGTAATTCTCATGAAGAGAGTGCAAGAAAAGCAAATGGTAGCAGCTTTTCATTACCATTTATGCTTTGTTTGTTTGCCTTTGTCAAGTATCCCTGGTAAATTTGGGTTTATTTTTGATATGCTACATTGAAACTTCACAAGGACGGTTTCTTCCTTTTGACCTGCTGTTGCTCAAACCTGCTTTAATAATTTACAGTTTGGGGAGGAGGACTACAATATGTTAAAACTAAAAAGCTTTAACTTGTTAAAACTTAAAACTAACATGCTAAGTTAAAACTAACAAGCATTTACTCTTGGAAGAAATTACAATAGGATTCAGAGAAAAAAAAGAAAAGAAAAAAGAAAGCTTTCAGAAAAAAAAATGTTTTTGATTAACACACTACTATTTATATCCAGTTCAAAATTTCTCTGTGCTGCATAGCGTTCCTAATTTCTTCCTTGGTCCTACCAATTCTACTTTCTCTGACATTTTTTTCCTTTTCTTTCTCTCTTTCTCTTTCTCTCTCTCTCTCTCTCTCTCTCCCTCCCTCCCTCCCTCCCTCTCTTTCTTTCTCTCTCTCTCTTTTGACATGATCTTACCATGTAGCTCAGGTTAGCCTTGAATTCATAATTCTCCTGATTTAGCCTCCTGAGTGCTGGGATTATAGCTGTGTATCATGTCTCCTTATACATTTTTGATACCTCTGTGCTCATTATTTACTGGTATAAATTTTTTTTTTTTGGCCCCCTTCTCTTTCTGGCCCCGCTCGCTCCGGCCCCGCTCGCTCCGGCCCTGCTCGCTCCGGCCCCGCTCGCTCCAGCCACCACTCGGTTGGGCTCCGCTTGCTTGCTTTCGCTCTCTGTCGCTTGTTGCAGTCTCGTCTCTGCCACTTCCGGCTTGGTTGTGTATGTGGGATACCGAGGAATCGAACCCGGGTCTTTGTGCATGCTAGGCAAGCACTTTAACCGCTAGGCCAAACTCCCGGGCCTACTGGTATAAATTTATTTTTTGTGCCAGACCTGGGGTTTGAACTCAGGGCCTGGGTAATGTTGCCAAGCTTTTTTAAGCTCAAGGCTGGCACTCTAGCACTGGAGCCACACACCTACTTTCAGCTTTTTGGTGATTAACTGGAGATAAGAATCTCGTGAAAAAAAAAAAAAAAGAATCTCGTGGATTTTCCTGTCCTCTGATTTCAGGCTCTTGTGTAGCTAGGATTATAGGCATGAGTCACTAACATGAACCATCAGCTCCATGTGTAAAAATTTATTTCAAAATAAAAACTTTTGTTGGTACTCAGAATAATATGTAGGAATAGGATTTATTTGGTAACAGGTAGTACTAAAGAAGTCATTAACAACAAAAAAAAAATAAATTTAATTTGTAAGTAAGAACTGTTAGGACTGCCTGGAAGAAATGACTTCTTCCCTTGGCTCTCTCCCCCTGCACCCTGGAAATCCCCACCCAGCACCTGTAACCCTGGCAACTGACATGCCTGGGGGCAGTAGGAGGTCCCCCAGTCTGAGGCATTTCCCCATCCTCTGAGATCACATCCACTTCAGCTGTGGCTACACCCCTTTCCCTATATAATCTCTTACTTCCCGCCATAAGCAATCTGGCTCACCTGACTCCATCTTGAGCAGCAGGAATCTGCTCTTTCCTCATACAATAAACCCTCTTCTCCTAAACTGCGTGGAGTTTCCTTTCAGCAGAACTTAGAAGAACAATGAATTTCATATGTTTTTATCAGTGGTAGTATTGCTTGATATGTATTTGAAGAGCTTAAGTAACCAAGTAGATATGCCTATCCAATTATCATTTAAATTTAGTTAATTGTTGTTAAAACAGAGATAAAGTCAGCTCATAATTCTTTCCAAATATGGACTCTGGAATGAATTATTCCTACTCAAGCAATGGGTTGAACATGTATATTTTAAGTCTGGCACTGATACCTCACATCTGTAATTATAGCTATTCAGAAAAATGAGGATCAGTTTGATGATTGTAAACTCTGCTGCTATAAACATAGATACATAAATATATAACAAAATAATCTTAAAAAAATAAACACAGGTATACAAGTAACTACTGCATATTGGTTTACATTCTTTGAACATATACCCAAGCTTAGCAGATTAAAACAGTTTAATGTTTTCAAGGGCCTTAGTATTTTTAGTAAAATTCAAATAAAACAAAAAAAATTATTAATAACCCAAAGATCTAAGCACGTCTGAAATTCCTTATCTTTAATCTGGGAAATTAACTCTATTAAAAGTCAAAGAAAAACAAAAAATAGAACAGAGAAAAATGTTATTCTTACAGGATTTTTTTTCATATATTTTTATTATAATTAATAGAAGGGGTTACATGATATTTGCCAGATAGATGGTGCATTAATTCCCATACATTGATACCCTTTCACATGTCTTGGTCCCCATTACCCTCCCCCCCACCCCCCATCTTGTTTTCCCCCCTTCCCTATCCAATTTCAAATAACCAAATACAAATATAACCAGTATATCAGGTAACAAAGTGAGATACTGTAACAATATGAGATAACCAAGGAACGGCAAAAGAGATGAGCGAATAACATAGTACATTAAGGACAACAATCATTCATTATATGGCTTATGTTTCTATATCCTAGAGATCCTTTCATTTAGCGTCCTACTATATGGCCTTTTGTATCAAGGTTTTGCTCCATTGCAAATCTCTGCTAGGAGAGCCCAAGATTTCTATTGAAGGAAACCATAGAGCCTAAGTTCCTTTGAGTCTGGCTTACTTCACTTAATATGATCTTTACTAAGTCTTTCCATTTCCTAACAAATGGGGAAAATGTCATTCTTTCTGACAGCACCATAGAATTCCATTGTGTACAAATACCACATCTTGTTGATCCACTCATCAACTGAGGGACATCTAGGTTGGTTCCATATCTTTGCTATGGTAAATAGTGCTGCAATGAACATTGTTGTGCTAGTGGATTTAGTATGTCCTTGTTTCTGGATGATTGGGTAAATGCCAAGGAGTGGAATTGCTGGGTCATAGGGGAGCTCTATGTTGAGTCTTTTGAGGAACTGCCATACTGCTTTCCATAGTGGTTGAACGAGTTTGCACTCCCACCAACATTGTAGTAGTGATCCCTCCTGGCCACATCCCCTCCAGCACCTGTTGTTATTAGTTTTCTTGATCCTGGCCATTCTAACTGGAGTGAGGTGGAATCTTAGAGTTGTTTTGATTTGCATTTCTTTTATGACCAGAGATGTTGAGCATTTCTTCGTGTGTCTATAGGCCATTTTTGTTTCTTCTTCAGAGAAGACTCTCTTTAAGTCTTTGGCTCATCTTTTAATGGGATGGTTGTTACTTTGGAGATTAGTTTTGGAGTGATTCAATTTTTTGAGCTGTTGATATATTTTAGATATGAGGCCTTTGTCTGTTGTATGGTTGGTGAAGATCTTCTCCCACTCTGTAGGCTTCCTAATTAGTTTACTAGCTATGTCCTTTGCCATACAAAAGCTCTGCAGTTTAATGCAGTCCCACTTATCCAGCCTTTCTCTGATTTGTTGTGATTCTTGGTCCTTATTAAGAAAGTTTCGACCTGTGCCAACGAAGTCTAGTGTATCTCCTATTCCTTCTTGTAAAGTTTTTAGAGTGTCGGCTTTTACCTCCAGGTCTTTGATTCATTTGGAGTTAATTCTAGTACAGGGTGACAAAGAAGGATCCAACTTTAGTTTTCTGCATGTGCTTAACCAGTTCTGCCAGCACCACTTGTTGAAGAGGCTATCTTTCTTCCATTCTATTTTTTTGGCTCCCTTGTCAAAGATTAGGTGGCCATAGGTCTGTGGTTTAATATCTGTGTCTTCAGTTCTATTCCATTGGTCTTCAGGCCTGTTCTTGTGCCAGTACCAAGCTGTTTTGATAATTACATCTCTGTAATAGAGTCTAAAGTTTGGTATTGAAATTCCTCCTGTTCTGTTGTTTCTGCTAAGAAGTGTTTTTGCTATATGGGGTCTTTTATTATTCCATATGAAATTTTGGATTGCCTCTTCTATTTCTTTAAAGAATGACATTAGGATATTGAGGGGTATTGCATTGAATTTGTAGATAGCCCTTGGCAAGATTGTCATTTTCACGATATTGATTCTTACAATCCAGGAGCAGGGACAAAAAATCACATTATTGTCTCAATAGATGCAGAAAAGGCATTTGACAAGATCCAACACCCCTTTATGTTAAAAGCTCTGGAGAAACTAGGAATCCATGGAACATTCCTCAATATAATAAAGGCTGTGTATGACAAACCCACAGCTAGTATTATACTTAACGGCGAAAAGTTAAAGCCATTCCCTCTAAAATCAGGAACGAGACAAGGATGCCCACTCTCTCCACTCCTCTTTAACATAGTATTAGAATTCCTAGCCAGTGCAATAAGGCAAGAAGGAAGCATAAAGGGGATCCAAATAGGGAAAGAGGAAGTAAAACTATCCCACTTTGCAGATGACATGATCCTGTATTTAAAGAATCCTATAGACTCTACTCCCAAGCTCCTTGAGCTGATTCAAAACTTTGGAAGGGTAGCAGGGTATAAAATTAACCCTCAAAAATCTACACCAACAGTGAGAGGAATGAGGCAACAATCAGGAAAGCAACTCCTTTCGCAATAGCCTCAAAGAAAATAAAGTACCTAGGAATTACCTTAACTAAGAATGTAAAGGACCTTTTTGATGAAAACTCTTACAGGATTTTTAAAGTTTGAGGTAATCCACAATATGTCAACAGAAAGATTGAAGTATTAATTTATGACACTTTATTTCTGGCAATAATCTAATCTAAATACTCTAATCTAAATAAAAGATATTTTGTTCTTCCCAGAACAAAATAAAATTCTCTTGGAGAGACTTCATTTTTAAAAAAGACTTTATGGTATTTGTAGAAGGATTTTGTTGAGTCTCCCTGCTAATTTAATTTTCTGCTTTTCCTCTGTTGATAATAATAATATTAATCAATTTTAATAATCAATTTGAAATACCTGTTCCATATTATTAAAAATCAGCAAACATGAGTCATATTAATACTTTCAAGCCACTAGTGTACAAAAGTCACTACCTTAAGTGTTAAAAATTGTGAGAACCCAGTTAACCTTCCTAAATTATGAAATAACAAAGGCCGTGAAATTCTTTTCTATTTTACCTGAAACTGTCCAATGAACATTATCTGCCTGGGTGAGCACAGAACCAGCATTTCCTTGTGTTAATCTGTCATAAAATTGAGCCCATAAAATTACATTGTTCAGGCTCTTTCACAGTGTCTCTCCATGAAAGAATGGGATGATTCATACACATTCCAAATATCTGCTTTGCATAACTGAAGTAGACTTCATAGAAAAGGCAGGATTCATTATCATGTAAAATATTGCCATTAGCAGAAAATGTAGTAATTATATTTCTAGACAGAACAAGATTGGTCTTTTAGGCTACTGGGATGGTATTGGGGATAAGAAATGGAGTGTGTGTATAAGAAAGTCTCTGCTTCTTAAAAAGTTGTTTGGGTAAATAATCAATAGTACCTAAACAGAAGATGTTAAGAAGGCCTCATCTGCCATCACAGCAGAGCATGTATATCCAATTGACCCTTCTAGTTTATACCCATGTAAGTAATTCTTCAGAGTATATTTCTCACTCAAAACCCTTCTTGGATTGGAAATTTTATAAGTCTCTGTAAACACACAGTGATGCATTACTATCTTACCAAAAAAAAAAAAAGCCACAGCCAGGAAAAAGCTGTTTATTAATGACAGAAATGCAGAGCATGAAGTCCATGGATTCATGCCTCCTTAGTACAATATCAGTGAAGGCTTCCAAGACTGTCTTCATTCCCAGAGTGGCAGAATGGTCAGAGATTGTCCAAGCCATACAGAAGGTATATGGGGAGCAGTTTCATCTCTCTTTGCTAAGAGAAGGAGCTGGAAGAAGAACAACTCTACTGACTTTTGCTCATAGACTGGTCTGGACCTGTGGGGCTCACAGGAGAAGCCTCTGAGTATCTCTAGCAAACTTCATGGATAAAGAACCAACAAGATTTCTGGATCAATAACCAAAAAGAGAAAGTGAATACAGGAGGTTGAAGGATGAGTAAGGGATAAGCCTAGATTTGTAATTGTCTTTTTGTGGACTTGTATGATGTGGCTGAAGCTGTAAGCACTGCTCAGATATCATGTCACAATCCTGACAGCTAAAACATTTGGAATTAAACTTGCTCTAAGTTTGATCTGACAGGAGGTGAGAAGGCTCAGAGAATGGAAGGCCTGACATATTTCAACCCAGGATTTATGATGCTTTTGTGCGGATGGAATTAAGAGAGCACTGGCCAGAGAAAACTCTTTGGAAGTGAGAGGCTATTAGAATAATTTCCCTGTTTCCCAAAGAAATGAAGTAAGAGAAGTAAGAAGAAAAGTGAGAAAAATATCAAAACAGCGGTTTTAATGTTAGAAATATGGCTGACCTAAATCCCAGAGTTCAACATCACTGTATGTCAGCAATGTGGATATGGTGGCTGTCTGATTGTGCCTCCTGTCACTGAACGGATGAGCAGGGTGAACAGGTTGGTTGAGGAATGATGAATCCCTAATGGAATCAAACACAGGGTAGAGGAAGAGAATGACTTCGTAATTAGCTCCCTAGAGAAGGGCCTCATTAACTGATTTGAAAAGTGAGCAAATGAGTAATATGAAATCATATAATGTCGATTGCATTAGGAATGTTAAAAAGACTTTTGGGGACATAGATAAAGCTTGTTAGGAAACATAGGAAACAATCTTTAACATAATGGGTCATTTTTAATAGTTCTTTTCTTCCAACAAGACTTCTAGAATGTCTCTATAGGAAATTTGGCTTTTCATTGAAATAGACCTTAGCCCCAGGCTTCAAAACAGCAGCTCTTTGAATCTCTTCATTTTCCATACAGAAGATATTCATGAAATGAAATGAATAGCAATGCTCTTGAAGCCTAAGTGTAAAACACTGACATGCTACCTGGCTATTTTTAGTGTCAAGGCTGAGACAAAGGAAAACAAATGACCAGCTTTTGTGTTGAATGATGCTCAAACTCTTTCCATTCATTTTTTTTTGGCCAGTCCTAGGGCTTGAACTCAGGGCCTGGACACTGTCCTTGGGCTTTCTCAAGGCTAGTGCTCTACCACTGTAGTTGGCACCACAAAAACCTTTTTCTCTGTATATGGAACTGAGGAATCGAACCCAGAGCTTTGTGCATACTAGGCAAGCACTCTACTACTAAGCCATGCTCTTGGCTCCTCAAACTCCTTTTCTAATTCCAAGAACCTTCCTCAATAACCAAAAAGAGTACTGCAAACACTTCTTCTAAACCTCAGGCAATAGAACTTGGCCTGGAAGACCATCCCGCTGCTCTTGGGAGCAGACCCTAAAGACTAAAACGCTGCTCTTGGGAGCAGACCCTAAAGACTAAAACCAATAAAGTCCTTGATTATAAAGTTGCTAAGGGAATTATGGGTACTGGAAGCTAAGCCAATCACTCAACCCCCTTTTCAAGGAAAATTTTGGGGTTTGAAAGCTAGAAGAAACCTTATTTTTCATTCCTTTCCTCCTTTGAAAATACCAACTAGTTACTTTTAAATGGAAATAGATTTATGAAGGAATATGAAATCAAGAAGTGACAGTAATACCTGCAATTTCATATACCCAAATCTACTGTTTTTTTCCCTTCCTCCTTTCTTCCTTTCTTCTTGCTGATCCTGGCTTGAACTCAGGGCCTGGGTACTCCTTGAACAATTTTGCTCAAGGCTAGCACTCTACCACTTGAGCCACAGCACTATTTCTGTGTTTTTGGTTTTTGTTTTTTTTTTTCCTTTTTGATTTGGTTAACTGGAGAGAAGGGTCTCATGAGCTTTCAGGCCTAGGCTGGTTATGCACTAGGGCCCTCAGATCTCAGCCTCTCAAGTAGCTAGGATTACAGGCATGAGCCACCAGCACCCAGCCCAATTTATTGTTTTGTAAATGAAGCAACCATATAAACATAAACCTTAATCCCAGAGACCTCTGTATATCACCTTTAAATTAACAATTTAAAAAATAAAAAGATTCTGGACTGACTATCTGAAACATTTCTTCTTTAATGCACTTTAACAGTCTGATAGTAATTTTCATAGTAAAAACTTAAGGAGGAAGGGATGAAACTGCCCAAAAAGAAATGTATTCATTACCCGACTTAAGCAACTGTAACCCCTCTGTATATCACTTCTATAATTAACAATGAAAACAAATTAAAAAATAAAATAGACTATACATTACCCACACATTTATATATCGACAAAAGGTGAAAATATTTAGAGCTACTAACATTTTCCTTTGTTACATCTTATTTTATGGTATTTATTTTATTTTTTAGTCTTTAAACGTTTTTATTTTTGTGCTGGCACTGAAGTTTAAATTCAAAGCCTTGCTTTCTTGACTTTTTTGGGGGGGGCTAAAGGTTGTGCTTTACCAATTGAGCTATAGCTCCACTTTTACAATTTTCTTTAGTTACTTGAAGATAAGAGTATCACAGATTTTTCTGCCTGGGCTAGCTATAAATCACAGTCTTCAATTCTGAGTCTTTGGAGTAGTTAGGATTACAAGCATGAGCCACCAGCACCTGTGAAGTTATACACATACACACATATACATACATATTGACACATGTACACAAAAATATCTCAAAGTGAGCACACATATATTGATTTGCTCTTGGACAGAAAAGCCTTTCTAGGCAGCTCCCCTACTATATAAGGCAGACTTACAGGGAACAGATAAGAGGGCCAGCACATCTGTTGTGAGCTATCCAAATGACAGGGTATCAAGAGATCTTAGCCAAAGCTTATTTTTCTCAGTCTATAGTTCCAACAACCAGTTGCATGTCAGGAAGTCAGGGCCAGCTCTGACTTTGGCCCATTTGTAAAGTAGTAGAGAAAACAGAGGAATGGATGTTAGCCCTGTGCTGCTACTTTCCTTTTACATGTGGAAACATGGTAAGTGCACTTTTCCAGGCTGACGAGGTTTCCCTTTAGCATCAGCTCATTGATTTTTGAATCTTACAAAAGCTCTTCTTATTGAGCCTACACCATGGATTTACACTGCTATAACCCCTGTCAGATATCATCTCAGCTTTATGAATAAATAAAACTATGCTCTGGGGAAACATTGATTTAAGAGAGGAAAAAAATCAATATCCATCTAGCATGTGATAGAACTGAGCTTTAAGGCTGCACAATGCAATTCTATGTGTAAAAAGTACCTTTTGCTTCTTAATAAAAATGACAGTATGGGAAAATCAGGTAAATGATTGTTTTCTGTGGTCCTCTGAATACTGAAGACTTCTTTTTTTTTTCTTCTGTAAATGTAGTAGCCTTAGAAAGAATAAAAGGCAACAGAAGAAACCTTGGTGGCGAAATATAATTCATCTGTGAATCTAGCTTGTGAATATAAGTGGAGTGAATAATAACCCCCTGTGAGTGTGACATTTTTTTAACAATTATAAAAGGATGTATGTATGTATGTATGTAAGTTTACTTTGAGAAGGCTATTAGCCAATTGTTGACAATGGTTCTATCTGGATGATGGAGTAATCAGGGAATGGTTTGAAATGGTTTCCTTCCTTGGAAATTTTTAGTGTTCAACACATCTGTAGATGGGCATATTGCTATTTTAATTCAGAATATGATAAATATGATACATGTAGAAGAGGAGAAGAGAAAAGCACAGAGAGAGAGAGAGAGAGAGAGAGAGAGAGAGAGAGAGAGAGAGAGAGAGAGAGAGAGAGAGAGAAGTATTTTGTTGATTATTGGCCCAGATATCGCTAAAATTTCTTACTGTTCTTGAATGTTTTTTTTCAGGGCACAGTAGGTTGTTATTAAAATGGACTGGTTTCAAAAATAAAGTTAACAGCTTATGCTGAAATTAACCTCAGTGTTGAGAGGCAAAGATCAAATGCGAGACAAAAGCTGGTTAAAGCCATTGTTTCCTTGGCTCTGCAATCACCTTACAACCTAAGCCTAATTTCACAGCAGAGACAGTTGTTGAGTTCTGACATGCCCTGCGGTAACCTCTGATTACAAAGCCACTCCAGAAGGCCTAGCCTCTTATATACAATTGGTCTGAATTAAAAATGAATCCCATTCTTTTCTCCTAGCTCTTCAAAGATGTGGTTCATCACTAATTGTGTTAACTGTGACCTCTCAGGAAACACACTTGTTTGTTGGTTTGGAGACAGAGCCCATGTCTCCCAGACGCTGTGATCTCTGCTTGCTCATCTTTCTAATAACTGGAAAGCACAACCCTGGGAATCAGAAACACTGTCAAAGCACAACTATGTTAGAAATCTGAAAATGGGTCAGGGGCAACTTAGAATTTTAATCCTAGATTAAAATATCCCAGAAAGTAGGTATAGATATTGGCTGAATCTGTTTCAAAGTGGAAATGATGCCCAATGACAAATCTCAAAACAATGCTCCCCTCATGTTAGCACTGATAAAAGCAGGAGGAAAGAGGCCATGTGTTGCTTCTGGTGACTCTCCTTTAACACACAGATACTAAAAACAAAAAAAGTAAAGCTTTTTCTGGAAAGAAATGCCTATGGAAAAGAAATGCTTGAGGAAAAAAGCATAGCTTGAGATCTATTACCTTTCATGAATACTCTCTTCTTTAATACAGTGTCAAAGATGCTTCTGCTTAAAGAAAATAGAGCATCCATGATATGTAACTATGTGCTAGGTATTCACTATTAAATAACATTGAAACCTTGCCTTCAAGCTTTGAATATATAGGCAGGTCAACATACAAGTGAATAACTGAAACACAGTGTGATCAGAGATACAACTGAGGAGTAGGGGAGCCCAACTATACCTGGAGAGTCAGGAAGGGAAAATCAGAGGAAAAGGAACTGAAGGTCTTAAAGGATGCACCAGAATTTACTAAGGAAAACAGGGTAAGAGCATTCTCTGAAGAGATAGCAGCATTTGCAAAAAAAAAAAGACAGGTTTCTGAAAGGGACATGATGTTTTGGAACACCCCAAGAAATTCAGTTCTAATGAAGCAGAAGCTGGGCAGTAGGTGAAATCATGTGGGAAAGGTGTCCAGGCTCAGAGTCTTTACTCCAAGTTAAAAAGGCCCACAGACATGACTGAACAGAAAAATCATGCTAGAAATTTGGGAGCAGTGTCCACAAGTGGGAAAGTCTGTTGGAAGAAAGAGATGGCTCCAGACACTGATGTGTGTATAGCAGAGGTGATGACGATTAGAATTAAACAAATGACCAGTGGGAGGCAGAGGAGAAGAAAGTCAGATACTATCTTGAACATCTGTGACAGTGAGTTATGTAACCTCACTAAGCACCGATCTCCATTTTGAATTTTTCTTTTTTTAAAAAATATAGATGGGCTGGGAGTTTGGCCTAGTGGTTAAAGTGCTTGCCTGGCATGCACAAAGACCCGGGTTCGATTCCTCGGCACCACATACATAGAAAAAAGCCGGAAGTGGTGCTGAGACTCAAGTGGTAGAGCTCTAGCCTTGAGAAAGTCCAAGGACAGTGCTCAGGCCCTGAGCTCAAGCCCAGGACTGGCCAAAAAAAAAAAATATAGAATCCTGGATGGAGGAAATGAAGGAAGATGAGGAAATGTCAGGACGGCAATTTCTGGACTGAGTTACAGGGATGCCATTAATTGAAGTATTGATTCTGGGAGAAGCAATCGTCTGTGAGCAGAGGAATGAGGGAGGAGTGGGGAAAGTTTTCCTGTGTAGACACATTAAATGTTGAGAGCTGCCTGGGTGAGGCATAAAAATAAAGGTAACCATAACACTGGGAACAGAAGCTGGCATGACAAAGAGCAAAGTAAAAATTCAGGTTAAGTAAGGGATGGGGGAAGGTAGAAAAATATCTTCACAGTCAAACTGTACACATCAGCCACATACAAAAAAGTAACACACCAAGCTTTGTAGACAGCAGGGAGATCTGGGAATGGATTATAGAGGTATACAATAGCTGTGCTAAAATATACACATCCTCCAGCTAGATCTTAATTACCCCCAAGGTAGAAAATGCTCTGCACTCAGACCACCACTGAAATGTGCAAGACAAGCTGCTCTAGTGGACTAGAAATGCACTAGGGAAAACAATGATTTATTCCTAAGTCGAGATTCTAGTAGTGTAGGGAAATCAGAGGAAGATAGTCAAAGTTCTTAATGCTCTGATTCTTTAGCTGAAGTTAACTAAGAAAAGGCAGGCTGTTTTCCAGGATCTGTGGTTATATTTAGAAAGGCCGAGACTTAAAAGGAAAGCCCCAAATGACCCTGAAATGGTTTCCTGCTCTCCTAAGAGGAAAGGGTTACTCTACTAAGAGAAAGAATTTCCCCTTAAGTTAAAAGAAAGATTTTAATTAAAAGACAGTGCAGCCTTATTTTACAAGGTGCCTTCGGTGAAGAGATTGGGAAAATCCAGACCAGATGGACTCCTTCCTCTCCTGGCTGTAGAGAGATGGGGTAATGATGTGTAATAGGCATAGGTCAGACAGGCCAGAGCACTTGAGATTTCTAAATCTTTTAAATGGGATAGATGTGGCATTTCAAAGCCCAGGATTCATTATAAAAATTGATAACCTTGCAGTGATCTAATTGCTAAAATCAAATATAGAATGTCTTTGTATTAACATGTTGCTTCTTGAGGCTAGATGACTTCTTTTTCAGGGTATGATTCTGTTAGCAGAAATGGTTCAAGGTCATTAAGGATGCAACTTGATAAATAATTACAACAGTAAACATAGCCTTATATTTTTGATGATGGTGGAAGGTGTGTGTGTGTGTGTGTGTGTGTGTGTGTGTGTGTGTGTGTGTGTGTGTGTGTGTGTGTGTGTGTGTGGTGAGTATGTTCCCTTCAGCAAGCACTTGAATATATTCAATTATTATTCCTATTTCAAAGATAAGAAAGATTGGGCATTTGTCCAGGTTTCTTAGAGGGTTCTCAAAAAGTGCCAGTGATATGCTTGTTCCTGACCAGAGGGAAGCAAGGAGGCAGACTTGCTAGTGTCTTCATCTATATTGTGTTTTGACTATGAAATGTCTACCCCACAACTCCTGAAGGTTCATGTAAGAGGCTTGGTCACCAAGTGCTTTTGAGAGGCAACTGGATCATGAAGGCATTAACATTATCAATGAATTAACCCATTGGTGCATATATTGCTTAATGTGCTATTAGGAGACAGGAGATAGGTCTTACTTGCATTATGTCACCTGCAGATGTACCTTTGTGTGTGTGTGTGTGTGTGTGTGTGATGTGTGTGTGCCAGTCCTGGGGCTTGAACTCAGGACTTGGGCACGGTCCCTGAGCATTTTTGCCTAAGGCTAGTGCTCTATCACTTCACCCACAGCCTCACTTCCAGCTTCTGGTGGCTAATTGGAGATGAGTCTCATGGCCTTTCCTGTCCAGTTTGGCTCCAAACCATGATCCCCACATGCCAGTCTCCTGTGTATTTAGTATCACAGGTGTAAGCCACAAGTGCCCAGCTTGGGGATATGCCTTTGAAGGGCACTTTCTTGTTTGTGAACCCTTCCTTTCCATGTCTGTTTGCTTTGTGGATGCTGTTAGGTAAGCAGTTTTGCTCCATCTTGCTATTCAGCTGTAATGTTCTACTTCACCTTGGGCCCTAGTAGGAGCTGGGTGACATGAAACCACAAGCAATGAATCTTTTCTCCTTAAACAGTCTTGTGCAGGAATTTGTCACAACAGTGAATGCAGAATTTATAATGAACGAATCAAGGTGTTAAACTCACAATCGTATTAGCTTATTACTTGAGGATATTCAGCTTGGCAGCTACGTGTCTACAGACCCAAAACTCAGTCCCAAATGAACAACCGACACCTGTACATAAAGTTAAGCTAGAAGCCAGCTATGATGAGCAAATAATAGATAATAATAACAGATAATAATAGAGATAAATACATAAATATATACCTTAAAGTCAGCTATTCCCAGGGAGGAATTGTGCTCCGCTTCTTAAATAAGATTAGGATGCTATGCACTCTGGAAGGAAAACACAAAAGAAGACATGAGAGACAACATAGTGCATTAAGGGCAACAATCATTCATTATATGGCTTTTGTTTATGTTTCTCTCATCTCCTTTGCTGTCCCTTGGTTATCTCATATTGGTATAGTATCTCACTTTGTTATCTGATATATTGAATTTATTTGTATTTGGATATTTGAAATTTGATAGGGAAGGGGGGAAAACCAAGACGGGTGGGGGGTGTGGGGGGGGGAGGGAAATGGGTACCAAGACATGTGAAAGCGTATCAATGTATGTGAATTAATGCACCTTCTATCTGGCAAATATCATGTAACCCTTTTACTAATTACAATTAAAAAAAACATAATAAAAAAACAAAAGAAGACATGATTAAAAAAACTGTGCTGAATTAAAAATTACAAAAGTTAAGTGTAAAATTATTAGCTCCTTATTTACCTATTTAAGTTTTAGGCAATAAAGAAAGAACTGACACCAAACTGTTCAGTCTTAAGCATTTTAATACTACATGAGAGCAAAAAGGCAAAAGTTAAACATTCACAGATCTACATAGTATCCTATTAGTTGTACATATGGGGAAATAAAAACGATGGCATGAGCCGGGAATTTGGCTTAGTGGTACAGTACTTGCCTAACATGCACGAAGACCCGGGTTTGATTCCTTGGTACCATATACATAGGGGGAAAAAAGCCAGAAGTGGTGCTGAGGCTCAGGTAGTAGAGCTCTAGACTTGAAAAAGTCCAAGAACAGTATTCAAGCCCTGAGCTCAAGCCCAGGACTGGCAAAAAAAAAAAAAAATGATGGCATGAAATATGGGTATAACTAAAGATACTCTTACTTAGTTTTAGTTATTGCTTCCTTCTATTTCTTTTTCAGAGCTTCTGACAATAACCACAAATTATGGGAATCTTGCATGATAGCATTACACCAACAGCACCATTTAACCACGAATTATGATTAGTGCCACAACCATACATCTCAAATATTGACCCTTGACAATGGGCAAGGTATCACTGACTCAAAGCAAGATGGCTGCACACCTAAAAATACCCTTTCAGCAAAAATGAGGATGTAACCAAAATGCATAGAATCATGTGGTAAATGTTAGGCTTAATCCAGCATATTATCTTTACAATATTTTTTTGCCAGTCCTGGGCCTTGAACTCAGGGCCTGGGCAATGTCCTTGGGCTTTCTCAAGGCTAGAGCTCTGCCACTTATGCCACAGCACCATTTCTGGTTTGTTTTCTTTTCTATGTATGTGGTACCGAGGAATCGAACCCAGGTCCTCCTGCATGCTAGGCAAGCTAAACTCCCGGCCCTACAACAATATTTTTAACATAATTCCTTAAGCTTAAAAATAAAATTATATCACTTATAAAGATCGCTTCCTCTAAGAGGAGGTGTGGTTCAAGTTGGAGTGATGGAATCTCAAGCATAAAATTCTGCTTTTATAGAAAAGTAGCTCTAAAGTAGACATCTTAACATGTGCTATGTGGAAGTAAAATGTGGCTAGTAAAGGAATGACTCAAAACCTGGTCTGAATTTTCTTAGAAGATGTAGTCAATAAGGCAAGTCAACGCCTCCAAAATAACTTTTGATTTACTCATTTGTGGTAAAGTTTAAAGAAAAAGAACAGGAGGAGGGGGAGGAGGAGGAATAATGACAAGCCAAATTTGAAAGGGCAAAGAGAAACAGCAAAGCTGACAACAAGCAGGAAAATGGTCCTTCTCTGAGTTGGACCCTTTAGTGGTCAGCAAGCCTGGGTTCTAAACCCATGTGGCTCAAAACCAGTTTCTCTTATTCCATGCACTCTGTCCAGGTGGTCCAAGAGCCATTGGATGTGAGCACCAAGAGGAAAGTGCAGTAGAAGGCGAGAGAAAGTTACATAGAAGAAGCAAGAAAATGGTAAAGATCTCATTTGCCAGAACTAGACCTGTAGCCAGGCACTGGAAACTCTCTCCAATTGGCCTTTTGCTGGGAATCCCCCTCCCCCGCTCTGGATTAGCTGCACAGCACTATTGCTTAGCAATAGTGTGGGTTCTGGAAGGTCCCCAAACCAGCCCTAACATTTACAAAACCAAAGTGGTAAATTTCAAGCTCTAAACAACTGTTTCAGAAACAGGAACTTGGGAATGGCCTCTGTTCATAGGTGGAGACATAACAGTGGTGAGATGTTGTTGGTGGAGTTCAAAACACTGCTGAGTCTGTTCAAGAAACAGCTGCTGATAAACTTCCATATACTGTACAAAGTACACACAAAAAATCCCAGTGGCAGAAACTTTGTTCCAAATAAATACAATACAAAGAGAAAAACCCAATAAGATAAGTCTGTACAGGTTGTGAACATGGTGCAGATGAAAACATGATACCTTTGTTCTGAAAGACCTATACATATATTCTTGCACAATTCTTGAAATAAAACTCAAGCTCCTGATACAACTTGGCTGTCTCCCTGTCATGGCACCTCCCCTATGTTCACTATGATGGCTCACGATCATTATGTCTACATTGAGCTCTCCATGTCTCTGTCATATTGCATTTGCGTGTGTGTGTGGGGAGCTTGAATGCTGTCCCAGAGCTTTTTTTTTGTTCAAGGCTAGTGCTCTACCGTTGAGCCACAGCTCTATTTCTAGCTTCTTTGGGTGCTTAACAGGAGATAAGAGTGTTATTAACTTTCTTGCCTGGGCTGGCTTTAAACTGCAATCCTCAGATCCCAGCCTCCTGAAAAGCTAGAATTACAGATATGACCCACCAGTGCCCCGCCATATTGCATATTTTAAAAGAAACTGAACAATGAGTATAGAAATGAATATTATATATATATATGACTTATAGCTTCAAAGAGGGATCCTATAGCTTACTCCTATAATATCACAACTATGGCCATGGTCTGTCATGCCTATTCAACACTCCCTTTTATTTAGAGTCCAGTGAAGAAATAAATTTTAAAGACCTCTGTAAAGCTTGTGTCCTACAATATGCCATTTAGGGATAATTTTGTTTTAGTGGCTAGCAACCCTTACACTAAATTGAGACAACCCAAAAATGTCATCATATTTGACTAATGTCCCTTGAGCAGCAAAATATCCCCCCCCATTTAGAAATGCTAGTCTAAAATGAATGTGACTTCATGAAACACAACAATATTTATATCCTAACTTCCATTTTATGCTTAAAAACAACAGTGTGAATGGGACCCACAGAGAGGACACAGATGGGGAAGGGAGAGAGACATAAAGAAACAGAGACAGAGAGACAGGGACAGAGAATGTGCACATATTGAGCAACTGCTGTATTCCTGGTCCTATGGGAAGGCAGTCATCCTACTTAATACCTATAACACACTATGCTTTCCCCCTGGATCAGAGCTTGCACAAAACCTTGATTGGCAATGAGTTAGTGAACCTGATGAGGTGAGAAATGCAAATTTCTTCAGATTAAACTAAAAATAAAGATGGCTACAATTTTCTGTAGGTATTTTTAACCGTCTCCTTCATATCCAGGGGACTAAATGCCCAACTTTTTGTCCTTGAGACTGACCAGCATGGCATATTCCCAAGATAAGTACTTTCATTTTGTGACTTCTCAGGATAGTTTATGACCATCTTAAAGCCATGTGGTTGCTGTCAGAACAAAAGACCCACATAGAGTAAGATATAGATCTCATAATAGTTATCTCTTTTAGTAAAATTATACTGATAACCCAGGTGCAGTATCTGATGCCTGTAATCCTAGCTACTCAGGAGGCTGAGATCTGAGGATCAAGGTTCAAAGCCAGCCTGGGCACAAAAGGACCTGAGACGTATTTCCAATAAACCTCTAGAAAATGGGAAGTAGGGCTTGGCTCCAGGGTAGGACAGTAGCCTTGAGCTGAAGAGCTTAGGGATACAGCCCAGGCCCAGGAGAAGGGTGGTAGACTTGAGCTGAAGAGCTCAGGGACAGCGCCCAGGCCAAGTTCAAGCCCCATAACCCCCCACAAAAAAAAATTATACTGACAAGCCTATTTAGCCCAGAGAACTATTAAATGCTAATAACTTACAGCTCTTGCCAATGTCCCAAAAGAAGCTACCAAAACTCCAGATCGGGGTTGGGGGGAGGGAAATGAGGACAAAAACATGAGAGGGAGTATGTGTGAAAAGTGATGTAACCTCTATCTGCGCATGTAACCATGACCCCTCTATACATTACAATAAAGAAAAGAAAAGAAAAAAGAAACTTCAAATCCCTGAGAAATGTAGGTTGGTTAAACCATGACTTAAACTGGTGACCTCCTTTGGATGCATTTAATGAGACAAGGGACAAGGATTTTTGAATGAATACAATATTATGCATTTTTCTCCCCTGATCTCTGAAGGACCTGTTGGGCTCAATAGTTCTCTATTTAGGGAACTTTGAACCTAAATATGCTGAACTCTTTTTAGACCTGTCTAATCATAAAGGACAAGAGGAGTTTTTAAGTATTTTTTAACAATAGGTAATCTTATCCTAATCGTCCTTTTCTGGTTCTTTTAGTCATATTTCTTATTCTATCATCAATCAAATGTTTCCAAGGAGCATCTCATGGACCACCACTATTCTACATAGGATTTTGATACTATGACAGACAAAATCCCCTGACCTCAGGAAGCTGTCTAACAGAGGGGGAGACAAATCACCTATTTGGAAGAGCAGCTTCAATGACAGGAAACAACTGGAGGCATTGTAGAGGAAGGGGTCCCACACTTGGTGGGGTCACTATGCTGAGTTGGACTTCAGTAAAAACATCACTAGTGGAGAAGGTAGGGAGGCATATCATGTGCCCATGATATCAGATGTGGAACCAGAGCAAATCCAGTGCATCTGTGGACACTGGGCACATGCAGACATGGGGGCAGATCCAGGGCAGGCCACAGAGGAAGGTCACTTCTAAGTGGTGACACAGAAAGGAAAATAAGAATCAAATTACCTCTGAAATAGGATGGAGAAATAGATATCTGATGTACAGAGAAGGAGCATGAAGTGCTCCAAAAAGGACAGGGAGGGTTGACAGGACAAGGCTGTCAGTAGCTAGCATGGTCCTGCAGCCCTTCCACCACCAGAGGTAAGGCCACAGAGGGTGGCAGGAAATAGGTTTTATAGGGTGGAAGTTTTGCCACCAGCTAAGTATAATGATGAAAGGGAGAATGGAGCAAAGAACTTCAAGATGAGTACAAAGTAGGGATTGTGAAGAGATACCATGGAATGTAAATTGGGTAAACAGGAAAGGAGTAGTAGAGGGGGTGAAAGACAGTGGAAATGAGGAAGAGGAGCAGTGGATTGTGAGTACATCAGAGGTCAGGTACAGAGGACAGAAATACAGGAAATACAGATCAGAAAACTGTGTGGTTGAAGAACCAGTGTTTAGACACTTATTACCCAGATTATGGCCACTGGGCCAACAGCTTTACCTGCAAGCCTCTGAGAACTGGCTAGAAATGCAGATCCCAGAACTGCAAATGAGAATCTACAAGATTCCCAGATATTTGTGTGCCCCACACATCTGGGATCTAACTGTTGCAAGCCCCTGCCACCTCTGAGCCAAGATGGCTTAGTGTCTATGCACTGGCATAGAAGTTTCAGAAACCCAATGAAAGACTAGAGTGAAACAGGGTTCAGAGGTTAAGGATCTCCCCTAGGGTTTTTCTCATAGAGTTTGGTTCCCACTGTAAATGGCTCATTTTGGTTTCTTCAGTTTTCTCCCAGCTGTGTAAACCCTTGTATTCTTATGATACAACTAGCAGGTTTCAGATTCCATTTACTGCTTCCCTCCCAGACTGCAGCAAAAAGTGCCCTGACTCCCGATTCTAACACCCACTCTCCACAATCTTATTCTCATTTATCTCTACAAGGCCTTCAGAGGTCTAGTGTGTTCAATTCTGCTTGCAAAATTCCACTGCCAGATTTACATGTGAGACACCAGTGTAAAACAGTCCTGCCATTTGTGGCTTTAAAAAATGTTTAACTTCCCATTTTAATAATTATTCATGGTTTGGTATCTCCTTTAAGATGTGTAGCTTCTCTTTACTCCTTAAAGATGATTTTATTAAAAAGGAAAACAAAAGCTCATGCTAAATTACGGAATGAAAGGTTGGGACTGAGCCCATTTAGAAGCTTTGTCTCCATAGCAGCTTTATCCCTAATAAGAAAGGTGTGACATTTCATTAACCCAGATAAAACCCCCTGTACAAAGACATGCATACAAAGTAGCATTGAAAATAATAAATTCAGAACCCTATTCCACCCCTCCCCTCTATTTTTTTTTTACCTGAGCTATTTCAGATGTGTTTTGTATGCCAGTTTTACCATGATGATGAATACCAGTCAGTTACAAGTCCTCACTTTTTGGTAAACACTGACTTATCCATCCCATCTATCCTGGTGTCCTGTATCCACTCACAAGCATTCCATGGGATCCACACAACTAGTATGCAGCTTCCACAGTTAGGAAGAGAGGTTTACAAAGGAGAATTAGCAGTTGCTAAGTGGTAAAGGTAGGTTTAAACCCAACTGTACTAGATTCCACAGTACCACCCACAGAAGTGCACAGCTATATCCTAATAGCATGGAACAGATAGTCTCCTCTGCATTTCTGTATGTCTAAGGACACATAGAGTCACCACTAAATATATGTGCTCTCCTAAGCCAAAAATGCATAGAGCAAAGTCCTTTAATTTTGCTGTTAGTATATGAATTCAAAATCCTTGATTAGATAATAAGATTTTCTAGATGTGTGGCAATTCTTTTCACTCTTGGTGAGTTAGAATAAATCAGTAAACTGAGCCCTCCTAATATCACTCTGATAATCAAGGATATAGTTATAATGGAACAACTAGCCACCTTGGGCATATGAGCATTATCTCCAGCAGGTTGAACCAAACCTCACTGACAGTGGCTCCTCATCTTACCACTTTCTCCACCCACACAGCCAAGAACTTGAGCCAGTCAGTTCAGCAAATGCAAGTGTTCACAGAAGAAAGAGAACCAAACTCCAGACTTTGGTTCTGATCAGTTCCCTCCTACACATCACCCAACAGCCCATGATTCAGAGATAACTCATCAGCTCACTGTCCTCATTTTCCAAAGGTGGCATGAGGATGAATGATGGGCACAGAGCACTGAGGACAATTTAATGAGCCAATTACACATACTCAAGGCTGTACACCTCCATATCAGGCCAAGGCATTTGTACATGGACAGGGTCAGGAATGTGGACTGCTATTTCTCTCTCTCTCTCCCTCTCTCTTTTTGGTTTTGCACCAGTACTGATGCTTGACTTCAGGGCCTCATGCTCTTGCTTAGCCCCCTCCCTCTCTCTCCACCTCTCTCTCTCTCTCTCTCTCTCTCTCTCTCTCTCTCTCTCTCTCTCTCTCTCTCTCTCTCTCTCTCTGCTAGCAATGACTTGAGCCATTGAGGCACAGTTCCATTCCAGCTTTTTGGCTGATTAACTGGAGTTTCTTGGATTTATCTTCCTGGACTGAATTTGAATTTTGATCCTAAGATAGATCTCAAGTCTCTCTAAATAGCTAGGCATCACTAGATAGGAGTCACTAGCTTCACATTTCTTTTTAAGTTAGTGAGGCCAAAGTGAATCAAACAACAAATGGGGTCGGCCTCCTACTTCCATCTATAAAATAGAAACAAAAGTGTTTTTGTTTTTTTTAAATTATAGGACAACCTTTCAGTTCTCCAGATTTTATTTTATTTTTTTTCCATGGAAAAACCCTCTTGTTTATTTGATTAAACAAAAATAAAATAAGCTGCATAGGAACATTTTTAAAGTCCAAAGAGACACCAACTTTGTTTTAAGGCTGTGGTAGCTGATACAGCATCTCCTTGCCACCTTGTCCAGCCCTCTCTGTGGACCACAGCGATACATTCAGAAGCCTGTTAGCAAACACAGGAGTTTAAACACTTTTCCATTGGTTCTTCACCTGTTCATTGCCTGTCATGCCTGCGGCCTGCAATACTAACATACAAGGTTTAAAAGTCAAAACAAAACAGGATGGGTCAGGGATGGTGTACAAATAACAGGAACACACTTCTGCCAAAAAGGTTTGGGAAAATCTTCCATCCATCCCCAGGAATGTGGGGACCACAATGCCACAGCAGTGCCCATTCACACGGGAATGGTATGCAATGGCAGCCCAACTGGGCTGGTAGTGAGCTTCCTGCAGCCCACCAGGTATTCTGCTGGCACATAATCTTATTGATTTGCCTTGGAGAAATAACAGAAAATCAGAGGTTTGATCAGTCTAATACCAGGCAACATGGCTCTGTGACATGTCACCAAACTTCTGCATTTATTCTCTTTAAAAACAAAAACAGAGGCATACAGTCTACACTTAAAGCATTTTTTGCTGACCAGGCATGAGAGCTAATGGACAGTATTAAGCAAGATTCATTAAAATGGGAAAAAAAATACAAACAACCCTCCCTCCCTCCCACCCCCCAACTACATGGAACATGCTCAACATCCCTTTTACCCACCCACAAGTTCTCCAGATTTTAAAAAGAACAAAAGCTCCATGAAAATAAATAGCTCCATGTTAAACATATACCCATTTTTATTTTAATGTGCTCTGTCAAATGAACATTTATCAGTCAATATTTGTTACTGTTTCAATATTTATTACTATCTCCATACGTTTTTCTTTGACATTAGTTGCCAAGTCTGATAAAGCAGACCTAATCGATTTAGTTCTTTTTGGAAAGCATGTGAAATTGTTATGCGTAATTAGGCATCTAAAAGGGTTTCTGATGAAGATGACTGTGAAGAATGAGAAGAGATAATACCATGGTAGGAATGTTTAGTGAAATTCTCTTGTATTTCTGAAATGTCAGATAGTTGCATGTTCAAAGAATTGTAGAGTTAGTTAAGAGAAGTTGAGCACAGAGATTATATAGAATCTGCTAAACAACTTGTGGTCTACGTACCAGCAACATCATCTACGATCTTGGTAGAAAGGCAAATCCCAGGCCCCAAATCAGATCTGTTGAGTCAGAATATACCATTTTTTGATTCCTAGGTAATTTCCACACACATTCAAGTCTAAAGGACACTGACTTGAGAACCTTCAAAAGCAGAATTGAGAACCACCAAGTTAATTTGTCAATTGAGAAAGTATCAGGTCCAGCTGACTGAATGCCTTATAAGGGGTTACCAGAGCGGGATGCAGTGACAGAGCTACTTAGGAGCCTGAGATCTGAAGATTGCAGTTTAGAGCTAGCCCAGGCATTAAAGTTAATGAGACTCTTATCTCCAATTAATCACCAGAAAACTGGAAGCGGCACTGTGGCTTAAGGGGTATGGCAGTAGCCTTGAGCCGAAGAGCACAGAGACAACCCAGACCCAGAGTTCAAGTCCCACCATATCTTGGCTGGGTATTTGTACCTCCAGATTCCAATATTTTCTACTTCTTGTTCCTTCAGGAGAACTCGTGCTTACTTTATTCTGCAGTGAGTCTATAGTATATAAATTGCAAACAATGATCTACATTCTAGAACATTAGTTGAACTAGGTATGAAGAGACTGGTTCTAGAAGTAGGTATTGAACAAGAGATTGGTTCTAATTTTATATACCACTAATGTTTACTTTTCTGCATATTTAGAAATCAGAAAGGAGAGGGGCTAGGAGTTTGGACTAGTGGTAAAGTGCTTGCCTAGCATGCAGGAAGACCTGGGTTCGATTCTTGGGTACCACAAACATGGAAAAGCCAGAGGTGGTGCTGTAGCTCAGTGGTAGAGCCCTAGCCTTGAGAAAGCCCACAGTACTCAGGCCTTGAGTTCAATCCCCCAGGACTGGGTGGTGGGGAGGAAGAAATCAGAAAGGAAAGTGTTGGATATTTTTTTAAAAATACAGCACCACACTGGTAAAGATAATGGCTTATAAAAAAGAGTAATTGAGTCAATAACCCAAAGTTGTAAAGATGTGAAAAAATTCAAGTTATGCTAAAAAAACAAAATGTCCTTTCTATTTTAGAGACAAAGACAGACCTACCCATGTTCTATAAGTTCTTAAGTAAACCTTGTCAGATTAAATTGATCTGAGAGGGCATTGAGATCCTGCTGGTTCATTTCATTCACTCAGGATTTTATGATTCATACTTTGGATGCTAATAAACTGTGAGTTCTGCTGGGACTGTGATGTCTTCTTTCCCACTTACATGGTTCATAGTCATTCTCTGACACTTAGGCAGACTTTCTGACCTCTTCAGTCAGCATCTACTGTTTTGTTCTGTGTTAAAAAAAATCAAAGCTAGTTCTGTAGCCCACAGCTCATTTCATTTTACTATTTGTGTATTCATTTTTATTATCTTTAAGTGATTATACAAAAGTGTTTCAATCAATGTGTCAGTTTCTGAATACAATGCATCATGGTCAATATTACCCCCACTGTCCCCAACTCTACCACCCTCAACCCCTCACCCCACCCTGTCCCATCAACTTACACAGATCATTTAGACCAATGGAATCTTCTGATCTTCCTAGGTTTCTCAATCTATAAATCACCCATTCTACACACACACACACACACACACACACACCACTGGCATGGGGAAGGAAGGGTCCTGCTCGTGGGGGAGCTGGAGAGGAAGGTAAAGGGACAATAGGATTTGCATTTTCCTTACAGAGATAAAAAAATGAAGATAAAAGAAAATGGAGAGATAAAAAGAAATGAAGTAAATAGTAAGAAAAACCAGAAAGGTGAAGGATAAAGATTGTTTCTTCTGGACTCTTTTTCCCAGCTTTGCTTTTGCAAGCTGGTGAGAAAGTCAGGTATGTGTGACAAGGTAAAACCTGTAAATAAAGGAAGGAGGCAATGGTTTCAAAAGGCGAGATAAAGAAACATGGCCACTGCCCCTGCTGCTGGAGCCTTCTTAATCCAGGCCCCGGTAGAGGGTGTCAGCAGCTGCTGAAAGAATAAATCCACAAACCACTCTGCTCTTCCTAAAGCCTCATCCTGTTACTTTTTCTCTGTAGCAACAATCACTCTTCCCACAGCATCCTCTGCTGCTTCTCCCACATCTCCAGATCCAGTCAGAAGAGACCTGTTAAAGCTCAAAGAGCAACACCTTGAAGCTAAGACCACTGTTGTTGAATTTTGGTATTACCATTCAGACCTGGCTCTTGGCAAGGTCTGGATCAAAGAAACTGTTGACCTTAAAAATACTTCTCCTGAAGTGGCACTAGCCTTGAGCTGGAGAGCTCAGGGACAGTGCTCAGGCCCAGAGTTCAAGCCCCATCTCTCTCTCTCTCTCTCTCTCTCTCTCTCTCTCTCTCTCTCTCTCTCTCTCTCTCTCTCTCTCTCTCTCTCTCTCTCTCCTTACAGGCTCATTCCAAAGTGCACTCAACAAATCACTTAATATAACAGAAGAAAACAACAAAAAAAGTGACTGCTCATTTACTGCTCATTTCTGGGTTCAAATTATTCAACTGTATGTTATTTCTTATGTTCCATGCACCTGAGGCAAGGTAGTTTAAACTTTTAATGCTTAAAGTTTAAGGTACCTTAAACTCAAAAAACAAAACAAAACAAAACAAAACAATGAAATCCCTTGGTAGATTTTTCTCTAGACCTGAGGAAGAAGATGTAAGAACTAAGGCATTCTTCTCCAGGGGAAAAGACTTCCTACTGTATTCATGAGCAGATGTACTTTGGAAATGAGCAGTTATTTGAGTATAACACATAGACAAGGCCTGAATTAAACATCTCAGGATAGAAATAGGTTCTCCATCTGAAAACACATGTTGGCAATGGTTCCAAACACAAGTGTGGCCCTGATTGCCTATCTTTATCCCTCTAAATTGCCTACCAGGGTTCTGCTTCCTTTCACTAAGAAATATGGTTGTTTCAGATGACTGTGAAGGTATGGAATAAAAAGAGAAACTGAAAAATTGAAAAAAAAATCCAACCATGAAGAGCTGTTGCTACTTGTATGGAGCAGGAGACAGCAGGCCTATTCTTAGGCCTTTGTCTTATCACTTTCCTCAAACCACCAGGTTCTACTGCCTGTACTTTTCATATAAAAACAACCCTATAGGGCAAGGACTTTGGTCTAGTGGTAGAGTACTTGCCTAGCATGCACAAAGACCGGAGTTCAATTCCTCAGTACCACCTACACAGAAAAAGCGGGAAGTGGTGCTGTGGCTCAAGTGATAGAGCTCTAGTCTTGAGAGAGCCCAAGGCCCAGTGCTCAGGCCCTGAGTTCAAGCCCCAAGACTGGCAAAAAAAAAACCCAACCCTATGAGACAGCACTAAAATCATGCCCATTTTACAGATGATGAATGCTGCAATATTACAATTTACAATACTATTTATTGGGAGGTGAATTATTTGCTCAACATCACACAGCTGGTGGTAGGGGCAGTGAGATAGAATGCTGAACACAGCTCCTGAACTCTCACCCTTTACTCTATTTGGTATCCTTTCCCCTACTTCCTTACCTTCTTTCTTGCTAGTAAACTGGAGAGTTCTACCCATAGCAGACTTCCAACTAAGTGCTGAAACCCTAGATCCAGGGAAATCCCGCTGAGTTCTCAGGCTGTCTCAAGTGTCTCCTCTCCCGACAGAGATAGCACAGATTAACAGGTACAGGAAACACATGAGCGGGACACAGATTTGATCCCAAATGGCCTTACCATTCTTTGACTTCTTCCTTCTGAATAAAAAATGAAAGGCAATCATGTGCTTGGTCCTCCCATATATGGAATTTTCAGTCATCCTTCTATTCCAACACTTTCTGTCATCGACTCCTTAGTCAGAAAAGGAATCCTGCTTCTCATTGGAACACTACAGTGTACAGTACCATCATCTCCAAGAACATAGTTCCACTTTTTAGTGTCTATAAAAAAAATGAAGTCTTTCAATGAAGCCCTTTACTTTCATTTCCTGCTTGGTTAACTATTTGATACTAAGCTCACAAAACTCAGGAGAATCTCCAAATTTGATCCATTAGAAGACGAGGCAGCTTTTGAGTGATAAAATTGAAATCCTTCATCAGAACACCAGCTGCAGGCAAAACATTTCCTCTTATTACATGTATTACTTGCGTGGAAACAAAATGAATCTAGAAGCTCCCAGCTAAAACCCTATATAAATAACTACAAAGTCTGCAGAAAGGAATGTTAAAGTAATTATAAGACTGATGAAGGAAGGTTAAGAAATGTCAAAGGAGACAATCAATTTCATGTAAGCCTTTATTATTTCAATGAAGAGCTTCAATAGATTAGTGATTTCAGCCCCTTCAAGTTTATGGAGGTCTTAAGTTCAACAGTGGCACGAATAATGGAGGCTTTCAGAGAAATTACTTCAAGTAGTTTATGATCAGGAAGAATATAACCATACAAAGCATTAAGATAGCCAGTGGGAAAAATACATGTAATATGTAGCATCAAAAAGCTATTTGAAATAAATGTGGCTTAAAACAAAAATTGAAGTAATTGATTATTACTAAAGAGATCAGAAAGACTGTATGAACTTTGAAGGAGCTCTGTTCGGGCAAGCAGGAAGAAGAACATGGTCTCAGAAGGAATAAACTTTCACAGTATCATAAATTCAAGTGCTGGTGGGGTCAGGGGATCCCAGGCTCAAGTGAAGTGAGACAGGTGAGACGGGTAAAAACATTTCCCTTTATGATGAGAAAACAACAGTGTTGCACAAAGGTACAAAGCTGATGGGTGGTTTCAGTATCTGGAAGACAGTAAGGAATGGTTAGGACTGTGGCAAGTATGCCTCATCTAAGAGCAAGCCTTAAATATTTGCAAACCTTTCGGGAACATTTGGAAACATGAACCCCATGTTGGCAGATTTGCTGATTTGTCAGAAGCTCCTGCATTTTTATATACCCAATCATGTTTAAATATATGATATGAAATATAAATTAAGAAATTGTAGTCTATTATCCAACATTAAGTGGATAAGAAGAGATGCTAAGAAGAGATGCTAGAGGATCTGTGTACACTCTTCAAAGATCTATGCCATTATTCTATTCCCTTTCTATCCTCCCCTACTTCCTTTTTCCTTCCCTCCTTTTTCCCCCTCCTTCCTTTGTGCAGGGGTTCAATGCCTGCTAGGCATTCTAACACTACATTATATTCTGAATCTGTGCTCATTTTCTAATTATATTACTTTTAGTTACTGAATTTTACTAATCCTTTGGTGGATACAGTATTTGCAAATATGACCTTCCACTATTTCATGGATCTGATGTTTAGCCACCAAATGTTGTTGTAGTGACATTATATGCTTGTAATTCTATGGACTTATTCTTCCCACTTACCCTTCTTTTTCAAAAAATATTTTTTGGTAGTACTACAGTTTGAACCAAGGCCTTGGACTTTCTAGGCATGCCCTCTACCATGTAAGCCACTTGAGCTCTTTTTGTTTTTCTCCTTTTCAGGTAAGGTCTCATGATTTTAGCTCAAGGCGTGCCTCAGACTATTATCCTATCTATGTCTTCTGTGTAGTTGAGATTATAAATGTGGACTGCAATTCCTTGTTTGTTCTCTGAGACAGTGTCTAACCAACTTCTTTTTCTGTGGGCTGATTTCCTATTTCTGCCTCCCAAGTAACTGGCATTATAAGGGAAAGGCATCACACCTGGTTTCTAAATTGTTTAAGTTTCACTAGTTGCTGTCTTTTTGTGTGCATCATGGAATAATTTTAACTAATCCTACAAAAAACATAACAAAACAAAACAAAACACCTGGCTGATATTTGACAGAAACTGTCTTAAGCCAGTACGGCAGCTTTGGAAGAATCAGTATCTTTTCTATATTGAGTCTACTCATCCATGAAAATAACAAGTCTCATCAGAATTTTGTTTTTGTGTTCTTCAAACACAAGTCCTTTTTGTTTTAGGGTTATTGTATTGTATTTCTCTCTTTTAGGTAGATTTAAGGATGTTTAAGCAGAGTTTTAGGCTCACAGAAAACGTAAGCAAAAACAACAGAGTTCATATATATTCCATGGCCTCTCCCAACATAGAGCCCACAACCCAGCTCATCAAAAATCCTATACCACATGAGTACAGTTGTCACAACTGCTAAACATATACTGATACACAATTATCAGCAAAGGCTTCACTCTTGGAGTTGGTATTATATATTTAATTTGATGTTTATGTACTCATTTGTAATATACAAGACCACCACTAATTTTTGTATATTTGGCTCAAACCTAATGATCCTACTGAATTCCACTTGCTAGTTTTAGGATTTATTTTGTAAAATCACAGGGATTATGTGCTTAGACAATTATTTGATAAGAAGGGCAGTTTTATCCCTGTTTTTCCAATCTTTTTTTTGGGGGGGGGGGTTCAGTCACAGGACTTAAACTCTGGGCCTGGGCACTGTCCTGGAGCTCTTTAGCTCAAGGTTAGCACTCTACCACCTTTAGGCATGGCACCATGCCAATCCACTTCTGATTTTCTGATAGTTAATTAGAGATATAAGTCTCAGGGACCTTCATGCTGGGGCTGGCTTTAAACCACAACCATTACATCTCAGCCTCCTGAGTAGCTAGAATCATAGGAGTGAGCCCCTGTCATCCAGCCCAATCTACATTTTTAAAAATCTTTTTCTTATCTTACTGTGTTAGACAGAACTTCCAGCAGAATAATGCTCAGAAGAGTGAGAAAGTACATTTTACCTCTTCCCAACCTTAGCAGGAAAGAATATGGTCCGTTACCATTATTAAGTAATTTCAGTATTTATATATACATATACATTTCTTACAGTTTTATATCCAATTGGTCCTGTTTTTCGCAGATGTATTTTCTGATGCCTTCTGAAGTAACTTGAACACTGTTTACAATTTCATTTTAGTTATGTATAATGATTCTAAATATACATTTTAGAGGCTGCTCTAGATATTTCATTATATGTATATATGCAAGATTTATCATTGTCTATTGCTCTTATGGCTAGAACTGTGAGTGAAGTATAGAAACCTCAATACCCTTTTGTCCTTTTATTTGCCTCCATCCATTTGATTTGTCTAAACCTTTTTTTTCTACATTTGTTTAACCTATATAAAAAGTTGTAATTTTTAGTGTTGACTCTCTAGTAAATTTTAGAAAACTCAAGGAGAAGGGAAGTCTATTGTCTTAAGTCATATTTGTATTCACTATTTTCTTGTTTCTTGTGTTTCTAAGATTATTTTCCTTCGGTTTAGTGTATTTCCTTTATAAATTCCTTTAGAGAAATGTACTGTGTCTAATTCCTTTGCTGTCTTTATCAGAAAGTATGATTTCCCCTTCATTTTGGAGGGTGTTTTCACTGTATATACTTTCCTGAGTAGACATTTTCTTATAATACTTAAAACTTTTGTACCAATTCTGTTTTTTTATTTAAATTTTATTATAAAGTGATGTACAAAGTGGTATTTGATGGTGTAAAGGCTTTTTTTATCCAACTTGTAAGCAGTAGGAAAGAATTCATCCTCTTCAACAATCAGGAAAGCAACTCCTTTTGCAACAGCCTCAAAGAAAATAAAGTACCTAGGAATTATCTTAACTAAGAATGTAAAGGACCTTTTCGATAACTTTAAAACCCTGAAAAAGCAAATTAAAGTAGAACAGAGGAAATGGAAAAACTTCCCATACTCCTGGATTGGAAGAATCAACATCGTGAAAATGACAATCTTGCCAGTGAAAATGACAATCTTGCCAAGGGCTATCTACAAATTCAATGCAATACCCATCAATATCCCAATGGCATTCTTTAAAGAAATAGAAGAGGCAATCCAAAATTTCATATGGAATAATAAAAGACCCCATATAGCAAAAACACTTCTTAGCAGAAAGAACAGTGCAATACCAAACTTTAGACTCTATTACAGAGCTATAATTATCAAAACAGCTTGGTACTGGCACAAGAACAGGCCTGAAGACCAATGCAATAGAACTGAGGACCCAGATATTAAACCACAGACCTATGGCCACCTAATCTTTGACAAGGGAGCCAAAAAAAATAGAATGGAAGAAAGACAGCCTCTTCAACAAGTGGTGCTGGCAGAACTGGTTAAGCACCTGCAGAATACTAAAGTTTGATCCATTTGGAGTTAGTCCTAGTGCAGGGTGACAAAGAAGGATCCAAGACCTCGAGGTAAAAGCAGATACACTGAAAACTTTACAAGAAGGAATAGGAGACACACTAGGCCTCCTTGGCACAGGTCAAAACTTTTTTAATAAGGACCAAGAAACACAACAAATTAGAGAAAGGCTGGATAAGTGGGACTGCATTAAACTGCAGAGCTTTTGTATGGCAAAGGACATAGGTAGTAAATTAATTAGGAAGCCTACAGAGTGGGAGAAGATCTTCACCAACTATACAACAGACAAAGGCCCCATATCTAAAATATATCAACAGCTCAAAAAATTGAATCACTCCAAAATTAATCTCCAAAGTAACAACCATCCCATTAAAAGATGGGCCAAAGACTTAGAGTCTTCTCTGAAGAAGAAACAAAAATGGCCTATAGACACATGAAGAAATGCTCAACATCTCTGGTCATAAAAGAAATGCAAATCAAAACAACTCTAAGATTCCACCTCACTCCAGTTAGAATGGCCAGGATCAACAAATCTAATAACAAGAGATGCTGGTGGGGATGTGGCCAGGAGGGATCACTACTACACTGTTGGTGGGAGTGCAAACTCGTTCAACCACTGTGGAAAGCAGTATGGCAGTTCCTCAAAAGACTAAACATAGAGCTCCCCTATGACCCAGCAATTCCGCTCCTTGGCATTTACCCAATTGTCCAGAAACAAGGACATACTAAATCCACTAGCACAACGATGTTCACTGCAGCACTATTTACCACAGCAAAGATATGGAACCAACCTAGATGTCCCTCAGTTGATGAGTGGATCAACAAGATGTGGTATTTATATGCAATGGAATTCTATGCTGCTGTCAGAAAGAATGACATCGCCCCATTTGTTAGGAAATGGAAAGACTTAGTAAAGATCATATTAAGTGAAGTAAGCCAGACTCAAAGGAACATAGGCCCAATAGTCTCCCTCATTTGTCATAATCAGTAGAAATCTTGGGCTCTCCTAGCAGAGATTTACAATAGAACAAAATCTAGAGACATTAGGTCAAATAGTAGGACACTAAATGTAAGGACCTTCAGGATAAGGAAACAAAAGTCATATAATGAATGACTGTTGTCCTTAATGTACTATGTTATTCGCTCATCTCTTTTGGTTATCTCATGTTGTTACATTTTTTCACCTTGTTATCTGATATATTTTATATGTGCTTAATTGGCTATTTGAAATTAGATAGGGAAGGGGGGAAATCAAGGTAAGTGGGGGGAGGGTGGGAGGGAAATGGAGACCATGTCATGAGAAAGGGTATCAATGTTTATGAAGTAATACACCTTCTATCTGGTGAATATAATGTAACCCTTCTATTAATCACAATAAAAAATTATTAAAAAAGAAAGAATTCATCCTCTTGAGTTTTCTAGTTTTTAGAGGCTTCCTGTGCATCTTGGCTGATAAGCATGAGTCTTGTCTTTTCTCCCTCTCTTCCAAGATCTCATTCTTTCCAGTCTTCCTGTCTCCTCTTTATAAGAATTCTAATTAAGTAGGGATCCATTTAGAAAAGCCAACATACTCTTCTGATTATATTGGGACCCTTTAAGATAAGGCAGGAAAATCTTTTTATCTCAAAATCTCTAAGTTAATCATCTCTACAGGTCCCTAGGCCCAGTAAGGCAACACATTCTGTGTAAGAGGTTAGGGTGTGGCCATCATTATACAGCTTACTTCATTCCACTTCTTGTTTCTATTTGTCTTTTATCAAATGTGCTAAGCTTTAGTTAGTACTATTTCAGCCCCTCTACCTTCCTACCCTCTTTATGCAACTGTAATAATATGCTAGATTTTTCTCCGTTGTTCAAGTTGAACAATCATATGATTACTTCCAAAGTGTACTGACTCCTTTCTCCATCCTTTCCATTCTGCCATTCAGCCTATTGAGATTTTTGCTTTGGGTACTATTAGGTTATTCTATTTGCTCAGGTTTCTGTCTTTATGTTGGTGCCTCCATGTTTACAATTGTTTAAAAAAGCATTTTTAACACTGGCTGCTTTTGGGTCTTATTGGGCTCTATTAATCGCATCCCTTTCCTTTCTCATTAAGCTTGAGATCTTGGTTCTTGGAATAGAGTTATATTTTCATTAAAACAGAGGACTTTTTTTTTTTTTGCCAGTCCCTGGCTTGAACTTAGGTCAGGGTCTGGGCATTGTCTCTGAGCCTCTTTGTGCTCAAGGCTAGTGCTCTACCACAGTGTTTCTGGCTTTTTCTGAGTATTTTGTTGGAGATAATAGTCTCTCAGCCTCCTGAATAGTTAGTATTACAGACAAGAGCCACTGGCTCTGGGCTGGAAATTTTTTTTCCTCTTCTGCCATGATAATTTTCATATTACTTACACCCATTTTAGTTGTACCTTCTGATAGCAACTCCAGCAAGGGAAGGCAGGATTATGTTGTTATTGTCAGGTAGAATCAGATCCCTGTCTGCACTTCTACTGATAACCTAAGGGAGGATTCTTACTGAACATGTAGGAGTTTGGGTCCTACATTAGGGCAGGAATCAAGTAACCACTTCCCATGTGACAACACCCCAGTGGGAGAGGCAAAGGCTGTGTCACAACTATTGGGGCTGGGAAGGGGGGTTGAAAACCAGGCTCTTGAAGTGCAGGTCTTTACTTACCTGTAATGGAAAATGGAGGTGTTAGTTACTACCCAACACTTAGCCTTCTGTGATGCTATCTAGTGAGGAAGGCTGGAGAGCTTCAAGGGAGCCTGGGAAAGTGAGAGTCTAGGTTTCCCAATCAGCTTGTGCTGACTTTGTGAGAGCACATCAATTTTTATTTAAAAGCTTTCTGTTTTGCTATGCAATGCAATCCCATGCCATTTCTGGTGTTCTCCTGGAGAAAACAGACTTTCATTTATTTTTGTCATCGTTGCTAGCTTGCTTATTATTTGTATAGTCTGCTCTTATTGATGTTTCCTCTTTACTGACTTCTTCAACTCCAAATCTGTGATATATGAGGCAGAAAGAAAATCCAGCTAATACACCATTATGCTGTTTCTAGAGCTTTCCAGATGGTCTGCTGCCATTTTTCATCTTTCATACTCTCATATTTGCTTATATCTAATGTATAGCAGTTTTAGTTTATTTTATGAGAGGAACAGGGTAGTATGTCTACTTCATCTTCCTGGAGGCAGATTAAGTTTTTCCTTTCTATTTGAGGTTGAACTTCTAATTGCTGATAAGCAAGGAAACTGCATTTGCTCTGTTAATAAAATTACATCGAGAACCAACAAAAGTTCATAGGAAATCATTTCCAAAAATGTTATACACGAACCTTAAGGGAAACTTCAAAAGAGTATGATGGCATTTAACCCATAAAAATATCAAATTAAGCTGCGTGCCAGTGGCTTACTCTTGTCCGTAATCCTAACTACTCAGGAGGCTGAGATCTGAGGACTGAGGTTCAAAGCCAGCCCAGGTAGGAAAGTCCCTGAGATTCTTGTCTCCAATTAGCCACCAGAAAAACAGAAGTGGAACTTTGGCTCAAAGTGGTAGGGTTCTAGCTTTGAGCAAAAAAGCTCAAGACTAGTGCTCAGGCCCCTAGTTTGAGTCCTCTACCATTGACAAAAAAAAAAAAAAAAAGAAAAGAAAAAATCAGCTTAAAGATAATGCATTTTAAACATTCTCCAAAAAACAAGTGGTGTTAACTTTTTATTTCAGAAAGAGATTTTTTTTTCTATGTGGGTGATTTTTCATAATTATCATCCAGAATGCAGAAACTTTTAATACTTTCCAACCATTAGTTGAGGCCTTCTTTCTTTTCTATTCCGTCTTTTGGAAGTAGCAGCTGGACTTCTGTATAGTAATAATATTTGAAAGCTTTTCTTCCCACTGACCTGTTCACAGGATTTGAGAACCAGATGTACATTAGGAATGGTAGTGAGCATTCAAGGGCAAACAAGGTCTTGATATTATTTTCCTCTAACCAACTCTTTCTGTTAAATGAAATGTACAGTGGTAAAAGCACAGCTACAAGTAAATGGAAATCTAGCAAAAAATATTTGGAAATTAAGTCTGTTTTCACCAGTATTTCTCTTTTTGCAGATCAACATGAACAGCTAATCTTAAGAAATTTGGTTCAAAGTACCAAAGTCAAATAAGATACAGGAACTGCCAAGAAATATGTAAATGAGAATAACATTCACATTGATAAAGGAATTTTAAAAGAATCTAAGAATATCTCTGAGCTACTTAAAGATGGCTGGTAGTCCTCTGCTTGGAATAGTTCTGAGGAAATCAGGGCTGATTTTGTGCTCCATGTGCCAATTAGAAGCAAATGGTAGCTCCTCAGGCTAGACACTAAATTCATCACATTACTGCTTAATGTAGCCATTTTTTCTTCCTTCAGTGAACAGAAGGAAACTGCATGGTACAGTACTCAGTGAAATGTAAAATAAGGATTACCAAGCCATTCTGCAGATTTCACAAAATTAAGCTTTATCAACCAGCTTGACTCACAGCCAATCCAGCAAAAAAGCCAGCCTGGGCATGAAAGCCCAAAAGACTCTTTTCTCCAATTAACCACTAGAAAACTGGAAGTGGTGCTGTGGCTCAAGGGGTAGGGTTGTATCCTTGAGCTGAAGAGCTCAGGAACAATGCCTAGGTCAAGAGTTCAAGTCCTATGACGGACCAAAACAAAAAACAAAAAAACCTATAAAACTCTGAAAAACCAATGCAAACAGCCTCTTTCAAGTTTAGAATTAGAAGGAACTTTTTACCTTTTATCTTGTTTTCTGTTTGTTTTTTGAGACAGGGTCTTACTATGTAGCTCAATGTGGCCTTGGATTTGAAATCTTCCAGCTTCAATTTCCAGAGTAAAAAAATTTTTGTGTACATTTCAGCATTTGAACTCAGGGCCTGGACATTGTCCCTGAGCCTCTTTGTGATCAAGACTAGTGCTCTAGCCAGGCGTGATGGCTCATGCCTGAAATCCTAGCTACTCAGGAGGCTGAGATCTGAGGATCAAGGTTCAAAGCCAGCCTGGGCACAAAAGGACCTGAGACTCTTTATCTCCGATTAACCTCTAGAAAACGGGAAGTGGAGTTTGGCTCAAGAGGGGCTTGCCTCTAGCTTAGGGCCATAGCCTTGAGCTGAAATGCTCAGAGACATCACCCAGGTCCAGGGGTATGGTGGTCGGTTTGATCTGAAGAACTCAGGGATAGCACCCAGGACAAGTTCAAGCCCCATGATCCACCAAAAAAAAAAAAAAGACTTGTGCTGTACCACAAGAGCCACCCCACCACTTCTGGTTTTTCAGTGGTTAATTGGAGGTAAGAGTCTCAAGGGACTTTTCTGCCCGGGCTGGCTTTGAACTGCTATCCTCAGATCTCAGCTAGGATCATATACATGAGCCATTGGCACCTGGCTAGAAATTTCTTAAAACAAAAGAGCCAAGGAGCTGGGTGTGTGGCTTAGCAGTAGAGTGTTTGCCAAACACACTTGAAGACCTGTGTTCAATTCCTTGGTACCACATACATAGAAAAAAAAAGCCAGAGATGGTATTGTGGCTCAAGTGGTAGAGGGCTAGCCTTGAGAAACGGCAAGGATGGTGCCAAGGCCCTGAGTTCAAGCCCCAGGATTGGCAGGACAGCAAGCAAGCAAAGAAATCAATTAATTAATTAAAAAAAAACTAGCTAGCCAGCCAAGAACTAGGTTAAGTCCCCAGGATGGACACAAAGCAAAACAACTGCTAAAATTAAAATTAAGATATGCCTTCTGAATATACTTTTAAGAAATCCCAAAATTGCATACTTTAAAATGGCAAACTTCAGGATATCGGGATATATTATTTGTAATCACAATAAAGCTGAATAGCCCTACCTGAAAAGTTCAAGTCCAAAATGCCCCCAAATCTGAAACCTCTTAAGCATCAATATGACATTCAGATTTAAAAATTTCAGAGTAGTGATGTTCAACTGGGAAAGTATATGCAAATATTCCAAATCCTCCCAAAGTACAAGATTTGAAATACTTTTTGTCCAGTTGAGTACTATCTAAAATACTTGAGACTAAAACACACACACACACATACACACACACAAGAGACACAAAAACAGTTCACAAAACAGCTCACAAAAGCAAGAGAAAAATATTTGAGGGCAGGGAGTTTGACCTAGCATGCCTAACATGCACGAAGACCCAGGTTCAATTCCTTGGTACTACATACATAGAAAAGCCAGAAATTGTACTATAGCTCAAATGGTAGAGCACTAGCCTTGAGGAAAGCCAAAGGATTGTGTTCAGGCCCTGAATTCGGTCCCCAGGACTGGCAGAAAAAAAAAAAATATATATATATATATATATATATTTGATACACATAATAATGACAGTAGAATACTCCCTAAAATATATAAAAGATCTGATTTTTAGTAAAAGGTGAAAGATTCATATGATCTGAAATGAAACCAGAGGGGCTGGGAGTTTGACCTAGTGGTAGAGTGCTTGCCTAGCATGCACAAAGACGGGGGTTCAATTCCTCAGTACCACATACACAGGAAAAAAGCAGGAAGTGATTTAGCCTTGTAGAAAGTGGTAGAGCTCTAGTCTTGAGAGAGCCCAAGGCCCAGTACTCAGGTCCTGAGCTCAAGCCCAGGACTGGCAAAAAAATATCCTGAAATGAAACCAGAATATAGATTCTATTTTTATAATAAAAATACAAAAAAAACAGGAAAGAAATACAAACAAGTGCTTCACAGGATAGGAAACATAACACTCATGATTGTAGGAAATGTTGCTCCATCTCACTGGTAATTGAGGACATGCAAATTGAGGCCCATAATATGGTACCATTTTTTAAATCTACTAGACAAGTAATTAAAAAGCACAATAATATCAGGTTATGATGGAGGTTAAGTATGTTGGGAATTCTCTTATTCTGTTTGTGGGGGATAAATTGGTATAATGATGCCGAAAATAGCTTCCTATTGCCTGCCCAAATGAATGTATTCATAACTGATGACAAGTAATTTCTCTTTATATATGTATCTGAGACCAGGGTTTAATAAACTATGCATATGCTAAGATGTTGTCTTTTCTAAAGAACTATTCCAAAAAGAATGTTAGTAGAGACCATATATGTTCTGAAAAGCCTAAATGTGTACTACCTAGTCATTTTTAGCAAAAGTTTGCTAATCCTTGTTTTTGCCTACTCTTGGTATTAGATTTATAACTGAAGAAAGATAAAAGTCACATATCCACCAGTGGAAGACTTAATTGTGAAATATTGATATACTGATACAATAGAATCATATTCAGCAGTAAAAATATACAACAGCTGGATGCAGCATATTTTAATTCCAATATGAACTAAGTTAAAAGCAAGGGTGACAATAATTAAGATGTACTGTATTCATAAACTGATAATAAAATGAAACTAGAAATGTTATAGAGCTCTTAGTGTGTTACAGGTATTATATTGATGCAGTGTATACAGTAGTTGTGTGATGTCTCACAAAGAAAACTGTGAAACAAATTTTACTACTTAGATGAAGACAATAGAATCTGATGTTTGATTTGCTCAAGATCCCACATATATGTTTGGTAATTACAGACTAATCCTTGGAAAATAAATATTTAGAAATGTCTATCATCAAAGAACTCATAGTCTAATGAGGCAATGACAGCAGAGTGTCAAACGCTCTCTGATAACTATTTATGGTAATGCCCCCGTATGTCATATAGATGATAACATAGTCAGGCTGGTATGGAGTAGGTGCACAGTTTGGATCTGCTTTTCAGAGCAGGGGGTTCTTGAAGAATGCAGCAGGAGTGAGTCTAAGGGCATGCATGGTTCATGCAAAAAGCCTCATTCTATATCTGAGGCACTCAGATATACTGATACAGTTGCACAACTAGACCACAGAAGATGAAGCACAGCATCAGAAACTAAGTTGACTGACAGTGAGTGACCACATCAGAGACCAGACAGTGAAAGACCTTGTATCCCAGGCTAAGGAGTTCATGTTTAAAAAAAAAACAAAACCAATGCCAGATTTTAGAGTGACAGAGTAAGACTGCACATTAGAAAGTTCTTTCCCTGGCACCAAGGAAGAATAGAATTCTGGCCAAATCTGGAATAATGCTGTCTTGCTAGGAGACTTCAAAAAAAATCACACAGAACCATATGTCATCCGGATGATGGCAAAGGGATTTAAAATTAAAAGGTAGATTCAATATTTAACATAAAATATACAGACCTCAAAGGATGCAGAGACATCACAGTGATTTCCTATTTTACTTTTGGGACTACTAAATGGACAATAGAAAAGCAAGGATCACAGGAAGAGATAAGATGATAAGAGATAAGCAGTAAGCTCCATGTAAATCATTACGTACACATGTAGAGTTGGAATACCATTGTGAAAACATTCACTTTGTGTCAGGAACAAAAGGGAACTAAAAAAAATGTGTATAGTTCTTTTCCTATATTATCTAGTTGAGAATACACATATATGAATGAATAATTCACGGAAGGCCTTGGTAAATGCTAGAGCTTATGAAACCTCAATGGAAAACTTGATCGATGATTTTTTTTTCCAGTCCTGGGCTTGAGCTCAGGGCCTGAGCACTGTCCTTGGACTTTCTCAAGGCTAGAGCTCTACCATTTGAGCCTCAGCACCAGTTTCAGCATTTTTCTATGAACGTGGTACCAAGAAATCGAACCCGGGTCTTCATGCATGCTAGGCAAGCACTCTACCACTAGGCCAAACTCCTGGCCTCTCGATAAAATTTTTATAGGTGTGTATCCTTGGTCACAGGATAAAGCAAGCAGCTTGACTGCACTAGTTTGGGTGCTTGTTTGAAAAGAAATTGATCTCTCTATAATAATTCAAATAACTCTTTCACTTTTTTATAATGAGGCTCCAGAGAAAGGAATTCACTCTAAATATAATTTCTTCTCCAGTTAAGGTAAATATGATAGAAACTACAAATCTGTAGAATATTCACATCTCAGAAAGAACGAGTTTTAAAATGCCAACTGACTAAACTACCTGCTGATGTTTCTGGGCAGTTCTAAAGATATTAGCTTGGTTCAAAATTCTATCTCATTGTAGAACTGATCTAACAAACCAAAACAATACCAAAAATCAATTACTTCTCCCTATACCATTCAGAACAATCACTGAAAATAATTTTTTAAGTAAAGTCAATGACATACCCCATTTTACCTGGGCAAGATAGCCATGTGGTCCGATTTAATAACTGATTTTTTAATCTCTAACTGATTTAAAAAGCACTGTCTATCCCTTTAAGTAGTCAGTGTCAGTCACTGTTCTCAAAGCAACAACAGATGGAGAAAACAGCATGTAAACAGTACATAATCCTTTGTCACTATCAAAACTAACTATATAAAACCAGAACTGAGTATAATACTTAGCTCAAATCTGCCTCAGATAAGATATCCTACCTTTGTTAGATCAGCCATGAGTAAAGTATGTAGGTTTGGGGTGTTTTTTTTTTTTTCTTTTCATGCTCTTCATCTCTACCTATTATCCTGAGGAGATGTCAGTAAAGTCAGGCCAAGCTATACGTTATGATGAAATTATATGTTCCAGGTAAACACATTCAATTCCTTATCCACAGAAGAGAGTTAAGCTACAACCTTCCTCGCATATTCTGATGGGGCAAAGCAGGTAATTTATTGAAGCACATGTATTTTCAAGACAGCTTTTAAACAAGATTCCTAATTATTAGTATGCTTTTCATTCAGCAACTCTCCTCCTCCCCCAACATCATTTTGTAACTATTCATTCAAAAGCCACTTAAGAAATAAATGATTCATAGTAACTGAAAGCATGATAATTCTCTGTGAGGCATAATGGTTGGGTTTCCAGGTCTGTAGGTGATAAAAATGTGCTATCCTTTACACCTTTTTAAACTTGTCGTAAGGGGGAAAAAACAGCAAAAGAAGATTCAGAAAGAACAGTGAAGATACAATATCTTTTTTGAAATATAGATATTTTCTCTTAGGACTTAAAATTCTAACTCTGAGGAATGAAAATCATTTTTTCTTAGAAAAGAGGAAAGCCAACAGAAAATGACCATTTCCGGTCCTACTTCAGGGTGGAACATCTTAAGCACTTGAATTTGTGAAATGGGCTATGTTAATTCATAAGACACATCCTAGAGAGGTTTTCTGAAAATTTAAGGGCTTTTTAACAGGATTAGCTACAAAATGGAGACAATTATTTTGCCTACCCTAACCAACTATGTGACCTTGGGCCCAATGCTTAATGACACAGAGTATGCTTTTTTAATCAGTAATCTAGGAAGAATAAATTTATCTCACATGGTGGTTCTTCTTTTTTTTGTCGTCATTTTTTTTTTATCGAGTTTCTTTCAGCAAACAGTAGCCAAATGAGTATCTTGATACTGGAGCAGAGGGGGGCTCCAGTATCCCCACCCTTCCACAATAAACCAGCCAGCTCAGCCTCTTAGGAAGTGTCCATGGTCTGGACAGTTTCCTCCAGCACCTCAATGTCCAAGGAGGTAAACCCTTTTGTGAGGACCATGGTAATCCCTTTCTCACACCTGTTCCGGCCAAACCTGGTCCCTTTCTTGTTGGGCACAGAGTATGGATGGAGGAAGTCCAGCTTGGCCTTGCTGATGACACAGAAATCAATGTTGCTACCAGACCCGAAGTCATTAAAGATGCCAGCGGCAATGGCCTCGCTCACCAGCTTCTTGACTTCCTCCTCCTCCATATCTGGACTAAATTTATCTTCAAACATAGCCATTGCTGCCAAGGAGCCAAAACTCATGGTGACATGAGGCAATTTATCAGTTGACCCATTAGGATAGATGCTGTCTCAAAAAGACTGATCAACTGACTACCTGTATCCAAGTCCCCTAAAGGGCTCAATAGTCTTGTATCTCACTCCTTTTCACTAGAACTGCAAATAATCACTATTCACAAACATTTTAATTGGTAGATTAAGTCTGCAATCACAGGCTGTGAAGCCTAATGTGGTTGGGATAGGGGCAGAAGAGGAGCCCAAGACCGATATTTAGCATCAAGTCAGAATGCTGCTTGTGCTACCTTGGCTCTGGTTCACGCTCCTAGTTCCAATTCACCTTTTAAAACTGATTATCATGACCAGGGCACAAGCACCCATCTTCAGTTCTCTGTCTTTCTGGCCTCTTATTGATTGGGTCTGCTTTTAACCAGGATAATCATAATTCTTGCCAACCTTTGTTGTCTTGTGTACATTTCACCGTAAATGCCCCCTTTACTGGAGAATCCTTCTTAACATCTCAGTCATTCCCAATGATGTGAATGTTTTTTTGCCTAGAACCTACACATGCTTAGAGTCCCTTGATTATGTGGCTGTCTACTCCCAGTAACAGCAGATAACTTGTTTCTATATTTACTACCTATCATGGTGCCTGGCATACACTAGGCATTCAATAAATGCATGCCAAATGAACACAGTAATTCATTACTGGCCTGTACAAGAAGCCTTGGCAACATTCTTACTCTGTAGGCATGAAGGCTGACAAGCAGAAAAGCTTCATTTCTTACCACACAATAGGACAACTGCAGAACACAGTTTGTTTTGGGCAATGTATGTGCTCATAGGAAGCTGACACAGAAACAGAACTTTTGTAAACGGATTCTAGTAAATTGAAGAAGGCCAGTATTCAAGCAAATCTTATCAAAAAGAAGTTTGTAAAGCATTTCTTTATATGTTTGGACAACTAAAATTATTGTAGAACTTTCAGAATGGATAACTTTAAAATAGCTCTATACACTTCCTTTGTAAAAGTAATGTACAGAGTAGTTATAGTTACATAAGTCAGGAAATGAGTACATTTCTTTTTAAACAGTGTCACCTCTTCCCTTGTTCTTCCCCTGTTTTTCCCTCCCAACACCTCAACCCCCCAAGTTATATATTTCATTTTCAGCACAGTTTCTAGTGAGTACCACTGCTGCATTTATTTACCCTTTGTCCCTCCATTTCTGTGCTCCCTTACATTCCCCCAGATTTACTGATATCAAAATCACCTTGCCTCACAAATATTTCCACTAGTGAAGGGAAACACTATTGTCTTTTGCTGGATGCCAGTGGCTCATGCCTGCAATCCTACCTACTGAGGTATGTCTGTGTGCTATAGGTAGCTTTTGTGGGGACAGGAGCAGGGAACTGTTTTTTTTAAAAAAGGATAGAAGGAAACAAAATATTTCCTCATTCCTCTGTTTACTTTTGATTTCTGCTCAGTCTGGTAAGTGGAGCCTATTCCCAGTTAGCTGCTGTGATTTCTCTCCCCTTTGGTTTCTGTCCTCATCTGTAGATCCTAGGCAACCATGGGACCTCAGCAGTAAGCTATCATTCCATACCTCCTCAGGAGAGACCCTGGCTACCAGGGTTCCAATTTCCTTCCGTAGGCTTCCCTCTCTTACGACCAAGCATCTCCATTTTCCTTTATGTAACTCTCTGACAACCAAAGCCATTCCCTTCCCACTCCCCACATACATCTGCTGTTAGTCTGCTTGAAATTCAGCAAAAAGAATTCTCAAGCCCAGATTTTCTGTTCACTCTTTGTGGGAACTATGCTATGGAATAGAAGTTTTCAGAATTAGTGAAAATATTTTCTTTCCTTCTATCCTTTTCTTTTTAAACCAATTCCCTGCTCTTCGCCCCACAATAACTACCTACAGTACACAGACATACCTTCAAAACTGGTGGTTATCAGCACTGGCTGCACCATCAAGGACTGGGGAGTGGTAAGGGGAATTGACTCTGTAATATCAGTAAGTTAAAGCCTCCCTAGGGATGTCTATGTGCAGCCGGCATGGTAAACATGGCTTTAAAGAGTATCACCAGCATGGGTAGCAGTGGCAGTAGGTGCATTCAGATGAAAACAGGGTGCCATAATAGCATAGTGAGGCTCCTGGGGCCTGACAGCATAGTAATAACAGGAAATGTGGCAACAAGAAATGCGTCCAAACTCAGAAAGACACCTGAGTTTTTGCTATAGCAAAACAGGACAAGTTCAGCAATCTAGCATTGAAGAATAGGAGAGAAAATGACAGGAGAGAAAGCTGCAAGACCGGTGGCTTCATCATGAGATACAATGAGGAACAATGTTTGCAAATAGGAAAAGTGGGTTCATTCTTTCACTACATAGAAATGATTCAACTTCTCCATATTGATGATTTGCCTTCAGATATTTAGTCTAGACTTGAAGCAAGAACTTACAAAATTAAGAACTTACAAGATAACAAGTATAGCTATATGACTCTAGCATGGGGATACCTATTAATATGTCCAGAGTTACCACCTCTCTTCATTCCCTAGTTGTCCTTTAGTAATATTCTTTGGTGCTTCCTATAAAAACACAATTTCTTTGGTGCTGAAGTGAACACACAGTTGGTTCTTTTCTCTCACTTTGGACACAAGTGGGTTCCACAATCTGAAATGTTTTTTGCCAGTCCTGGGCTTGAACTCAGGGCCTGAGCACTGTCTTTGGATTTTCTCAAGGCTAGAGCTTTACCACTTAAGCCTCAACACCACTTCCGGCTTTTTTCTATGTATGTGGTACCGAGGAATCGAGCTTGGGTCTTGGTGCATGTTAGGCAAGCACTCTACCACTAGGCCAAACTCCCAGCCCAACAATCTGTAATGTTTTTAAAGTATTATTACCATAATGTTATAGGACATATATATGTTCTATAACAAAGGCAAAATGTACGTACTGATTAGAATGCTTATTCTTATATTCATAATGGGTTTCCCACGAGCAGTGTTACCACAGAAAACCAGTTATGACCCACTATCATCTGGGAAGTTTTCTCTGTAAAGGATATGTCTTCAGTGCTTTGCCTTGAGCCAGCACTTCTGAACTGTAAGTCCACTAGAAAACACATATTTCCATCATGTCCTTATCTAAGCATCTTTATTTACCTCATGAAAATTTCTCTAATATATTCTCTTTCCTGATTTCCATCTTTTTCTGTAGCTCTCTATTTTCACAGGCTGAGATTTTGTGATAGGCGAGATTTTGTAATAGGATTTTGTTACCAAGCACAAATTTGGGAACCCTATCTGAGATGACAACTCAACATTGCCATCTTTGAAATTTTCTTCATGGATATACATTTGAACCAACAAAACTATCTTATTCTTTTAGAGACCTCATTCTGAAGAATATTCACATGGCTACAATCCAGGCCTACAGAAAGGAGGTGAAACCACAAACCACAAACCTGGCTGAGCAGAATACATCCATATCTGGCCCTCATCCATCAACTGAATAGTTGATTTGGCATTCTGCCAAGGCCAATAAGAAGCTAACAAGAAAGGAAGAAAGAGAGGGGGGAGGGGGGAGGGGGGAGAGGGGAGGGAGAAGGAAAGGAAGGAGAGAAAGAGAGAAGGAGGGAGGACCAGAGGGAAGGAGAGAGAGAGGAAGGATGGAAGGATGGAAGGAGAGAAAGAAAGAAATAGATTGAGAGAAAGGAAGATACAAAGAGAGGGGGGAGGGAGGGAGGGAATGAAGGAGGGAGGGAAAGGAAAGGAAGAAAGAGGAGGAAGAGAAAAGGAAGGAAAGAAGAGAAGATTAAAACGAAGAAAGGAAAACAATTATACCTATGTTTTAACTACATAAAATGCATATGTGGCAGGGGTAGGAGTGCGCAGGTGGAGAGCTAAAAAAGGAGTGGAACAATTAATTGAAATGTAATATCCTAGGATATACTAAGACTGGTCCATGAACTTTTATCTGTAGTTTTGAAGAACAAAAAATATTTGACTTTGAATGGAAACTCCTTTGAACAATTAAAGATAACTTTCATTTGTTTGTTATTTTGCTACCAAATGAACTACTCCAAATTTTAAAAACACCCAAAACTGTCTTGAATCAACATGCAATAGATTTTTTCTGGCCACCGGACTGTAAATACTTATTTTCTATGAAGATGACTGTGTGATTTCCAGATGTATATGTGTGATTTCCATCGTATATGAACTGTACTGCCTTTCTGAAAGTTGAATTCTGAAAGACATTTGACCTGAGGTTGGTGAGTTTTCCATACTGGATCCTTTTGTAGAGTCTCTATATCATGATGACATATATCTGACTTCACTTTTCATAGACTCATGGACTGAAAGAGTAGACTGTCTATCATATCAACACAGACAAGAAGCTGAAAGAACCTTCTTTAATGTGACATATGCTGCAGGAAACATATGCTTATCTTTTCCTTGGCTGCAATTTTTCTTTTTTTTAGCAATTTTTAAACTTGTATTTTTATTTCTTTGGTTTTCTTTTTTTTAAATGTGCTACCAAGGAATTGAACCAAGGGCCTCATACACAGTACGCAAGTACTCTACCACTCAGCCACATTCCCATCCTTGGTTGCAATTTCCTCATCTTACATATACCCAAATTTGCATTATAGCACATATCTAATACAGGAAATACAAAAAATAAACTATGTGAGGCTGACCTTGAAAAGAAAGACACATACCTACATTTTTACTGGTAAAGTTTAATATCCCAAAGTGAGCCCGAGACATTTTAGAAGGGGAATGCATAGAGACAGAAAACTAAAAAAAGGTTAATAGTCTCCTGAGGTGGGAAGAAAGATTGAATGCAAATCAGCCTTAGGACTTTTCCCTCTTCCAGAAAGACTCCTTGAGCTTAACTGTGCTAACATTTCCCTAGTACTACAATCTGAAAGAACAGCAGTGGATTGTAGAGTTCACACAGATTTTTATATCTCAATAAAGAGGTCAATAAACTAATACATAAGTAAGCTAATACCTTTTATGGCAACTATTCTCCTGACATTTCAAATTAATACCAATGGGATTAAAAGGGAAGAAGACAGCGAAAGGGACCTATTCCTGATTATTAAGGAAAATGAGAAATTTCACCCACAAAAGATTGATATTCCATCTAGACCGAGAACATGATGCCACCCAGACATTTCCCAATATTAAGCCAGGGAAATCTAAAAACTGAAACTATTATTTTCTCCAACTACAGCATTACAGAGAACAGACATACCTTTTTCCAGTCATTTTTGACAAGAGAATGTAAATGCCAGGAAGCAACAACTGTGTCCCACTGTACAGTTTTCTCAGCACTGAGAAGGTACAGACTATGGAATTGTACTCAACACAGCAATCCTTTCACTACAACCTTCTACTACACCTCCATTTGCATAAAACATACAAAGAAATTAAATAGATATTCTCTATATTGCTGAGAAGAGTTTCTCCATGGACATATTTGAGTGGAAAAATTCTTCACCAGGGAGAGCTTTTTCATGTATTATACAATGTACCAAGGTATGACTAGCAAATGGCTATTATCTGACCACAGGAACTAGACTATACGGAGAGAAGAAAAAGAGAGAGGTAGCTTTATTTTCCATGTAATTGTAAAGATGTAAAAGGCTTATTTGTATCCCTGGTTGACAGTTTTCAGGATATGTGGAGCTGTAAAAACACATGAGTGAAGGGTCCAAACGCCAAGTAGCCTGTGGCTACAAACAGTGTGAAGATAGCATGCTCACTGCCAACACTGGGCAGCTTATTATGAATTTTTATCTAGGAGAACGGTTTTGAAAAAGCTATTGAATATTTATTAAAAAGATCTATAATAATTCAGGCTTTGACATGTTACTATGGTTGAAGAGGTTAAGAGCTGCAGAAGCAGAAACCATTAAATTAAGTGTAGGCCTAATACATCAGTGTTTTATTCTTCTCAAACATTGCTTTAGTAATCCTGTTACAAATTTCCTAGCACAAAGCCTGAAAGTCTGTTGACATATTACAATCTTTGTGGTGGTACTAGGAGTTGAACTCAGGGCCTCACTCTTGCTAGGCAGGTGCTCTGCCATTTCATCTAGCTAGATTGCATCCTTATACTAAAACATCAAACTGTTTTGTTTCAATTCTCCTTTAGAGATATTGAATGTTCTATGAAACATGTAAGCTGAAAATGTACATTTTGAGCAAAGTGGCCACACATGTACAAATTTTTATAGAACTTCATTCAATATCCAACTTCAAAGCACTCATATATTTTATTTAGCAAAACAAAGGAGTCAGCTTCTAACCTCAATGCCAATAATTCAGTCACAACAATTGACACTATTCTGGGAAAAACTGTAGTATATAGTTACATGTCAATTTTTAATTGATTAAGTTTAATATATATATTCTGCTGTGTGTGCAACTGGTAAACAGAATTAGGTTTAGGACTTTGAGATATTAAGCATATACTTCTGAAATCCACTGAGAGAATACAAAATAGACAAACACAAGATGTAAAAGCACTCCACTTAAACTCTGTGCGCATAATTACAGCATTCAAATTAGATGACTAATTTAGACATGTCCCATCATGTTAAGTACACAGGAACATGAAAATGTATGAATAAAATCCAACTGGAATAAGTAAAAAAGCAGTAATGAAAATTTAACTATTTTTCTCAAGAAATGAAAACTAGTGCATAATACAATATCCTCCTAGAAAATCTAGTAAAAATGCAACTTAATTGTTTATCTTGGGATGAATAGTAGTTTCAAATCACTTGAACAGAAATCTAACTCTATGCTCTATATTACCATATTTACATGTGGATAAGCTGAAACATATATGAGACCTGAAATGGCCGAATTAATTTTTATTTTACTTCCCTTGAATTTCCTAACACATCACAATAAAGTCAAATGAAATCATACATAAAATGCCATATTGTTTCATATTGTTCTTTAAATTTTCACATATGTGTATTATAATTTCTCAATTACAATGACAATTACCAGAAGTAAGGTAGTTGCCTAATATTTTGTAAAACTTTTTAAAATTTATGAATATATTGCTCTTTTAAAAAAGCCAGCACCTCCAACAAAAGAGCAATCTACCAAGTGTCACAATTGTATAAGCCTCTTTAGATTCAACTGAGGCTAAAATGTAAAATTGGCCTGTGAAGCTTGAAATTGAGATTTAGGGATAAGCATTGGCGTCAGTTTTTTGCTGCTTGCTAGAAATTGCTTTCATCTGGAAAGTGCCAGTAAGCAGCCTCCCAGAAATGTGGTGTGTGTGTGTGTGTGTGTGTGTGTGTGTGTGTGTGCGTGTGTGCGTGTGTGCGTGCGTGTGTGCGTGTGTGTGTGCGTGTGTGCGTGCGTGCGTGCGTGCGTGCGTGCGTTCGTGCGCAAAATTTTAAAAAAATGCAGCAGCGGGGCTGGGAGTTTGGCCTAGTGGTAGAGTGCTTGCCTAGCATGCACGAAGACCCAGGTTCGATTCCTCGGTACCACATACATAGAAAAAAGCAAGAAATGGTGCTGAGGCTCAAGTGGTAGAGCTCTAACCTTGAGAAAGTCCAAGGACAGTGCTCAGGCCCTGAGCTCAAGCCCACGACTGGCAAAAAAAAAAAAAAAAGCAGCATCATAAACTTTTTCCAGTAGCCATGATATTCCATGTACATCTCATGATTCTAATATTACTGTGTTGTAATAACTGATGCCTGCTTTAATATTAGAGAAATGAAATTTTATGCTCTCCAGACCCCAAATCCAAGATGTAAAATTAAAATAAGCTCCTCCCACTTATCCTGCATCATTTATAGTGTTTAGAAAAATCTATACATTTTAAGAATCATCACTGAAATGGATAATAGGTGTTTTGGCAATACATCAAACTACATCATTTAATATACATATAGAGACTTCAATGATATTATAAAAAGGAAACTATAGTGTAAACTGTTTGGTTGATTTTTATCTTTTTTTTTTCCAGCCCCAGGTCTTGAACTCAGGGCCCAAGCGCTGTCCTTTTCTCAAGGCTTTGTGCTCTACCACTTGAGCCATAGCAGCACTTCTAGCTTTAAGGACTAAAATGCAATTATTACCATTGTTCCTAAATACTTCAATATGTCTATAACATAATGAGGTCTCTTTATATGAGACAAGTGAAAATTATATGATATGGTAGCCAGCATACTTCAAATAATTCAATGAGCCAAAAGACACATTAATAGACATAAAAGCGTAGCTCTAAAGATGCCAAGCCCTTCAAATATGCCATAGCAATGATAAAAGCCCACTTTGGGGGAATTTTAATTGTGTTATACATCACTTTCCTTCTCCTTTTCTCATTCAAGAGATTTCCATCGCCCCCCCCCCTTGGAAATCCATACACTTTATGCAACAAGAAAGTGAATCTTCCATTCTTCTCAATGAAAGAAGGAAAATGAATGAAAAGGAAAAATAAGCAATGACAATGCTGCCCCATCGACACCTTGAAATCAAAGCTCATTCTTTCATAGTGATTTTCTTTTTTCCCCCTGAACCTCATTCCTACTTACTTTCCTTACTGTCTGTCATAATGTGCTCCCCTTATGACCCAGCAACTCCACTCCTTGGCATTTACCCAATCATCCAGAAACAAGGACATACTAAATCCACTAGCACAACGATGTTCATTGCAGCACTATTTACCATAGCAAAGATATTGAACCAACCCAGATGCCCCTCAGTATCGAGTGGATCAACAAGATGTAGTATTTATACACAATGGAATTCTATGCTGCTGTCAGAAAGAACGACATCACTCCATTTGTAAGGAAATGGAAAGACTTAGAAAAAATCATATTAAGTGACTCAAAGGAACATAGGCTCAATGGTTTCCCTCATTTGTCATAATCAATAGAAATCTTGGGCTCTCCTAGCAGAGATTTACAATGGAGCAAAACCTAGATACATAAGGCCAAACAGTATGATGCTAAATGAAAGGCCCTCCAGGATATAGAAACAAAAGCCATATAATGAGTGATTGTTGTCCTTAATATACTATGTTATCTCTCATCTCTTTTGCTGTCCCTCGGTTATCTTATATTGTTACAATAATTCACCTTGTTATCTGATATACTGTATATATGTTTATTTGGTTATTTGAAATATGATAGAGATGAGGAGAAAACAAGATGGGGGCGGGAGGAAAAGGGAAATGGGGACTAAGACATGAGAAAGGGTATCAATGTTTGTGAAGTAATGCACCTTCTATCTGGTGACTATAATGTAAACCTTCTATTAATTACAATAAAATATATGAAAAAAATTCTCCCACTTAATGTTACCATCTCATCTCTTTTTCTCTGGTCTGCTAATTTGGTCTCAAAGTGAGGCCACCTGTGCCTCAACTTGACCCAAACAGATTGCTAACCTCAACAACAATTTCAAATGCTCAGAGAGCTCATGAATTATATTTTAAACTCAGCCTCTGTCTTGAATTCCAGAACCACCAGCTGCACAACTGTCAGTGTTACCACTGGTCCCATCTTCTTTTTGGTGCATTACATTGTATAAATCCACAACCTGTCACTGTCATCTAGGGAGCAATGCTCCATCCTCTGTGCTCTCTGTCATCACCAATAGCACCTCTGTCCGATCAATTACCCAAACAGATAGGTGGCTCACATCTTCAAAGTTATCATTCTCTCTTGCTTCTCTGTTTTCCCTTAAAGTCTGTACCCCTGTCCCGAATTCAGACTTTAAATCCAACAGCTATTTTCAGTGCCTTTCTTCCTCTGTCCCCTTCTTCATCCATTTTGTACAATACATTCAGGATGAGTACTCTTACATAAAGAGACCAAATCTAACTATGAGACCAATGTATGGCCCTTAAGTCCCTTCGAAAGTGGCTTCAGCCTCCTCTACCCATTCCCAGCCTCATCTACCACATAACAAGCTACAACTGCATTGGTCAACCAGCTGTTTCATGACATGCTGCCCTGTTCAATGCCTTTCATTTGTTACTTGTTTTTGCCACTCAGGTTGCTTGTATCCAGTCCTTCTCACCCTACCAACTGCATTGTGCCCTTGCAGGGTCAGTTAAAGTACTATTTCCTAAGGGAAAATCATGTTCTAAAAGTCAGGTACTCATGACAGAGCCCAGTGTCATCAGAGCTGGTTAAAATGAATGCTCGCCCCCTTCCTTCCTTCTCAAGATGGAGAGTCTTGAGGATTATCTTATGTTTGTGGTATTATCTTTGCCAGCCACCAATAAATACCTGGTGAATGTATGAATAAATAAATAATCACCTCAATTAAACTTGATTCAAATACAGCCAAGGTACTAGTAGTTCTTTGTTAACTAGAAGTCCATAAGTCTCTAAACAGAGGGAACAGGGAACAAAATAAGGGCTGAAGAGTGGAAGTTGAGTCTACTTCACAAAGAGACCTATTGGCTGTACTTCATCTCCTAGATGAAGAAAGATATAACCAATTAAAAAATTTAAGGCCGTTCTCTTTACATTTTCCAAGTACTGGATGCAAAGGATGATATTCTTGCGTATAACTATGAGCACTGTCCTTGGGCTTTCTCAAGGTTAGTGCTCTACCACTTGAGCCTCAGCACCACTTTCAGCTTTTTTCTATGCATGTGGTACCAAGGAATTGAACCCAGGTCTTCATGCATGCTAGGCAAGCACTCTACCACCAGGCCAAACTCCCGGCCCCAGCAATTGATCTTTTTAAAATCAAAAAATTCTGGGGCCTGGAATTTGGTCTAGTGGTAGAGTGCTTGCCCAGCATGCACGAAGGCCCGGGTTCGATTCTTTGGTACCACATACATAGAAAAATGCCAGAAGTGGTGCTGTGGCTTAAGTGGTAGAGCTCTAGCCTTGAGAAGGCCCAAGTAACAATGCTCAGGCCCTGAGTTCAAGCCCCAGGCCAAAAAAAAATGCCTGAAACTTATATCATGTGCCTTCTCCTTAACATTTCCCCAACAGCTTCAGTATGTTCCATATGTTTATCTCTGAGGTGATGGAGCAACAGACTGGGTAGGAGTTAAGGGCTGAAGTGGGTGAAAACAAGTTCAGCAGTAATGGAAAGTTCATGCACACAGGGAAACCAGACTTCCGTGGACCCCTGCTCATCTGGTCACCCTTCTTTCCTCCAAGAAACAATTCACATAAAAGCTCATGGGGCTCTCCAAAAAAGATGGCAGGCAAGAATAACACTGATTTGGTTCTCTCCCCATCCCCGCCCTTTTTTTTGCTACTTGGAGAATTAAAGTGGAGATGGTCACCTCCAAATGAACAGTTTGGTTTGAGGCAGCTGTAGACTTATTAGAGTGGCAGATATAAAGCTGCTCATGATCAACTTAAAAACATGCTTCTGGGGCCAGGAGTTTGGCCTACTGGTAGAGTGCTTGCCTAGCATGCACGAAGACCCGGGTTCAATTCCTCGGTACCACATATATAGCAAAAAGCCAGAAGTGGTGCTGTGGCTCAAGTGGTAGAGCCCTATCCTTCAGAAAATCCAGGGACAGTGCTCAGGCCCTGAGCTCATGCCCAGGACTAGCAAAAAAAAAAAAAAATGCTTCTTTGCCTCACTCCAAAATGTTTAGTGTTTCAACTGTTTTAATTAATAGTCTCCCTATCTCTATCAATGAACAATGCACATTTAAAAAATATAAAGTTATTAATCACTTACTAGTTTGAAAATTGTACAGTTATATAATCGTTATGGACAAGGCACCATCAACAACATGCCAAAATGTAACAAAGTAATTAATTTTTCATTAAAACTTCAGGGGACATGAAGAACTTCCTGAGTGAATGTTGGGTCCAGTGTGAAAGCAAGGAAAAAAATAGAGGAAGTAAGGCTCAGGGAAAGGGCTTTGAAAATATTACAATATGACTTTAAATGATGTCATTTTGCTTTCTGTTTGGACTGAAGGCATGAAAGGCTGAATACAATGTTTTGTTCTGGAACAATAGGAACAACACACTTTAGACTTGCTTATTATATATCTGTTATATATCTGTGTGCATTTCCTTTACTGTTCTTGTGTGTGTGTGTGAGAGAGAGAGGGAGAGAGACAAAGAGAGAGAGAGAGAGAGAGAGAGAGAGAGAGAGAGAGAGAGAGAGAGAGAGAGAGAGAGAGAGAGAGAGAGAATCATGCTGGTTCTAGAGCTCAAACTCAGGGTCTGGGTGCTGTTCCCTTGTTTTGTTGGTTTTGTTTTTTTTCCCTCCAGGCTGTCACTCTACCCATTGAGCCACAGCTCTACTTCAGACATTTTGATGGTGAACTAAACTTTTCTAGCTGGCCTTGAACCACAATCCTCAGCTCTCAGTCTCTTTAGTAGCTAGGATTACAAATGTAAGCCACCAGTAGCAAACTTTACATTACTTTTAAAAAACGAACTCACTGTGAATGACAGAAAAATACTCCCATAGTAATATAGTATTCCTGTGACAACTATGGTACATACACTTTTTTAAAAACCTCTGGAGAAAAATCTCAGGTTTTTTTCCATTTCTTCTTTTTTTTAAGAGAAAGATGCAAACATCTGACCCCAAACCCAGTTAAAGTGAGCACACTTCAGCACTGTGTCCCATAGCAGCTGAAGACTTCATGCTCTATGCTTCCTATTTCACAAAGTAGACATGTGGTTCCTGAGCTCTTGCACAAACTAAGTTTAAGCTCTTCCTCTTCAAAGATATGGATATAGTGCTTCAAGTTCAGCCAGTTCCAGCTGTATGTCAGAAGGTTTTCAAAAGCATAAGGCAGTACACAGATGTAATGCAGTTTAATTCTGATGAAGACTGAAAATCCAGATGGGAGAATGTAAGAAGGACCAGTCTTGTCAGAGTTTTGGGTACCATTCTATTTGGAAGTGTCCTTTGGGATCTTGGACAAATGCCCTAACATTTCTGGTCACCACTTTCACTTCTGCAAAAGAGTATGCTACAGTAAGTAGCACACAAGGTTAATGTGAGAGTTACAGGAAATACTGTCTCCTCAGCATGGTAGCCAACTCAGGGTAAGTTATCTCTGTTGCTATTCATTTCAATTCCTTTTTTTTGTTGTTGTTGTTGTTGCTGTAGGTCATGGGTGCAGGCCTGGGCCCGCCCTATCCCTAAGCTATTCAGTTCAAGGCTAGCACTCTACCACTCTGAGCCATGGTGCCACTTCTGATTTTCTGAAGATAAGAATCTAACAGACTTTCATGCCTGGGCTGGCTATGAACTGTGATCCTTGGATCTCAGCCTCCTGAGTGGCTAGGATTACAGGCGTGAGCCACTGGCGCCCGGCTTCATTTCAATTCTTATCAGAAGACATGACCACTATGGAGCAGAAATGTGGTCAAATCTGTCTTTCCTCATACCCACCCCATGGCCACAATCTCTGCAATGATTTGACCTTGTGGTGGTCTCTGATGTGTTGAATGTATCACTTGCTTGTGTATCCAGAAACTTGTACGACATCTCATAAGGTATGAGGTAACAGTTCTACAAGTGTCAGCTCCCAGCTCTCTAAAATCAACATAAAACTTCAAAATAGTAGATATGACTGGGGAAAGTAAATGATCTTCATTTAGTCATATCCATATTAAAACTAATTTGCATTTCTTACACATGTATTTTTTGACATAAAAAGAAAATGGGATGTCAGAAGGAGAGTTCTTTGTAGATCAGATCAACTGCTAAACAGACAACACAGACAGGAAATAAAGCAACTCTATCTATGCAAGCTCAGAAGACATAGCTAATAGTAAATCGCAGACTTGGCTCAAACTGCTGAAGAGCTCAAGGGAGAATTTTTGTGCAGAAAATCCCATAACAGAGGAACATTTGGCACAGAACTATTGACTGAGCCAAGGGGAGTATCTGCTCTCTAAAAAGGAAGGCTAAGACAGAAGTAGAAAACATTTCCGAGAGATGTGAGATGACTCAGTTGATGGCAAGTGCTCTTTTTGGCAGACTAAAACATTCATTTTAAATCCCCAGGCATACAGGAGCTGACTACTGGAAGTTCACTCCCAAGGAGGCTTTTTTTTCTTTTTTTTAAACTTTTGTTAAGTGTCACTCCTGAAAACTTAACTCGGGGCCTCCAAAGCTGTCCTTGAGCTGTTTTGCTCAAGGCTAGCACTCTATCATTTGAGCCACAGCTCTGTGGCTGGCTTTTTTGTGTAGTTAATTGGAGATAAGAATCTCACATTTTCCTGGCCAGGCTAGCTTCCAACTGTGAACCTCAGATCTTAGCCTCCTGGGTAGTTAGAAATAGGCATGAGTCACCTGGCACCCAGGAAGGTTTCATTTTAGAAAAAGAAAGAAAGCCAACATCAAACATCTGTCTTAAAGTACATTTCAGTGGTAGATCTATTAGCTAAGAGGTTTCATGAAACATGAAATCTGTGAACAGTCTGTTGGCTATATGCCTTATACAGCAATTGGATTTCAATATCTAGAAAAGAAAGCTGGCCCAGAAGCAGAACACTATCTAGTATCTAGTGGATAATTTAAGAAATAGTGGGACAAAAGGTGAACAAATATAACAGTGATACTCACCAGACTCTGTGTTGAAAATGAGCTACACAACTTGTAGGGGATGGGGATTGGGAGGGAAAACACTAGGAGAAAATGAGAGAAGGGGTGACATTGTTCAAAAAGAAATGTGCTCATCATAGGCTCCAGGGTGTCTCTCATTTGTAATAATTAGTATACATCTAGGATCCTCCTAGCAGAGGATCACAATAGCTCAAAACCTATTTACATAAAGTCATACAGGATGAGACGAAAGGAAATGAACTCTAGGTCATGGAAACAAGAAGTTTATCTTTGTGATTATTGTTCTTAATGTACTATGTGAAATTATTTTTCCTTTTTCCCCACTTATATTTAATCTCATGTGGTTACTGTATCTGACTTTGTTAACTGGTATACTGTATATACATTTATTTGTTTATTTGAAATAGAGAAGGGAAGGGGGAAAATAAGATGATTGGGAAGGGGTAGGGAGAGGGAAAAGGAAAGGGGGACAAAAAGCATGAGAAGGGGTTTTAAGGTTCGAGAAGTAATGTACCCATTACCGGATGAATGTAACTATAACCCCTCTATACATTATCCCGACAAAGTACAATTAAAAAAAGAAATGTGCTCATTACCTAGCCAATGTAACTGCAGTCCCTCTATACAATTACCTTTACAATAACAATAAATTAAAAACAGAAGAAAGATAACCTAAGTGATAGTTTGTCCATCACATGCAAACTCTGGTATTCAGGTGAGAATTCCAAGGTACTACAGAGACTTCTAAGCATTTCCTGCTAAAATGGAACACCATCCCCCCCCCACCCCACCCCTCTGCCTCAAACTGCTTCCCATGGCACTGGTACTAAGGCTGGAAGGAAACATGCTTCTTAAGAAGGAATTATTGTCATTTAGGAACCTATAGAATGAGGCAGGCACATAGCTGCTCTCTCTTCAGTTCTCCGGCGATAATGACCCACACTTAGGGATGAAGCTGGTAATGTTTTATGCAATTGTGTGTGGACTACTGTGGACAAACGATAAAACAGAGAACAGCAACCTTCTGTGTGAACTACAACACCATACCAAATAAGGAAGAAGGAAATAAGAAAATCCAGCTCACCTATTGATACCACCACTATAACAAGAGATACGCAGACTAGGCAAGTTATTTAGCAACAATTACAACAATAGCTTCTGGCCATAGAGAACTGTATTGGGGTTACTATGAAGCATTTTGCTTTCTTTAATCCTTAAGCTTCCACTTCTTTATCAATAAATTGATGATAATAACATTATCTATTTCTTTTGCAAGTTGAGGCAACTGGAGCCAAAAGTACAGTTTCAAACAGATACACATGTTTTAAATACCAGCTCCAATTTCTATAGGTCTCATTCAGCTTTAGCTTCCTCATGTGTATTACAGAGATGAAATCACCTAACTCAAAGGCCAGCAGTGGGTAACTGAAAGGGACAAAAGTCAAACACCAGCCTCTGTTCTCAATAAATATGTGTGCCCTCTCTCCTATTACATACATGAACTGCTTCTGGTGATCTCCATGAGCAGCCATTTAGTGTCTATACTACCCCAAAATGCATTCCTTTTACCTAGTAATTTTGTACAGAGAAGGGTTAGTCATGCCAGGCACTGGCCCAATGGCTTCCCATGTAAGAATTCATCCAGCCCTTCCTTACCACAATCCAGTAAGGTAGGCACTTCTGCTATCCCCATTTTGCAGATGGAGACATTGAGGCACAGTGTTTAGATAATTTGCCTAGATTCAAGGAGATGGTACAAGAGCTGGAAGCCAGGCCTCTTCAGGCTGTCCCCTAATCATGACACAACAAGTGCTTTGGGCATTAGCATGTTTGAGATACAGTTCTATGATGGACTCTCTGAAGGGAAGATCTCACAAACTGGTATGTTGACTAGCTTTTCCATTTTTGAAATAACATTATTCACATCTTAAACATTACATTTTGACTAAGACACCTGTAATTAATTTATCTTATTTTGTTTGCTGGAATGTCATAAAAATGTAGCTATGTTTCTAAATATTGCCTAAACCAATCATATTATTACATACCCCAGAATTTTGAATTTTGATTTAAACAACTATTTCAAGTCCAAATTCACTCATATATATTTTTCTCTGTATGTAGTTCTTTATATAAATATTTATGTATACGTATATACACACATCTATTTCATGGCAGTCTTAATGTGATTTTCTTTTGTAGACCTAACGGCTTCTATTTCAAATATTCCTTTTTTTTCTAACATTCACTGTCTAATAGCTACACTGTAGTTATATATGGAATTTCAAAGTACTCCTTTTACAAATGTAATCACCTCAAATATCATGCATCAATGATGGTAATCTATTGCTCTGTCTAAAAGAAATCTCTTGGGAACAGCTGAGAAAGAAAGGTTAAAGATTTCTATCCTTCAAAGCAGGCCACTGCAGCGACCTATAAATCATGCCCTTTGTTTATTAAGATAATTAAGCCCATCAGTACACTTAACTTTCAGACTCAACAATTGTCTGGCATGCACAATTTCCACTTTTCTCTGAAACAAAGAGGATGTGTTTGTAAAGGAGTCTCCTGTATGCTCTGGGCACAATGCATGCTATTTTAAAACATGATTTATGGATCTAATTCCTTGAGCTGCCTTGAAAATATACTGGAATCTTCCTCCCATGCTCCCGGTTAGGGGAAGACACTCCAGTTTGAAGAGTGCACTCGATTGATGACTACAGGCGGCTAGATCATGTCAGCATTTTCATTAAACACTGCTCAAGCAAGCTGGACCTTACACGAATGGAACTGGAGAGGCACAGCTGCAGCTACTGCAGAGGCAAAGCTACCCCAGCCTGGGAGGCTTACATAAGAGATGCAGGATGGACCATCAGAGTGAAACCTAAGTGCCATCACGGGAACCGAAGTCATCTGAGACTTGTCCATATCCTCAAAGCCTATAAAATCACATGCACAGGACGTTTGCCCTCATTTGATATGCCTTCGAGCACAAACCACTTTGGTTGGCATGTAAGTTGTGCTTCTCTCCCCCCCCCTCACCCCGTCCCACCCTCCCTGTAAAGTACTAGGCTGTCATTATGATAAGGCTGGCAACTTCTGCCTAGGAGAAGAGTAGGTGGGATGCAAGGGGAAACCTTGCAGGCCTGGGGAAGCATGCCCTCGCGTCCATTCCCAAAGCTCCATGGCAGGGCTGGCCAGCCAGGGCGATCACCGGGGAGCCTCTCCCGCGAGGACCCGGGAGCCAGAGCGAGGTGGCAATTCCCTGCGGGGCGTCCCTATCCTCCCAGGGTGGAAGCGTTAGGAATGTGCAATTAGCAGCAGGTGAAACGCCCTGGGAGCCCGGGCTTCCCTCACTACTTTTCCAGCGGCGCATTCCTCTGAGGGCTGGGGTCCAGCCCGTCCCGGGCTGCGCCCACTCCTGGCTGGCTCCCCATTCCTCATCTTTGCACCCCCTTGAACTCCCTTCCCAATTAGACCTCTGCGACGAAAAGGTGGCAGGAGGATCATTTAAAACCACAGAAAACCAACAGGATAACAGCGAAACCTTTCCTCCCCACCGCTCCCTCCAACTTCAGAAACTAAAGTCAACTTACTGGGACGCAGGGAGGCTGGGGTTCGCCTCCGGGAGCGGAGGGGGGGGCGGCGCTCCGAAGCGCCCCGCGCGCGCACCCCAGCCCACACCCCGCGGTGGCGGGTGGCGGACCAGACGTTGTCACTGCACCAAGCCGCCTGGGCTCCGCCGCCCTCCCGGCACTCTTAGGGGCTCGCGGCGCCTGGCGGCGGCGGCGGCGGCTGCGACGGGCGGTGCGGGTCCGAGCGCGGCAGCTGCCGCCCGCCCCTGAAGTGCTGCGCTCCCAGCTCCCGGTGCGCGCGTCTTCCCGCTCCGGGGTGAGGAATCACGATTCCGCTAGGAATCCGGGCCTGAGAAATTGCCCAGGGACTGCCGCAGGCAGAGCCGTCAGCTGGTCGCGGGGTCACACCGCCGGCGCTCCCGCCAGGAAGACAGAAGGGCGTGCACAGGCAGTCCGCACTGGCCGCCGTGCCGCGGAAAATGACAGGCGCTGAGGCGGAGCAGCCGCTCCGGGGCGCGCGGGGCGCGGGGCGGCAGTGCGCATGCGTGCGGGCCTCTGCGGCACGTCACGGGGGTGGGAGGAGGTGAGCGGACCGGGTGGGGCGGGGTGGGGCGGGGCGGGGCTCGCGCGGCTGCCTCGGGGGCGCGGTTGAAGCTCTGTGGTTCTCCAGCTGGAAGGTGCAGGAAGTCTCTTCTTGCCTAGGGTTTTGTAACCCGAAAGGTCTGTGGTTGAACTTGTTCGTCTCGGAGTCTATTGTCCCTTAAGAAAGCACTGTTTATCTAAGCAGTCTGTACGGTCCCTGGCCGGTTCCACTCTAGGTATTGCTTAACCAATGAAGCACTGTGATTGGGGGGTGAGGGGGGTAGTCCTGCACGGTGGCTGTGTAGGAAGGTAACTCGGAGAGTTTTGCCGGAGTCCTTTGCGCAGGCCGCACCCCAGGAGTAAGCATCGGAGAATGTCTAGGTGAGGCCCAGGAATTGGGTGGTAAAGTTTCCCAGGGTCCAGCCCGCGCTCCTCTAGTCGTCCTCAGTGTGGCCGCAGGTCCTAGGGAACCTGGCTAAACCGCAGACGCGGATAGAGTTGCAGTGGGCCCTGGGAGAACGTGGCAGACAACCTTCCTTCTAACAGGCTCCCAGAGAAGGCCAGGGCTTCCAGAGCACTCCCTCCTTCACACTCTGAAAGTGTGGGGTGCGAGCTGGAGCTCCTCCAGTGTTTACCTGCTGGAGAATTTCTGGGAACCAATTCTGAGGCCCTACCCCATCCAGGTGGTAGTTCTGGGCCCCTGAGCAAAGGCGGGGCTCAGGAACTCCTGGCACAACAAGTCACTAGATTACTCTAGACAGGATCAAGTTTTAGGTTATCACAACCACATCCACAACGTGGAGCTGGGTATGGCTTTGTCAGGTGACAAATACCCAAAGCCAATCTAGAACTCAGGACTTGTCAGATAAAGCACTGGCTTAGAATGCACTGGACTTGGGGACAGAGACTAGTCCAAATTTTCTGCAAGTGTTACTTGGCATTCCTTAGCAGGAAAAAAAAAAAAAAAGACAGAAGGCAGGCGCGGTGACTCACACCTGTAATCTTAGGCTGCGCAGAAGGCTGAGATCTGAGGATTGCGGTTCAAAGCCAGCCCCAGCACTAAAGTCCTTGAGATGCTTAGCTCCAGTTAACCACCAGAAAACCAATAGTGGCCCTGTGGCTCAAGGGGTAGGGCAGAAGCTTTGAGCTAAAGAACTCAGGGACAAGGCCCAGGCCTAGGATGGACAAAAAAAAAAAAAAAGATAGTAATGATAGGATACATGCGCACACACACTCTATATATTAAAGGTAGCTTAAAGTTGAGTGGGAAGAGGCCCATTATGAGGATAAGTGTGAGAACTGGAGGAGAATGATGGAATAAGGGATGTGTTCCTGTGTTACAGGAGGAAAGAGATATGGGAAGAAACAAACTTGAGCTTCAAACTAAAGATTGGGGTTGAGGCATGACTTCTACAGCTCTAAGGAAAATGATTCCTATCTTGAAAATTCCTTCTGTATTTGTCATTCCTGTCTGTTGAATATGGTTTCTATTCACAATTTGAGTTAGAGAGTTGTTCTGTGGGGAGAGAGGAGATACGTGCAATTTTGCAGCTTTACATTCCATATTGTGATTGCAAAATGTTGTTCTCAGGGCATTCTCATCCCGGACACTGCAGACTTCACTGAGGAGCTAGAAAGGCAACAATAAGGATTCCTGATAAGAAGAATGACTATCATAATTTTTATAGTGATCTCATAGGGGCTTAAACTTCTCTTGCTTCCTTTGTTCTTTCATTAACATGCTGATCATTTGTTTTCATTTCTGAATTGTTCATAGCAAGATTTGCCATCAGTACATTGGAACCCATATGTATTTGAGACAAGCCTTGTGGTTGTGGAAATGTTGTGGGCTGCACTCCTAGTCAGAGTAGTTTTGGAGATAAGTATGTGATATTTATGTGTGTGTACACACTCCTGTGTGCTGATAATGAGACTTGAATTCAGAGTCTTTCTCTCTTGCTTTGCTTTTCCTGCTCAAGACTAATACCACTTGAGCCACATTCCATTGCTGTTTTTTTTTAACCCCTTAATGAGAAATGGGAGTCTCTTGGATTTGGTTGCCTGGACTGGCTTTGAATTGAAATCCTCTGGTCTCAGCCTTCTGAGTAGGTAAGTTTACAGTTGTGAACCACCAGTGTCTGGCAAGTGTGTGATATTTATTTGTAATCTTTCAAGCCCGTGGTTTCCATTGGAATTTATATTTCTAGTTTGGCTTTATCTACTTTTATCTTTACTTTTCCAGTATCTCTTCCATGTCCAGAATTGAGTATAAAATAAAACAAATGGCTAAGGAAAAGAGAATTCCCTATAAGTGAGGGATCTGTTGCATCATAGATAACAGGACTATATTCAGTTTTCAATAAGGTAATATTTAAAATAAAAAGTTAAGGTAGTAGAATGTCCACATTGGGAGTTTTGCATGAAGAACTCAAAGTTACCAGTTTTTTTTAAGTGCTAGCAACTCCAATCAAAATATTATCCACATAGTATTTTATTTGCATATTGGCTTTAAGAGTTCTAAAATTTGATTATATAAGAATTAATACACTGTTGGGGGGGAGGGTAATGGGTACCAAGACATGTGAAAGGGTATCAATGTATGTGAATTAATGCCCCTTCTATCTGGCAAATATCATGTAACCCTTTTACTAATTACAATAAAAAAAAAGAAAAAAAAGAATTAATACACTGTCATTGGCATCTTATTGGCATCAAAAACATAGAATGTGTGATATTGTCTTAGTATAGGTTGAATCAATATTGACTGTGTTTGTATTTATAATTTTTTCTTGTAAGTTGGTATTTCTGTCTTGTAAGAAAAAAAAGTAACACATTTTTTCCCCTCTGAAGTCTGTATTTTTTTGTGTGTAGGTCAACAAAACCTGGTTTCTACTTGCTTTTTCAATACCGTGAGAAGTGCTTTCCATTATATAGATACTCCAGGCAGCTGCAAACTTGTTCTTCCTTCACTGAAGCAGCTATGATTAGGACACTTCTGGTAAACATTTTCTGCTAAGACCCCTGAGCAAAGAAATTTTGGCTGAAAAAAATCTTCACCTTTGTTTGACTTCTTTATTCATTTAACTTAAGGGTATTTTTGGATATGATAATGTTCAACTCCCAGTTACTTCAAAGACTGACCAAGTAAGGAGATCAAGGTAAGTGGTGAGACAAAGAATTGGAGCAAAGAATTACATGGTAAAAAAAAGTATGTTTTCTATAGTCAAATGAATGTGAATACATTGTGCTTATTTCTGGACAAGGTTGACCACAAGGTTTGCATTAATTGAACACATGTGGTAGTATATAACACTGAAAATCACAACTGAATTTCTCTTTGGGATCCAGGATATGTAAAATTCTATCTCTTATCTCAAGAAACATAGAGAACCTCATTAGTCATCTCTTAACACAAAAAACCTATGACATGTCTGCATTTCAAATATTCACATCCAAATTGGTTCATTTAGATCTTAAAGTAAAAGATACAAGGATTATTTGAAGATAGAGTATTACAAAGTAGATTTGGCTTTCCACATCCTCTGATTCTGCATCAACCAATTATGGATTAAAAATATTCAAGTGGGGGGCGGACCTGGAGTTTGGCATAGTGGTAGAGTACTTGCCTTATATACATGAAGACCTGGGTTTGATTCCTTGGTACCACATACATAGAAAAAAGCTGGAAGTGGTGCTGAGGTTCAAGTGGTAGAGCTCTAGCCTTGAGAAAGTCCAAGAACAGTGCTCATGCTCTGAGCTCAAGCCCAGGACTGGCAAAAATAAAAATATTCAAGGGGGTAGAGTTGTGTATGTAATGAAAACATAGATGTTTTCTTTCTTCCCTAAATAATATAGTCTACCAAACATTTGCATAATATTTACACTGTATTAGAGATGATTAGCAATCTAAAGATGGCTTAAAATAGATCTAGGTGATATTGAAATACTGTACCATTTTATATATGGGACTTGAGCATCCACAGACTCTTGGTAGCACAGATAACCAAACTCTTGCCCCAGTAACTCATTGACTAGATGACTGGTAATTATGATCCAAGCCTGAAAGAACTGGTAAGGAACTCTGGGCCCAAGGCAGGAGCAAAGCTGGAGGGTAGGAGAATGGAATTTAGGGATGGAAGAAGCAGAATGGAAGTAGCCTTTGGTGGCTGAAGAGCAGAGACTGGTGCGAACAGTCGGCTTCTTCTTAGATAAGTTGGGAAGATGGCTGTGACCAAGAAGAGCAAAAAGCCATGTTTGACCAGGTAGGACTTGCTGGTACTTAAGTGTGAGGGATTCTGCATTTGGATTGATCAAAAGGAAAGGATGATGAGACTTAATAGATGAGAAATCCTTTAAAACTTATGATAAACACTTTAAGGAATACTTACAGAGATGGATGTTCATTTTTAGCCTCTAAGAAATACTTAGTGAATAGAGAGGTGGGTGGGAGATACATAGGCTTACGTGAGTGGCACACCCAGCACCTCCTTCAGCCAGCTGCCATCACCAATCCCTAACACCCAGTGACAATAGCATTTAGCATGCAGGAGCCTTTTAATGAATGCTTGCTGCTAATGAATGGGCTTTTAAAATCTGTAGCTACTGTCTCTCCTAATGTCCATTTTTATCATTTTAATGCAAGCCAGGGTTGACCATTGTTTTTTAAGAAAGTGCTTTCCTTTCCTGAAAGCTGACATAAGGATGATTTTAGGGCTCCTCAGAGAACTGGAGAATCATGCGGAAAAAGCTTTCAGGAGAGATCAAGGCAAAGCCTACTAATGTCAGTTCTGTCCTCATACTGTATTGCAGAGGAAAAGGCAGGGCATAATGTCTTGACATGCCTATATCTTTCTCCTGGGAGAAAGAAATTTTATGGTAGCAGGAGACACAGTACTTAAAACAGTGAGAACAGAATGTCTTAAAGAACTGTCTTTATACTAAAGATTAAAGACTGGGCACTGTCTGAGTCATCTTGACCTTATACATTCTTTAAAGTTCTTATCCACCATCATGATTTGTGGTTTCAAGACTGATGAAGATATTGGGAATGTTGGAGCTTCCTTTTTTCTTCTTTTGATTTTATCCAGTTTAATATAACAGTTTTCATAAATTTTTCTGATGCCTACTTAAAATACAATCATGTGTTTTGTTCATTATATGAATATATCAGCCAACAAACAAAACTTGAAGATTGAGAAAGGAAGATTATGAAATTAATGAAAGCTTCAGTTCCAAGAGAGCTAGTTGTGCACCAACATAAAAAAGGGTGTGAATTCCACAGTGAAACCATCTGGACCTGAGCTCTTTTTGGTTGGCATTCCACTGATTGCATCCACTATCTCATTGTGTAAAATTGATTTGTTCATTTGGCTTATCTCTTCTTTGTTCAATGCGCGTAGCCTATATTTAAGAAATCATCCATTTCTACTAAATTTTCCTGTCCTTTGAATATAGGCCCTGGAAGTACTTATTCATAATGGACTGAATTTCTTGAATATCAATCGTGATTGTTCTCATAAGATCTCTAATCTTGTTTATTTGAGTCTCCCCTCTCCTTTTTTGATTAATCTTGCCAGGGGTCTGTCAGTTTTGTTGATCTTTCAAAGAATCAACTTTTTGATTTATTAATTTTATGTATAGTAGATCTTATTTCAGTCTCTGATATTTCTGATTTTATTTTTGTTGTTTGTCCTTCTAGTTACCAAGAAAAGGTAATAGTCCATATTAGTGAGAACCAGTGAGTGTGAGGGCCTCTCTCAAGATGTCTACATACTTGCCAGTGTTTAGGCCTGCCAGTGTTTAGGCCTGCCAGTGTTTAGGCCTATCCTCCTGAACACATGACAGAAGCAGGCATTTAAGATGCTCCTGTGTGGATGGTGGTCAGACCCTCAGAAGAATCCCATACATTCTTTAGGGATGAATAAAAACAAGAACTTAGCCTGATAAAAAAACAAAGGGCCTTGGAAATTTCATAGCAATTCAGAAAGAGAGTATGAGAGAGAGGGGGAGGGAAGGAGAGAAACAAAGGGCCTTGGAAATTTCATAGCAATTCAGAAAGAGAATAAGAGAGGGAGAGAGAGAGAGAGAGAGAGAGAGAGAGAGAGAGAGAGAGAGAGAGAGAGAGAGAGAGAGAGAGAGAGAGAGAGAGGGAGGGAGAGGGAGAGGGAGAGGGAGAGGGAGAGGGAGAGGGAGAGGGAGAGGGAGAGGGAGAGAATGAGAGAGCATGAGAGAGTTAAAGCCATAAAATCAACCATCACTCCAAGATGTCTTGTAAAAACAGCAGTTGCTTTTAGAAATATTTAATCCCAGATTCCACCAAAGTGCACATGGTATTTCCTGTTTCTGGAAACAGGGAAATTAAGCTCTGTTTGAAATAAAGCAAGTACAGCCAGATGTTGGTGTTGGTTACGATCTGCAGGGCCCATCGTGCATGTGGCAGCAGTCAGGGAAATGCATGACAGCTGCCTGAAGCCCTGAGAGCCTAATTTCTCTTGGCTAGAAAAGAAAAAGTGTAGAGCTGTTTTGTTTATATGTACAAGGAGACAGCTGAGTCCAATAGACATTATTTTGGTTTGTAGAGCCAGTAACAGCAATTTAAAATATTTTTTTCTTCCTTTGACACACTTAAAATTCAAATCACTTATTCAAGAAATGTTCGGTATCCTACAAAATTGACTTGTTTTCTTTTCTAGGAAATACTGGGCTATTTCATTTTAAAATCAATGATAGAGAATCTCACAGTGGTTTTCTTTGTCCATCTTAATAATTAGAAATTATCTCAAGGGATACATGATTAGACTTGTTGATTAAATGAGCCTTTGAGTATACAGGTGTTATTGCCTGAATATGAAATATCTTCCACAAACTAGCTCATGTATTAAAGCACTTAGTCCCCAGCTGGGGGCAGTATTTTGGGAAGTGAGAGAAAGTCTAGAAGGTAAGGCCTATCTGGACCAAGCAGGTCACTGCTGCTGTATCTGTGAAAAATACCTCAGTCCTCAATCCTCCCCTACCCTCCTCTGCTTCTGTACCCATCTGTGTCTATGTCTCTGTTTGTCTCTCTCACCATCTATCATGGTGAGTAGTCTCTACTTCCTCCTTCTACCACCATGATATTCTTTCTGTTTCATCATGAAATCATGGACTCAGAATCAATGGAACCAAAAACAATGGATTGAAACCATGACCCTAAATAAGTCTTTCCTCTTTTTAAGTTGTCCTATCAGGTGCCTGGTTTCAATGATGAAAGGTCTGACACATTAGGAGTAATAATAGATCTCACACAACAGGATTAATAATAATCTACTTAATCTTTCACTGCATTCCATTCCTGAATCTTTGGTTTAACTGCTTTGGCTCTTCCTTGCTTTATTATCCCTTGTCCTTTCCTGTCTTTGTATATCCCTAGTGTTTTAGGGGAGCTTTTCCCTCCCATTTCTGTTCTTCAAATGCTAACCATACTATAATGCCTAATTCATTCTCTGCAGGTCCCTGAAGTTGACCTTGGCCATTCCAGATGGAGAAGGCTCCCCGATGAACAGCTGTTACCATCTGTCATCTATCTATATCATCACATGACACTTCCTTAACTACTGTGTATTATAGATATCAGTGTATATATTGCTACTGCCCAATAAGTCAGAAAGCTTCTCACAGCAGGCACTCTCTTCCTCACTTCTTTGTATTTCTTCTCCTTATCTGTTAAGTTACTTCAGTACAAAATCACAAGACCATTATCATGTCCATCCTTGTGATGTCGTTGATTGTGATCATATTTGGTGTAAGGGAAAGTGTAGGCTTGTAGGAGGAGATAAAGCAATTCATCATTTGCTCCTATTAGCTTGCAGAACTAGACAAATTAATCAATGTTTATTACCATATATTTATTACTTCTGAGTGGTAGAATAAGGACTTGATCACAAGTCCAGTTACTAGAATTGGGGTAGAAGGTATGATCCAGAATGATCCAGATTAATACTTGGTATTGAAGTCTGAGTTGAGGATACTGTAGTATTTATCAACCACTGACAATAGATAGGATTAAATCTAGAGCTTGGAGAGGGCTAAGTCTATAACTGGGGAAAAGATAATCAGCTATTGGAACAAAACAGATAATGCAACAGAAAACCAAGTAGAGTATTTTTCTTGCAATGCCTGTCCTATCAGACTTCTTGACATGAGCTGTGTGCATCATTGATTCTGCTTCCCCCTATACAATAACCTTTTCTCATCTTATTTCAGAGAAATGACCCTAAGTTGCACTGAGAAATAATGGGCCTCTAATTGGACCAGGGCTTTCAACCAATCCCACGAATAGCATCGTGCAAAGGGCCTGAGAGAGAAGTAACTACTTGAGCCAATAGAACCAGATTCCTCTGAGTTGTACACTGGACAATCTGGATTAGATTGGACAGTGTGTAATGGAAAGAAAAGCAAATAAACAAGAAGAAGCAGAGATACAATGGAAAAAATAACAGTGTCCCAGCCAATGTAATGATTCTCCAGATTCTTTATGTCTTTAAAGTTCTTTTTCATTGCCTGATCCTTGATATATCCAAAACATGTAACAAAAATAAAAATATAAACAAAGTAATCTGGCCACTTCCGGCTTACGCCTATAATCCTAGTTATTCAGGAGTCTGAGATCTGAGGATCATGGTTCAAAGCCAGACTGGGCAGGAAAGCCTGTGAGACTCTAGTCTCATCACAAAAGCTGAAAGTGGAGCTGTGGCTCACATGGTAGAACATTAGACTCAAGCAAAAAAGCTCAGACAATGCCCAGAATCTGAGTTCAAGCCCTAAGACTAGCATAAATTAAAAAAAAAAGCAAAACCTCAACATACTACTCAATAAATGTACAGGAAATAAATTCTGAATATTATTAAACATTCCTAAAACAACATTTATATGCATTTGTTATATAATGAAGAACATTTCTAATTTTTGTTTCTGGTTCCTAGAGTAAGTCTCTATTTCAAGTCCTCAGAATTTCCTGAGGGAAAGGTGTATCTTTTGTTTATAATTAGCCCCTCTGAATACTTGACTTGAGACTAATGAGTGGTGAAAGGGAACTATCAATATGATTCTCCAGAAGAGCTGGTCCCAGAGATGGAGTTCAACTTCTTGCCCATGATTCAGCCATGCCTGTGTAAAAGCACCCCAAGAAAAACACAGGACACTAAACGAGACTTCAAAACTTCCTGGTTGGGAAATATGGTCGCCATGGAAGAGTGACATCCCATTCTCTCCTTCATGCAGGACACAAAGCTCTTGCACACAGCCCCCTTCTAGATCGTGCTCTGTGTAGCTATTCATCTGGTTTCTCCTCTCTATCCTTTATAGTAAGTAATATAGTTGTCAGAAGTATAGTACTTTCTTTCACATTGGGTTTAATAATTAGGTAGAACAACTCCCAAAGTGGCATTGTGGGAACCCTAAGATTTGTAGCCGAGCCAAACAGAAACCTAGGTAGTTTGGGGATCCTGCTCTCAGCTGGTGTCTAAAGTAAGTGTATTGAGAATCTCACCCTCTAACTTGTCAGATGGAATGCTTGCTCTGAGTAGCTAGAAACAGAACTGAATTCTAGGTCACTTAGTTGGTATGATAGAGCTTGTGACAGAACTTAGCAATTGTATTCTTTGTGGATTTAACACTGTATTTTTGGTGTTCATTCACAATATTAACACAGAACAGAAATGGCATCACCATCTCAAGACTGAGAGAGTGTGTACATCTCATGATGCCCCTTTACCAGTCAGTCTTCATGTGTTGATTGATGGCTAGTGCAATACTCAACCGATTTTAGTGTATACAATCTCTCCAACTGGCCTGCTAGTCTCTGGGAATCTAGCTCACATATTCTAGTTGGTTTTTTGTATTTATTATTCTATTAGCTTTACATAGTTGTACAAAGGAATTGCTATTTAACAATACAATTGAATTTTTCTGTGTCTTACAAATCCCACACATTACTGAATACTTTACGATTGATTAATATACAATTAAGGCCTTGTTACATACATCTTACATTTTATGACTATTTAATAATTCTGTCTCTCTGGACATTGCTTCAGTAATTTTTGCCTTTTCATATTTGACAAATGGAAAAAGCTAAGCTATAAGTAAATGCCTTGTCTAAGAGCAAGTCAGAAGTAAATATGAAATGAAAAGCCTGTTTTTGTTGCATTTTTCAAGTCCATTACTGAGCTTCTCAGACCTTCCTTCAGTAATAAGAGCTACTGGTCAAGTCTCATTCTGGCCATAAGAGGAAAGATAGTAGACACTAAAGTAACAAGGATGTTCAGATTTGGATGTTACTACACAGTGCTTGGAGAAATATTTTCCCATTCATATTAGAACTGCTCATTTAGCTTTGTGGGTTTTTTTTTTTTTGAGTAGCTAAACCCAGTATCTCCTTGCTTAATTAAGTCAGTGACTCATTTCTGCTAAGAAAGGTTAGGACTCTAACTTAATCTGGATATACCAAGGAAAAGAAAAAGATTTCAAACATTTCCAAAGCCAGATAAAAAACAGGTTTGTTTTTTTTTTTGAAAAAGGAGCCTCAAAAGTCTAAAAAATGGCTGTCTTGCTTATTTCACAGGTTAAAATGTAATTAGCTCTACTGAATTATAGCTGGTTTTCCCCTTTCAGCCTTTACGTTATAAAGAAAATTGAAATAGTAACTTTGTAGTTAGAATTTTTGATAACTGTGGATGATATCAGCCAACAACTTATTTCAGATGGGAAAACAGAGTAAAAATCTCATTTCATTTTATCTGATTTATGTTACTCTTCAGAAGTAATTACTTTTTGAATGTGCTAAATTTATCCTTTGGTACTAACAAAATGTCTGGGAATGACAGTCATTGGAGTAAAAGAGCAGTCATTATGGTAAAGTTGACAACATGCAATCATACCAGTTAAGACCTTTGAGTTCCCTTCTAACATGTGGCTGAAAACTTCAGTGTTTAACCTACTGCCAACCACCCAACAAGCTCAGTAAAAAGCATGTGTTGACAGACTGATTCTTCATGTACTTCCCTAGGCACTTTCTCTAAATAGCAAACGCTGACAAATATGATTGTTTCCTGGAGTCTTGGGTTTAGACATACTGTGACATGTTCTCTGGGACACAGCAGGTGATCTCAGTGGGAACTTGGCGGTGAAGAGAAGGTTCATGGTCCTCCTGTTCCAAACCTGGATGAGATCTCCAGAAGTCACCTGGGTAAATGCTGAGGTAGGCTTCTTTCATACAAACTCTCTCCTAGGTCCTCTCACTTGAGGGAAAGCTGGGTACCATTTTGCAAGAGTATGCCTCTCTGATTTTAATTATTTCAAGAGCATTTAATTTCCCGGGGAGTCTAGCTAATTCTCTTTTGAGATCCACTGTAGTAATTGAAAACTATCTGCATTCTAGAACTGTTTGCTACCTAACCTGGACCCTTTACTAGATTAGGGTTGACATAGCTCACTGTAAGGCTGCCTTCCTGAGGCCATGGGAGGCGGGGGGAGGGGGGGGGAGCGGGTGTGGAGGAAGGAAGGACACTTAATTAGAAAGAAAAAGCCACCTGGGTTAGTATACCTACTGCAATAGAGTTGTTTTTCTTTGTTCATAAAGATAGCCAGCCAATAATGAGATCTGGTTCTTAAAAGAGTGGTTAACAACATGGGTTCTGGAGGAAGGTGATTAAGGTTTATGTACCTTCTCAGAGAGGTAAGTTCTACATCATTATACTCCTTCCTTACCTTCTCTCTTTCTCAAGAGTCCTTGTCTTTAAAACTGAGTAATGATTTATCATATTTAATAGTCTGCCAAGGAATATGCAAATATGAATACTGATGGTTAGAAAATGTTTGGCACAGCCTCTGGGACCTTTGAAGTGTTCATATCACCATTGCATAGTGTTTACCTATGTCAAGTGCTATCTATGGATTTTGTTTCTATAGCTCACTTAACTTCCCTATTTCACAGATGAAGAAACAGAGACACATACAGGCTAAACAACTTGACTGATCCCATGCACATTGTAGGAAGCAGATTTACTTCTGCGCATTTTAATGTAGGCCATGCGGCTCTAGAGTTCATGCATGGAACCACTGTTTCCTGTCGCTTGTCTAATAAATCAATGTGATATCTTATTTATTGTTGTTTTCCTTCCTGCGAGTCCTTGCAACTCTGTGACACAGCCATGACCCTTCCTCCCTCAGGTTTTAGGTCTCATGAGAAGCAAAAGCTGACTCCTTCCACTGCTTAGCTACCAGAGAATTATGCCAACCCACTGCTACTTGCAGGATCCCTGAGGGAAAAGGAGAAAGGTGACCCAGAAGGGTGGAAAGTATGCATATGAGGTATTGTACTTTTGTTTGAGCTCTGACATCCTCTTAAGTAGGAAAACTTGAAGATATTTTTGGATCATTAATTCCTATATGATGAAAGGACAGATTCAAATTGAAATATTTCTGTGCATCTTCCATATCTAGAATTTTACCATAGTTAATCTATTTACTGAAACTGAAGAAACATTTATTGAAAACCTACTAAATGTGGAACAATTAGCTAGTGTGAGAAAAAATTAGTAAATATAAGTCATGGTTTCAATTATGAAGATTTTTTAAAATGTTATTATCTTTAAGTAGTTGGACACAGGAGTTGCCATTCAACAAAGCAGATTGTGAATATAGTGCATAACCACATTGACATCAATCTTAAATACTAGGCAACTGTATAAATAACCATAATAGGAAAACTGTAAGTTGGAAAGGCCTAGGTTCAAACACAATTTTCCATTTCCTAACTGTACTTCTTTATGCAAATTATCTATCTGAACTGTAATTTTCTCATTTCAAAAATGAGCTTGAGGCTGGGAGCGCTTGCCTGACATGTGTGAAGCCTTGGGTTCAATTCTTTGGTACCAACCACATACACAGAAAAAGGCAGAAGTGCTACTGTGGCTCAAATGGTAGAGTACTAGCCTTGAGAAAACCCAGGGACAGTGTTCAAACAACAACAAAAAAAGAGCTTGACAATATTTTTCTCATAAGATTCTGATCATTTCTGGAACTTAAAAATATTGCTTAGAATAGTCAAAAAATGCTCTGAATAAATGCATAATCTATAAGTACCCACATCGACATATCCACAGGAAAAATATACTGAGAATTTAAGTGTATCTTGGAATCACAAGACCAAATTATTGCCTTTTCTTTTCAGTATTCAGAAGTGCATGACAAAATGTACCTGTACTCACATGTGTGATGTGCTACTATCTTTTGTAGAGGTGGCCAGGAGATGCGCAAGTTAGCTTCTATCCTTCTGTGACATCTAAATTTGTAATAAATGCTATATTGTAGCTTCCACCTAACTTAACTTTGTCTCTTCTACTCTAACTTCTCAGGAACTCAAGCAAGGGTGGTGGCAGAAGGGGGAGATGTTAATTACTGAGCATACTTGATATAAAACATGTAAAAAGAAGCTATTGGACCTACCCCTGATTTTTTTGCTCTTGTAGATGAATTTCTGACTTCTAGCCAACTTAAAACTAAAGGGATAAAGCAAAACAGAAAAGAGGTTAAGTCCAGGTTCGAATTGTCCATTGGTGGCAAATTGGGTGTGAATGATGACTATGAATGCGTTAGGTAGGTCCTGACTCTGATCTTTTCTAGGCATCTTAATGGCATATCTTAGAGGTTGATCTCTTTCCATTTCAGGGCTAACACAATATTGTTGTCTGTTCAGTTCAATTTATTTACTTGTCTCAAGCTTTCTTTATGCCACATCTTAATGCAGTTTGGGCAGAAGAGTAAAAACCTGACAAATATGAACTACACCTGTTTGGACACTATTGAAAAAGAACCCAATTATATTACAAACAAGTTAAAATTATAACTGTTAGCAAAGAAATATGTTCTGAAATGAGAATACCATTATTTAAATATGTGCATTACAGTTTTTATTGCTATGTTTCATATAAGAGGAAATGACATATCCTGAATGTCTCTCAATAGATGTTCTTGAAAATTAATACATTATGCTAGATAAGACGGGCATGGAGGCTCATGAGATCCTAGCTACTCAGGAGGCTGAGATCTGAGGATCGTGGCTCAAAGCCAGCCTGGGCATTAAAGACTCTGAGACTCTTATCTCCAATTAATCACTAGAAAAGGGTAAGGGGGACTGTGGCTCTACGGGTAGGGTGGTAGCCTTGAGCTGAAGAGCCCAGGGACAATGCCCTGGCCCAGGGATAGGGTGGTAGCCTATCCATGTTAACAATATTAGTCTTATAGTATAATGACTATTATGAGTGATTTTCTCTCCTTCTGGACACTTGTGTGTTTTCTGTATGAACTTAACAATTAGGAAAAATACTATTTATGAGAATTTATAATAACAACAGATGCTGGCAGGGATGTGGCCAGGAAGGATAGCTACTACACTGTTGGTGAGAGTGTAGACTCATTCAACTACTATGGAAAGCAGTATGATGATTCCTCAAAAGACTCAACATAGAGCTCCCCTATGACCCAGCAATTTCACTCCTTGGTATTTACCCAGTCGTCCAGAAACAAGGACATGCTAAAGCCACTAGCACAATGATGTTCATTACAGCACTATTTACCATAGCAAAGATATGGAACCAACCCAGATGCCCCTCAGTAGACGATTGGATCAAAAGATGTGCTATTTATACATAAAGGAATTCTATACTGCCATCAGAAAGAATGATATTGCCCTATTTGTAAAGAAATGGAAAGACTTGGAAAAATCATATTAAGTGAAGTAAGCCAGACCTAAAGGAACATAGGCTCAATGGTTTCCCTCATTTGTAATAATTAGTACACACCAAGGACTCTCCTAGCAGAGAATTACAATAGGGCAAAACCTAGATACCTAAGGCCATATAGGATGAGGCTAAATGAAAGGATCTCCAGGATATGGAAACAAGAGCTTTATCTTGTGTGATTTGTTGCCTTTTGGTTAATCTCACATTGTTAGTATCTGACTTTGTTACCCAGTATATTGTATATATGTTTATTTGCTTATTTGAAATAGGAAAGGGATGGGGGAAAGCAAGATGATTGGGAGGGGATTAAGGGAGAGAAATGGAAACAAAAACATGAGAAGGGGTATCAATGTGTGAGAAGTTATGCACCTACTATATGGTGAATATAACTGTAACCCCTCTATACATTACAATAAAAAGAAAAAGAAAAATGCAATTTAGTGATTCCTCCCAAAATTTTAAAAACATAACTTCCCAGAATAATAATTATTTTTATTTTTAAATGAAAAGATTGGATTTTCTAGTGTATTAATTGGAATATTACTTTTATCCAATCAAATAGGTTTGTTTTTTAGTTGATGTCAATGTATTAACCATATCCCATTTTTTTCTGAGTAAAGTCTATTCCACACCAATCTGAGAACAAAACAAAACAAAACAAAAATTTCCACAAGGATTTTCCTACAACTACTAACTGTTTAGAAAGAGGAATGGTCTCAATTCAATGCGAAAATAATAAACAATAAATAAAATACTGTGTAGGTAGAAATGTATATTCTCAAAGTTTAAAGCCTGAAAACTGTCTTACATGTATGTATGTGTGTGTATATGTGTATGTGAAGAGACAGGAATAATTTGATTCTAATACATAGACAATTTGACAAACACAGTATTTCATCTTCCTGTTTGAGAAATGCAGTGGCAGATGTAAATAAAAATCACACCAGAGTGGTAGATACTTGTCTAGGCCACTTCTGAGGCACTGGGACCAGTCACCAAGGACAGAGGAAAAGGAAGGACATTGGGATGTTTTAGGTTTAGTTTCTATCTGGAAAATCCAGCATCAGCAGAATATTCCTGACATGAAATAGGAACATCTGACTTGGAGTTCTGTCACCTTCAAGATTTTGGATGGTGAGCAAATCAATTAACCTTTCAGCAGTGGATCTCTGATTTAATCTGTGCTTCCCTAAAAAAAGTCATAAAAATATACAAGGACTTTACAAAGTTATTGTGAATAGCAAAGGAGATAATGTATGCAAAATATATTTTAAGATGTTAAATTCAACACAACATAGGATATATTAATATTCAAAGCATGAGCATATTCTTTTTTTTTTTTTGCCAGTCATGGGGCATGAACTCAGGGCCTGAGCATTGTCTTTGGGCTTTCTCAAGGCTAGAGCTCTACCACTTGAGCCCCAACACCACTTCTGGCTTTTTCTATGTATGTGGTACCAAGGAATCATACCCAGGTCTTCGTACATGCTAGGCAAGCATTCTAGCTCTAGGCCAAACTCCCAGCCTTACATATTCTGTAGGATATAAACACTATCCCATAATGCAGTGTCTCCTTGTTTGATCATTATCCATTAAGTCTTTATTAGATTTATTTGGTGAAAGAGAGAGAGAATATGTGGGTTATAGAGTGATGTTTTGGCACTTGCTTTAATTAGAAACATATAGATGATCAGGATAATGTAAAATTAAAATTCAATTCCCAAATTTTGAGCAGACTCAAAATACCTAGTACTGTTCAATATCAGAACCAATGAGATAGGTTTAGTCATTTGACTCAGACTAGCATTGTTCAATCTACTTACTGAACGCTAGTCTTTTTGAGTTGATTTGATAAAATTTAGGGTTGCTATTCAGTCAGCAACTGTTATTTGGGAACTGTTTCAGATACTTTATTAGCATGGTTGGTACAATGGTAGGGAGTCATAAACCCTCCCTGTCCTAAAGTTTACAGCTCAGTGTGGGAGACACTTAATTGCCAGGTAATCATATCATCCATTACTAACATGATTGGTTTAAATGAGAGGTACATAATTTAACAGGACCTGCACTTTCTTCATTATGTTTAGTGAGAGAGGATAGGAAAACTTCTTTGAGAGAGGAGCTCATGGTTTTAAATCTGAAGGAAGAATGGTAACAGTCCTCAGGTGATGAGGGGAGAGAATAATATTTTAGACAAAAGGAATAGCAGAGTATGAGGATGGCGAGGTTTATGGCCATGCATGCTGGATTTGATGCTGTGTTAAACTATGCTGATGCAAAGCAGGTGTCATGAACGGATCTGCATGTTTTTTGTTTTGTTTTGTTTCTTTAAATTCACTCTAATTGTAGTTGATGTGAGACCAGATACAGAATTAATTTTCAAATGCTGTTGAAACAAATCACCATAAACTCAGCAACTTGAAACAATATCATAGCTTTGGTGGGTCAGAGGTCTGGAGTTCTCAATTGGATTCTTCATTTAGATCTCCCAAATTGTAGATCAAGTTACCAGCTGGGACTGGGACTCTCATCTCAAACTCAACTGGTTGTTGGTAAAGTTCATGTCCTTCTTTTGCCTTCTAAAGGGTCCCTCCCATCTAGAAGGCAGAAAGGTGGGTTAGGCCCTTCTCAGACTTCTAGTCTCTTCTACTTCCTCCTAGACTGTCTCTTTTTTTACTTTCTTTTCTGCCTTTAGTTGGGGCCAAATCTATTTGTAAGGGTGTATTTGTGACTACAGTGGGCTTATCTGGATAATTCAGAATGCTTTATCAAATTTTAAATCAAGTGGATTCTTTTGTGTAATTACATTCATTAAGTCCCCTTCGCCTCATAACCTCTGTTATTTACACTTGTGACATCAGGTACAAAGGTCATGTGGACTACAGTTCTGCAGAACATAATTGCTACATGGATACTAGTTAGTTACTGTAATCATTAAGCAGAAAAGGCTGGTTATCTACAAAAATGTTGTGGTGGTAGAGATGGAGAAAGATTCCTTTTGGTTTTGTTCTTAAAGGTCCCTAAAGGTCTATATTTTTTACAGGGGATAGGGAGCTATGAGAGCATTGCATAGCATGAGAGTACAGTGGAATAAAACTGCTCCTCTTATAACTGGAAATCAAAAGACAGAGGAGGAGGAAGAGGAGGAAGATGTGTCATTGAGGCATATTATCTACATCACCATCACCACTTCCTCCTACTTTTCCTCCTCCTCCTTTTTTCCTAAAGTTTAAGTTCAAGGTCTTATGCTTACTAGGTAGGCTTTCTACCACTTGAGCAAGTAATACAAGTATATTCTTTTTAGTTGGATTAGTGATGAGTGATTTGTCTCTCTTTCATGTGTGCACACACATGCACACAGGTACATGGAGAATCAACCCCAGGGCCTCACAACAACCAGGAAAGCGCTTTACTACAGAGATATATACCCTTAGCCCCAATTATATATGCATATATATAGTTTGTTAGTTGGTTAGTTTGTTAGTTTGTTTCCTTGAAGTGTTGGGGATTGTATCCAGTGCCTTATGCATACTAGACAAGGTAAGTTTTGTGCCACTTTGTTACATTCCTACCCTATTAATTATACTCTATTTTTAAATAGGTAGGACATCATGTATTTCATGTTACTTATCTTCTATGGGTGGCTGTATAGCTTTTTTTTCAAAGTTTGCTATTATAAATGATGCAGTAATTCATAGTTAGATGCAGATATTTTGACTGTTTATGTGAAAGATCTCTGGATAACTCTCTAGAACTGAAATTATTCAATCAAAAATTATATGCATTTGATTGTTTAACTATTACTATTATTATTATTACGTCCATTAGAAAGACTTCTGTATTTTATTTTTTTCATTTAGAACCAAAGGAACCCCATTTTAAAAAAAGTTTAAGATAGGAGCAAGTAATCAGATAATGAAGACAACACTCTGGTACTGAGTTTGGTACTATACAGTAGAGTCACACTGAGGTTTTCAAATGATAGGAATTGAGACCTTTCTTTCAGGATACTTTGGCCTATTTGTCATACCAACCTAGTGCAAAGTGTTGGATGAATGGGGCAAATGCAGACATGGTGGGAGCCAGGAAATATTTCTCTTCATTCAGAGAAGCAGAACTTTAGAATAAAGCAGTGCAAGCATCAATTGTTAAACACCAGAATGGTGAGTCCATATGAGTAGTTTGAAAAACAAAATATTGGAGAAGAATCTGGAAAGTATGTGGAAAATATCCATTTTGGCTAAAAACACTTTCTTAGATTTGGAAAAAGTTATTTTAGGGCCAGGAGTGTGGCCTAGTGGTAGAGTGATTGCCTAGCATGCACAAAGCCCTGGGTTAGATTCCTTGGTACCACACACAGAGCAAAAGCCAGAAGTGGTGCTGTGGCTTAAGTGGTAGAGTATTAGCCTTGAGAAAGCTCAAGGACAGTGGCCAGGACCTGAGGTAAAGCACCAGGACTGGAAAAAAAAAGATTATTTTAAGTGAAGTAAGCTGGACCCAGAGAAACACAGGTTGCATGGTTTCCCTCATTTCTGGTAGATAAATTGTGCTATGAATCTATAAATAAACAACACTGGGTGTTATCCGTGTAGTTACATATGGATCATCCGAAGTTTAATAGACTCCGTAGAGAGCTCAAATAGTATAATTCTTCATAAAGACTAAATCAAAACCCAACAAAATAAGTACCAGGAAATGGGTACTTGCAAGAAGGGAGGGTGGAGCCAAGGGGAGAGGAGCAGAAGAATGAAGGTGGAAGAGGAGAGAATATAAGAATTCACTGTATATACTGCAGAACTAGAAATAGAAGGGAAGAGGTGGGTAGACATGCGGGTGAAGATATTGAAAGGATGATATGAGCAAAAACTGCTTCCTTAAATGGCAAAAAAATTAATGTGTAACTTTAAAATTAAGAGTGAGGTAAGTAGAGGGTGGGGAGGGGTGAATGGGAATGTTGAAAGGAACGACACTGATCAAGATGCACTGTATTCACAAACTACTTTTTTGAATGACACTTTCTTTGTACAACTATTTAAAGATAATGTTGCTCCCCTCCTCTCCGGGGCAGCAACACGGGAACGGGGAGGGACACACAGGGCCAGCCTGTAGTCCCCCAGGAGCCGAGCGAGATGGTAAGTGTCGAAGACCCAGCCCTCCCCCAATCACCTGGGAAGAAAAAACCACGCTGAGTCAGAAGCAGTGTTAACCATGAAAGCGCATCAGATCTCTCTGCTGATCTCTGCTGATCTCTCGTTCTCTCTGATGCTCTCCTCCTTTATTGCGTCAGACAATTAGTTATATACTGTTAGGGTAGGAGAAGGTGGGCACTGGGAAGCTAGCCAATAGGAAGAGGGCCTCTGTGCTACCACTAAGGGTCTGGGTGGGCTTTCAGGTAGTGGGCAGGACAGGTGCAGGAAAGCGCGCGAGACTTGAGCTGCTGCGAGACCCGCGAAACTGCGGGGGGTTCAATCGAGTCACGTACACAGAGATGCCTTAAGAGAGGTATGCAAAGGACCGAATGCCTAGACAAAGCCCTTTAATTGCAGCTGAGCCAGAATCAGGCTTCAGGGATGGAGGCTAGGCCCCAACAATTCCCCCTTTTTTGTTTATTAGAACAGGGGGGGACAAGCGCGCAAAACCCCTGTCTTAGGTCGTCCCCTTCAGGGGATCTTACCCGTCATTGAGTGCTCTGTGGCCTTCTGTCCCACAGTACAGATCACCCCCGGGCCTGTCTTAGGTTGTTCCCGCTCCAGAGATCTTACCCGTCATTGGCTCTCGGGGAGACATCTAAGGGGAGTTGAGGGATCCCTCCTTGTCATTGGGCTCTCCTTGGTCATAGCGGTCATTGGCATTGGTAGCAAGCCTCTGGTAATGCACCTGCACGTTCATCAACTGAATGGATTCGTTCATCAACTGAATGGATTCTATCCTGCTTTGAATGAATTGTAACCTTATTGATAACACAGGGCCCAAAAGTTAAGAGTAAGAACAAGAGGAGTATAGGACCAAGGAAGGACATAGGGTAGCCATCTGTGCAGTCCGGTCCAGAGGATGTTGATGATGGGTATCTTGACTCCAAGAAGAAACAGGATCAGCACTGTACTGTTAGGGTCCATTATTTATTCTGAAAAAGAAGAGAGAGAGAGATATCCTCAGGAGGCAGAGAGCCTTCTGGGTCTTCATCAATATTATTGGGGTCCCTCCATATTTGGGGACAATATTTAAAATCCCTTGTAGGGACCCAAATTGGCTTTGTTTCATCAGTGGGGAAAACACAACCAAATCCTCTTCCAGCTGTAATGAGGGGGTCAGGGCCCCTCCACTCCCCATTAAGGGGGTCCTTCCACCGGACATAGACAGTTCGATAGGGAATAGAAGTTGTCCAATGTTTCTGGAAGGGTGAGAGATGTTCCCCTTTGGCAAAATTTAAAATATTGAGAGTAAACAAAGCCATCTTTAGCTGATCATGGGGGGGGAGTGTATTCCCCCCTTTTTGTTTTATTAATTGAGATTTAAGGACATGGTTATATCTTTCTACTATTGCTTGTCCTCTGGGATTATGAGGGATGCCAGTAGTATGGGTAATTTGCCATTGTTTAAAGAAGTCATCAAGAGACTTGCTTACAAAACATGGACCGTTATCGGTTTTTATTTGGTCTGGCAATCCGAGAGTAGCAAAACATTGAAGAAAATGACTGATAGCATGTTTAGCTCTCTCCCCGGAATGGGCTGTAGCCCAACAGGCATGGGAAAAGGTGTCTATTGTTAAAAAAATGTATTTAAGTTTTCCAAAAAAGGGAAAATGTGTAACATCCGTTTGCCACAGATTATTAGGCCTAAGGCCTCGAGGGTTAACACCACCCATTTGGAGCGGTGGAACCTGTAAGAAAGGGTGACATGACTTGCAGGTCCTAATAATCTTTTTTAGGTCTTTAATAGCGACTTGGGGAAATCGGTGGTGTAGTCCCCTCCAGTTGGCATGCGTGAGCCGATGGAAAGAGATAGCCTCCTGTAAAGTGTAACATTCAGGATTAGAGGCTAACTGGTCAGCGAGGGCATTGCCTTTGGTCAAAATACTTGGAAGGCTTTGATGTCCCCTCAGATGTTGAATAAACATAGGAGCAATCCTTTGTTTGAGCAAATTTCTAGCTTGAATCATCAAAGGAGTGATGGGGTTACTATCAAGTTTAATATGCGCTTCTATGAGGTTAGGTAACAAATTGACCACATACAGGCTATCTGAGAATAGGTTAAGAGGACCAGTAACCTCAGATAAAGCTAAGACCACCGCATAAAGTTCCTTAAATTGCGCTGAACCCTGTATTTCATGAGACAGGGTCACTGCAGGAGAGGAATTGCCTTCACCTGGGGAGAAAATAACAACAGAAGCCCCCTTCTTGCCTCCATCCGTGAATACGGTGGGGAAGGAGGGATTAGCTTCACTTAGAAAAAGTTTTGGAGGTCGCCACTCCAGCTGACTAAAGGAGCGCATCCATTTATGGGGACCATAATGACAATCCACTTTACCTAGAAAGCCTTCCATGGCTATTGCAAGTCTAGCATTATTTCTTTGTAGCCAAGAGAAATCATTAATCCTAAAAGGGACAATAAGAGAGTGGGGTTCACTCCCAAAAAGACGAGTGGATAAGTCTCGTCCTTTGACAATGCAATCTGCCATCTGGTCAGTCATGGAGTAAACTCTAGGTGTTCCTCCGACTGACAGGTGAATCCAGTGAAGAGGTTCCCCTTCCTGGCCTAAAAGGGCAGTAAAGAGAGTCTGTCCTGATAGGACATAGAGCATTAGGGGCATAGCAGGATCATACCTCTTTAAGGCTGCTTCATTGATAGCTAATTGAATTTTATTTAGAACCTCTTTATGATCAGCTGACAACGTTACTATGGAGGTCAAATCAAGACCCTTTAAGAGATCAAAAAGAGGTGTGAGGGTTGCAGTGGTTATGGAGATCCATGGTCTCATCCAATTAATTTCACCAAGAAGTTTTTGAAGTTGGGGCAGGGTATAAGTATCTTGGATAGATAATTGGGGTTTTAAAGGAGACACAACATCCAGTGTTAGGACAGATCCCAGGATTTTAAAGGGGGGTATCTTTTGGATTTTTTCTGGGGCAATTTGGAAGCCATTATCTTTTAACAGTTGGAGACATTTATTAAAAAGACAATCTAAATGCTGAGTGTCTGGGCTTCCTATAATGATATCATCCATATATACATAGAAAAGTGAGCCTGTCTCCTCGTTAAGAGGGGATAAGACTCTAGACATATAGTCCTGACATATAGGTGGACTATTGGCCATACCTTGAGGTAGAACTGTCCATTCAAAACGCAAATCAGGGCCCTTATAATTTAATGAAGGAAGGGAGAAGGCAAACTTCTCAGTATCTTCCGGGTGGAGAGGAATAGAGAAAAAACAATCTTTGATGTCTATGACTATGAGATATTGGTCATTAGGAATGGCAGGTATCCAGGGCATCCCCCTTTGGGGGGGTCCCAAAAAGTTCCATCCTCTCATTTATTTTTCTCAAATCTTGGAGTAGTCTCCACTTGCCATTAGGCTTTTTAATCACAAATACTGGGGAGTTCCAAGGGCTCAAAGACTTCCTTTTTATGCTTTTTTCAACTCTATCAACAAAAGTGGACAGGTCCTCTTCTGGTCTTTGGTTAATTCCTGCTATCGGAGACTCAGAGGGACCCTCCTCCAGTTTTCTCCAGGCCGCTAGGCCCAAAGCTCTAATCTGATCCTGATAGGGAGGGGGGATGGCAGCCTGCTGGACCCCCGTAGAGTATTGATCAGAGGTCCCTGTAAGCATCCCCAAAGTAATGGGGATTACAGGTTGCACGTGTTGGTTCCTCTCTGCCTGTTGGTGGCATTCTTCTTTATACAGGGCACACCACTTAATGAAAAGCGGGCCTGGAAGAACTGCTTTGGCTAGAGCCATCCAATTGGCTGCAGTACATGGTTGATGAGCAAGGCCTTGGAGGATGGCTTCCGTCCAAGGAGCATTAGGGCCAACTTCTAAGACAGCTTTTTTGAGTTCCTTAAGGTCGCCAGGCTCCCAGGGATACCCGGTTGCAGGGCGGTTACCGCCCGGGTCAATATTAACCAGGAATAGCTGGCAGGACTCCGGGCCAGGTTCAAATGGTGCCTCACTAGTGACACTGTCTGTTGGGGTCACGCTCTCCGGCCTTTCTGACACACTTCCACTCAAAGGCTGCAATATCTTGTGGGCCTCAGAAGCACCATGCCTGTCTGGTGAATGGAGCCCTGGCAGGCCCAGACCCTCCTGTGAGACTACTGAGGGTGGATGGAGCCCTGGCGCCGTGGGGGTTGGGAAACTAACAGGGCAGACTAGGCCTGGATTTGATGGGGGAGGGGTAAAGGGTGGCTCCTTCTCATCTCCCTGAGGGGAACTTGGCCTTTCAGTAGACAATGAGAGATTAGCATCTCTGCAGGGAGTAAGGGAGGCATCTAGCCTCTCTTTGTTAACTGTGTCCCCAGGGGACCCAGCCCTGTGGTTGGAATGCCCAGGAGAAAAACTAGACTTTAGAGCATACAAGACTGAATAAATGCCTCGTGGAGGAATCTCCCCTTGATTAATCTGGGCTTTTCTGATTAGATGCTCAATTTTGTCCCAAGTATTCCAGTCTACCAAGTTGCTAGTTGGCAGCCACAGGGCGATTTTAACTAAAGTATCCCAAACTTTACATGTCTGTGCAGCTAAAATCTCTAACCCTCGACTTTTAAGGAAGAGCTTAAGAGAGTCGAGGGAAGGGTCATTCTTAGAAAGATTCTTTCCCATATTTGATGGGAGTACACTTTCCCGCAGTGCGATTAGCTCGTCGGCGGTGAGTTTCTCGAGCACGTGGAGCCCTCACACGGACGGCAAAGTTTCCTCACACGGGGCACCAGCTGTTGCTCCTCTCCTCTCCGGGGCAGCAACACGGGAACGGGGAGGGACACACAGGGCCAGCCTGTAGTCCCCCGGGAGCCGAGCGAGATGGTAAGTGTCGAAGACCCAGCCCTCCCCCAATCACCTGGGAAGAAAAAACCACGCTGAGTCAGAAGCAGTGTTAACCATGAAAGCGCATCAGATCTCTCTGCTGATCTCTGCTGATCTCTCGTTCTCTCTGATGCTCTCCTCCTTTATTGCGTCAGACAATTAGTTATATACTGTTAGGGTAGGAGAAGGTGGGCACTGGGAAGCTAGCCAATAGGAAGAGGGCCTCTGTGCTACCACTAAGGGTCTGGGTGGGCTTTCAGGTAGTGGGCAGGACAGGTGCAGGAAAGCGCGCGAGACTTGAGCTGCTGCGAGACCCGCGAAACTGCGGGGGGTTCAATCGAGTCACGTACACAGAGATGCCTTAAGAGAGGTATGCAAAGGACCGAATGCCTAGACAAAGCCCTTTAATTGCAGCTGAGCCAGAATCAGGCTTCAGGGATGGAGGCTAGGCCCCAACAAGATAATAATAATAATAAATTCAAAGCCGGGTGTGGTGGCTCATGCCTGTAATCCTAGCTACTCAGGAGGCTGAGATCTGAGGATCAAGGTTCAAAAGCCAGCCGGGCACAGAAGGACCTGAGATTCTTATCTCCAATTAACTTTTAGAAAATGAAGTGGGGTTTGGCTCAAGGGTAGGGTGGTAGCCTTGAGCTGAAGAGCCAGGGGCAGTGTCCAGGCTGAGTTCAAGCCCCGTGACCCACAAAAAGAAAAAAAATTCAAAAATAATAACTTTCTTCTGTAAATGACATGAAGCAAATGAGAATTATTTCAAAACCTGAGGTTTGTTTCTCTTAAATAGAAATATTACATCTAGAAGGTTGAGGAGTTGGCTGTGGCTAATGTCAGTGTCCATGTTGGGTCTAATGTGCTCTTAGCCCTTCTTTCATAATGGCTGAGATTCTGGTCCCATATCTGTGTTCAAGTCAAGGGAAAAGAGGCCAAAGTTTTCTTGTATGCAGAAAGCATAAACTTTCCCAGGAGCCTCATAACACATCTCTGAGGCTTCTGTTAACTGTGAGAAAAGCTGAGTGTGGAAAGTGGAATGTCCTATCTGACACAATCCAAATGTGACTATTACTGGCAAGAATGCACTGATTCCCAAGGAAAAGCAAAGCTCTTAGAAGAGGTACATTGATTTCAGAAGCTGTGTTCTTGAGGCCTTGTGCTTTGTGCTAAGGAGGGTTAATTCCATCTGGAGAGGCCAAAAGTAACCCCTCAGTTTCCCATGCGGTTTGAAATGGTTGTTAGAAGTGACTGTTCTTTCCTGAAGAATTCCAAGATTCTGGACTTGGGAGAAAGTTATTTGAGTGACAGCTATTCTGATCAAATGAACAATCCCATTTACTTCACAATATGAAAGGCCAACATAATGCTGTCTTTTTCATCAGCAGCATTTTCCTTGACTTCAAAAAGCATATTATAAACAACAAATTTCACAGGATGTGAAGATGTAAACAAGCTAGGAAACAGTTTATATGCCAGAGTTTAGGAGTCACAAGGGATGGGAAAACCCTTATTTAGTTAAAAAAATCATATTGACATACATCTGTACAGCTATTATGAAATTATTTAGGATTCTAAGACATCTGTAACTTAGTGACCAGTCAGTACAAATGTGCCACTGTTTTATGGTCACACATAGTTGTGCTTACATAGGAATTATTTTTTGTTCTCTTCAAATCAGAGGAGCTGAAAACTACTACAGAATACTCCAGATGTGGTTTATCTATACACTCATGCTTTTTTCACTCTATATTTATTTTTTTATAATATTTTTATTGTAATTAATAAAAGGGTTACATTATATCTGCCAATAGAAGGTGCATTAATTCACATACATTGATACCCTTTCACCCCCATTACCCTTCCCCTACGCCCCCATCTTGGTTTTCCCCCCTTTCCTATCCAATTTCAAATAACCAAATACAAATATATCCAATATATCAGATAACAAAGTGAGATAATGTAACAATATGATATAACCAAGGGACAGCAAAAGAGATGAGAGATAATATAGTACATTAAGGACAATAATCATTCATTATATGGCTTTTGTTTCTATATCCTGGAGGTCCTTTCAATTAGCTTCATACTATATGGCCTTATGTATCAAGGTTTTGCTCTATTGCAAGTCTCTGCTAGTAGAGCCCAAGGTTTCTACTGATTATGACAAATGAGGGAAACCACTGAGCCTAAGTTCCTTTGAGTCTGGCTTACTTCTCTTAATATGATTTTTTTTTCTAAGTCTTTCCATTTCCTAACAAATGGGTCGATGTCATTTTTTCTGACAGCAGCATAGAATTCCATTGTGTACAAATACCACATCTTGTTGATCAACTCATCAACTGAGGGACATCGAGGTTGGTTCCATATCTTTGCTATGGTGAATAGTGCTGCAATGAACATTGTTGCGCTAGTGGATTTAGTATGCCCTAGTTTCTGGATGGTTGGGTAAATGCCAAGTAGTGGAATTGCTGGGTCATAGGGGAGCTCTATGTTTAGCCTTTTGAGGCACTGCCATACTGCTTTCCATTTCACTCTATATTTATGCTCAGTAGAGAAATACATGGGAACACAGAATATCAGACTAGAATGTTCACTATGATCTTAACATGTGGGGAAATCTATTGATTGGCTTTATATATTAAAATTTTGTGCTCTTATTGAGTTTTAAAGTATTTTAGATAAAAATGAAGTTATTTTCATAAGTGAACTATTTTTCAAACAAAATATGATTAAAGTTATGATTTATTCTATGAAAACACTAGAACAATTCCAAGCCTATTTTCTACATATACTACAGGAATATCCTATCCCTCAGTGAACATGAAATAGTTTTAGCATTTTTTGTCTTGTTATGGTCCTAGAGCTTGAACTTGACACAAAAGTTTAGGGATAGCACCCAGGCCTCAAGAGTTCTATTATGAGCTCTATCATGTGAGTCACAGATCCGTGTCCAGTCTTTTGCTGGTTTGTTGGAGATGAGATTCTCATGGACTTTCCTACATGGTCTGGCTTTGAAGTAGATCTCAGCCTTCTGAGTATTTAGGATTACAGATGTGAGCCATCAGCCCCTGACTGGTTTTAGCAATGTTGAATTAATTTTTTATCATACTAAATGTTGTTTCATGTTATTATTGAAAGCAATAGGATGGCATGAATGTTTCAAAGATCCCATTACAAATGCTTACCTGACATGAGTTTGAGTCCATCCATGCTTTTACTATAATACACCTATGAGTTGCTTGTCACTGAGATAATCAAATGACTGAATAAAAACCAACTATTAGAGATAAAGGGAGGTTTTTCAAGTTTTGCAAACACAGAAAAAAATCGCTTATAAAGAATGATGAGGCCAGGTGCTCACCCCTGTAATCCTAGCTACTCAGGAGGCTGATACCTGAAGATCAAGGCTCTAACTCAGCCCAGGCAGGAAAATCTGTGAGACCGTTACCTCCAATTAACTGTCAGAAAACCAAGTGAGGCTGTGGCTCAAAGTGGTAGAGCACTATCCTTGAGTGAAAACTCAGCAACAGTGTCCAGACCCTGAGTTCAAGCCCCACAACCAACACAAGAGGAAGAGGAGGAAGAGGAAAGGGAAGAAAAGGAGCAAAGGCTTGGAAGTAACAGACAGTATGCATATATATGTCCAAGGGGAACACTGCTCTGTCTGGAGCAAAGAGTACACAGAAATAAAGGTAGGTGTGGGGTCTTGTCAGGCAGCGGGATGTACATGAATCAGTTCACTGCCAAATTCTGTGTGTGTACCTACATTATAATATGGATATACACTTATTACATCTACGTGCATACACTATTGTTTCTGATGACAAAACCCTGAAATTCTACAGGACTTCTGAAAGCTAGGATAGCTACTCATCATCATATGTCTAGTTCCGACAAATATAAAACAAATTACAACCCCTGCATCACAAACATATTGAAAAAGAGTCAGTCGGCCACCTATCTTTCATTGTTATGCCACTGATAATTATTTTATTTTTTGGAAGCTCTTTTTCTTATGGAGTATCTCACTATTCTGATAGAGCAGCTCCCTAAAGTATTCAATCTAGGAGTGGTTTTCATACACTTGACATTTTATTTTTCCTCAGGAATGGCTCTTAGAAAATTTGCATTTTGTTTTCGTCAATGAGGTTACATATATGATGGTACTTTGCAAACTACCAGATGCTACTGAAATGGAGGGTAGTGTGCTTATTATCTTTAAAAGTCTTAAGGGACATAAACTGGACAGCATCATCTAACTGCCCTGGTTTTCCTGCTTTTTACTGCAATAAGAGAAACTATTTTATTACACTAAGAGATGACTCCCTGTCACAGTCAGTAGGAAAACCCATTCTACACATTACTCAGATCTCAAATCTAAGAAAATAGCCAACCCAAATCTTGAATTTTCTGAGACAAACCTTGGATGAACATTTGACACAGTTATTCTTTGTCAGAAGAGCAAATAATTAAAATTATGCCACTGTAAGAACAGGCCTGTTTCTTACAATTCCCACTTGCTGTGTCCTTGGCACGATGTGTGTCTAGATACAGAGTCAGGGAGTGCAATAATTTCTGTGAGTACATGAGACTGCAATAGTAGAAAGCAGAATAAAAACCCTGATTTTGTGTTCTAATTCACAACAAAATGCCCCATTAAGGAACTTAAGGAACATCCTTAAAATAGGGAAAAAATTCTCCCAAATGGCATCTATTTCTCATTTTGCTCTCCACAAATAGTGGCATCTGAAGACGATATTTCTGTGAACTGATATTTTCTATGGATTTTTTAGAAAAGTAATAATTTTTCAAAGTAATAGTGTTTATATGCTTGCATATTTATTTGAAAACATCTAAATACATAGAAAGACAGAAATTATTATCAAAATTCAACATAAGTCTTCAGACAGCCTTTATCCATAAAGCTAACTGGTATTGGTATTTCAGTTTAAATATTTCACACATATACATATATACGTGCACATACACATGTACTCTTATTTAGTATTTCTTTTATTCATGTGGGTCATCTTATAAATTGTTTTCTTAAATTTTTATATTAAAAATTCTTTAAGAATGTGATATCTCTGGAGCCAATCCAGATGTCCCTTAATTGATGATTGGATCAACAAGGTGTGATATTTATGCACAATGGAATTCTATGCCTCCATCAGAAAGAACGACATCGCACCAGTTGTGAGGAAATGGAAAGACTTGGAAAAAATCATATTAAGTGAAATAAGCCAGGCCCAAAAGAACATAGGCTCAATGGTTTCCCTCATCTGTAATAATTAGTTCATGCCCAAAAGTCTCCTAGCAGAGGATTATAATAGCTCAAATCCTAGATACATATGGCCATATAGGATGAGGCCAAATTAATGGACCTCCAGGACATGGAAACAAGAGCTTAATTATGAGTGACTGTTACTCTTCATGTATTATGTTTTTCTCCTTTCTCTTGTGTTGCCCTTTGGTTAATCTCATATTGTTACTGTATCCCACTTTGTTACCTGGTATATTCTATAGATGTTTACATGTTTATTTGAAATTGGAGGGGAAAAATGAGGGGGGAGGGAAATGGGGACAAAAACATTAAGAAGGGATATCAATATATGAGAAGTAATGCACCCTCTATCTGGTGAATATAAATGTAACCCCTCTGTACAGTGAAATAAAAAAAAGAATGTGATATCTCTTTGTACGGGTGCATTTTTATACTGAGTAAAACTATAATACAAGATTACAAGCTGGGTGCTGTGGCATATGCCATCCTAATTACTTAAGAGGCTGAGATCTGAGGATCATGAGGTTCGAAGTCAGCTCAAGCAATGAAGTCCATGAAATTCTTATCTTCAATTAACCACTAGAACACTGGAAATGGCACTGTGGCTCAAGGGGTAGGGCGGTAACCTTGAGCTGAAGAGCTCAGGGACAATGTGCAGGCCCACAGTTCAAGCCCCAGGACTGACAAAAAAAAAGATTACATATGACATGTACAAGGTATAGATTATATACATAACATATATGTACACAAAGACATGAATGTATGTGAATAGAAAATTTAAAATATTACCAATGAAAGGTTGTACCAATTTGTATTTTTGCATGTATATGAAAGCTCTTCCTTTTCACTTTTTTGGCAGTACTGAGTTTGTACTCAGGGCCTTGAGCTCTCTTGGCTAGTTTATATCACTTAAATCACACCTACAGCCTGGCATTTTGCTGGTTATTTTGGAGATTGAGATTTTCTGTCTAGGTTGGCATTGAATCATAATTTTCCTAAGTAGGTAGAATTATGCATAAGAGCCACTGGCATCACCATAAATGCTGTTCTTACATTTTGCACAAGCTAATTGATAATTTATTTAAGTATGATTTGATAGTGAGAAATGATGCCTTGTCTCGTATATTTTGATTTATTGGCCAAACATATCTTCATTATATTCACATAAATATATTTGTTTCCCTAACTACTATACTATCCTGTGTATCATGTTCCACATTACTTGTGGAACTTGTAATGATATACAGACATGGCAGAGAGCATGAATGTGGTGAAGGAAGTGGTAGGACAATGTAGATTGGTAAATAAGTAATTAATTACCTTTTTGGTTGTTGTTGGTCTTAGGGCTTGAACTCTGGGCTTGGGTGCTATCCCTGAGCTCTTCACCTCAAGACTAGTGCTCTACTACTTGAGGCACAGCGCCAATTCTGGTTTGATAGTTAAATGGAGATGAGAGTCTCTCACAAACTTTTGTGCCTGGCTGGCTTTGAACCACAATCCTCAGATCTCAGCCTCCCGAGTAGCTAGGATTACAGACGTGAAGCCACGGGTGCCCAGCTGGGTGCCCAGTTTTTTAAAAGGATACTTTGGATATGGAGGAAGAGGAGGAGGAGGAGGAGGAGGAGGAGGAGGGGGTAGGGTGAGGAGGCAGTTGCGATGGTAGCAGAGGACGGAGGAAAAGAAGACTAGTGTGATGGTGCTTGCTGGTTCAAGCTATGCAGGAGGCAGGGGCATGGGGATTGCAAGATTAAGGCCAGTCCAGGCAAAAATATGTAGAGACCCAGTTTCAACTGCACAATGAAAAGAGTGTATGCTGTGGGCCATAACTTGAGTGACAGAGTATTTGCTTAGCATATGCAGAGCCCTGTATTCAATCCCTAATACAAGAGAGTGAAGGAGGAAGGAGGGGAGAAGGGGGAGGAGACAGAAGGGAAGAAAACCTTGAACTCATCATTACTACATATGGTAATTGTTTTCACTCTCTTTCATATTATTGATATCATCCCCTCAAGTCTAAGTCATTTCAGATCTACCCACTCTTTTCTATCCCTCTTATAAAAACACATCATTTTGAAAATAGCACATCACTCTTATTCTTTTAGATTGCCTTTCAAATGTCTTTAAGCCTAAGCATTGGTGATTTTTTTCTACTAGTCCTCAGAATAGGACAGTTATATATATATATATATATATATATATATATATATATATATATATTGCACAGCTCTGGAATTTTGCTTTCTTTTGATTCAGAAAAACTTGAACCCATCTCAACTCCTAACATTATACAAAACATATTTGCTAAATCAACATTTTCTTGATAGGAATGGACATAGGCTGTTTTGACTCTTTGCCTTCTTGAATTCTGTTGGTTGCTATATGTATGCCAGAGGTGGGGAGTTCTTTGAAGAATGAGTATTATGAATCAAATTTTTTATCTATTCTGCGGTGTTAAAACTGTTATCTATGATCCATTAGAAATAATCTCCCAAATCTTCATTTTAATCAAATGCAATTTTGTAACCATTACACAATTTTAATAGCCAGCTCTCTCACTCTCTCTTCATTGTAATTCAAGGTTGTGCCTCGGCTGCCATTCATAAATCACTTGTTATGCACTCTTGCTTTCTAATACCAGCTAACCTTTTGCTATATTTCTCTGTCAAAATACTCCAATCCAACTTGATGCGATTTCATTCCGCATGTGTGCATCCTTATTTAACCTACAGAATAGCAGAAATAATTGACATCTGAGTAGTTTTATGTTTCTCTAAACACCTGTACTAATTAAAACCCCTAATACTCAGAAAGTCCTTGACAATAGTGTTCATCGTTAAGAACTTCTTTTCATAGGCATGACAAACAAGATGTGGACTGTGAACAATGGTTTGTCAAAGACAGAAGAATAATGGAGTCTCTGTTCTCCAAGCATTCCAAAGAATCCCACTGATGAGCCAGCTCAAACATGACTCATTGGGTCCCTTAGTGATTCCCATATGAGTGGCAGGCAATCAAACACATAAGACCTACATTTTCAAGTCTTATGAAATGGTAGCCCTCTTATTGCTTGATACCATACCATTTCCCATGTAGACTGCATACTTGTTTCCATTTTTTTCCCCAGGGCTATTTCATAGGACATTGATCTGTAAGTGCTCCAATTGCATTTAACCAAGCAGTCCTCTTTGAAGGGCTCCGAGCTCCCCACACACAAACATGTTAGAAAAATACCCTGAGTAAAAGCTGCTTTGGGGTATTTGAAACACACACAGTGTATTTTGGTTGACAAATAGTTTATTCATTCATTTACTAACTTACTTATTCACTTATTTATTTGTGTCATTTCTGGGTCTTGAATTAGGGCCTGGGTGCGGTCTATGAGCTTTTGTGCTCAAGACTAGTGCTCTACCACAGCTCAACTCAGCTTTTTTTCTGGTTAATTGTAGATAAGAATCTCAAAAAATTTCCTGCCTGGGTTAGGTTCAAATTGTGATCCTCAGATCTCAACCTCGTGAGTAGCTAGTTTTACAGGTATGAGCCACACTGCTTTTCTTTTCTACTTTTATGTTCATTCCCAGATGACATACAGAAAAACTGTTGGTGAGCTTCAACTGTTCAAAAGGTGAGATTAGAAATTAAATTTCTATCAGAAGCCTATTTCATAAAGATGTACAAATAATACATTTCAATAAAAAGGTATATGTGAAATAAATCTTCTATGCAAATAATTTTCTGGTCCCTTCTCCATCTGCTGACAAAAAGTACATGTGTTCTTTTAATATGGAGAAAGGTCCTTTGCTTATTCTTCATCACAGGAGCTGTTCTTTGAAAGGGAATGCATTGTCTCACTAGTAATAAAACATTTGCCTTCCTAATGTGTGTTGCCACTACCAGATTTCTTTGAGAAAAATTTAATTTTTCTTTTAATGTCCCTCATATGGGTATAGTGTCAGGTTCCATTATTTTCTTTATCTGTACTTTCCTTGGTCATATTAGAGATGCAACTTGGGAAAAATTCTCCATAAAATAAAAATAGGTTTATAGCTTCTAGTGAAATACAGTAGAAACCCTGAACAACAACAACAAATAACCCCCAAGCACAAAATGCTTGCCTTTGCCTATCTAGGAAAGTAATATAATGTCATTGAGGAGAAAATCCTCAAATGTTTCACAAAACTTCTGCATGAAAATTGGACTTGGCTTCAGTACATGGCTGGGTGCCAAAGACCCAGATTAGAAATACAAGATACATAATATCTGTTCTGAAGCAGTTTTCTTTGCAACAAAGGAATCCAAATTAGAGTATAATATGCATCACAAATCTGTGTTGTGTGCATAAGCATAGAGTAGGTAGTTTAAAAGGCAATTGAACTTGACCTCTAGTGTTATGACTTGGGAAAAGCAAGCTAGCCTTTAGTGGGAAAGAAATACATGGAGACTTTATAGGGTTCCTTCTCTATATATTGAGTCTCAGGATTGAGACTGTATTGATTGTATATCTGAAAGGTTAGTTTATGAGAAAATTTCCCAGGTATTCTGAGAGTAAGCTTTCATGCGACTTTACACAGAAGTCCCAAAAGATAAGAAGAGAGAATTCTACTCAAAATATTCATAAATGGATGTACTGCTTTATTCAATGGCATCTTAACAAGCTTTCTATGCATGGATCCAACTTGACCTGACTATAGTCACCTTTTTTTTTTTGAAAGGTAAACAGAGTGAATTTATTTGAAAGTAAAGGGAAAGCTGTGAAAGAAAAGTAGTGAGACTCTCTGCTACTCTATTATCAGTGACTGGGTACTCCCTTCAACTTTACAAAAAAACACCAAATTATGAAGATAGCCAGTGCAGCATGTCTTCCTGAACAGTGATGATTACATTGGTTTGTGTGTGTGTGTGTGTGTGTGTGTGTGTGTGTGTGTGTGTGTGTGTGTGTGTATTTCATTGTTGTTTTCAGTACTTAAGTTTGATCTCAAGGCCTTGTTAGGTAGATGCTCTGTCTCTAAGCCATATATATTGAGTCTCAGGAGTCAAAATACCGTATTGATTGTATAATAAGCCATACCCCTAGCCCCACTTTTCATTCGTTGTTCATGAAATAATGTCTCACTTCCAGTAAGGACTGGCCTGGACAAAGATCTGCCTATTTTTGGCTTCCCATTACAGAACCACCACATCTAGCTTCTTTCTGTCATGGAATCTCATGAACTTTTCTACTGAGGCTGGAACCATGACCCTCCCATTCTCAGCTTTCTGTGTAGCTTTTGATGATAAGCACGGACCACTGTGCCTAGCTATGGATTTAGAATTGTTCTCATAAACTCCGTAGGCTCTCCTTCTCAACGTCCCAACTGTGTAACTGGGATTACAGATGTGAGCCACCAGTCTTAAGCTCAGTTTGTTTCTTAACTGATGGTAGACAACTTTTGAGAAAGCCTAGGTACATTCCTTTTGTTTGTGGATCCCCTTTGCCTAATAGCATATGAACCCTTTCCTTCTGCTCTGGAATTTGAGGATCTTCCTGTCTTGGTGCTACCCAAGACACACTTCTGTCCATAAGTCCTTAATGCATTTTGTGTAGTTCTAAGTGTACTTCCTTCAGTTGTTCCCCACCATCTACCTTTGACAATCATTTCATACACTGAGACCTGGCTTTTCTGAAACACAATATGCTAGATGCAAAGAATGGACCACATAGCACCCTCGCTAACTTTAGAGTTCTAAGCCAAGTGAGTTCTTGTGAAGAAAGTCATGTAAGCACAACTATACTAAAATGTGACAAGTGTAATAAAGATGTACATTCAAAGTGCTATGGAAAGGACACAATTTGAATCACCCATTCTTCCCCTTTCCTACTTTAGTTTTTAGAGCAATTATTACCACTTGATATAGCATATCTTTACTTGTTTATTAACAAGGTTTATTTTTTAGTGTCATCTTTTCCACCCCAATGTCTGTGGACTGTCTGAGTCAGTGTTGAATGTATTAGATGCTAGAGCTACAAAGGGGAATAACAGCAGTGGGCCTGGCCTTAAGCAGCTTCCATTCTAAAAGGAATGTTCTCCTGTCCAAAATACATCAGAGAGAATGATGTTTTAACATATTAATGAATGTAAGAGTGGATACTCCATAGAGAGTACCAGGGGATGTTGCTTAATGAGGGAGGTCAGAGTAAATTCAATGACATTTGACATGCAGATTATGAAAAAGAGGAAGACACATGAAAGAGCAAGCAAGAGACAGGCCTTAAGCTTTTAATATGCCTCCTCCAGAATTCAGATGTTGAAGATCAGTGGTCCATGTGATGGGCCCTTTAAGAGGTGGTTATAAAGGACCCATTCCTTATACATAGGATGGAGGACCTTAGAAGTAAGTTCATTTGCCTTTCTGCCATCCGCCTTGTAAAGATTCTCTTCTCCAGACAATGCAGACACATAGCTTCATCTTGGAAGCACAGAGAAACCTTCCCAGACACCAAACCTGGTGATATCTTAATCTTGGACTTCTCTTACACTTGAACTGTGAAAAATACATTGATATTACTTATAAATTATTCAGTTTTAAGGTTTTGTGATTGTTGTTAGTACTGGTGTGTAAACTTAAAACCTCGTTCTTACTCAGCTTGACCAGTTAGAACTCTACCACTTGGGCCATGCTTCAGCTTGGCTTTTGGCTTGTCCATTAGTAATGAGTCTTAAGGCTTTTTCTTCCCAGGCAGGCCTGGAACCTCAGTCCTTATGATCTGAGACCTCTGAGTAGGTAGGATTACAGAGATGAGTCACCAGCACCTGGCCTGATTTTAAATGATTTGTTACAACAGCCCTAATGGATGAAGATACAGGCTTAGAATTACTTCTGAGGCAGAGAAGCCTGAGTGCCAAGAATGAGATGATAGAGTGAGAAATGAGTGGGAGGTATCATACCACACAAAGCATTACAGGTCAAGGTAAGAAGTTTGACTTTTACTGTGGTCTCAAAAGGAAGCTACTAGAGTAATTCGAGTACAGGAGTGTCACGATCTGATTTCTGCATTAGAAATTGCCCCATGTTCTGCAGTTAGCACCTGGAAGCCACCCTGTAGAGAATGCTCAGGGAGGGCACTTGGAGAATCTGTTACAGAAGTGTGGGAAATATGGAAAGTTTCAGCAAGGCTGGCAGGAAGTGCTTGGAGTCCACATATGTTACGGGGTGAGACTTGAGAAGAGTCAAGTCTTGGTGAGTGAGTGGTACAGATGACTTGCTGTAGTTGAATGAAAAGTAGAAGCAGACTGTAATTGAAGGTGAGGGTCGGGGTGAGTGTCCTGGTCCTCTGGGAGCTGGAGTTAATAAAGGAGTGATTAAAACTAACCTGGAGGTCACAGACTTATGGAATTCTGGGATTTGATTACCATGGCTAAGATGAAGGAGAAGCCAGGGCTATTAGCCTACCATTGAGGATGATAATAATCTGGGAAAGAATAACACCCAGAAATATTACTAAAACTTTTTGGCAGCATACTGATTGTGCCAAGACACTGCACAAACAACTGGTCTCCTGATCAAATCCAGAGAGACAATATTTGAACTTGGGATAAACGGCATACAACCAACCAAAGCAGCTAGCAGTTCAGTGCCATTATCACATTCCAGTTATTCCTTTTTATATTACTTACTTATACCCACCTTCTTTTAAAAAAGTTGAATGTTATGGATGAAGCAAAACGAATCTTACTTGGGAGGCTTGGGATCAAGGTTCCAAGACAGCCTTGGCAAGGAAGTCCATGAAACTCTTATCTTCAATTAACCACCAGGAAGCCAAAAGTAGAGCTCTGGCTCTGAGTGGCAGAGTGGCTAGCCTTGAGTGAAAGAGCTCAGACACAGTGTCTACACCATGAATTCAAGCCCCATGATTGATGAAAAGAAAGAAAGAAAGAAATCTAAGTTTTATTTTAGATTTTGATTTCAAATGAGTGAGGTTACAGTGCTGACAAATACCATTGTGAGAAGTGTGCAACATAAAGAAAGAGACATAGTTATCTGAAAGCAAGTCCCCTTCTGAAGCTAGTTTCATTTATCTTTTGGCATAGACAAATGTGTTCATGTTTGTTTTGGGATATACATGGTGTATTTTTTGGGAAATCATTTAAATATGTTCACATTAGACTTAGGAAGTTCTGGGAAGCTTAGTTTATTTCTCAGCATCAGTTCTTTACCATACATAGATTCCTCTCTCAACTCTTCTAGAAGGGATGATCTTTCTAGAGCTTTCCCAAGAAGGTTATGGGAAGAAGCTACAGGCTTGTATTTAATATCATGAGAACTAAGGATGAGTTAAGAGGTCAACAAAGTGATAATTAAGTTTCATCATGTACTCACTTGACACACTGGAATTATAATCAAGTCTAAACATCCATCATAGATCTTCAGAACTCCTTAAGGTTAGGGACTATAGGCAGTTCATTTTTGATTGAGCTCTGGTAAGTGCTCGGGCTGCATCTGAGAAGGAAATGGTGTCTGTCTCCTTGAGCAAAAGTGACTGACTTTGAGACTAAGCAATGAAGTATACTCTTAGAGGAGAAGTCAGAAACCTGCTTTATCCAACAGTTTGCTAGTCTATGTAACCATGAACAGAATTACAGCTATTAAATTTAAACAAATACCCTCAACATTAGGATTTGCCTTTGAATCCAAATGTAGACAAAATGATTTTCAAAAACTCAATTCCTTTGCTGAAAAAAATTCATTTAGAGGGGCTGGGAGTTTGGCCTAGTGGTAGAGTGCTTGCCTAGCATGCATGAAGATCCAGGTTCAATTCCTTGGTACCACAAATGCAGAAGAAGCCGGAAGTGGTGCTGAGGCTCAAGTGGTAGAGCTCTAGCCTTGAGAAAGGACATGCTCAGGTCCTGAGCTCAAGCCCAGGACTGGGAAACAATTCTTTTTTAAAAAATTCAATTATATCCCACTTATATGTAGATATTGTGCTATCTTAAGTATGTATCCTAAAATAAAATATATAGCCTGTTTACCCTCATGAAATAACTTGATTAAATGGGAAAGAAAGGAAACAAGCAATTGACAGGTAACTAAATGGAAAAAGTGACAAAAACAAAACCCAGCTTGCACTAGTAGCATATACAGAAAAGCTGAGTAGTGAGTTGGTCAGAGCGGAAGGAACTCTTCCCAGGGGCTGGTGTTGAATCTGCCTGAGAAGCAGCTGGCCAGCCCACAAGCAGAGAAATTGATGGGTCAGATGGGAGCTGAAGGGGCTGATGGTCCAGGCAGAGGAAGGAGCAGACAAATCAGTAGTTTGCTCTTTGGGGGAACTGAAGGAAAAATTTGTAGCTCACTTTTTGAAGCTTGGCTTTGAATAGAAATAGAACATGTGAAGAAATAGGAAATTAACAGCCCCAAAGCAGGTGAAATGCTATTCCTTCGATAAATATGCATTGATTCAGTTATTCTGGGTATTGTGGAGGTAATGGTAAGTAGCTTGCATTCTAGAAGAGAGAGATAAATCTGAAAACAAGGAACTGAATGAACAATTGGTTTCAGATCATGAGAGGCACAAGGAGAAAGACACAGTCTCATGGGAATACAGAACAGCAACCATTTTAACAAGAAAATCAGAAAAGGCACTTAAGGGGGAGAAACAAGCCAAATGATCTGAAAAAATAGTGCCAGAAAAAAAAAAAGCATTGCAGCAGAGCATGTGCAAATGTCCTCAGATCTGTTGTCTGCCTAGCTCTTCCCAGTGTTACAAAGGCTGAGGATAGTGTCTCATCCCACATCCCATAAACTCATCACACTCCATTATATCCACTTCCTCCAGATCATATGGCATCTTCTCTTTCTCTTCTGCTCTTCCCTCTATTTTCTTTATTTCCCTCTGTACAAATTATCTTCCTATTCTGTTACAATGAGGGGGACATCTTCGCTTTCTTGCGGTGCATGCAGTGAGTGCTGAAGGGTGGGAGGAAAACCACACAGGCATGAGCAGGAAACAGTGTGAAGGAGGGGGTCAAATGAGGAAATGGGTGTAGCACACTTCACTGCCAAGCGCCAGCAAGCTTCAGTTTGACAACCTGTTGTCAGTTTCCTGTCATGGGGCCCCTGGGGCCTGAAGGCCAGGTGTTTGCACGCTGGGCTGAGTGGGAACTCTAAATTCAGAAGCAAATGCACGGGCTGCGTCAGATAAGAGCTAAGAGGAGGAATTAGCTCCCCTGTCCAGCCCTAGATTTAATCATGCTGCCGTCAAAGGTGAGTGGGCAGTCTCAAGTACAGATCATATACTAGAAAGAGGCTGAGCAAAGAAAAAGCTTGAGGTTCTCTCATGAGGCCGCAGTGACCTATCACAAGACCGCAGGTGGGAGCAACTGTAGGCGGCATGGTTACACCTGACTGAGAGGACCAGTTAGATTATCAGCATTGGGCCTTCCTGTTCAGTCCCCCAAGCTCGGGTGGTGACTTTACCTGAGTCTCTTGTTCTCCAAATGTGAAGGCTGTGCTTTTATTGGCTGCGCATGGTGTCTCACACCTGTAATCCTAGCTACTCAGGAGGCTGAGATCTGAGGATAGTGGTTCAAAGCTAGCCCAGGCACTAAAGTCCCTGAGACTCTTATCTCCAGGTAACTACCAGAAAATGGGAAGTGGGGCTGTGGCTCAAGTGCTGGAGCGCTAGCCTTGAGCCGAAGAGCTCAGGGACAATGCCCAAGCCCAGAGTTCAAGCCCTACCACTAACAAAAAAAGTTATTAGTAGCATTTATTATTCTTATTATCATTGTGCTGGTGTTTGAACTCAGGGCCTTGTGCTTGCTACCAAGTCCTTTCATCTTTGTGCTTTTGCACCTTACTAATGTTGAGTAGGGTCATGTTTTTGCCTTGGGGTAACTGTAGACCTTGATCCTTTTTTTTTTTCTTTGCCAGTCCTGGGGCTTGAGCTCAGGGCCTTAGCACTGTCCTTGGGCTTTCTCATTGCTAGCACTCTACCACTTGAGCCACAGCACCACTTCTGGCTTTTTCTGTGTATGTGGTACTGAGGAAGCCAACCCTAGTCTTTGGCCTAGCGGTAGAGTGCCTGCCTAGCATGCAAAAACCCCCATCTGACCTTGATCTTCTTAATCATGTTTCCCACAACGCTGAGATGACAGAAGTATCATACTACTCCAGCTCATTGAATCAGAGGGATCTACCTATCTTCCCCCCGACCCCACTAGGACTGATCTTGAACTGTGCTCCTCTCAATCTTCACTTTTCTGAGTAGCTGTGTGGGAGCCATCACATCCAGTCAAAAATACTTTACATTGCCTCTCTGTTATACATGTATAGACTTCTTCTTATCATTTCTAAACTATGAAATATAGCCACTTACTTATATAGCACTAGATGTTCCAAGAAACCTAGAAATGGGTTAATGTTTGTGGGAGGATACTTGGAAGTTCTTTGCAAGTACTTCATCATTTCACACATGGTGCTTGAGCATCCATGGCTTATCTTAGCCACAAGGCATCCTAGAACCAATCCCCCAGGGATTAGGATGATGATGATGATGATGATGATGTTGCTGAAGGATTAAATGAACTTCCTACTATGTGAAATCATGCCCAACATCTTGGGCACTCAATGAGTGGGGCTGGATCCTTAAGTACCTTCTTCTAGGCTTGAGAAGATCCTACCAGCTACCTGGACAAATTCTGATTGGGTGGGGGTGAAATGTAGATAGTTAGCTGGCTAGAGTTTCACCAAGATAAGTGCTCCTTGCTCTCCAGGTTTCTCCATGGAAAATGAGGACATTGTTCACTTATAAGGCATACTGTCTTCACCCCAGCCTCATGTATGGCGCTTGGGCAGACAATGAAAGAAATAGAAGCAGCATCTAGCAGGACTACTGATTGTCTGAAGACATATCTGAACTGAAATCTCTTGTCAGACAATAGGTTTTCAACTACTGAAGAGCCTCAGATTGCTACTTTTGTAACATCATCTCTGTCTCCTGGTTCCTAGTAGATGTTTAAGATGGAAGATCTCCATAAATATTCCCCAGATCATGTCAGATTATTTAAATGTGAGTGTTCAAATTGGAATTTTATGAGGAAGAAATTCATTTCTAATACAGTTTTTTGTGGTCTTACTCCATCAAGTACCTTTCCTACCAAATTATGTAAAGTAACTAAGTAAATAAATAAATGAAAGGAAGTGAATCATGTGACCTTTGGATGTAGATAACAAGTTAGGGACGAATCAGAAGGGAAGTTAATTGTTCAAAGTACATCAGAAAGGTCTTTTCTATTCAGGAACTCATTTACTTTTCTCCAAATCAACATGCAGTGCTCAGCACAGAGAACTATCAGCCAACTATTGAATATAAAGCTTGGAAGATAATGGCTGTGATTACATGAGATTGTGCAGCTGTGATCTCCCTCTCATTCCCCACTATCAGATTGGTTGCTATGTTAATATCTTAGGCTTCAAGAACCAGAATTAATGCACTCGGCCTTATCTTGGATTTGTTGGTTTTCTGTCAACCATTCCTGACAGAATTAACAGGCGATGAGTCAGTATAATGAGTCAGAAAGCTCCGCAGCCAATGCAGTTTTTGGAATTGTTGGGGTGCTCTGTCATTTCTGCATGGATTTGAGACACAATGCCTTGCTTCTCCATGGGGACACAATTGATCCATAAATTGGCCCTACCTGTATTTTTCCTCTCTGAATAGTGACTGTATTCCCAAACTTAGATGAAACCCAAGAAGGCAACTGGAGGAAGTGTTATATAGCCCTAAAAACTGACAAAGTGTATGTCACAAACCTAGCATTTATGATGACAAAGAAGTTTTTTTATTAATAGAGATCCTGTGAGCTAGGTAAAATCATCTAGAATATGTTCCTTTTCCTTTAGTCATACATATAGTAAAAATAGGAAAGTGTTTGGGTGACGATAAAGAAAACACAAGAAATTAATAGTAGAGATAAGAATGTGAAATATAGCATTTTTATGGTGTCTTCCTTGCTGCTCCCATGCCATCTCCTCCTTTTCCTCTGACGTTTTCACTGTGGAGCAGGAATGTGGAGGAAGGGAGCGAGGAAAATTCTACAAGCGTCTGGCTGCAGTGAAGAGAGCACCTCCTCCAAGGTCAGGAGTGATTCATCCTCATGAACTTTCCTATCACCAGTTACTCAAAAATGCTGGAGAAGGCAGTCACATAGTGTCAATGGCTAAATTGGCCTCATCCAGGGTTTCTATTTCTGACTTTGACGCTCTCGTTGCTTCCTCCCACCTAGATTTCTTCATCTCCCTCTGAGAACATTTACTGAAGCCCTGAGGAGCTTTTTGGATGGTGAGAATGCTACGATGGAGAATTGTGGTATCTCACTTCATGCCCCTTGTGTTTGTAAGGTCTTTGGTGGTGCTGGGGGTGAATGCTAGGCAGGTGCCATGCTGCCAAACGACTCTGAGTTACTCGGTATGGTTACCTCCAGTGGGCACGATCCAGAGCGTTCCCTTTGGTGAGGATGGTTTTCTGCCAGTGGCTAGGGATGTCAGTCACTGTACCAAGGTTCTCAGGAAAGGGATGAAGAACAGATAAAGTGAGTGAAGGGAGAAATCTCCTTCGGTGATTTGGAAAACAGCAAAGGTTGGTAAGCAACAAAGGAGTGAAGTATTTGGTTGGTTGGAAAGAACCAGGATGATGTAATACATTATGAAACTGGCCAAAGGCCTATAAAATCTTCCATCCTCTATTAAAAATGGCTTCCCATTGATGTAAGAAATTGCTTATGAGGGAGACATTAAGTAATACGTGTGCTTTGCAGCAACCGTTATAGATTTACACATGTCTCAGGACACATCTGCTCTAATTTACAGCTTTCATGTCAGTGACAGACATAAGTAGTTAAATAATTAAATATGTACATAAAATCTTTTTTAAATCACTTGTCTAAATTTTTCATTTTTAAAGATTAGAGAAGATGAATTTCAATGGTGCTAAATCAGTTAGAATAAGACCTAAGAACAGGCGTCTTTGAACATATGACTGTTTTATTCCTCTTCTTGGGAGGTAGTATTTAAGCATTCCACCCTGTTCCATTCAGTGGGTTCCAAGAGTTTAAAAGAGAAATTAATTCATTAGATAATGAGGGGTAAGTATTGAGAAGCACTAATTGAAATGTCCTTTAGAATCATAGCTAAATTTAAATCAGAAATAGTGTATTCTCCTAAGTCTTAGCCCCGGAAAAGAAAGAGATATGAGATGGAAATATTATAGTGTGGGTGATTCTAAAAGTCATTTTTATTTAGTTATTAAATATATACATGTTCTCAGCAGGAATTAGAGAGAATAGTGCTAGGCCACTTAACCATCTGGTTAAGTAAGATATGACTGAAGATGTCTTCCCAATTCGTTGCACTTATTAAGATAATTACTCATTATAATACTACCACCCATGTTCTCTGCTAGGCTCTGAGAAAGCCAAAGATGTGTGTGTGTGTGTGTGTGTGTGTGTGTGTGTGTGTGTATGTATGTTCAATTAGGATTATTTGGAAATTTAATTTTCCACATTATTTCTTAGTATACATATACTTAAGTGTGGTTTGAAATGTTTTAGCTAACAGCCATAAAAGAAAATAATAGATTTTCAGTTCTGACTGGTATTTTCTTTAAGAAATGTTTCAGAAAATGCTAGAATTATAGCATCAGTATGAATATGTATTAATATGTTGGTGAGTCTTTTTGACCTTATTTATTTAACATTTTTAAACAAAACTGGCAATGATAAAACTAGATATTATCACATTACTAGAGCTATCATATGACAAAATTTCTGAATACAAATGTGTATAAACTCCAGGGTAGGGAAACAAGAGGTTTATCTTTGTGAAACAAGAGTTACCTTATTATTGTTCTTAATGCACTGTGTGAAGTTAGTTCTTTTTTTTCCTTTTATGGTTTATCTCAATATATATATATATATATATATACAAAGTCAGATACAGTAATTTGTTTATTTGAAAGGGAAGGGAGGGAAAAAACAAGATGATTGGGAGGGGTAGGGAGAGGGGAAATGGGAGAAAAACATTAGAAGGGGTAACAATGTTTAAGAAGTAATGTACCCACTACCTGACAAATGTAACTGTTACCTTGACAATAAAATACAATAATATAAAAAGTGTATAATGATCATTCATTTTAATTCTACAAAATGTTAGTCCACTAAATTTCATTTCAATTGAACTTGAATAAATCCTACTTGGAAAGACATTGATGTCTGAGATAAAATTGCTGCATAGTACTTCCTACTGTGTTCCCAACATGAGAGGGTGGGAGGTGGTCATGTAGGCATTTAGAAGTAATGAAGGCCCAAGGGCACAGTGGAAGGAAAACAAATAGGTAATGAAGCAATAGTTCTAGAGTGTGTGTGCTTTTGATAAATCTGTCAGAAGTAATTATGGAAAACTATTAGACTTAAATTGATTATTTCCATGTAGGATGAAAAAATTTTATTAAAGCATTTATAAAATATATTTTTTAAAAGCCAGGAATAGTGGCTCATGCCTGTAATCCTAGCTACTCAGGAGGCTAAGATCTGAGGATAGTGGTTCAAAGCCAGTCCAGGCACTAAAAACCGGGAGACTCTCATCTTCAATTAACTACTAGAAGACTGGGAGTGGTGCTGTGGCTCAAGGAGTAGGATGGTACTTGTTCTGAAACAAGGAGTAGGATGGTTTCTTAAATGAAAATGAAACTTGAAACAGAGAATATTACTGATAATTTAATTTACAAATGTTGGATCCTAAAAATTTATTTTGTCTCGTGTGGTGCTGAGGATAGACTCCAAGGCCTTCCACATGTTAGGCAAGCACTTTACCTCTGAGCCACCTATCCACTCTTTGAAGTCTATTTTTAAAAAAAGCATGAGCATGTCTGTATTAATTTTTTGAACTTTTAAACTATTAGATTGGAGGAGGGAGAAGAAGTCTTCAGAGAACTAAAATGATTTTGCAAACCATTAAGTGCAAAACAACAAAGTCATTTCATGTCCCAAATCGGTGCAACAGAAATTTGTGTTCCTTCTAAGTCTGAGGAATAGGATAATCCAGGTAATATTAACTGCCCGAGTTGAAGAGTCACAGGGATTTTAATTTGCTTTTCTCATAATCATGTTTTCCCAGTTTATGTGGTTTTCATGCTGAATTCCTGGAATGCTGGTAGATTAATCCTATCTTCTTTGAATCAAACACTTCCAGAAGTAATGTATCACAGTGGTCTCCATCAAATCAAGAGTGTGGGAAATCTGATTGCAGAAATCTGCCCTCAGAAAAGAAATCAGCTCTCGATAATTAAACTGAAAACTCGTTATAACACTTAAGGAGGTTATTCCTTGTAATTATCTCCATCATTTTATTAAAATTAAAAAAAGACTCTGCTATACCATCTGTGCTATAACAAGTCATATTTGCACTATGTATTATAGTTTACAGAGCTTTCTCACAGATAATTTTATTTTAATTTATATAATGCCTGGTCATTTTTCTGTCAGATTTGAGAACTCTATGTGAGACGAGTTATCACCCAAATCTGGAAGCTGGCTCTATTCAGGACTGGGGCTGCTGTGAGTTGTTTTCTTGGGTGAAATATACCAGCGTGGATAATGGAAGCCACTGTCCATATACTGCCTCATTTTTAGCTTGACATCAGAGCTTAAACTTCAGACAGATTGTCAGTGCAATGTTCTTCTGTGCTTAATTTCAATTTTTAATTATTCAGAATCATCAGAATCATTCTGGGAGATATGTAAATTTAGTTTTCAAACCTGTTTGATTTTTTTTTTTACTAAGCTGTATTGTTTTCAGACTGTACAAAGTCCCTTTGCAGAAGAGGAAATAGGAATAGTTGGTCTGTTTGGATTTACTTTTAAAATACTGGCAAATTTAAAGTAAAACCAGATGCTTCATGTGGTGAAAACAGCTGTTTTTTCCTCTTTTTTTTCTTTGTAAAATTCAAATCAGCATTTCCTAATCGCACAGTTTTGCTTCATAATTTCCAGACAGCCACCTGGACATGCCAGCCTTGTCGTGCTATGACACAGTTGAGCTAGTTTTAAAGGTTCCTCCTTTGTCTCTAGGCTCCTTCTCTTTTATCCCCCCTGGGACTCTGCCTCGAATTATTTTATCTGAAAGCTATGTCTGAACATGAATAGACAAATGAAGAACCAAAGCAATTATATTATTAATTCAAGCAGAAAGAAAAGACAAAAAAAAAACCCACTTCTCCTGTGCTATCAGGAAATTCTTGGCAAAGATTTTTTTTTTCTGTTTCAGTGTTTTGGAAGATTGCCCAACTTTTTTTCTTTGGGGGTACAGTTCTTCCATGTGTCACATGGCTCTGATGGTCTCATTTCCTGGAGGCTTAGACGATATCTATTCTAAGGCCAAGACATGATGTGATGGTTCAGTGGGCTTGACTCACAGTACTGAAGATAACTGTGAAGACTGATATTTTAAATCCTTTACAGACTCTTGGGGTACATCAGTCCTGGTGAACTAAGCTAACTGATATTTTTTACCCATTCATTCATTTACTTACCCACTCACGTCTTCATGACTTATTAGTCTTATTTTAAGTACCAGCTCTGTGCTATGCTCTGGAAATAAAAAGATGACAATGTCTTGGTAGAAGCCCTTGAAGATTTCAAATAGACATTTTTTTTTAACAAGTACTTACAATCCAACACAGTTACTTCAAACAATGATTCCATTGTGGATCGAAGTAAATAGCATCTGAAGATCTCAAAGAGCCATAGCAGAAGCAACAAAAGCACTGTCTCTCAAATTTACTTTTCCTCCTTATCTTGTATGACAGGTATGCTCCCTATAATTTCTCAAAAATGATTAGAGCCAGATTCATTTGTTGAAGAGAGTTGGTCTGGGCGTTATGGCATGGACACTCCAGAGGTTAGTGGAGGTTTGTTACATCTTTCTGCCAAGGGCTATGCCTAGCAGATGGCAACAGCTGTTTGTGCCAAAGTCTAAGAGAGTACAGGAAGAGCTCTGCAAAATATACTTTTTATTATACTATTCCCCCCCAAGAGTGGTTCTTTATTGTATTGTTTTTGCTTATGCATTTGTTCCAATCATATAAAAAATCAAATTATTCTACGTAATGAATCATTAACAATTTCCTTAAATTCATTGCAGTGTTTGCATGCTGGCATCCAGTTTATGCTAATTAACTTAACATATTCATGCCTTAAAGTCTGAGATTGCAGAGTAGTTAGAAAATTTGCTTTTGTAAATGTAAAATTTAAATCTGCACTTTCAAAAATACTGACATGTAAACTGTAAAAAATATACAATACAATTTTCCAATTTTTGACTTATTTTTTAGCAGAGTTCTTATGTCTTTTTCACATTTCAGGTTCAATCACAAAGGACACATGATCATTTTTAATTTAAGAGCATTAATTGGTGTCTAGTAATAAAAGAAGATCAAAGCTGGCTGATGTTGAATTTTCTCACTTTGATTACCTGCAACCTTTGATCCATTTGCTGAAATAAGATACCTATTTCTAATATCTACTGGTAGTCAAAGAAGGGGAAATTTGAATTCCAGCCATAAAAATACCCCACTGTAAAATCAGAGGTTTGTCTTTATCCTTTTTTCCATGATTTTATTATTTAAAAAGTATATTTAAGTAGTTGTATGAAGGGTTTCCAATTCAACAAATTAGTTTATATATACAATGAATCTTGACCAATGATACCCTTCCCTCATCTTCCCTACCTCTAACCATCCCTCAGGTTTCCTGGTTCCATTTTCACATATTCATTGAACAGTATTTACCCACCCTTCCCCTTTCCCCTTGAACCGCTGTTATTCTTTGTAAACCTTATACCATCTGTTCCATGTCTACTTACTAAGCATCCCATTTAATTGTCCCCCAAAGCCTATGTGGTCAGTGCTGTTATTATTCTCGGTTTACAGATGACAAATAGATTCTGAGAAATGAAACAGAAGGCCAAGGTTACAGCGTAGCGTGCAATAGTTCTCGTCCTGAGGCAGTTCTGCCTCCTTGAGGACATGTGGCAATGTCTGAAGTCATTTTTCATTGTCATGGATTTGCAGGGAGCAACTGGTATGTGGGGAGGGAAAGCCAAGGATGCTGCTTCGTGTTCTACGGCAGGTACGGATCAGCTCCTGAAACAAGCATTACCTGACCGGAAGCATCCATGGTGCTGCGCCTGAGAAATCGCTGTGTAGCAGCTGAGTGACGACTGGGTCACAGCTCCTTGGGCTGCTGATCTCAGCAGCTGTGGTGGACAGCTGTGGTGGCAGCTGCGGTGGAGAATGGGGTGCAATTGTGCCTCTCTTCAAGTGCATGTGGGAGTGGTGCTTTGCCTTTTTGCAAACCAGACTTTCTCTGAAACCTTCCTGCAGGTGCACTCTGGGACTGTGTGTGTCTGACCATCTGGGGACAGCCCTTGGTCGGGGTCCATGCTCCCTGTTCTTCACCGGGCCAATGTGAGGACTTCTGTACAAACCCTTCAGGTGTCTCTGCCGGGAAGGAGGCCTAGTTTCCCCCAGTGGCAATGACCTTGTTTAGCAGGTATCATGGATGTCTTTCTTGAGGATTGTCCCAGGGTTGATGGCACTTCTGCCATTCCAACCTGTTCCTGCTGCAGGACTTTGAAGAGTGTGTTGTGGTAGAAAAAGAGATACAATCACATTAGCTTGAAATAGGATGCTGGTACTACACTGAACTGTCTATTTTGTCAATAACATTCCTCAGTGATTCCTCACCCCCCCCCCATTCTCTCCCTCTGCTGGCCCTTCCTCCCCTCTCTCATGCAAGAGTCATGTTATATTGGTTTGTGGGAGGTCCTCAGCTTCTTTTTTTTCTGTACTGGGGATTGACAAACGAGTCCAAACTTCCCTCCTCCCCCATAGATTTATGCTGAAAACTGAATTCAGTATTTGTTGCTATTTGGAAACTTTCCTGAAGGTTTTAATGGCTTTCTTATATCCTGCTTATTCCTTTTCAACATCAGACCTGGCTTTCCCAGCCCTCTCTGAGTAACTCTTAAATATCTTCTTCAAGAGGTTGGAAGAAGAAACAAAACCTTGATTATATCACATTTATGACTCTGCCAGCCCTTTGTTTTTGGACTCCCCCCTCCCATAGTTCCTTTCACCCCTTCTTCCATTATAAAGGCAAAATGACTCATCTGCCCTTTTATCTGTACCTCTATACTGTGTGAGCTCATTCAGTCCTGTATGAATGGCATCTAAATTTTCTTTCCAGCTTTGATAGCCCCCCCCGTCCCTGGTCCCATGGTCACTCTTCTCTACCAACATGATTACCTTATCCATTTAGGAATAAGGAAGCAGCCATATTATTGAATAACATTGCCACAGTAATATTTTCTCCCTCCAACTCAAATTCATCTCTGACCTCCAGATTATTCTCTCTTCTCATCTGTCATATCACCCAGCTGCTAGAACCTTGAAACAGGCAAAAAGACAAAGTCAACTAAAGAATATTTGTAGGGCATTGGTGTCATTACCCTTCCCTCATCCCCTTTTTCTTAAAAGAATCACTATTCTGGTAGAGGATCCAGTCCTTTCCTAGGTAGTCCATGTGATTATGTGGCTGAATTTCCTCCCAAGTCTAGGGATTCATTAGTATGGTTTAGGAAGTATCCTTTCTTTCCATAGTTGGCCCAACAATTGGTATACAACCAGTTCAGATTCTTGAGAATCAAGGAAAGATTTGTTAATGGTGCTGGAGAAATTCTTCTTTACTCTCTGGACAGCTTTCAGAAGTAATTCTTTCTGTCCACCTTCTCTTCCCCCTGCCACTCCTGTCCCTCCACCACCCCACTTCATTTCAGGACTTAGTCATGTGGATGTGACAAGCACTGAGCCATTATGCCACCACAGACTTGGATGGGGCTCGCCAATGGAATAGTGCTGAACCCAAAATGTCTGAAGGAAGTAAAACTAGAGAAACTGGATTTAGCCTGTCCCAATATTGCCTTTGGATATACAATGAATTAATGCTTTCCTTGTATAGTTTCTGATTCTTTTAACCGACAACTCTCAGTAGGCAATGAATTGAGAAAGTAGGTGGAGAAAGAGAAAGCTCTATCTATTGATAGAGGTACCTACCTACCTCTCTCTTCTTCTTTCACTTTTTCCACCTCCTCCTCCTCTACCATCTTCACCACCACTATCTATTCCTCCTCTTCTCTTTCTTTCCTCCTACTTCTTTAATACTTATACAAGTGTTTTACCACTTGAACCATTTGTCTATCCATTTTGGATCTGGTTAGAGTATTTGTGGTTAGAGTATCACAGATTTTTGCTGGGGCAAGCCTTGGGCAGCATCCTCTACCTCCTGAATGGTTGACACGACAGGTGTGAGTTAGCTAACCCAGCTTGATAAATTTTGGCCAGGCTGGCCCCTTCTCATTTCTGCCTCTGGCCCCTTCTCATTTCTGCCTCTTATGTAACTGTGATTGCAGATATATAGCATTTATTTTTTTTTCGTTCTCTTCTTCTTCCTCCCCTTCATCATGGACATTCTTCTTCTCCTTCTTTTCTTTTGGTGTTACTGGAAGTTGAACTGAAGGGCATTCACTTGCCAGGAGATGCTCTAAACTTGAGTACGCCTCTAGCCCTTTTTACTTTTTTTAGGCTGGGGGGCGGAAATAGAGCCTGTTATCCCAGGCCTACCTTGACTGATCCTCCTATTAACATTTCCCATGGAGTTGAGCTGATAGACATACAACACTGCACTATTTTTTTGTCCTGCTACCTCCCAATAGCTGGGATTACAGGTATAAACTATGCTTACTATGCCTGGCATTTGTATATCCTCATATAGGTGATCAGAAGTCAGTGTTCCAGAGTCTTACCTTCAGGATTTCATCTAACCCTGGTCAACGTTCCCAAAGCTCCCAAAGACTTCACATACCATCAAATCAGAATTAGGGATTCAACATATGAGGATATTTTGGGGGTAGGGATGGTGAGGGGGAACATTGGTTCAATTCATAACAGGAGGCTACTGTGATAATGCAGGTGAGATGATGGGGACTGGGATGATGTGGTGTGACAGAGAAAACAGAAATTGATTGGCTCTTGTCTTCCCCATTAGATTGTTTGACACACAAACTGATCTACCTTTAAACTGCATTCATAGTCAAAGACATCTGAGATATTCAGAAATAAATCTTATGACTACTGTAGTTTTTCATATTGGTAAATTGAACAGAACACCTAAGATTTGTATATGTGCATGAACACTAGAGTTTGATATTCTTGGTTGAACAAGTCTCACTTTTTAAACAAATGCCAGGAAAAGCACTTGACAAATATATTCTTGTCTGACACAGTGCTAGGGTGAGCTGGCATTAAAAAACTGGGACTATGTATATAAATATAATAAGACAGTCTGACCCAAATTCTAGCCATACTCCTGTTGCAACACATCGGTAGAGTAACTTCTGTGTATCTGGTTCTTTTTAAATCTGTGATTTCACTTTGAAGTAACAGAAAATAGTCTTTTACTGCCAATTCTTTCAGCTATAATCACCACCAGCTAGAGTCTAAAAGCCTTGAAGACAGTTATTACCTCTTATATTTCTTTCATTTCCTCTTACTGAAAATGGTAAAAAATGCCTCTGGACATCTCTCTCTAGCTTTCTCTATAGGCCATTGGCTCTCATTTTGTTCACTAGCATTTTGTTTTGACTAGCATGCAAGGGAAGATATATAGAAAGCTAATCCTAATCCTGATGTAGGACTGATTCTTTTATTTAAGTTCTCAGAATTCTGATAATTACAAATTAGCTCTTTAATAACAGAGGCAGAAGGCATATGAAATTCTTGACTGAAGTAAATGTCAGCCTTAGGTACAGGGTTTTTTATTGATATTACTTTAACCAATTGGTTACATATGTAATTAAATGTATTGGAGTTTTGGGGGTCTGAAATTATAAAAATTTAGTTTCCTTATTTTCTTAATACTAATTCCAACCCCTAATGTTTATTTCTTCATAGTTATTCAGATTCATTTTGCCCACATTCAGTTGCATTTTAAAATATAAGACTTTACATCTCAAAGAAGAACAAACTGAAACAGTGACACTAGAGAGTCTGGACAGGTAGGTAGGGGGGCTGTAAAAAACTTGGATAAAGGTAATCAGAACAGAGCTGCAAATTAGAATTAATCTTGGTTTTCTATTGCACCATAAGATAACTATGGGGTATAACAACCTGTGATAGAATTACCATTTCAGTGGTTGCATATAACCCATTAGTATACTTAACAGTAGTTTCTTTATTTGGCTAAATATTTTGCTTCTTTTATGATATTTAATATTCTATCAGATCTTTCTGTCATTGTTTTTTTCATCTATTCAATAACTTAAACTTCTCTGAACCATGAAATATCATTCAATAGCTTAAACTCTTCCTATATACCAAATGGTTCTTTTCTTTAGTAATGTGCTACAATGTGGGAGATCATTCCAAATCCTGGTAGAATTAAGATACAGACTTCTGGGTGTCTGGAGAATTTATATTGTAATTTATACATTCAGGCCTGCACCAATTCACCTGTCTGCTTTAGCTCTAATTAACGGTAGTTTCATACTTCCATTTTTCTCTAATTTACAGCGTGTCTCCAAATATCTAGAACTCATAATCCCACAAAATTCAAGAAGCATTTGGTATAGTATGATGCATTTATAAGTAATCAGTTAGGTGTTTCATGGTAAGAGAGAAGACAACCCATAACTGACATTTTTAAGGATAAATCCTACACACTTTTCATTTTTTGAGGTAGATTCTTACTATATAACCCAGGATTGACTTGAACTAAAAATCTCCCTGCCCCACCTTCCTGAGTACTGGTATTATAAGCACCACCATGTCATACCAGTTATTTCCGTTGACATCCAGAATTATAGTAAATACTCATGAATTACTTGATAATAAAAATAATTAAATATTATTTTCAGTATCAGAGTAAAGCACATATATAGGCAACGATAATGCTTTTTATATTTATAAACTAGGATGACATAAAGATTTTTATAGCTATTATCTATGGTCAAATAGCATTATTAATTAAATATGCAGGATCATTGTAGCTCTTGACTTCAAAGCACATTAAATCTATCCAAATTAAGACTCTGTATAGATATAGGTCAGATTCAATAACAAAAACACAAAGAAATAAGCCAAAGTAAGAGAATTTAGTAGGCTTCTGGAGATGCAACCTACAGAAATCAATACCACAGATGATAAAAGAGAAAAGAAAGCTACAATTCAACAAGAAAAATAAAATGTTTAGAAATAAACAAAAAAACTAGATTTACATAAAGAATATTTTAAATGCAACTGAAAGATAGCAAATAAATAGAAAAGCATATCATTTTCTTAGATAGGAAAAGCAAAATATGGTTCAATAGAAATAGCAATAGTATTTTTTTTGGAACCACATCAATCTACATTGAAGTTCAAATAGAAAAGTAAAAAGCAAGAACTTTTTTCTTTCTCCATATATTTTTATTGTAATTAATAGAAGGGTTACATTATATTCACCAGATAGAAGGTACATTACTTCACAAACATCGATACCCTTTCTCATGTCTTGGTCCCCATTTCCCACCCCCCACCCCCACCCCTCATCTTGTTTTCCCCCTTTCCCTATCCGATTTCAAATAACCAAATAAACATATATACAATATATCAGATAACAAAGTGAAATACTGTAACAATATGAGATAATCAAGGGACAGCAAAAAATATGAGATAACCAAGGGACAGCAAAAGAGATGAGAGATAACCTAATACATTAAAGAGAACAATCACTCATTATATGGCTTTTGTTTCTATATCCTGGAGATCCTTTCATTTAGCGTCATACTATATGGCCTTATGTATCTAGGTTTTGTTCTATTGTAAATCTCTGTTAGATGAGCCCAAGGTTTCTACTGATTATGACAAATGAGGGAAACCATTAAGCCTATGTTCCTTTGAGTTTGGCTTACTTCACTTAATATGATTTTTTCTGTCTTTCCATTTCCTTACAAGTGGGGCAATGTCGTTCTTTCTGACAGCAAAAAGGAAGAACTTTAAAAAAAGAAAACAACAACAATAACAGTTTAGAACTGGATGCCAGGAGTTCATGCCTGTAATCCTAATTACTCAGGAGACTAAGATCTGAGGATCACCATTCAAAGCTAGCCCAGGCAGGAAATTCCATGATACTCTTATGTCCAATAAATTACCAAAAAGTTGGAAGTAGAGCTGTGTGTCATGTGGTAGATCACCAGTCTTATCAAGAAACTCAGAGGCAGCGCCTAGACCCTGAGTTCAAGCCTAAAGACCAGCATATGTCCTCGCACACACACACACACACACACACACACACACAAACACACACACACACACACACACACACATGCATACACACACAGGCATTCACACATATACACACATAGAGAAAAAAAAAAGGAAGAGAGAAAGGAAAAAGAGAAAGAAAGAGGAAAACCAAAAGAGGAGGACCCCTGGAAACCACCTGGGAAGGTGGCTATTTCAACAAGCCAATTCTTACTACCAGTCAAGGATTTAGCACTTTTTAGACTTTTCTATAAAACAATTAACTTCTAAAAGATCATTCTGATGGGAAATGTCATGAAATAATAATAATATACTTTATAGTGAATTCTTTTCTTTCTGTTCCATTAGACTTCATTGTCATATACGCTCTGAACTTGTAACTTGAGCTGGAATAGGACGAAATCATTGGTGAAGTCTACAGGGTCAGTTCCCATATGCTAAAATTGTTTTTCTTAGTGAACTGTTTCATATAAAGCGGATCTTTTTAGGTTAATCTGAGAAGTATTAATGCTCACTTTCCTTCTCCTACTAGTGTGCATATCATTGGCTCTAAAGCTACATTGACTATTAAAATTTTACTACAAATTTGTTAAGTCTTTTATCATTTGAAAAGGCCCTTCAGTACGATGAATGGGAAATTAATATTTAATGAAAACACAAATGACGTTTTCCCAATAGATTATAGTTATCTATTCTGAACGTGCAGCAAAATCATTCAAGAAGTTTGCATATAAACATAGTTTTCAGGTTCTATGCAGAGACAAGGATTCACTAGGTCTGAATTAGGGCACTGGAAGCAGCATGTTTAGGAAGTGGTCAACATGATTCTGCAGGAAGTGGTCCACAGTGAGGCAGGAAGTCCTCATCATAGAGAATTTTCCCAGCTTATGTCAATATGCAGAATTTTGCCAAGTCAATTGAAAGTATGAAGACTTCTAATAAAAGGATCATTCATGCATTAATTCTCAAAGGAATTTTATCTTAAGCAAATATGTAAATTTAGACTAGAACTTCCTGTGGTTAGTACTACTGACCTGAACAAAGGAGAGTTATGTGCAGGACTGCAAGGTAGAGAGATAATGGCTGAAATGTTTAGGCTGACAATCAGCATAAAGAACAAGCTGAATAAAATGCTGAGCTCCCTTAGGATCACACTGTATTCATCATAGTTATTCAGACTAGACCAGAACATCTATTATTCTCTTAGAAATACCAATTAAATTAACCAGTGAGTAGGGATTAAATATTGGTATCAGGTTGCACTGTGTATGTAGTCCCAGTTATTTTCTGTATATAAACACAGTAAATTACATACATTTCTCACTTCAATGAGTGGCTGCATACATTTCTCACTTCAATGAGTGACTGTCTCAAAGTATATCTTTCTTATCTCAAAGAACATGTGATTGCAGCAAGTGAAAATAAGATACACAGAACAAAATAATCAAAACTACCTATGTATTGGTTTGCTGAAGTTTTTGTAACAAAGAGCCCACAAACTTGGTTGTAAGCCACAGCTAGACTCCCTCACAGTTCTAACATCAAGACGTTCACAGGAGGGCTGAGGAGGAAAGGGAGTTCCAGGTTCCTCTCCTGGGCTTGGAGTGTCCATCTTCTGTGTGTATCCTCACATCTTCTCCCTGCACATGCATATATGAATCTTGACTCCTTCTAACGATGTTATTCTTATTACAGTGCATGTATGACCTCACTTTGACTTGAGTACCTCTATAAAAATTGCATCTCTCAATAAGCTTTGTACTACTGGGGCTTAAGACTTTAACAATTCAATGCATATAAACCTCTTCCACCTGTCCTTCAAGTGTTACTATACTTGTAAGCTTTGGAAATTGGTGCCTGAGGTTCCCTAATAAGTGAGGTTATAATAGGACACACACACACACACACACACACACACACACACACACACTCCCCAAAGATGTGCAAGACCACTCTCCCTACAGATCACTTTTTGGATGAGGGTAGCAGAATTGATGTTAAAAACAATATAAAAGAGTAAAGTTCTTTGCTCTCACAGTGATTACACTCACAATCATACAAGAAATAGGTAGCCAGTCAAGTAAATCACGTTATCAATTTTCCTCTTATTTTGACTCTGACCTCTTACCTCTTTACACATTGTCATATTATCATGTATCATTATGATACATTTCATAAGTGCTCTCAAATATCTTTTAATAATAGATTAGGATAAAATAGAAAAAAGTGCTCAGAAGAGATTGTTTTTGCTTTATTTTGTTTGTCACAGGAAAGCACTTTTTTATTGTAATTAGTAAAAGGGTTACATGATATTTGCCAGATAGAAGGTGCATTAATTCACATACATTGATACCCTTTCACATGTCTTGGTACCCGTTTCCCTCCCCCCCCACCCCCCACCCGTCTTGGTTTTCCCCCCTTCCCTATCAAATTTCAAATATCCAAATACAAATAAATTCAATATATCAGATAACAAAGTGAGATACTATACCAATATGAGATAACCAAGGGACAGCAAAGGAGATGAGAGACAACATAGTACATTAAGGACAACAATCATTCATTATATGGCTTTTGTTTCACTATCCTGGAGGTCCTTTCAATTAGCTTCACATTATATGGCCTTATGTATCAAGATTTTGCTCTATTGCAAATCTCTGCTAGTAGAGCCCAAGGTTTCTACTGATTATGACGAATGAAGGAAACCATTGAGCCTAAGTTCCTTTGAGTCTGGCTTACTTCACTTAATATGATTTTTTCTAAGTCTTTCCATTTCCTAACAAATGGGGCGATGTCATTCTTTCTGACAGCAGCATAGAATTCCATTGTGTACAAATACCACATCTTGTTGATCCACTCATCAACTGAGGGACATCTAGGTTGGTTCCATATCTTTGCTATGGTGAATAGTGCTGCAATGAACATTGTTGTGCTAGTGGGTTTAGTATGTCCTTGTTTCTGGGTGGTTGGGTAAATGCCAAGTAGTGGAATTGCTGGGTCATAGGGGAGTTCTATGTTTAGCCTTTTGAGGCACTGCCACACTGCTTTCCATAGTGGTTGAACGAGTTTGCACTCCTACCAACAGTGTAGTAGTGATCCCTCCTGGCCACATCCCCTCCAGCATCTGTTGTCACTCGTTTTCCTGATCCTAGCCATTCTAGCTGGAGTGAGGTGGAATCTTAGAGTTGTTTTGATTTGCATTTCTTTTATGACCAGAGATGTTGAGCATTTCTTCATGTGTCTATAGGCCATTTTTGTTTCTTCTTCAGAGAAGACTCTCTTTAAGTCTTTGGCCCATTTTTTAATGGGATGGTTGTTACTTTGGAGGTTAGTTTGGGAGTGATTCAATTTTTTGAGTTGTTGATATATTTTAGATATGAGGCCTTTGTCCGTTGTTTGGTTGGTGAAGATCTTCTCCCACTCTGTAGGCTTCCTGATTAGTTTACTAGCTATGTCCTTTGCCATACAAAAGCTCTGCAGTTTAATGCAGTCCCACTTATCCAGCCTTTCTCTGATTTGTTGTGATTCTTGGTCCTTATTAAGAAAGTTTCGACCTGTGCCAAGGAGGCCTAGTGTATCTCCTATTCCTTCCTGTAGAGTTTTCAGTGTGTCAGCTTTTACCTCCAGGTCTTTGATCCATTTGGAGTTAATTCTAGTGCAAGGTGACAAAGAAGGATTTAGTTTTCTGCAGGTGCTTAACCAGTTCTGCCAGCACAACTTGTTGAAGAGGCTGTCTTTCTTCCATTCTATTTTTTTGGCTCCCTTGTCAAAGATTAGGTGGCCATAGGTCTGTGGTTTAATATCTGGGTCCTCAGTTCTATTCCATTGGTCTTCAGGCCTGTTCCTGTGCCAGTACCAAGCTGTTTTGAGAATTATAGCTCTGTAATAGAGTCTAAAGCTTGGAATTGAAATTCCTCCAGCGCTGTTCTTTCTGCTAAGAAGTGTTTTTGCTATACGGGGTCTTTTATTATTCCATATGAAATTTTGGATTGCCTCTTCTATTTCTTTAAAGAATGACATTGGGATGTTGATGGGTATTGCATTGAATTTGTAGATAGCTCTTGGCAAGATTGTCATTTTCACAATGTTGATTCTTCCAATCCAGGAGCATGGGAGGTTTTTCCATTTCCTTAGTTCTGCTTTAATTTCCTTTTTTAGGGTTTTAAAGTTTTCGTCAAAAAGGTCCTTTACATTCTTAGTTAAGCTAATTCCTAGGTACTTTATTTTCTTTGAGGCTATTGTGAAAGGAGTTTAGGAAAGCACTTTTGTAGGCAAAGCCAGCTTTTGAAACCTTGAAACAGTCAATAAGAAATAAGACCTAAGGAAAGGTTGAATAATGGATAACAACAAATCATGTAATTAAGATAGGATGGTGATTTACTTTTGTTGTTGAGAGTGGAATGGTGTCAATATTATCAATTGGAGATTTAATAAGAGGAAAGGTCTCTGCTCCATAGCTTCATACATTTCACGTAATAAACTATAACAGAAGTGAATAATAGTGATTTATGGGATTCCTCTTGATCATGACATTTCATTATTTTATACAGAAATAGAAAGTTCTGGTTCATGATTTTATATTATATTTCCTCATCTTGCTCTGAAAAAATGTGTACGTCAACCAACCATCTTATTTTATAGTTTTCTAACTTCTATCAAAAAATAATTGTGCCATAAACAAGATTCTTGATCTACCTTTGTTTGTGTTTCTCTACAAATCTTTCTGAAGCTGTGGAAAAATGGCAGTAATATAGCATCTGGGACTTAAATTTAACTTCTTACAAATTACACCCGGGCATGCTCAGGTGCACACACACATATACACACATCCATACCAACTCACTAAACTGGAATGCACACTTCTTTGGTAGGTAACAGAAGTAAAATGCTATGGCTTTTTCCTTTTTCTTTTAATTTTTTTCTTTGAATAGAAAATTGAATTCTATTTTGAAACAATACAATTACTTAAGAACTGGAGAGTCAAACATTTGCAGCAGGATGTTTTTCTCAGTATGCTCTACTGTATTGCTTTATCAGGTATCTGTTTAATACAGAAGTCTGTCATATGTCATAAAGGGCATTTCTTTTCATAAAGATGGAGAGTGTTTGTTGTATGTGACAAAATATGGCTAATCTGTATTTTGACTTATCTAGAAACATTTCCCATGTTCTGATCTTGAGTTCGTGCCTTTAGGATGGTTACTGTGACAAGCAAAACCTGGGATTAACTCTCAGCTTTGACAATGAGTTAGAAGGAGGTACTTTATCTTTCTAAGACTCATTTTCTTCATCAATGAAACTGAAATGGAGACCCTACTGGATAGGACTTTGTGGAGGATTAACATGTGATGATATATGTGATGTTCCCCAAGTTGCTCTAACGCTAACTGATTAAAATAAGAATTTTGAAAATAAGAAAAACAGAATATTAGACTTTATGGGAATGATGAGATTAGATTGACCAGCCACCCACTGCACGCAAACATCCTTGACTTGGTCGCTTTTGTTTGAACAGTGTTGGTGGAGGGTGGCCGCCATCTGCCACTGTTGTCTCTGTGAAGAACTGTTTTAATTACTACCATATTTTCTGTATCACTCAACGCATAAAATATTGACACCCTGCCTCAAAACTAACATTAGCAAAGTACATGGCTTTTGGACTCTATACTTGCAATAACTATGGCTCATATAGCAAGGAAAATATAGCAATACCATAATATCTAAGTGAAATATTGCATGCCTAGGAGCACATCCTTTGGAAAACAGATGGTTCTTTGTTGAAAACAAAGTATGATTATGGTGTTCACATGCAAGAAATCTTACATTGTCCAGTTAGAAGAACAAGACCAGTAGAGCTGCTGTGAAATATGGCACTTCATTTACTGATTTTCCAAATCAGTACCGAAATTGTCTCTTCTTGGCTTTACACAGTTGTGATTAGTGAAATACAGGTGAAGGATCTCCTTATTGCATAATATTAGGATTTCCAGATCCATGTTGTAACATCTCCAGATCTATGTAGATTTCTGCACATTTATGTAGCTCAGACTGGCTTCCATATATACTATATTGGTTTCATTATACAGTGTTAATGGCAAAAAGTATATCCAATACTGTCTTTATCAGTCCCTATTATTTTAAGAGTTTGTCTCCATAAGTGTTGGTTTGATATTTAGTGCAAAAAAATACTTAGGATCAGGCAGATTAGGAAAACCACTGAAATGTGAGAAATGGAGCTAGCTGATGGATTAAAATATAGTCTTTTTTTTTGAGGCTATTACAAGTGGAGTTGTTTTCCTGATTTCAGTCTCTCTTCTCATTGTTGGCATACAAAAAAGCTACTGCTATTTTGCCAGAGTTTCAGATCATCTTAAGTAACTTGGAAGAGGTACCATCATATGGTACCATCAGAAAGAATGACATTTAACCATAAGTAAGAAAATGGAAAGACTTGGAAAAAATTATATTAAGTGAAGTAAGCCAGACTCAAAGAAACATATGTCATGGTTTATCTCATTTGTAATAATTAGAGTGCATTTATAACTCTACAAGCAAACCTAATGGATAGTAAAAGAAAAAAATACACTTGGAAATGATCAATTAAACAAGACTCTAAACATTCATGCAGTGAAATCAAAGGTGGATAGTCTTAGGAGAGGATCACAAGGACTCAAGAGCTATGTGCATATGATCATATAAAATGATAGATAGAAATCAACCTGAAGAAATGGAACAAGAGTTTTTTTTTAGGTTTTTTACTTTCTGTGACTTTTCCCCCCCTGTTTCCCCCCTTTTGTCACAGTTCTTGTCCTTCATCTTATTATGTAAGTTTATCTGATTTGGGAAGGGGAAGCACAGAACTGGTGGGATAAAGGTAGCAGTGGTACTCAATGATGCTATGTTAAAAATGAACTACACAACTTGTGAGGGTGGGGAGACAGGAGGGAAAAAACTGGGAGAAAACAAGGGTAGAGGTAGAGGTGACACTGTTCAAAAAGAAATGCACAGCGGGAGTTACAGTTACATAGATCAGGTAATGAGTATATCACTTATACAATAGATTTTTTAAGAATTAAAATAGACTTTTTAAAATTAAAATATATAGTCTTCTCTAATAGTGTCTCTCAACTATACTATTTTGTAGTACTAGTGCTCTACCCCTTGAACCACACCTCCAGTTCTTACATTATTTTATCAAATGGGGGAGGTCTCACATTTTTTCCCTTCGAACATATCTGGGATTATAGGCAAATACCACTGTATCCAGCTTTCTATTAAAAACAGTTATGAAATATTAAAACATATTTGAGGTGTATCTTCTGAGCAGCATGTGGCATGATAACAAGAGTTTCCCAGGGCCAGGAATTTGGTCTAGTGGTAAAGTACTCACTTAGCATGCATGAAGACCCACATTCGATTCCTTGGTACAACATACATAGAAAAAAGCTGGAAGTGGTGCTGTGGCTCAAGTGGTAAAGCTCTAGCCTTGAGAAAGCCCAAGGACAGTGCTCAGGTCCTGAGTTCAAGCCCTGGACTGGCAAAAAAAAGTTTTCCAGTGGAAAACCTCCCCTTCACAGAGACCAAAAAATTTTGCAGAAATGCAAAAATATGTTCACATCGATTTCTATAAATTGGTTCATTTACATTCCTGGGGGTCACACAGATTACTCTCAACAATAGCAGTATGGGGGGGGAGACTTTCCTTTTTGCCAGTCCTGGCTTGAACTCAGGGCCTGAGCACTGTCCTTGGGCTTTCTCAAAGCTAGATCTCTACCCTTTTGAGCCACAGCACCACTTCCAACTTTTTCTATTATGTGGTATGGAGGAATCAAATCCGGATCTTTGTGCATATTAGGCAAGCACTCTACCACTAGGCCAAACTACAGGTCCCAGGGAGAGGAGACTTTTGCTTTACCTTCTGAGGATCCAATAAATGAATTTATAAGACAAAGAGTTAGTAGGTTCATAGGGGGAAAATGATACAGAAATGTATTATGTATCTCACATGAGTGGAGAATGAATTTCCCCAAACATGTAAAACCTGGAAACTTACATACTCCCTTCATAAAGAAGAGAGGAGGACTGGAGGCAAGATAAGAGAGAGTAAGAGATTTCCAGGAAAGGCAAATGGGTCCTTAGCAGAACAAGTGATGGCCCATTACCAAAAGTCAATTTGGACGTGATGTTGTCTCCACTGTCTTCTCCTGTGACTGGCAGTCATTTCCCCAGCTAGGCAGACTTCTGGGAAAGGATTCTTGACCACTGAGCAACTTTTGGAGGATTTTTCTCTTATCTTTTTAAAGAAGATAAAGGAAGGTCAGAGAAAGCCCTTTTGTTGTCCTAGTGAGCTTATTTTCAGTTTGTCATTCAAAGTGGCATATTTTGAGGTATATCTTCTGAACTCCTTCAGCAGAAAATGTGGGACACAGAAGTTATGATAATTGAAACTGTAAACACTGGAGGAGTAGTGGAAATAAACTTTAGTTGCAAAATTAGAGAAATGGTTGGAGGCTGGAGAACAGCTTAACTTAGTTGGGGGAATTTCAGCCCAGAGGTTAAAAATAGACGTTGCTCAGAAGACCGAGCTGAGAGAAAAAAAACAATCATTTTTCAGACTCTAGACTAGATGGTAGACCATGAAATTCTCATGCTTGCTCAGGTATTACTGTGAACTGTACTAGCTTAGTGCCATTCAACAATAGTTTATTGTTCCTGGCTCTGCTGGTTGGCAGGAGCTGGCTGATTTGGGCAGAACTCAGTAGAGTGCTTTGTTTGGTCTTTATTTGGGGACAAACAGGTACATAAAATGTCTTACTCCATTTTCTGTTGCTATAACAAAGTACTTGAGTTGAGTAATTTATAAAGGAAAGCTTGTTTTGGTTCACAGTTCTAGAGGCAGAGATGTCCAGAATATAGTGTCAACATCTCCTCTTCCATACCATGGTAGAAAGAAAAAGGGCAAGTGTGTGTGTGTGTGTGTGTGTGTGTGTGTGTGTGTGTCCGTGTGTGTAAGGAAAAAGTATTAAGGGCAACCTCACCTTGTAACAACTGACTCTTGTGATAACTCATTCCCTCCCATAGGAACAAACTCATTCCTCTAAAATGACAATAATCTCTTCCTGTGAGCATCGCCAAACACACTATAAAGGTTTCTGCTTCCTAACACTGTTACGTTGGGAATGAAATTCACTTTTAGCCTTGAACAGATCAAATTGTATCATAGATATTTTTTTCCTCATGGCATTGAAAGAAACACAAGAAGATAACCATACAAATATATGGGTGTGAACCCCTATTCTCCCAGCTACTCTGTGAGTGAGATAGCAGAATTACAGTCTGAGGCTAACCCAGGTCAAATTTGGTAAGATTATATCTCAAATATAAGCAAACTGTAATCCCAGTTTTTCCAGAGGCAGAGGTGGAATGATTATGGTTCAAGCTAGCCAGGGCAAAAGTGAGAGACCATATCTGATAAACAACCCAACAAATGATCTTAGTGTGACTCAAGTAGTAGAGCACTTGCCTAGCAAGCCGAATGCCCTGAATTCAATCCTCAGTACTACCACCAATACGAAATGAACAAAATCTGTAACTGCATAGGAACATTTTCAGCTGATGTCATCTGTCAACAGGAACTTAGCCAAAAGAAGTTGCAAGAACAAGTCAAGAAAGTCACAGGATAGAGCGACATCCAATGGAGGTAGGAAAACAGCTACTTGTATACAATAGTTTAGCCTATAATAATTTAACTACAATAGAATTTAATACCTACATTTTCAGAATATCTAAATTCTGGTATCATATTCTCCATTATCCAAAAAAGGATACTGAAAGCTTTTTATAGATTCAGTGCAATCACCATCAAAATACTAGCATTCAAATGATACTACAGACCCATAGTAATTTTAAAAAGCGTGGCACTGGTACAGAACATGAAAACAATTAGAATGGAATTAGAAGACTCAAAGTAAACTACACAGCTACAGACATCTGATTTTTTAAATATATTTTTATTGTAATTAATAGAAGAGTTACTTTATAGTCACTAGATAGAAAGTACATTACTTCACAAATATTGCTACCCTTTCTCATGTTTTTGTGCCCACTTCCTTCCCCCTCCCAATCATCTTGTTTTCCCCCTTCCCTATCCTATTTCAAATAAACAAATAAACATATATACAATATATCACATAACAAGGTAAGATACTGTAACAATATGAGATAACCAAAGGACAACAAAAGAGATGAGAAATAACATAGTACATTAAGAACAACAACCAGACATCTGATTTTTTACAAATAATTTCAAAATATATGTTGGAGAAAAGATAACCTCTTCAACAAATGGTACTAGGAAGATGATATTTACATATAGGAGAGTAAAAAAAGAGCAAGACTTGGTAATTTTTTTTGTTTTTGCCAGTCCTGGGGCTTGAACGCAGGGCCTGGGCACTGTCCTTAGACACTTTTTGCTCAAGGCCAGCACTCTGCCACTTGAGCCACAGTGCCACTTATGGCTATTTCTATGTATGTGGTTCTGGGGAATCAAACCCAGGTTTTCACGCATGCTAAGCGAGCACGCTACCACTAGGCTTTTCTTTCTTTTTTTGGAGGGGGGGGTGGGTCATGGGGCTTGAACTCTGGACTCTTCAGCTCAAGGCTACCACCCTACCCCTTGAGCCACAGCCTCACTTCCCATTTTCTGGTGATTAATTGGAGATAAGAGTCTCATGTTCTTTTGTGTCCTGGCTGCTTTTAAACCTCAGATCTCCACATCCTGAGTAGCTAGGATTACAGGCATGAACCACCATGTCTGGCTAAGAATTGGTAAGAATTGGTACTGGAGGAAGGGTAAGAAGGATTGAAGTCTGCTATCTGTATATGTTCGTGTGTGTACACACACATATATTAACATACCTCTATATAAGTATAAAGTTACAATAATAAAACTCAATAAATACTGTTTGAAAGGGAGGGGAGGAGTGGCAGAGTTAAAAGGAGAATATGGGGGGGATGAACATTTTCAAAATGCAAATAGCAAACTAAAACTCCTATGAACAATGAATGCACACTAGTAAAGAAAATATATACTCCCACACACAGAAAACATGGTCCTGATAATGAGTATGTAGCTTCATTACTAGCCCCTCAGTCCAATTTTTCTTTCCCTCACTGATGTGAGAAGCTGAGGTATCCATTTTTCATGCAGGCTCATCTCTGTCATCTGCTAAATGTAAACAGTACTTTCCATTGGTCTACTATTCTGTATCTTCCAAGAAAGAAGGTAAAAACCTGAATTCATTAGGAATTCCTTGATGAAGACAGTCACGAGGGACTCATCATTATATATTTATTTGGCCTGGATAGCTTCTCCTTAGTTATGTTGACGTTATTTTAGAACATATACAGAAAAGAAAAAAAAGTTGAGAAGATAAGCATCTGGTATTTTTCTTCATCGCTCCCTTCAAGGGAGATTACTTTGTAATTTGTTTAGCATTTTAGTAAATCCATTAACCTTTCACCCTAGACTTAGAAAATGGGTTTGATGGTTTAATTCTGTTCCCCAAGGAGTCTATAACCACATCATAGGCTGCCTCGTGTTAGACATTAATTGGAATGTATTTTCAGGCCAAATTCAGAGTCAGGATAATGGAAGTAGAGAAAATAGGTACTGATGAAAGCCAAAGAATCATGTCCATCTTTCTTGCTCATTTTGAAATATATGAGTCTATTTTTTAGAAAGGGTACGTGCTATTTTTTTATTATAGGAAAGGTACATACAAGGAACAGAGCTCCAACAGCAAACTGGATTTTGAAATAATTCTTTTAAAATAAGCCTGTTCTCTTTTCTGTGTAGTTTTGCCATTGTTATCCTTTATTTCATGTCATGAAAAGAATTTTTTTGGTCCTGGTTTCTCCAGGTGCTATGCTATTTAGGGTTTGAAAATAGAGTATTTACAAAGGAAGGACCTCAGTTTCTGAAAAGAAGAGCTCAACTTGCTTTCCCAATCAACCCCCAAAAGGAGGCCGTACTCTGAAGTAACGCACCTATGTGAGAAGAGTAAGGGAACTGTTCAGATCTCTCCTTGCATTTACAGGAGGGCACTGTTAGTGGGGGCAGCAACAGATAGGCTCAGGAAACAGCAGGTACTGTGTGCCTGCGGTCTACCACCTGGATGGAGCTCCCACCTCTGTCCTTCTCAGCACACGTTACCTTTATCTACCTTGAACCCCACCTCATGCTCTGCCTGAATGCCAGGCCCTACCCAGGGGATTCCATTCCTGAGGAGGTAACACCTGACATCTTCTGTTTCTGGGGGAGGGAAGAGACTTGTGATAATGGAAACAGATTGAAGATGTGGGAAGGGGCCATGGCCAAGAAATAAAGGTGATCTTGGACAGCTAAAGGAAAGAGGCAGATTCTCCCCCAGGCTTCCTAAGTGAACAAAGTCAGCAAAATAAAACACCTGGGAGTCAGTACTCAGGGTGGGATAAGGTCAAGGGGCCAGGAATGGAGAATGCATTCAAGAAACCAATGTATATCCTACAAAATTACAAAGAGTGAGGGAAGGGGTGGGTAGGGGAGGGATGGGAGGGGATGTTGAAAGGGGAGAGTAAGACCCAATAGGCTCATTCTTTCCACTTACACATATAAACTAAACTTACTATTTGGTATTTTATAAAAATTCAACAGGTTTAAAATACTGTTAAAGGCATGATGATATAATGTAACTCTGGCTACTGTAAATAATAGAAGGTATGAAGAAGTGTCGATCTGCAGAAGGAAAAGGAAGTGTCACAAAAAGTCCACGTGCCTACTTGTTCCATCTTTCCTTACTTAGTCCACAGGCTGTGGATCTGCCTCTTTTGTTTACAAGTATATCCTGATTTCCTTTCTTCCATGGTTACCATGGGGTAGACATGGCTACTTTAATTCTGACTTTATCTTGTATCCCAATTGGAGTCAAACAATCCATAATTGGACTCCTTGCTTTCCAGGGGAAAAAAAATCGGAGTGATTTTTTGAATCAGATGCCATTGCTTGACTAATCAATCAGATGGGATGTATTGGGTCCCATATGACCAATTACAAGACTGGTATCCTGAATTATTGCTTGTTAGAGGCGACACAAGCACACTACTAGAAAGAGTATGCAGTATGAGACAAACAAGCAGTATATCAATTACTGATCCAAAAAGATATTACAGTACAGTACAGTATAGATTCAGAAGTTAATTGATAATGCTGGATGCTATCACTGCTTTAAATCAGAAGCATATACAACAAGTATTTTAGTTAAAGAGGTAAGAAGATTAACAAACAGTAATATTTAAAATAGAAAACACACTATTAAAAAAAAGTTCAGAGAAAGAAGAAAGGCAGGACAAAGTTTGGCAATTAAGAAACAAGGGCATACTAAATCCACTAGCACAATGATGTTCATTGCAGCACCATTCACCATAGCAAAGATATGGAACCAACCCAGATGTCCCTCAGTTGATGAGTGGATCAACAAGATGTGGTATTTATACACAATGGAATTCTATGCTGCTGTCAGAAAGAACGACATCCCCCCATTTGTAAGGAAATGGAAGGACTTAGAAAAATCATATTAAGTGAAGTAAGCCAGACTCGAACATAGGCTCAATGGTTTCCCTCATTTGTCATAATCAGTAGAAATCTTGGGCTCTACTAGCAGAGATTTATAATAGAACAAAACCTAGATACATAAGGCCATATAGTATGATGCTAAATGAAAGGACCTCCAGGATATAGAAACAAAAGCCATATAATGAGTGATTGTTGTCCTTAATGTACTATGTTATCTCTCATCTCTTTTGCTGTCTCATATTGTTACAGCATTTCACTTTGTTATCTGATATATTGGATATATGCATATTTGGTTATTTGAAATTGGATAGGGAAGGGGAAAGTAAGATGAGGGGTGGGGGGACGGAAATGGGGAACAAGACATGAGAAAGGGTGTCAATGTATGTGAAGTAATGCACCTTCTATCTGGCGAATATAATGTAACCCTTCTATTAATTACAATAAAAAATATATGAAAAAAACTATCAATGGTCTCAATACATTTTAACAGCTGCCCATTTCTGACAATATAAATATAGCATAACCAACCTTTTTCCTAATATGGAATATTTAGCCTGTTTGCATGTCTGCTTTATTACAAAAAGAAATACTCAATGATTATTTATACTTGCTATCATAGAATGCTTGTGGCTATGTAAACTTTGCATTGAAAACATTCTGAATATTTGGGTCAATGTTAAAATCCCATGTTGATGGATTTTTTTCTTTCAACCATACATAATAGGGGACTACTAATATATTGAAAATAATGGAAATGTTTATACATCCTAGTATGTCTCTGACATCAATGACCTTTTAAGCAATCCAAATGTAGATGTGAATCAATGGTGTGACAATAAATAGAGCTTAAAATAATTTCTGATGAAATACATTGATACCTAATACTATGTAAGGAAAAATTATTTTTAATATGATTCCTATATTTCACAAAACATTTCTAGACTCCTTGCCAGGAAAATGGTCTCACATATTAACTTATTTTTCATTTTATTTTCATTTATATTATTTTTCAGTAGTTATACAAAGTGTTTAATTCAACATGTTATGTTATGTGTATGATGCATCTTAATGTCACCCTTCCTTCATTGTACTTTCTGTCCCCAGTGAAACCCTATTTAACTATTTTTATTTTTAAATTTAGATTTATAAAGCAGAAGTGATTAAGGTGTATCTTAATAAGATATGAAAACAGAACTGCAAACATGCCCATCACTCCTTTTATTTGTATGCATTCCGGTGTTTAAAATGTATGAGTAAGGCCTCAGCACAAATTTTAACTATAAAATTGAAACTATTTTTATGCATCTTAGAAATATGTGGCTCATACTTCTTATAAACTGTTCTACTTTTCAGACCTGATATTGTATCAAGAACTTTGTAAGTGATCCTCATATGTACTCGCCAACACTAACATACATTTTATAAATTCTAAAAAAAAAAAAAACAGGAAACAAATAAGAAGTACAATTGACTATTTAAAGTAAAATAATTTTCAAGGTATCTATGGAACAGACTAAATAAGATAAACTCTTGTTAAGTCACATCAAGGAAAAATAAACAATCAACAAAAACTAATATTATAAAGATGAAATAAAACTGAAAAATACCTACTTGAAAAAAAATGGAAAATCAAGAGATTACCATGGGAGATATAAGGAAAAGATGAATATTATTCAGAAAAGTACACATGGAAAAAATTATTTTGTTCAAGATAAAAAAAGTATTGGGGGTTACAAGTTTTCTAATGTTAACAATAGCTTTCTGCTTCATTGAGTTTTTGTTGCTGTGTTTACTACTTAGTGCCGACTAAATAGGGATACAAGGAAGAAAAAGCATTTGACTTTTATTTGTTCATGCATTTATTGGTGATAGTGCTGGGGACTGAACTTGGGGTGCTGAAAAGCATTCTACCATGGAGCTACAATCCTGGTCCATTTTCATTGCTTAAAAATTAACATCTCAGCTTACTTAGGGGAAAAATTCAAGCTTATTTTTCAGTACAGGAAAATGGTCTCCATCACATGTCAAGTTTCTACTTTGTTGTTCTAATGTCCACATTAATTTTTCTGAGGAAATTGTATATGTACAAAGAAATGAAGGCCAAAAATAACTTCTTTGCAGAAAATTTTGAAGTGCGTGACAGGGAATTTGTAGCCAATTAATTCTGAATTGTAGTTACAAGCCTGCTCCAGGTGCATTATTTTCTCTTGACTACCTTTCTGATCGATAGTTTGGAATGAGTCTACATTTTAAGCCATGCAAATTACAGAAGCCTTTCCAATGCCAGAATATCAATAATACCATGCTGGGGTTAATTATCGACTCTTAACGAGAAAACACCAGCCAATGAGTCATGAACATGCCTGTTCGTGCACCTGGGGTTTTCTCTGGATGTCTTCCATCCAAGTATTGACAAAACTTGACCTTGGGTAGTCACAAAGATTTGTTGGGACTACAGCCAAAGATAGTTACCTGCCAATGGGACAGGTTCCACATTCATTTGCCATTATTCTTCTGCATGTTTAGCAAGAAAGGTGCTTTCCCACACTAATGTTGATTTTGAAAGCTCCCAGACAACAAGTCTCTAATTACGGGCCATCTGGGCAGTGCCCTAGACTCCATCCTGATAAAACCTTTAGGGTGAGGCTAAGTTGAAGGGCCAAAGCCCAGTGATGGGTCACTTAGGCAGGATCTTGCTTATTAATGTTAATATCCAATTTGATTTTTCCCTCCTGGATGATTCTAGCAGCAATTTGAACAAGAGCAAATGAACTGGCAGCCAAAAATGCAGGGATTCTGGTCCTGGCTGTGTGTCTGATAGAAAAGCAGAGCGTTATCCTTCCAAGAACTATCTCCGCTTGGCTTATGAACTTGACCCTTAGGTTTATTGGAAGGAATGGTGACATTTTAAAGAAGGGCTTGTATTGAGGGGGAGGGTGCTTCACGGGCAACTCATATGTCTTAGAGTTGACAATGGGTGGTAAATAGAATAAAGAGAGCGAGATAATAGATATAAAAAGGGTTTTTATAGAGAAAAACTGAATAATGCTGTCCAGCCTGTTAAAGCCTCTTTAGGCTGCTATTATCTATAATTTTCTGGTCAATTATCCTAATGTCAAGCCAGCGCTAAGTGAGTTAAAGAAAGACTAGGAGAAGATTTGTATTGACAGGCTGTCAGGAGCAGGGTGGTGGGAGAAAATGCCTCATATCTCCGTTTAGATAGCATCACCTGATTTGATACAAGGAGGAATACAGCCTGCTCATTAATCATGTCCCCGTGGAACAAAACTGGAGCCTGCTGGACTACAAATCCCAGAGAAAAGTCGGTTTTGCCAAGTGTGAGGTTGACATCCCACTTTGAGCAGTTCATTTTCTAGAAAGCAGAGAAATCCTTGAAGCATTCTAGAAAACCTGTCTCAACACTATCTCCCATGGAAGACTTTGTATGACAAGTGTGGATTAAGCTCTTTAGACATCATCATGAATCATTGTCAGGTCATAAAGCAAATTTAATAAGACAACCAGAAAATGTCTAATCGAAAAACTAAGGGCTTGGGGGTAGGGCTCAGTGGTAGAATATATCTCAGAGCCCTTCACAAAGCCCTGCCTGGTTCAATGTCCAGCACCAGAAAAAAAAAAAACGCATTAATTTATAAATCATCTTGCTCCAGGTTCTTATAAAGAAACCTTTGTGGTCTAGGAAAGAAATGTACTTCCAGATTTCTCTCTGCAGTACTAGAGGTTTAGGGCAGACACCCTAACTGAGAGGCACAAAAACTGAGGAAAGAAAAAAAGTTCCACGCTGACGGCTGGGACCCATTCCCAGAGGACCGTGATGGGCCACCTAGCTTTTCACTGTGCCCTTTCTTTGCCCTTTTTTTGCCTCATTCTCTGGGCCCCAAATTTTAACGTAATTGGTTTTAGTCCAAAGAAGATGCATCTTTTCTGAAAGCAAGGAAAACCTATTTGGCCATATGTTTACAAAAGAGAATTTTTTAAAAGAGGTTTGGCAATGAAATTTTGCCACAAATAGAAGGGCTGTGGGGTTTTTTTTTAGTTTTATACAAAACAAAAAAAATTAAATGTAAGTGGTAGACTCCCACACAGCAAGAGTTTTCACTTAGAAAATTAAAATGCTTCTGGGAAACAACTTTTATTCATATAAAACAGATTTAACAGTGCATCGGTTGTCGATGAAAGCCTGTCCACACAGAATGAAACAAGAATTCTGACAGCAGCCGGTTTGTCTCCATCTACTCTGTGTGAGTGCACGCTGGTGCTCAGAGAAGCAGGCATTATTTTTGTTTTGTTTTGTTTGTGCCTGTCCTGGGGCCTGAACTCAAGGCCCTGAGCTTATTTGCTCAAGGCTAGCCTGAGTCTAAGCCGTGGAAGAGCTGTCCAATAGCTGTGAAGCAGAAAGATTCCAGAAGAGCTAAGGTCTACTTGCCTCTGTCTTCAACATCTGCCCATCCAATAAGACTCACTTGGAGAATCAGGAAGTTCAGCTGAGCTTTTTGAAGTCCCCATTGGTGTCTGGAGGCATTAATAACTGCAACAGAGTGAGAGTCAGGTGGGCTCCCCTGCACAGTAAGTCTCACTAATAGAGACAAACATGTGGCTAAAACAAAGAATTTCCCCCTTAAAAGCTACAACTATGAGCCTGGAAGCAGAACTACTCAATTGCTTCTTTATTTATATTCTCTGCTGAGTGGGGCCCAGTGTTGGTAGAACATTATCTGAGGATGCCTAAGGTTCTGCTGAGCTTTGTGTGACCTGGAATAGATAAGGAAAACTGCTCACCCTTGCTCTATGAGCAGCATAGACATACGATGTATTGATGTAAGAGGTGCTGGAAGCTGGAATGTGTAGGCCTCCAGGTACTTATTCTGAGTACCACCTGTAAGTCTTTGGGGCCACAGCTTGAAGGGAGCTTGTTGCTCACACTTCACTACATCAACAGGTAAAGCCAAATGACATCTGAGTGGAGAATCCCTACACCTCTGACCAGAGCCACTAAGTGTTCTAGCCTTTTCCCCTCCTCATTCTATAGCGCAACCTGCCTGATATTTCTCTGGTAGCTGTCGATATTAATAGCTATAGATTTTCTTGGGAACAATTGATTGTGAAATACCTCTATCCTAGCAAAGCAAGGTCCAAAAGAAGTACAAAATGGCAAAAGTAGTAGAGTAGGTGAATAATACAAAACAATTATAAGAAGAAATCGGTTGGGGCCGGGAGTTTGGCCTAGTGGTAGAGTGCTTGCCTAGCATGCACAAAGACCCAGGTTCAATTCCTTGGTACTACATACATAGGAAAAAGCCATAAGCGGTGGTGAGGCTCAAGTGGTAGAGCACTAGCCTTGAGAAAGTCCAAGGACAGTGCTCAGGCCCTGAGCTCAAGCCCAGGACTGGCAAAAAAAAAAAAAAAAGAAATTGGGCAACAACTACATATTACAGGTTTAATAAGAAAGAGAGAAACAGGATAGAGTTTAGGAGGATTCATGTATGCACATTAGTAGTATACTTTTCTTGGAATGGATAATGAGAAAAAATTGATTAAATATGTTCATAGAATTCAGAATGGCAAAATTCAGAACTAGACTAAATATGACACTTGTTCATTGTAATAGTCAATATAAAGATTCAATTATGCCTTTAAAGATATTTTCTGATTTTGTTAATTAAGATTTTTGTGAATGAATGTCCCAAGCAACAATATTCTTGTAGAATAAAATTATGATGTCAAGTGTGGTGATTCAGCCTTTAGGGTTCGTAAGGATGGAGTGTTTGAGGTCAATCTTACCTCTTTATGATACCCTAGTCTTAAAAATGTATGTGTGCCGGGTATGCCCTCTCTGTACTTTGTAAAGAGAAATACATTGTGTCTGGGATTTGTGAATATTTTTAGAAAGCTTATGACCTTTTAAGTTTCAAAAGGGCATTTGTTTTAGTCTGGAGGCTGGTGGTGTTCGTCCAAGCCTGGGTCACCTCTGCTGACAGGGAAGTAAATGCAAGTAGAGCAGAGGAGGATAGGAAGGAATCTGAGGATGCCATGGGCATTTAAAATGTTGCTAAATTGCTATTCATGATGGAAAAGGGAGCAACCAGAATTCTGGTGTCTGTGCTTAGCCACTCTCCTACTTCTTCTTTAGGGGCTGTGATAGGTTGGATAGGATATGAGAGTGTATCCCAAAGATTTATGTATGGAAAACTTATTCCTCAGTGTGGTAGAGTTGAGATGGTAGAATACAAATATGTTGGCACACACCTTCGATCCAAGAACTTGGTTGGGAGTCTTTAGAATGAGTTTGAGGTTGTCCTGAGCTACATCGAGAGCTTATTGCAAAAAGAAAGAAAGAAGGAAAGAAGGAAAGAAAGAAAGAAAGAAAGAAAGAAAGAAAGAAAGAGAAGGAAAGAAAGAAGGAAAGAAAGAAAGAAAGGAAAAGAAAAGAAGGGAGGAAGGGAGGGAGGGAGCGAGGGAGGGAGGGAGGGAGGGAGGTGGAAGGGAGGAAAGGAAGGAAGTAAGGAGTAAAGGAAGGAAGGGAGGAAGGGAGAGAGGGAGGAAGGAAAGAAGGAAAAAAAGAGAAAAGAAAAGAAAAAAAGAAGGAGGTGAAGTTATAGTGATTCCATTATTGAGGACTCCGTGGTTTGGAAGATCATTGTGGGATTACGATCCTTGTGGGATCTTAATCAGTATAAAAGAAAAAACTTGGGTCATGAATCCCTCTTGCTTCCTGTCTTTCCATGTGACCTCTCTGTCACATGCCTCGACTCATCAGAGCCATTTGTGATGTTGCAATGCAAGCAGAGGACACTTGCCATGATAGTGTTCTACCTTTGGGCCTCTAAATTTTGAGCTAAATAATCCTTTTTTCCTTTACACATTTCTCAGACTCAGGTAGTTGTTACAGTGACTGAAAATGGATGAATGGGGGGGAGGGCATGTAACGCCGGAGATCTCATTTACTGTGGTAACTGGATCACATGTAGAGTGTGGATGTAGTGAGAACAAATCTCTTCATGTAGCTGTAGAAATACATCCCACTAAGTGGAGTATAGCTAATGTGTAATAAGTCTTTCAGAGAAATACCTCTTTCTTGATTTCTATTCTATATGGTAGCATAGATGTTCTGGGGTTTAGAGGAAGTTTAGGTAAGATTTTCTTTCTTGGAAGAATCCAGTGCCCACACATGATACCATAAAAGTCAGGCAGTGGGCTACAGAAGATTGAAGTATGTCACACAAATATAAGAAGATAGAATAATGGGACCCGCCAAGTACTGTTTGAAGAAAGGGAGAGAGTGAACTTGTTTCAAATCTACTTACACAGCTACAGAAAGCATCATAATGAAGCCCTCTTGTACTATTAATGTATGCTGGTTTACAAAAAAAAAAAGTGACCTGGCCCTTACCTTTAACAGGTTGTGTGTTTTTGCTTGCTGCCATATAGTTCAGTCCTACAATAAGGACAGACACATACTCTCAAATCGGCTAAATCTTCAACTGCACAGGAGTTCCTTGGAAGTGCTGGGGTTGTGGGCCAACCATAATCATGTGCTTCCAGTATCAGAGATTCAAGATTTGGAGAGAGGGAAGGATATTACTATCACACACTCTCTCTCTGTCTATACTAGGGCTTGAACTCAGGGCCTCTCACTTTTTCTGGTGATCTACCACCTAAACCACAGCTCTGCTTCTTTCATTTTCCTGGTCAATTTGATGATAAAAGTTTCATGGACTTTTCTGCTTGGGCTGGCTTTCAACTATCCTCAAATCTCAGCCACCTGAGTAGCTGGATTGCAGGCGTGATAGATTACTAGGTGATAGATGCCTTTTTTCCACCTACACTTGAACCTATCCTGCATAAATGGGTGCCTTGATGCATAGGGTTTCCCAGTAACTATGGCTTCTCTGAATTATTATACTAAAGTCTTTTTGCAGATAAAATTGATAGCTTAGAGCATCGTTTTCTCTCAAATGTTCTAAATGTTTACATATTTCATGCTTTATGATTTGCAACTGTATCTTAGTTTTATGTGTTCCAAGCTTTATATACACCATAAATATTTGAATTTAAAGTAATTTTATAGTTCTGTTTCCCCAAGATTGAAAATATAGCTCATTTATCACTTCTGATTTTATTCATGTTCTCTAAATATTATTAACAAAATTTAGATTGCAAATCTTGGTTTAGGCTATTTCCTAAAACAACCCTAGGTTACATCTGATGTGCTCTTAACATTTTTTTCCTGAAAATATTTGTAAACATTGTTGAAAATGACATCTGTAGGTATGTATCTCTGGTTAGTTTGCTTGATACCTTTTCATATCCTGGTTTGTCATTTATTCCTTTTCACAACTCTCCCAACACATGCATTTCTCATCCATAAACTCAACAGCACATCTCTAAATGTGATTAGGTTTATAATAGTTGCATTTGTGCTGAACATGTACAGATTTCATTGTAATTATTCTTTAAACAATACAGTATAACTTTCCATAGCGTTTGCACTGAATTACATCAATAGCTGATTTAGTCTATATTGAAGATATGATTAAGGTATATTTACATACTACATAAATTTATTGAAGACTTGTGTTTGTACTCATGTAGTGTTTGTACTCGTGTAGGGTCCAAATTGCAAGAGACATCATATTTCTTCCATCTCTTTTATCTCAACCTACTGGAAATGTTTGCTTTGATTAAGACACCAACCACTCTGTGAAAGCCCTTTCTTCTTTCCACTTGCAGTGAGAGATATGTACACTTAATTGGGTTCATATGTTTTGAATTCTCTCAGAATGGCCAAGGGAACTTAGTAACTAATAAAATAATTCTGTGTGAAATCTTCCAAATTCTGCAAGATCATCTTAAATTTATTCTCATTAGAAGGAAAATGAATAAGAAACCCATTTATAGGGGTGTTTAATTTCCCCAAGGAGTGTTTTTATTTTTAGACAAAATCACTGAAAAGTCACTTTGGTAAATAAAATAGCAGAGATACAGCTAATACAGTTTCAGAACTAAAATAGATTTTCTCTCGTTAATTTTCTTTCATCCAAATATTTTGAAAGGAAAGAGAGCCTTTTTCACACTAAAGTTACCTTTATGTCCCTAAGTTTCACAATTTATTTAACCAAAAGATTAGGCTATGGAAAAAAAATGTATGTAATACAAATTAAACCATCACTTGAGTTTCCCTAAATTCTCATTAATAATACAAATCTATTGTTAATGCATACATAGAAAAGATCAGTATGTCTGTTTCCTATGTCAATTATTCCAAGGAAATATAATTAAACTAGGTGTGAACTCTTCAAAGAAAAGATTAGACTAAAAAGAAATTGGTGTGACTTAGGAAAAATGTAACAAATTGACCATATCTGGATTTTCAGATGTTTATCCATAATAATAAATTTACTAATCAAGGAAATGTGTGTGTGTGTATGCGTGTGCACGCTAGTCCTGGAGCTTGAACTCAGGGGCTGGGCCCCTTTCCCTGACCATTTTTGTTCAAGGCCAGAGCTCTATCACTTGAACTATATAGCTTTTTGGTGGTTAATCGGAGATAAGAATTTCACAGAATTTCCTGCCTGGGTTCATTTCAAGCTACAGTCTTCAGATCTCAACCTCCTGAGTAACTAGGATTACAGGAGTGAGCCACTGGTATAAAACAGCAAATCTGTTTTATCTTTAAGGAGATTAAATGATATCTTATTTTTAATATTAGAAACCATCATTACTCTGCCAGCCTGTTTGTATTACTGGCTATTAGTTTTATAAGCTTATTTTGTCTGTGGATGAAAATTCTTTTTCCATTTCTCCAAAAAGATGCAGTAAGAGGGGAGAGCATCTCAATGACAGGACACACCTGACTTTGCTTGTTCAAGTCATCCATTCTTTTTCCTTGTTCATATTAATCAATTACCCACTGAGTAGGCGATTCAAAGATAATTTTAATTAAAGATATTGGGGCCTGTAATCCTAATTACTCAGGAAGCTGAAATTTGAGGATCACAGTTTGAAGTCAGCCAGGGCAGAAAAGTTCCTCTGAGATTCATATCCAATTAACCCTTCAAAAAACTGGAAGTGGAGCTGTGGCTCAAAGTGGGAGCAAAAGAGCTCAGGGACAGCACCCAGTCCTGAGTTCAAGCCCCACTACTACTACTACTACTAAGAACAACAAACATTTTGTAGTGCACACCTTTAACTTCAGTTGCTTGAGAGGCAAAGATCATAGGGTGGTTCAAGGCCAGTCCTGACAAAGAAGTGGTCAAGAGCTTATGTCAATAAATAAATTGGTGACTTGAGCCTGTAATCCTAGCTACCCAGGAGCAAAAGAACTAAGAGTTAACCCACTTAGCATGGTATATTGTGATGAAAACAGATGACAGAAAGCCAAGCAAATGGATTCCTTACTCTTACACTCCTTCATTTGTATATCATTCATTTGTACATCACAGCAGTGTGTTTGACTATCTTCTATATAGCAAGCATAGTGCTGAAAGGGTTACGGAGATAAAAACCCAGCTTCTTGCCTGTGAGTGGCTCACCCCTAGAATCCTAGCTACGCAGGAGACTTGATACCTGAGGATCATCACTCAAAGTCTGCTGGGCACGCAGGAAAGTCTGTGACACTTATCTCCAATTAACCTCCAGAAAACAGGAAGTGGTGCTGTGGCTCAAGTGGTAAAGCGCTGAGCTGAGGAACTCAGGGACAGCACCTAGGCCCAGAGTTCAAGCCCCACAACCAAAATGAAAGAAAAATTGGGTGTGGTGATGTGGTCACTTTTGTAATCCTCAACTTTCAAGAGTCAAAGATTAGAGGATTGTGGTCTAAGGCTGGCCCAAAGTTTTTAAAAAAAAAAATGTTTGAGACATTATTTTAAAGAGCAAGTCCTGCCGGGTGTAGTGGCTCACACCTGTAATCCTAGCTACTCATTAGACTGAGATCTGAGGATCAAGGTTCAAAGCCAGCCCAGCCACAAAAGGATCTAGATAACAGGCAGTGGGGCTTGGCTCTAGGGTAGGGCAGTGGCCTTGAGCTGAAAAGCCCAAGCAGAGTTCAAGCTCCATGACCCACAAAGAAAGGAAGGAAGGAAGGAAGGAAGGAAGGAAGGAAGGAAGGAAGGAAGGAAAGAAAGAAAGGAAAGAAAAAGAAAAGAAAGAAGTGAGCAATTCCTCTACCTAAAGAGAAAACTGGCAGCTTTACAATGTCTACTTCATGTGCCTAGTCTGTTTACAATTATATCCATTATTTCTTCAGTGTTTCTACGTTTGTTGAATTGCTGTCCTGCCCAGGAACCCAAGCCAGATCCAAGGATGAAGAATGTTCCTCTGGGTCTCATCCAATTCTTGGTAACTGTTCATACAAAGCTAATGTGTCTATCATCTATCCATAATTTCCTTTTCTTGTCTTTGCTTTCTCCTCCCATCCTGCTGTGGGACCTTTGAAATGCGCTCTCCCTCTCTCTCTCTCTCTCTCTCTCTCTCTCTCATCTATGATTGCTTTAACTTTTTGTTATTTTGATAGTATATTTATTCAATACATGTATACATGTATACATGTATCCAATGTATACAATGTATACAGATCAGGGTGATTAACATCTCCATTCTTCTATACTGTTTGAGGTCCTTTTTGTTATTCATAAATCATAGAATCAATTATTGTAGGCTGTAATCACATTTTGCTATAGAACTCTAGAACTTAAGTCTGCCTATCTATGTTTGGGTACTCATTACTCAGTCTTTCTATTCTTCCTTCTACTCAGTATTTTTAGCCTCTTGTAATCACTAGTTTATATTCATATCAACGTTTTTAGTATTCATATGAGACAGAAAATGTGGTTTTTGTCTTTCTATGACATACTTCATTTAAGATTTCAATCCATTTTGCTATAAAGGACAGGATTTCATTTTCTATTGTGGCCAAATAATATTCCATATTATTATGGAGTAATATATATCATGTAGTGTATATCACATTTTAAAAATCCATTTATGCTACCACGGGCTTTTTGTCTATAATCCCATTTATCTTTGACTAAACAAAACAGTAATGTGGTTATTTTTGTGTTGCATCACTTTAGAGCTAAAGTCTTTGTCTTCTGTATAGTGTTCAACCTGCTCATCACAGAAAGAAACTTCACTCGTCTTCCACGAAGTCTCTAATACAGCCATTCAGAAATGCTTGTGTCCTTATGAGGCCTCTTGATTTTTGCAGTTCCTTCTTCCTGGAAGGCTCTTTCATCCCACTTGCTGGACCCTTGAGGCTGAGTATTCATCTTTTAAGTTTTAGTTCAGACAGGAACCTATGATGGCTGCTTTTATCCTTGAAGAGTTATCCCATTCTTTATTTATGAGCCCCCAGCCCCCAGAACACTGCTATCTTTCTATCTGTAATTCTTAATTGCATTTTTGTATCCCAGTCTACCAGTCTTAATCTTTGTATTCTCCCTGAAGGCAGGTATGTTATGATTTGATTTCTGAAGAGCAGAGAAGAAAGCTCATAAATTAGCAGTGAATTTAAAAAATGGATACACAGAGAGGAGTGTTCAGTTGCAAACAGACAGGATCAATCTGAAGAACAAAACCCATGTGTTTGTGATATTCTCCAGCCCAGTCAACGTCCTGAAGCCAGTAGCATGAAATGAATTGGTGCACTGAGAAGTTGGATTCATTAGAAGGAGTTGGTATAGAGGACTTTGAAGCTTCTTGTGAGAACTTTACTGAAATGCTTCCCACAGGGAACTGCGTGTCTGAAACAGATAGGTCTCAGCCCGCTGGAGGAGCAGCCAGAGATCATCCAGACCCGGATGAAAGGCAGTGGGAGCCAGGGCTGGGAGCAAAGGAATCTAGTGGGGCTCAAAGGTTTAGAGGTGGAGCATTTCGAGTGGTGATAAGGGTCCAGTGAGATAACTGCCACAAAGACTGAGATTGTCTTCCCTGTGGAAATTAAAGGGAAATAAGAGGTCTAGGGGTAGATAGTTGTTATTAAAGTTATAAAGTTATAAAGGATAGACCTAAGGAACCTAGATATGTATCTCTTTTTCAAATAATAGGATATCTCTTGCCTTCAAAAGTGTCCTTGTTCAGGTGATGTATATGCTTAAAACAAAAACAGATCATATATAACAGTGCAATGCCTGTATAATTAAGAGAATCCTATTCTTCAAGACTTTGGAAGAAAAATTAAGCTATCAAAATAAGACTGAAGGATGGGCGTTTGTCCTAGTGGTAGAGTGCTTGCCTACCATGCATGAAGCCCTGGGTTGGATTCCTTGGTCCACATACACAGAAAAAGCTGAAAGTGGTGCCGTGGCTCAAAGACTGTACCCAGGCCCTGAGTTCAAGTTCCAAGACTGGCCGAAAGAATAAAAAAGAAAACAAAACAGCTGGAGGTTTAAATAATAGCCATTATATTTTTAATATAATTTTATTGTTATTATAAAGGTTTCACAGATTGGTTACCATTTCATAAGTCAGGTAATGACCACATTTCTTTTTCTTTCTTTACTTTTTTGGCCAGTCCTGGGTTTGAACTCAGGGCCCAGGTACTGTCCTTGGACTTTATTTTGCTCAAGGCTAGCACTCTGCCACTTGAGCCACAACATTTCTTTTATGGACAATGGTACCCCTGCCTTCACTTTCTCCCAATTTCCCCTCCCAATCCTTCCCACCAGTGATTGTAATGTCACATGAGATGATAATGATGACTATATTTTTAGCTATTCCCTATGATTTCAGATTGATACACAAAGTCTTGGATTTATTATTGTATGGCTTCTGCCTTTTTTTTTTTTTTTTTGCCAGTCCTGGGCTTGAGCACTGTCCTTGGACTTTCTCAAGGCTAGCACTCTACTACTTGAGCCTCAGCACCACCTCTGGCTTTTTGCTCGTACATGCTAGGTAAGTATTCTACCACTAGGCCAAACTCCCGCCCACTTCTGCCTTTTTCTATTGTTTGGAGTACAATGATTTAGAAAAAGTGATGGTATCTCTCTCTCCATGTGGCTAATGATTCATATTTACTGAGTTGTCCATTAACTTTGAGATGTTCTCAAACCTAATTGGGTCTTGCATAAGGGAAAGAACAGAAGATGAAAATTAGATGACCTGGGTCAGTTTCTTGCCAGTCAACATGAAAACAGCCAGATTGATTAGTGCGTAGGCCCATTTCCTCCTGGTAAAAAAGTACTAACATTCAGCATACCTCCCCCAGTCATTGTGGGGAGGACCAAATGAGATCGTGGACAATTCTTTTTTTTCTTCCTCTCTTCCTTCCTCTCTCTCTCTCTCTCTCTCTCTCTCTCTCTCTCTCTCTCTCTCTCTCTCTCTCTCTCTCTCTCTCTCTTTTTCCAGTTGTAGGGCTTGAACTCAGGGCCTGAGCACTGTCCTTGGACTTTTCTCAAGGCTAGAGCTCTACCATTTGAGCCACAGCACCACTTCCAGCTTTTTTTTTCCTATGTATGTGGCACCGAGGAACCTAACCCAGGTCTTCATGCGTGTTAGGCAAGCACTCTACCACTAGGCCAAACTCCAGGCCAACAATTATTTTTTTTAAAAAATGGTACTTTTAGGTCAGGTGTGGTGTCTCACACCTATAATCCTAGCCTGTAATCTCAGGAAGCTGAGGTCTGAGGATCACAGTTCAAAGCTGTCGGGGTCCTTCATCCCCAGTCCCTCTTGAGGAGGGATGGTGAAAGCACACCCCAACCAGTCCAAGCCGCGAGAGGAGAGGGCCCACTGTCCTCCCGCACTCAGCCTTGCTTCTCCGGAGCACAGACAGAAATGCCACGCAGCTTCATCAAGGCAGGAATCTCCCTCTCTCTAAAGCTCCCCTCCTTATATTGGGTGTGGGAGCCTATCAGCACAACAGGTGGGCAGGATAAAGGGGTCCACTTGTTTACCCCTACTACGGACTCAGCAGAAAGTTATTAGAATGGCGTTACTCGGCCCCCAACATCTCCCCCGTTTTTATCTTAAAAAAGACAAAACTTAGGATATGTGGGGCTACCACCATATTAGATTGGCTGTGCCTGTCTTCTTTGACTACCAGCCGTCTAAGCAAATCAGACCTGAGGGGATGCATCTATTTCCATGGGAGCAGATGCCTGTCGCATTAGCATTCACTTTCTGCGTTGACTTTGTAGGCAAGCAATAGACATATTACAATTATAGTGCATAAAAACAAATCCAAACTGATCAATCCCAAAATAGTGTCAAGATATCACCCAAAGTTAGAATATTGTCATTTGTACACATAATTCCAGTCCTCACATTCAAAGCATTCTCTGTAGGAACCACAGTGGCAAGAACAATACTCGCAGCAGTAAGGGCAGGAAAACACCAAAGTCTCTTTTACTGATGAGCAGGAAAGCATTCTCCTCTGCCTATACAGGCACTAGTATATACTGAGTGGCTCTGACTACAACAGAGAAAATAGGGAAACAACATTAACTAAGAAAACAACATTCACACAAGCCATAGGGAATAGCAGGGCAATGGAAGAATTAGAGGAGTCTTCCAGTCCCCCCCTTTTTGTTTTAAACTACTGTCCAAAAATGACTCTGGTCCCTTCATTTTAAGGGAGTTATGAGCGAAGATCCATTTTCTGTAACTTCTTCAAGCTGACTCATGGACGTCGTCTCTATATTTTGTCAGGGACTTTAAAAAGCTTTAGCCTGTTTTCAACTATTCTGAACCCGAGCACAGGCTTTCTAAATCACTACCACTTAATTCTTTCTCTTTCTCAAGTCTGCGCTTTTCACCTGTTCTTAAACTGTTTACTCCCGTATAGATTTAGATTTAGATTTACCATTCACACACACATTCGCGGTCATTCCAGTCTGAACCCATTTGGTTCTATTCTAAAATCTCTTGAAAAATAGAAAATAGGCCTCGCCCTATTTTATTAGAATGGCGTTACTCGGCCCCCAACAAAAGCTAGCCTGGACACTAAAGAACCTAAAAAAAGAGACTCTTAGTAGTTAATTGGAGAAGTAACTACTAGAAAACAGGAAGTAGGGCTATGGTTCAAGGGGTATAGCAGTAGCCTTGAGCTGAAGAGCTCAGAGACAGTGCCCAGGCCCAGAGTTCAAGCCCCATGACCCACAAAAAGAAATGGTGCCAATACAAATATACTAAATGTTTTTGCTGAAAAGGATCCAGTTGAGAGTTATTACTAATTTTGTTTTACACTAAGTTTAATATTTTTATGTAACTTATATAAACTCATTTCATAAAATCCAATAGGAATAACTGGAAAGGAGAGCTTCCTTATTAGAAACTGTCTTCTCATTTTACATGAAAGAGGAATTTGTGAACTAATGACTCAATGAGAAAATGAAGTAATAAATGTTTTACTTACAAAGCCCCCAAAACATTGTCATCTGAAGGTCAAATGTTTTAGAGATTAACTCAGTGGTAGAGGGGAGGAGCTTGCTATGGGAACAGCTGTTGTTCATTTGTCTTTCTACATCAAAGACCCAGAGACAGTCTTTAGTAAATTGGTATAAGGAGGTATAAGGAGATGAAATTAGTTCCTGATGTGACTAAATACATATCACAACACTGGTTTCCTAAATGCAAAAGTAGGTGGTATTTAAAATTAATTGAAAGTTAGTTGATGGTGGTTCATGTCTGTAATCCTAGCTATTAAGGAGGCTGAGAACTGAGAACTGAGTTTTACTATCAGCCAGCAGAGACAATTCCATGAGACTCTTATCTTCAATTAGCCAGAGAAAAACTCAGAAGTTCCAGACCCTGAGTAAAAAGCCAGACAAGAGCTTGAGGTTCTGAATTCAAACCCCATGTACCCACATGCATACAAAAAAGTAATAATGACAATAATTGGAGCAGTAAAGTTTCCCAGAAAATTTGTTACTGATAGTAAAACACGTAGATCTATTCGGGCTTTTAAAGATATGCTTTGGACATTTCCATTATTCTGACAAAATGTCAAAAATATTTAAAATGTCATATAAGTGATCCTTTATGTAACATAACTACATTTCCAGGAAGTAAAAACAAGCTTTGTTTAAAAGAGAGAAAAAAGGCAATTGAATTTTGCACGAAGTTTGTGCTCAGTTGCAACCTAAGACAATAAAAAAGAATGTCCATTTTTATGGAACTGAGTGTGCTTTTTAAACTTCATTTAAAAATTCCAAATAATGGGGGCCAGGAATTTGGCCTAATAGTAAGAGTGCTTGCCTTGCATGCACAAAGACCTGGGTTCGATTCCTCAGTATCACATACATAGAAAAAAGCTGGAAGTGGTTTTGGGGCTCAAGTGATAAGAGTTCTAGCCTTGAGAAAGCCCAAGGACAGCGCTCAGGCCCTGAGTTCAGTTCCCATGACTGGTAAAAAAAAATATTCCAACTAATGTCTAATATCATTGCTAGGCATATTGCAAGGATTATAAATGGCTGAGAACGGTGTTATAAAGAAATTGGGGTCATTCTCATCTCTACTTTTTATTTAAGGAAGATGTTAGCTAAGTTTATTTAGAAGTAATGACAGAATACTAAAGATTCTCCTTGTCCCCTCCTTGTTTTAGTCTTCTAATTATTTAATCAAACACTTATCTAGGTCATGCTGGGAAGGAGTTTTAAAGTTGTAATTAACGTTCCAGATTTGTTGACCTGAAGACTTGGAAATGATCTAAATGGGTTTGATCTGCCCATATGGAACCCTTTAACAGATGAATGTTGAAATGAAGACTGAACATGTGAGAAGGACACGCTTTCTCACACTGATTTAAAGGGGAAGGGGTCACATGAATCCATAGCCTCAACAAAGCAAAACATGGAGCCCATCTGGCAGCTAGCAGGTATTTAGAGGGCCTCAGTGCTCCAGCCATATTAAGATAAATTCTTCTTCCTCATCTCTTCACATAGAACCAATCTGAGTCAGCATCTGGAGTTTGGCCTTGTGAGACCCTAAGCAGAAAAATCCAGCTGAGTTATGCCATACTTCTGAATAAATACATAAATAAATGTGAGATAACAAATAGATATTCTTTTAAGTTGCAAAATTTGTGGCGATTTGTTATGGCAACAATGGAGAACTAATGTAGAAGTTCAAAGCCGTCAACAAATAAGCAATAGATCTAAGAGTTAACCCATTTTGCATGGTATATTGTGATGAAAACAGATGGCAGTTAATTTTGCACTCATTCATTCATTTGTATAGCACAGCAGTGTGGTCTGACTAGCTTCTATGGAGTGTATTGCTGAAAAGATTTCGGAGATAAAAACCCAGCTTCTTGAGGCCGGGAGTTTGGCCTAGCGGTAGAGTGCTTGCCTAGTAGGCACGAAGACCCGGGTTCAATTCCTCGGTACCCCACATACATAGCAAAAAGCCGGAAGTAGTGCTGAGGCTCAAGTGGTAGAGTTCTAGCCTTGAGAAAGTCCAAGGACAGTGCTCAAGCCCCGAGCTCAAGCCCAGGACTGGCAAAAAAACAAAAACAACAACAACAAAAAAAAACCAGCTTCTTTTCTCAAAGAATCCTTACTTAAGGGCTACGGGAAGATTAACAAATGGATTCAGTGCATTGCAATGTGTCTCAAAAGTTCTGTGGAAAGATAGGCTGGGCGTTATGGTGGCATAGACCCTTATAGTGTGTTTTCTTGTTTTTCTTTTCTTTTTCTCCAGTTTTGGGGCCTGAACTCAGGGCCTGAGCACTGTTCTTGGGCTTTCTCAAGGGTAGGGCCCTATCTCTTGAGCCACAACTCTTCTGGCTTTTTCTGTGTATGTGGTACCAAGGAATCGAACCCAGGTCTTTGGCCTAGTGGTAGAGTGCTTGCCTAGCATGCACAAACTCCTGGCCCTACTGTGATTTCTTATTGTGTTACCTGTGTTGCCTGTTATAGATAATGGGCCCTAAAGATGTCCTACTTCTACACTAAACCTGTGACTATATTGTGTCAGAGGTCAAGCAGAAGTTAAAGATGGAGACAGAATTAAGATTGTTTTCAGTGTTACTCCACAGATGCTCCCGTTCTGATCATTTTCCTTGCCATAGGCTCAAAAGCAGCAAAACACCCAACCATGTACTGAAAGGTCAGGAACCATAAACCCAAATAAATATTTTCTTTTTTTTTAAAGTTGATTGTAACTGGTGCTTTGTTACAGTGAGAGAAAACGGACATAACTTTCAGAGCCACTCTGGACATCTGATCTCTAGGACTGTAAAATGATACATTCATGTTGCTAATAAGCCAACAATTTAGTGGCAATCTGTCATAGAAATAGAAAATAACACATTGTCAGTATTTCCCTGAAGCAAGATTAGGGTTGTTATATTTTAGTTAATATTCCAGAGAGAGACTTTAAATATTAAGCACATGTAAAAATGAACATTTTTTAAATAGCACAAGTCATTACAGAAAATCATTGATAAGTTTAACTTCAAATTAAACACTTCTGTCTTTCAAAAGAAACTGTTAAAAATAAAAGAGCTGCCAACTAGAGGAAAACATTTATAAACATAACATCTGATGAGTCTTGTACCCAGAATTTGTTTTACTCTGGCAAAACAGTAATAAGACAGATATAAAATTTTAAAAACTAGGAAAATTCTTAGAGACACTTCACCAAAGCAACAGTTAACACAAATGGCCAAGAATGATATGAAAAGATGTTTAAGCATCATTAGTTATCAGTGAAATGCCAATTACAACCACAACAAGTCACAACTATATGCCTAGAATGGCTAAAATTAAAGATTTCTAATGGGTGAGGTTGTGGAGCTCATGGGAATACAAAATGGTATATCCACTGTCAAACACTGTCTTCTGGCTTCTTACTAAACACGTATTTATCACCTGATCCAGCATCTCCCTTCTAGTTTTTTGCACAAGAGAAGTGGATGTGGATATTTATAGTATTTTATGGACAGTTGCCTAAACTGGAAGCAATTGGTGAAGATGAAGCTGTTGTATATCCATGTAGTGAAATATTTGAGAAACAAAAAGGAAATGAGCTACTGATATATACAATAGAATGGGTAAATCTCAAAACCATTATGCTCAGTGAAAGAATTTATAAGCAAAGGCTATATATTGCATGATTCTGTATGACATTCTAGAAAAGGCAAACAACACTGACTAAAGCACATATGATTTTCAGAGGCTAGAGATTAAGGTGATTGCAAAGGAGATTGAGAGATTTTTAAAAAATATGTTGAGTTGTGCACCCATGGCTTATATTGTAAAGTGTAGCTATTCAGGAAGCTAAGATCCAGAGGATTGAGGTTTGAAGCAAGACTAGGGCAAAAATGTTTGTTTGCACTTGTGGTGCTTTTATTTTAATCACCTTGTCTCATACTTCGGAGGCTAAGACTGCAGCCTTCATTCAAAGCTAGCCTGGATGAGAAAATCTCAGTGACTCAGCTGTAATTAACCACCAAAACCGTAGAAGTGGAGCAGTGACTCTAGTGGTACAATGCTATCCTTGAGGGGAAAAAAATGCTCAAGGATAGCACCCAGGCTCTGAGTTCAAGAGTTCAAGTTCCACTACTCAAAAACAAATACAGGCACACATATACAAACATGCACACACACATACACACGCAAACATTTTTAATGTATATAAATTATTCCCTAGTAATCTTGATTTAGGTTCCTCTCTCTTAAAAAGAAAATAATAGCACATGGTTCAAAAGCAAGGGACTTACCAACTTCTAGTTAATATGGCTTCTTTGTGTAGAAGAGCAGAAAACAGACCATGCAAAGCTTTGCAATGAGTGGAAATGGCATATGCATTAGGATTCAGAGGGAGTATACATTTCTGTGTCTGGTTTATTAAATCAATGTAGAACCTTAAAAGGGACATTTTACTTAAATATTAGAACCTAGAGATGAATTAAGATAGCCTGAGAGAAAAACAGGAAATGTTCTCACATCACCATGAAAAAAATGCACCCAGATGAACAATCTGCTGTACAGTGAATAGTATATTGAGAATTGCACTAAAGTATGCCGAAATGAGTGCAATTTATCTTGCTCAATGTTCAGGAATAGACTTTTAAAGGACTTTTTTTTAACTAAAAGGAGAAACATTTTCATGCTTGTAAAGTGCATGAAGCTCCTCAGAGAAAAATGCTAAGTAGAGAGTATTATTATTTCATGAGCTTTGGGCCTACTCTGACAGTCATTAGAGTTGTTCTATTTATAATTGCCAGGACAGCCTCTACACAGGGCATCTTTTGTGTGTGTGTGTGTGGTTGTAATTCATTAAAAGCACACACTCATTTTGGAAATATGAACTTGTGAAAATGTTGCCCAAATTACTTGGTGCCATCTGAGGATGCTAAGGGTTCAGTTCAAATAGGGTTGTGGGCACACTCTTCGTCAAAACATGGTCTTGGTGATACTCTGAATCATTTACATACAGAGACTTTTGAGAATTTTCTTTTGTGGATAGCCCTTTTGACAATATAATTTGGCAAGGATAAAATTTGCTGCTTGTTCTACAAAAGGGCCTACCAATTGGAAACAGAAAACCTAAGTTTATTCTACTTTACCATTTTTTTGGAAGCAGAAGGGGAACAAAGCCCAACCCATTTATTTGTTAATGTCTTCAGTGGCAGTATATTTCATTTGTAAATGCAGGAGGCTTTGGACTATTTTAATAAGCAGCTCTGCCTCTTCCCCTGGGGGTTTATGACGGGAGTCAATAGCCATAAACTGTGAAGATGTGACAGAATGTTTCATCTCATTAAGATGCCCCACAACCAGAATTCCTTCGTCCTCCTTCTTACATCTGATTTGTGCTCCTGCAAGGTGACCTTTAAGGCCTTTAACGCTTTGCAAATACATTGCATGTCCCAAGGGCACATAATTAAGTAGGTCATATGCCTCATATTGAATATTAGTGCTTGCCTTTCTGCATGCATTTCCTCTTTTCCACTGTGGGAAGATTCATTTTCCCCCTTAATACATTCTTGGATAAGTTCTTGGCATTTTCCACCAAAAATAGTCCTTGATATACTGTGGGAATACTTAAGGTCATTCAGGATTTTATCAGTCATGACAATAATTGGATTCACATGTTTTAGAGTAGAGTCCACTCATACTAATTGTAGTTTATCCTTAGGCCTGCATTTCTAGAGGTATAAGAATTATCTGGAATAATAGTTTCATTGTCTCCTTTGTCAATGAAAGTACAGTGCATCAACAACTTTTGTATTTTTCTATTAAAACCAAAAACCTTTAAAAGGCACTTTGATAATGTTTGACATTAATAACCTGATTTGCATAGATGTATATGTACTTGGTAGACTTTCTGTGAATTCCTTCTGAAATAGTACTTCCTATTCCTATAGTACTTCCTATTCCTACAGGATTTTCCAAGCAAGTGAATAGATATCACATATAATCATTAATCATTTTGCTTCTGTAAGTTTAATAATTACATGTGAATTTTTAGCAACAGCATTGGATTTTATTTGCTGGCTATTATTACTGAATTGTTGGTTTAAAATATTTAGTGAGAGTAGCCTTTTAAATTTTTATTTATTTAAAACTCAAATTTATGACTTGAATACAAATACATTTTGAAGAGAATCAAGCTTAGCAGATCTTTTTACTCTACCATTGCAATCTTCATCCTTTGTAGATGAACTACGTTGCCACCAACCAGGAAATGAGATAGATTATTCCAAGATTATTCCAAGATGACACATATGTGCCCTAATTACTTAATTGCATGGCATACTCTGGACACTGTATAAGGGGTGGTTTACTGGGTATGTAGGTAATGTGGCATATGATGATGTGTCCATGTCTGTGGTAGTGTGTTTTCATGTTTGTATTTCCATCTGCAGTGGTAAAATCAGACTGCAATATGCTTCTCATTTCCACTCCAACCCAAATTTCATTTTTAGTAATTATGATAGAGAACCCCTCTCTCTTTCCCTCTCCCTCCTTCTCCTTCCCTCTCTTCCCTTCTCCTACCCTGAGGCTCTGAACTCAGAGCCTGGGTGCTGTCCCTGAGCCTCTCTGTGCTCAAGGCTAGCACTCTACCACTTGAGACACAGCCACTGATTCTGGATTTTTTAGTAGATTTTTTGAGATTAGACTTTTCTGTCTGGGCAGCTTTGAACCACGATCCTCAGATCTCAGCCTCCTGAGTAGCTAGGATTACAGATGTTTATGAAATAAAACATTATGTCTATAGAGTCATAGGTTTTTATGTCTATATAGTTATGTTTGTATTTCCATTACCATGTCCATAGGACCTCTTTTTTAATGTAAAAATAAATCAAGGAATTTACTGTACAACTGAAAAATTCATGATGAATTTGTCTTTAATTTCATCTAGGAAAATGGCTTGAGGTGTGGCTCAGCAGTATCCTGCCAGATTAGTAAACATGAGACCATGAGTTCAAATCCTAGAACCACACACATACACCAAAAAAATAAAATCCATGAAAAATTGTATGTGTATGTGTGTGTGGAAACTTGTATGAGACACTTGATATCCATTCAGCTTATAGCCAATAGCTTTTTCCCATAGCTATGATTTGGGATTACCTAATTAAGATATCTGTTTGATGATCCATCCTCACTTCTTTTTTTTCATATATTTTATTGTAATTAATAGAAGGGTTACATTATATTCACCAGATAGAAGGTGTATTTCTTCACAAACATTGATACCCTTTCTCATGTTTTGGTCCTCATTCCCTCCCCCCACCCCCGCCACTCACATCCACACTTCTTCATCCCACATATATATCTCCTTTTGTATCTTGTGCAGAATAGAGACCTAGAAGGATTAAAGATGATGGACTTAAAATACAAACGAACCGGAGGGCACCAGAAATTCAGTAGTTTGAAAAATAGGATATAAGGATGTAAGTCTTCCTTACCATAATAAACACACAAGAACTGAACAAAAACACAAAGATTCCTACAAATGCCCAAGAGCTTCTTCTATTTCCATTTATTATCTTTGGCTGAGTGATGTTTCCTTATAAATATGAAATAAACAAAGCCAGCAGTAATAAGTAAAGGTTTGTTGACAACAATTTACTATCAACAAAGGAGATTTCCATGTTTTGAAGTAACAGGCTAGGGTTCCCTCTGTGATGTTCTGTCCATAGTTCATTTCCTTCTCCCCCAGGCACACGAGTTCTCTCCATATTCCATTGCCATGACTGTTTAACTGTGCCCGTGGAAGCTCTATAATGTGGGAGAGAGACTTGCCTCCTTTAACACCAACTCATGAAGAACTCCCCACAATACATGTTTCTCTTCCCTTGTGTCTGATGGGGAGGGCAGTGAAGAAGATAATGAGAGGAGCCAAAAATAGAGAAGAAGCCTTGGTCTATGAATGAGAACGTAGAAGACTAGCTCAAAAAGATGCTTATAGCTGTCGGGGACCTTCTTCCCTGGTCCCTCTCGATCAGCAGGAGGGATAGGGAAAACATGCCTCAACCAGGACGAGCCAAACTAGGAGAGGGCTCACTGTCCACCTGCACCCAGCCCTCCTTCCACAGAGGACACACACACACATCAGCCAGGTTTGTCAAGGCAGGAATCCCTCTCCCAAAAAAAGCCCCCTCCTGAGGAAGTCCCTCCAGCTAATATACCCTCACTTTAGGTCTCAGCAGAAGAGTGATAAAGCTATAACACATCTGTAACCAATGGTAATCAAGTCTTGTGCCCTGCCTCTTGTCTTGTCTCAGTAGAAAGTTATTAGACATGGCGTTTCTCGGCTCCCACCATATAGCATCATCAGAGAAAGACAAACAAATCTCTGTCATCTGAAGGCACTATATGTGTTAGGGTAGGTTTACTACATTACAAACAAATCTAAGTCAATCATATAATGACTTAGTAGAAACTTAAACTTAATTTTACTTCCCTTCTCTCCACTGAAGAGCAAGATCAAGCTTTTGAGTAATCAGTAGAATATGTTATATTCTTGGGTGTTCCATAAATTTTTGCTGAAAAGAAATGAGATTTCTGCTACTTCCTGCTGTGTCCTGAGTTAGTGACTCAGAGAATGACAGCATGAGAACCTAAACCTCTCCTGTGCTTATATTCAAAAACAGCGGGAACTGTTTCCCTACTTATTTAAAAAAACACATGTCCACTTTGTCTATAACCTGTTGTTGGAAAGTCCAAGCCCAAGGGGTTGGCAGGTTTGGCTTCTAAGCTCCTAAGATGGCATCTTATACACTGTGCCCTCCAGAAAGAAGGGCAGAACAACACAAAAATCAGGAGGAAGAAAGAAGGGGACAAATTCATTATTTTACAATGGTACTAATTCCATTCATGAAGCCCAGACTTTTATGGCTGTCATGTTTTTAACAGTTGATGGCCCATGCCTATGATCACCATTACGCATGAGGTTGAGATCTGAGGATCATGGTTCAAAGCCAGCTCAGGCAGTAAAGACCATAAGATTCTGAACTCCAGTTAACTACTAGAAAGACATGAAGTGGAGCCATGGTTCAAGTGGTAGAGTGCCAGCCTTGAGCACAAAAGCTCAGGGACAGCAGCACCCAGTTTCAGAGTTGAAGCTCCGGGATTGATACATTAAATAGATACACAAACATTGCTCCTTCTTGTGTTTTCTGCTCCTCCCTCTCATGCCCATGCTGGGTCTCTAGGAAATCCTGATGATTTTGCCATTAAAACATGTCTGTCACCCACTTTTCTAACTCTGAGCATTGCAATCTTGGCCCTACATGGAAAAGAATACAATTTCTGTTCATTTCTTGAAGTCAGAAATTCAAAAATCATGGTGGTGTCAGACCTTTGCGCTCCCTAATGGCTCTAGGGGAGAAGGCTTCCCTTCCTCTTTGATGACTGTTAGTTTCAAAGTACTGTTCTGCCTGCTTCAAGCACCTGCTTTGTTATATCCTGTGTTCCTTACAGATGCCAGAGCAATCCTCCCATAGTGTGTCACTCCTCAGTGTGAGACTTCATTGGCCTTCTGATTTGCTATAGTCTTTAGTGCTCCATGATGGTACATACTGTGGTTCCTAGGTCTCTCTGATTTCATTTCCTGGCACTTTCCTTATTCCATTCCAGTTGCAATGGCTGTCCTTCTTTGTTTCTCTTCCGACACACTCAAGCATGTCCTTGTGCCAGGGTCTTGAGGTACTTGCCATTCTAGTGCTCACCAGCTCAGTGTGTTCCTTTAGGATTGGTAAGTGCTGGAATGAATAGACCCCAAGTTCCATGATGCTCATAGAGGGAATGTTTTCTTTCTCATGTAACCTATTGGGCAGGGGAGGGACTATGTGGAGTCCCTCCCTCAGGTATGCTACAACTCAGGCAGACAGAAATTCATGCATGGATTTGCCAGCTGCTCTTTACAATGATCCAGAAGAGGGTTGTTAACCAACTCTGGCTCAGTCCCAAGGCCACACTGAGTGGCAAGGGAGCCGAGGAATGAAGTTCAACGTGGGCCGGGAGAGGAGAAAGGATCTGGTAAACAGCTGGCTGCCATGCCACACTCTAGTCACAGGATTGTGTTCCTCACTCTCAAGCTATTCTTAAGGGCCATTTTCTTAGGAAGTTCATCCAGTATATACCACACCCCTGCCTGTGCTCACAGTTCCTTTTCCTTAAGTTTCCTCCGCAGGACTTATCATCATCACCATCATCATCATCTATTTTTAAAAATTGTTCATCTCTGGTAGTAAGTTGACAGTAACCCTTCCCCATAGGACCATGTAGTAACTCCCAGAACCTGAAAATGTGACCTTATTTGGACATTATTTCCTTGTAAAATGTCATCATTGCAGGCGTAATTAAGTCAATAATCTTAATGAGAGCATCTTTTGGATTCCCTGATTGGTTCAGAAATCTGACAAGTGCCTGTAACTAGGAGGAGGAGGCAGGAATGGAGGAGAGGGATACCACGTGCAGGGTGCAGAGGTTGGAGCTAGGCAGCCAGCGCCACAGATCTGCTGAGTCCATCAGCAGTTAGATGAGGCAAGGAAGCCTTCCCAGGGAACCATTTCGGGGAGCATAGCTCCGTCAACATCTTGTGTTTGGATTTCTGCCTTCCAGAAGTGGAAGAGAATACAATTTCGGTTCTTGGAAGCCTCCTAGTTTGTGATAAGTTGTTACATCAGCTCTAGCAGTCTAATGCATCTTCCTCACTATAATTTAAGTTCTGTTTTGCTCATTATTGGGTTTTCAGTTTAGAGAATGCTGCCTGGCATGTAAATACTTGAGTGAAACAGGTAAATGTATCTGTAGCTCACATAAAAGGGGCACCTCCCTCTCATAACAGCTTTTACAGTCATTATGGAATCATCTGTCCCCAAGGACAGTGTTTTCTGATCTGTTTTCATGTTAAGAGAGTATAGATGGTGGTTAAATCCTGGGGCTCTAAACTTTGGATTCAATCTCTAACTCCAGATGATTACAATGCCAAGTATGATATTGGACAAATTGGCTAATATTCCTAATTCCCAATTTCTACATTCATAAAGTAGACTACTCTCTTATAGGATTGAAAGGATTGATAAGATGTTCCTCTACTTATGATAGGAATTTATCATGGCAAACTTACTGTTAAGTTGAAAATATTGCAAGTTGAAAGCCAATCCCCTGAATCTACTGGGTACCTAAGTTAGCATCATAGCAGCACCCTGTAGAAAGTAGTTTGCACATGTGGTTGTATGCGGGCTCTCAGCTTCCCTCAAGAGTCTCTTGGTGTGTGCTATAGTCTAGGAAAAGTCAGAAATTAAACCTTGAAGTATACTTTCTGCTTAGTGCGCATTGTCCTTACCTCCTCTCAAAGTAAAAACAAAAAACATTGTTAAACTCAACGGTTCATTGTAAGTTGAGGATGATCTGTGTGTGCCTTCATAGTTTAGTGCTTGGCCATATGCATTCATAATAAATTCCTATCACAGTAAGAATAATTAATTAGGATTAAGAGATGGTATTAGAGAATGATAGAGGAATACATTGCAAACATGTGGGAAACATAACAATGATTCTTCTCCTGTGTAACTAATATAAAGTTAGTTTTTTAAAAGAGGGCACCTAAAATTTTATACTCGGTTCTTTTTGTTTTGCCCATCCTGTGGCTTGAACTCAGGGACTGAGCACTGTCCTTGGGCTTTCTCAAGGCTAGCACTCTGTCACTTGAGCCATAGCCCTACTTCCAGTTTTTTCTATATATGTGGTACTGAGGAATCGAACCCGGTCTTCGTGTATACTAGGCAAGCACTCTACCAGTAGGCCAAACTCCTGGCCACTAGACTCAGTTCTTTTTATTTAAAATTCCTCATTTTATATTAACTATAGGTGAATTGCTGGGAAATCTACATAGGAAATACAGTCAGCCCTTTTCTCCAGTGCCATGAGGAAACTGGCTGAGCCCCAGGCCCAATGCTTCTCTGCCCGCTTGGCCTACTGCTCTCTCATGAAAGTAAATGATCTCCATCTGTTTATATTGTGATTTAGTGCATAAATATTACATATTGATATTGTACCATTCAACTTTTCAAAAACATAATTATTCATTTGCATTTGTTAGCATAACATTGGAGTGTAAGACAGAAATTCATAAGCCCTTACATCACTATTGCAAATAAATGACAGATGAGATGGAAGGAAAATCTGAGAAGATGTTGGGAAGTATTGACAAATAAGCAGCATGGCACCTTGAGAAGGCAGGACAGGGGTCCTTCAACAGGTTCCTTATTTTGTTCATTGACTGAAAATTCCCTGCTCATTAATTACCCTGTGTTTATCATTTATTCAGTGTTAATGTTTCCTGATCTGTGTGTGTGTGTGTGTGTGTGTGTGTGTGTGTGTGTGTGTGTGTGTGCATGTTTGTGTGCTCATTCCATGTTGAGCTGGATATCATTTCCTTTAAAAAATGCCACAGTGGACTTGTGGTTCAAGTGGTAGATCACCAGCCTTGATGAAAAAGCTCAGACTCTGAGTCCCAATATTAAGACACACGCGTGCGTGCACATGCACACACGCACACACGCACACACACACAAGTAATAATATTCATAAAAACATCACCATAGTTTTCACATTCCTGTCTATATCCTCAGTGTCTGAAGCAGCTCTTAGTATGCATTTATTGAGCATTTTACCAGGTACTAAGGATAATTAGAGCAAATGCTCCTGTGCATTCATTTAATAGATAGTTTCTCCTCTTAGTCTTAAAACAGTCCAAATTCTGACTTTCAAACTCCAGATACAGGCTGAGATTTTCCACCTTGTGGAACTCCATGCCATATGAGCATGAGATGGGTAGCTACAAAACATTTCTTCATGCAGGTCTAGCCAGCCAGAGTTATAATCCAAAAGTCTTTGCCAAAAGGATTTAGATTTGCAACTCTGCTTTGCAGCTGGCATCCTTTCTCCCTTGTCATTCTTGATGGAGAAGCACTTGCAGAGAAACACTAACCAAACTCAGCCCAGGGCAACTCCATTACTAGTGGTCTGGTGTCTTGGGTGCCAATGAAAGTTGGCTGGTAAAAGGTACTGCAGCAAGAGGCTTATGGCCTGAGGTGTGTGTAGAAGATGTGCCATCAATGACAGCTTTATTTCTTGGGTTCAGCTTTCTGGATTATCTCAGCACAGAAATCCAGTGAATGTTGGAAAAGAATGGAGAAGGGCTCCAGTTTCTTCCAAGACACTTCCTGCCTGGTTTCATCATGTATGATTAGAAAGAAGAGCCACACTTGCTAAATACAGTCCTTTATAAACAGTGGGGCAGAGCCTATAGACATAGTCCATATAGAATGATGCTAAATGAAAGGACCTCCAGGATATAGAAACAAAAGCCATATAGTGAGTGATTGTTGTCCTTAATGTATTATGTTATCTCTCATCTCTTTTGCTGTCCCTTGGTTATCTCATATTGTTACAGTATTTCACCTTGTTATCTGATATATTGGATATATGTGTATTTGGTTATTTGAAATAGGATAAGGAAGGGGGAAAAACAAGATGAAGGGTGGGGGTCGGGGGAGGGAAATGGGGACCAAGACATGAGAAAGGGTATCAATGTTTGTGAAGTAATGCACCTTCTATCTGGTGAATACAATGTAACCCTTCTATTAATTACAATAAAAATATATGGAAAAAAGTTAATAAACACTCTGACACAGAGACAAAGCACACCCACTGTGAGCACTTCACAGAGAGACTTGTATATTAAGTTCCTAGCAGCTTTTTTATTCACAGTAGCCCAAAACTGAACATAAGAAAATGCCTGGTGTTGGTGAATGGATAAACAAGCTATATCCCTAGAATGCAGTATTGCTCAGCAATGAAAAACCTCTATGGACATATAAAACCTACTGATACATAAAATACCACTATTGAGTACTAAAAGTATTACATGGAATGAAAAGAAGCCAGACATAAAAGACTGCCTGCTACATGATTTCATTTCTAAATTATTCTAGAAAAAGAATACTGTAGAACAGAAAGCATAGTGTGTCTTGTCAGGAGGCGAGAAGGAAGAAGAAGAGATGGCTCAGGAAAAGTGTTGCCATAGGGCCGATGGCTTCACAATACACATTTGTCAGAGCTCAAAGCGTATGCTCAAAATTGACAAATTTCATTTAAACTTAATCCTATGTAATGCTGCATATATAGATCTACACATGGTACATATTCATAAACACTTGCTTGGTTTACTGAGAATTTATAGGAGACACGCATGCAAGGATATTATTTTTTTTCCCTTTAGAGAGCAGGGCAAAGAGGAGGAGGAAGGTATCCTGTTCTGTTCCCGAACAATGGGATAAACTTTCTGGTTTCATTCAACATGGCTCTGAATGGTTTTTCTCATTTCATACTTTGAAATTACAAGCTCTTCTTTGTGTGCATGGATGCCATGTTTTCTGCCTGGGACTTAACAAAAACAGGGCTGGGGGCTGGGCAGGGGGCATGAGAGGAAGGGTGAACAGATTCTCATGATCTGTGTGCAGGAAATGTGACCTGAACTTGATGTGACTCAGCCTGCTGCATCTCTCACTCCCTCAACATCCCCACACACCATGCACATCCACAGAGGTCCCAGTGTACAGGAATTTGACGAGAGCCTCAGGTTTAACCCCGGACCACAAGAAGGTTACTTTGATCTATTTGTACTTCTGCATTGGGTGGGAGGTCTTTGTGACACTGAATTTGTTAGTCAGTGCTATTAATCAGTAGGTCTTAGAGCAACATTTGCTTGAGTCTCTGTGTCAATCTCTCTGAAGAACTGAGGCATACATGACAAGAGGATAACAGGAGGAATTTATTATTTTGATCCTGCCTGATGAATTTATTATTGGACTATGTCTCTTCATGGCTAGTATTTATTTGTACCTATTTGAGCTGAAAGGATCATAGGCAAAAAGGCAATGCGATAAAGGGAAGGTAAAAGTAACCCAGCTAAACATTTTCTGGGGTAAGTACCTGGCTCAGCACACCGTGGGTATTCGTTCCCTAAACAAGATGGGCTATTCTAAATTGATGCAGCAGTTAGAGGTACAGTCATTTGTAAGCAGAGATATCATCAGTTGAAATAAGCCAGGATCATAGCAGTCTCCTTTGTGAATGAAGAAATGAGGCCCTTTTAGTTTCATCTGCTGGAAAATTTCAAATTTGTGGGAATTTTTTTTTGAATGCTGGATGCTGACTATTGTGAAAAAATTCCATTTAATGGCATGCAGAAAATCAGTTTTGATCCAATCTAGTTACTAAAAATGGATGGAAAATAACCATTTGTAACCATTGTAGTATCACATGGCTTCAAGATTTGACCACACCTAGTCCACAGTCTCCAAACTGGGCTGGATCTGCCATCTAGTGACAGCCTTATAGAACTGCATGTCTGGGGCTAATTCTCCTTTAATGACCTGTGATTAGTTTAAGGCCTTTCATATTCTTTCATTTTTACTGTGTGGCCTATGTTATTTTAAAGGAAGAAAGGTTTTTTAATTCTTATTTTTTGCCAGTCCTGGTGCTTGAACTCAAGGCCTTGGGCTTTCTCAAGACTAAAGCTCTACCATTTGAACCATAGTTCTACTTCCAGCTTTTTATGTATATGTGGTACGGAGGAATGGAACCTGGGTCTTTGTGCATGCTAGGCAAGCACTCTACCAGTAGGCCAAAGGCCTGGCTCTATTTAATACTTCTGAATTTTAATTTACTGATCTATAGAATGGGGATTAGGTCCTACCTCTTCTAGTCTTCATGAAGCTCATAGACTATATGGAAAATAACATATGGTCTGAAATACAGGTAAACCCTGAAAAAATTAATGCATAATTGTAATCATAGGAATAAATATAAATGCAAGTCCTGAACTGGAAAAAAACAGGCCAAGTGTGGAAAATCATTTCAGAATAAATTAAATTTAGAGAGGATCAAGTTTGTTTAGGCTTTTCATAAAGATTTCCAACAAATGCATTATGCTGATTGCATTTTCCTCATTCCAGGCCCCTCATAACCTCATTCAGAATATTCCTCTACCTTTTAAAAAATATTTCTGTGTTTTCTCCCTCACATTTTTATACTTCGTAATCCTTAACTCCTAACTTGAATGCCTATTTTCTGTACACACACTTCTGGTGCTATCCATGGCATTTAACCCTGTGATTCCTTATGCTCATCTGAATTAGAGCACTTGACACAACACATCAGAAGAGAGAGGAACAACATGGTATATAGCCACATAACTAGAATATGAATTCCCCATCAACAGACATTGTGTGTTGTCTTTGTGTCCTGTCCCCTACCTAAGGCCTAATATGAAGATGCTGTGAATGTGCCATTAGAACTTGTTGAATTGGAATGCACATTTAGAAAATATCTGAGCATCCCGTTAGGAAGGCTCAATGACTCAAAGTCATTAGACTAGACTGATTTGGTAGGTTGAATTAGAAAATCACATCCAACCTGAACATGCTTTGGGATTAAAAATGAAGTCATATTTTATGATAATAGGTCTCATTAAAGTATATTTAAGATTACAAAATGATAAAGAAAAATCAGCTTCTACCTACATTTTTCTATACACTATTGCACGGTTGTGATGATAGTTTTTTTAAATGCATTTTGTAAGTGTATTGGAGGGGGGATTGAACACGGGCTTGTGTTTACTAAGCAGATAGTCTACCACTTAGTTACATCCCAGGTATCTTTAAGTTTAAGGTATTGCCAGGTGCTAGTGGTTTACATCTGTAATCCTAGCTACTCAGGAAACTGAGATCTGAAGATTTGGAGTTCAAAGCCAGCCCAGGCATTTAAAATTTAAGACACTTACCTTTACTGAATTACCGAAAAGCTCTAAAAAAGTCAATAGAATTGTGGCTCAAGTGGTAGAACAGTAACCCTATACACAAAAGCGCAAGTATAGGGCCCAGGTCCGAGTTCAAACCCTGGGATTGACATGCTCCCACCTCTGGCTTGCTTGCATTCATGCACGCACACACGCGCACACACACACACACACACACACACACACACGTGTGCATGCACACCCACATGCGGTATTGTTAAAAACACTTTTCCCATAATATTCATATTAAGAACATATACCTAAAAAGCATAATTGCAGAATTTTTTTAAAGTATTTAGTGATAGACAAATAGATATTGCAGAGTAATATTCTAGCCTAGAGTAAATCTCCGGACATATGGTTTCTCTTTGTCTAGGATTACTTGCTTTCATGAGTCACAAAATATACTTGCTACTGTTGTTTATTATATACTGAGTCCTAATAGTCGTGATGGATTGTAATATTTCAATAAAGGCAGCATTCTCAACTGAAAGGAGAGACAGCTTTTGTATTTCTATATGCCAAGTGAAGAAATTTGTATTTTGTATCCAAGCCTGTACCGAACTGCTCAAAGTTATTTTGTTTTAGCTTTATCCCCTCTCCCCCTTTTTAGCAAAGGAACGACCCCAAATAGCATCAGTAGTTGTGACTATGCCAGGCATATTATTTAAGCATTTTAAGAAACTGGGGGAAAGTTTCACAACACTGGGATACAGTACACTTGTTTTCTTAATTTTTAAAAAATTTAAATTAAAAAAAAAAATTTGCCAGTCCATGGGGTTTGAACTCAGGGCCTGGGCACTGTCCTTGGGCTTTCTGAAGGCTAGCGGTCTACCACTTGAGCCACAGCACCAGTTCTAGCTTTTTTTTTCCCTCTGTATATATGGTACTGGGGAATTGAACCTAGGGCTTCGTGCATGCTAGCCAAGCACTCTACTACTAGGCCATGCTCCCAGCCCCTACTTGTTTTCTTAGGAGAATGGAAGAAGAAAATGAGGCTTGCAGTGACCAAACACTGGTTGGAGAGCCTGGTTCCACCATTCCACTGCTGTTGTAGGGACCTACCTCACAGAGGCCTTGGCAGAGCCAGGAGGACACAGCATGCCCTAGAGAGAATCTCAAGTCATCAAAGCCAGTTTATAACCCAGGACAGAAATGTTGACGATTCCAGTCAACCTGGTGGTCAAAATCTGACAGAATTTCACTTTTAGCCACGAGGTTGTCTTTAATAAACAGAGAATGCATTTAAAGGAAATTATTTAGCCACAGCTCAGTATATTGCTACTTCCCAGTTTACAGAAAAAGAGACTAAAATAATTATACATTGACACAGCCTACCCAGCTTGGTATATAGAAATATAAAAGTCTTTATTATCTAGCCTCTTTCTAGCTTTCCAAGAGAAAAGCTAAAAAACGAACTATTACTTTATGAAAAGTTCCCAACCCGCAAGGATAAGAAAACTGGAACAAAATAATCCCAACACTGCATTCTAAAATGCATCATGTGACCTGAAAGGCTGAAGATGCTCTTCACTCTGACCTCTAAGGTGGCATCACCAAGACTGATGAAGGCAGATGTTGAACACGTCCAGGGAGAGCAGGGTGATTGATGGAAAATGACTTTAACTGAAAGCCCAGCACATTCGCGCCGAGCCCCCCAGCCGTATCTTAGAATTGTCCTGGCTGCCCACTCACTAAATCATGGCCCCGTCCCTTCTCCAAGAATAAATTCACCTGACTGTCTTGCAGGACAGCTTGTGCCCTGTCTGCTCCTGACGCCCTTGGCAACCGTTTCTAGTGGAAACCTAGAAACTCTCCATTCAAGTTAAGATTGCTGTATGACTCTTATCTCCAATTAACCTCCAGAAAACCGAAAGTGGAGCTCAAAGGGGTAGAGAGATAGCCTAGAGCTGAAGAGTTCAAGGACAGTGCCCAGGCCCACAGTTCCAAGTCCCAGGACTACCACCACCACCAAAAAGATAAGATTGCTCTCCCACTTGGCTTCCATTGACTTCACCTGATTTCACTTTTTCTGCCTAATATTTAAAGGTCCCCTGGTTGTAAGGGGCGGGGGGAGGGGGAGCGCCGGGGAGAGGGGGGAGGGGGGAAATATGCACTTCCCCTTCTGTCCTGCTGAAAGAGATTTTGTTTTCCTTCCCAGGCTTTCTTCTCAAATAAAACCTATTGGATTGTTGAATTCCTACTTTTCTTATGCAGGGTGTGATTTGGTGGGAACAGGAAGTCTTCCCCTCCCCCAGGCCCAGGGCTTGAACTCAGGGTCTGGGCACTGTCCTTGGTTTTCATCAAGGCTAGTGCTCTACCACTTGAGCCATAGCGTCATTCCCAGCTTTTTCTGTGCATATGTATCGAGGAATCAAACACAGGGCATCATGCATGCTAGGCAAGCAATCTACCACTAGGCCATACTTCAGGGCTCAGGAAATCTTTTTATATGAGAAATAGGAGGTATGAACACATATAACAGAGCAGGCCCATTTCTTTGGGGAATAGTAACTTAAGAGTGAAGTCTGATTCTCTAGATGGAGAAGAACCTATTTGGGGAATTCATTTGCATGGAAAAACCATGGAGTCAAATATTTGTTTGCCCCTTCCCACCTTTCACTGTCACACAGCCTTAATGGTGGGGGCACTATGAAAGCTCCAAGAAAATGTCTACCGAATGAGTCTATAACACCTGTCCTTCCCTTTGTATATATGATAGAGAACATGTGTTTTAAATGAACACGTTTATCAGAGAGGCTAAATTTTAATTCCTCAGTGTGATGAGCTCCCAGACAATACTTAAGACAAATTGCCAATCCTGTCTCTGAGCCTCGTGTATAAGATGAGAACAACATTTAGAATCTACTCCGTAATGTGGTGACCATTTTAAAGTATGGCAAAGGAAGAGCCATGCAAACCTTAGATGTTATTCACAAGTTGCTGAGACTCCATTTCTGCTAGAGCTGTATGCCGCAGCTCTTGGCATCGGGAAACTGCCCTGGATACTATTGTATTTTCCCTTCACATCTTTTCTCTTGTCTTTTTCTTTCACTCCTTGAAAGGCACAAAACAAAAGGCCTAGAAACATAAAATGTATCACTTTTCCTTGCCCTAACTAATTCCAACCCATTTCTCATGGCAGGCATCAGTGGGCACAGGCACAAGTCCTCTGTCTCGGCCATCTGGTCCTCCAGAGCGAGCCATATGGAACATAGCCCTCATTACTTGGGAAGAGTTGAAGTCTTTTCTCTACCTGTTCAATGCTGTGGAATGGAGAGCGTGGATGCAATCACAGAAGCCCTCATCCTCCATCCTCGAGAGTCAATGACTTACATTTTATTACAAGAGTCTTACTCATGTGAAGGAATGACCAAACAAGCCACTTAGAATCTTGTGACATTGATAACATAAGATGATTCTGGAGGGCTGGGAGTTTGGCCTAGTGGTAGAGTGCTTGCCTAGAATGCATGAAGAGCCCAGTTCGATTCCTCAGTACCACATATATTGAAAAAGCTGGGAGTGGTGGCTCAAGTGGTAGAGTGCTAGCCTTGCAAAAACCCAAGGACAGTGCTCAGTCCCTGAATTCAAGCCCTAGGACTGGCAAAAAGAAAAAAAAATGATTCTTAAACCACACCGCTATAATTCATTTCTACGACTATCCCTGTTCTCTATGATGAATGAAAATCCCATTTCCTTTCTTTGTTTCCTCTGATACTGTAAGCTGCCATTAGCACTCCCGAGCCTAAACCAGCAGGCCAGACATGCTGAGATGATTAGTTCTTAACGGCTGCAGGTGATTAGCTGCATAGGAAATGACATGCAAAGTTCCAAGATATGCTTTAGCTCCTACTGTGATCATCTCAGTGAGATTTACAAATATTAAGGTGATTTCTAAGCGCTCCTTGAAACTAAGGGCAAAAAAAAAAAGAAAAATTATTTGCTTCTTAAAAGAAGCTTAAGTTAAATCTTAATCAGTTTTGCAAGTTAACTTTTGAGGCTTTTGTCTAAATCCAAAGGAGTGCAGGATCAATTGAAGTGATTAACAAATTAGGAAATTTTCAAAATGTGACAGGAGATACCATCTCAGTTGATTTTCAGCAAGAACATGGAGTAAAACAAGTATGTCATCAGCTGATTTGGTGTCTTTCATATCCTTCTCAGCATCTCTTCTCCTACTATGGTCCCATGTCATTTACAAATTATGTAGGGGGGTTCCTATCATAAGAAAAAAATAGGGCCAGGAGTTTGGCCTAGTGGTAGAGTGCTTGCCTAGCATGCACAAAGACCCAGGTTCAATTCCTTGGTACTACATACATAGAAGAAGCTGGTGCTGGGGCCGGGAGTTTGGCCTAGTGGTTAAAGTGCTTGCCTAGCATGCATGAAGACCCGGGTTCGATTCCTCGGTACCACATATAGAAAAAAGCCGGAAGTGGTGCTGAGGCTCAAGTGGTAGAGCTCTAGTCTTGAGAAAGTCCAAGGACAGTGCTCAGGCCCTGAGCTCAAGCCCAGGACTGGCAAAAAAAAAAAAAAAAGAAGAAGCTGGTGCTGTGGCTTAAGCTATAGAGATCTAGCCTTGAGGAAAGCCCAAGGGCAGTAGTGCTCAGGACCTGAGCTCAAGATCCAGAATTGGCAAAAAAAAAATGTTTAGCTGGGCATGGTGCTAAAAAATTTGTGGCATATTTTAATGGATTAATGAAACAATTGCTAAATGAGTCAACAGTGATACAACTAGCTATGATGCAAACTTAACAGCTGAAACTTTGTGGGAAGGCAGCAAGGGGAGCTAGAGCTCTGCTTGTACCCCAAGAACAGTTATGCAATGCTTTCATCGGCATTCCCTGGATTGAAAGGCACCCCCAAAATGTGCAATTATTATTAAAATTTGGGTCTGGCTATGCAAACTTAATTTACACATTGTCCTATTTTTACCTTTTAAGCAAATGGCAAATATATGAAGAAATTCACTGGCCTTCAGTGTGCAATTTGGGGTGCACTACAATTTATTTCTCAGTGCCTTAGCAGCCTGTAACAATGTCATGATGAAGAGAAAAACTTCCCTCCCAAAATCCACTAAACTCTTTTCTCTTTAGCACTGACCTTCGTGCTAACCTTTTCCATGGAGCCAATCCCACTCCTACTGCACTACACGTTTCACTCAGTGTTGAGCAGAAAGCTGTTGCCATGCTGCATAGAAAATCAGAGCAAAGCTGGAAGGAAAGATGAAGAGCTGGGAAAGGACCTCCGCCCTCCACTGGCCTGGCAGGTCAGTTAACAGGGGATGAGGAGTCATTCAGCATCTGAGACTTAGTTTAGCACAGAGTCCTCTCAAGATTTTCTCTTGAACCTCGTTATCTTCTTTCCCCCAAGGGAAAATCCAGATTTTGAGAGTTTAAAAATGTATTATAAAATGTCAGGTCTCTGAAGATAAAATACACACATGATATACAAAAGCATCCTAGAGGGCAGAATTCTTCCATATGAAAATAATAAAAATTAAAAATACGGGAGCCAATTGTGTGGCCTAGTAGTAGAGTGCCTGCCTAGCATGCATGAAGCCCTGGGTGTGATTTCTGGGTACCACACACACACAGAAAAAGCAGGAAGTGATGCCGTGGCTCCAGTGAGAGAGTGATAGCCTTGAGAAAGCTCAGGAACAGTGCTCAGGATTCAAAACAATAAGTCACAAGTTTTATAACACTGACATATGTCCCAACCATTACAATTTTTTCTTTTTCAGTTGGTTGTGGGGCTTGGATGCTGGGCCTGGGTGTTGTCCCTGATCTTTTTAGCTCAAGTCTACTGTCTTACTCCTTGAGCCACAGTACCACTTCCCTTCTGGTTTTCTGGGTGATTAATTGGAGATAAAAGTCTCATGGACTTTTTAGTGCCCAGGCTGGCTTTGAACTGCAATCCTCCAATCTCAGCATCCTGAGTAGCTAGGATTACAGGTGTAAACCAACCATCACATATATATTTTTTATTTAAATTTTCATTTGATATTTTTATTGTAATTAATAAAAGGGTTACATGATATGTGCCAGATAGAAGGTGCATTAATTCACATACATTGATACCCTTTCACATGTCTTGGCCCCATTACCCTTCCCCCCATCACCCCCATCTTGTTTTTCCCCCTTCCCTATCCAATTTCAAATAACCAAATACAAATATATCCAGTATATCAGATAAAGTGAGATACTGTAACAATATGAGATAACCAAGGGACAGCAAAAGAGATGAGAGATAACATACTACCTTAAGGACAACAATCATTCACTATTTGGCTTTTGTTTCTACATCCTAGAGGTCCTTTCAATTAGCTTCATACTATTTGGCCTTTTGTATCAAGGTTTTGCTCTATTGCAAATCTCTGCTAGGAGAGCCCAAGGTTTCTACTGATTATGACAAATGAGGGAAACCATTGAGCCTAAGTTCCTTTGAGTCTGGCTTACTTCACTTAGATTTTTTCTAAGTCTTTCCATTTCCTAACAAATGGGGCGATGTCATTCTTTCTGACAGCAGCATAGAATTCCATTGTGTACAAATACCACATCTTGTGGATCCACTCATCAACTGAGGGACATCTAGGTTGGTTCCATATCTTTGCTATGGTAAATAGTGCTGCAATGAACATTGCTGTGCTAGTGGATTTAGTATGTCCTTGTTTCTGGATGGTTGGGTAAATGCCAAGTAGTGGAATTGCTGGGTCATAGGGGAGCTCTATGTTTAGCCTTTTGAGGCACTGCCATACTGCTTTCTATAGTGGTTGAACGAGTTTGCACTCCCACCAACAGTGTAGTAGTGATCCCTCCGGCCACATCCCCTCCAGCATCTGTTATTATTCGTTTTCCTGATCCTGGCCTTTCTAACTGGAGTGAGGTGGAATCTTAGTGTTGTTTTGATTTGCATTTCTTTTATGACCAGAGATGTTGAGCATTTCTTTATGTGTCTATAGGCCATTTTTGTTTCTTCTTCAGAGAAGACTCTCTTTAAGTCTTTGGCCCATCTTTTAATGGGATGGTTGTTACTTTGGAGATTAGTTTTGGAGTGATTCAATTTTTTGAGCTGTTGATATATTTTAGATATGAGGCCTTTGTCCATTGTATGGTTGGTGAAGATCTTCTCCCACTCTGTAGACTTCCCAATTAATTTACTAGCTATATCCTTTGCCATACAAAAGCTCTACAGTTTAATGGAGTCCCACTTATCCAGCCTTTCTCTGATTTGTTGTGATTCTTGGTCCTTATTAAGAAAGTTTCGACCTGTGCCAAGGAGGCCTAGTGTATCTCCTATTGCTTCCTGTAAAGTTTTCAGTGTGTCAGCTTTTACCTCCAGGTCTTTAATCCATTTGGAGTTAATTCTAGTGCAAGGTGACAAAGAAGGATCTAACTTCAGTTTTCTGCAGGTGCTTAACCAGTTCCGCCAGCACAACTTGTTGAAGAGGCTGTCTTTCTTCCATTCTATTTTTTTTGCTCCCTTGTCAAAGATTAGGTGGCCATAGTTCTGTGGTTTAATATCTGGGTCCTCAGTTCTATTCCATTGGTCTTCAAGCCTGTTCTTGTGCCAGTACCAAGCTGTTTTGATAATTATAGCTCTGTAATAGAGTCTAAAGTTTGGTATTGAAATTCCTCCAGCGCTGTTCTTTCTGCTAAGAAGTGTTTTTGCTATACGAGATTTTGTATTATTCCATATGAAATTTTGGATTGCCTCTTCTATTTCTTTAAAGAATGACATTGGGATATTGATGGGTATTGCATTGAATTTGTAGATAGCCCTTGGCAAGATTGTCATTTTCATGATGTTGATTCTTCCAATCCAGGAGCATGGGAGGTTTTTCCATTTCCTCAGTTCTGCTTTAATTTCCTTTTTCAGGGTTTTAAAGTTTTCATCAAAAAGGTCATTCTTAGTTAAGCTAATTCCTAGGTACTTTATTTTCTTTGAGGCTATTGCAAAAGGAGTTGCTTTCCTGATTGCCTCGCTCCTCTCACTGTTGGCATAGAGGAAGGCAGTTGATTTTTGAGGGTTAATTTTATAGCCTGCTACCCTTCCAAAGTTTTGAATCGGCTCAAGGAGCTTGGGAGTAGAGTCTATAGGATTCTTTAAATACAGAATCATGTCACATATATATTTTTTAATGATATAAGATTGGGTGTCAATGGCTCATGTCTGTAATCCTAGCTACTCAGGAGTCTGAGATCTAAAGATTGTGGTTTGAAGCCAACCCAGGCAGGAAAGTCCATGAGACTCATCTTCAGTTAACTGCCTAAAAATCAAAAGTGGAGTTCAGTACAGTGCTAGCCTTGAGCAAAATAAAATCTTGGCCCAAGCCCTAAATGTAAGAGCCAACACACACACACACACACACACACACACACACACACACACACACACACACACACACTTGTGTTTGTATGTATTCTGCCATGTGGCTACATATTCCAATTACCTCTCTATGTAATAAGTGGTAAGATTTTCCAGAATTTCCATTTCCCTCAAGTGACAACCAGTTTCAACTAGCAATGATAATAGCTTTCTTAGTTTGCTATCAATGGCCTTTCTGCAGTAGCATATGATTCATTTTATGTGATCTGAATCTATATTGGTATTGTCAAATCAAGAAATTTTTATCCTTTTACTTGAATTAGCAATTATCACAAGATTCAAATAGCAAGGATGGTGGTGGAAGAGTTTAGGTTTTGGTTTGGAACTAGTTCCTTGCCGGGTGTGTTGTAGCATACCTGTAATTCCAGCAATTCTGGAGGTGGAGTAGGAGGCTGATGGTTTGAGGTTAGTTGGGGCAAAGTTAGATCCCATATTAGAAACAAAAACAAAGATGATGGGCTCTAAATAGTAGAACAAGAGTCTGTGGGACAGAGGAAGTTGGTGAAAAGCATTAGGACACTGGCATGAACGGCAAACTCAAGCTCTTGCTTTCACTAAAGGAGCAAGTCACCATTTAGGTTCTCAACAAGATCTGTTTCCCCGATGCCGTGCTCTCCAGCCTTTTCTTTGCTTGGTGAGGAATGGAGAGAAAGCAGTTCCACACATTTTTTTTTTGTCTTCAGTCATAAAACTATTCTCAGCATGGTTCAGGTAGAGCAGTTGAATTGAATTTTGAAGAGAGAAGCAATAAAGAAAAAGATTTTATATTTCTCCTCATTTCTAATTTTCTTCCTTATTGAGTTTTCTGACTGAAATATATGTGTAGTCCATCCTCTTCCTTTAGAGAAAATAACTGCAGAAGCAGCCACTTTCTCTGAAACTTGTCCTGACTAAGCAGTTTGATCCACAGAAGAATCATGCAAATTCGAATCATCCCTATAGAAATAGGAGATACCTGGAAAGATAGAAAAGTGTTCAAATAAAGAAGAGTCCAGAGATTTAAATCTTTCTGAGCTGTTGAACAGGGAAACATGAATTATTAATAACAAAACAATTATCCTGCTAGGAAAAAAGATAGCTAAAAAGATGGTAACTCACACTTTCAGAAATAAGCTATGTAGTTCAAAATGTGATCAAATTAAAAATACATATGTCATGCCTCTGTCTAATCCCAGAACTATTGGAACAGAAACTGTGGGAGGGATGAGGAAAATTTAAATATTACACATCAACACACACACACACACACACACAATCTCTCTCTCTCTCTAAGCCAGAGGTCAATATGCTATGACTTGCATATCAAATCTCTCCTATCTGCTTTTATAATGAAGCTTTTATGAAAGTACAGCCACCCTCAGTATCTTGCTCTTTTTATGTTGTAATAGCAGAGCCAAGTAGTTGTGACAGAGACAGATAGCTTGAAAGCTTTTTTTATTTTTAGTTTTTTTTGTGGTTATCTGGCTCTCTTCCAAAACAGCCCACCACTCCTGATGCAGCTTGGTGCAGCTCCAGCTGTACTGTGCATGCAAATCAGCCGGGAATCACTTCAAAAGATTATTCTGAAAATATCAAGATGAAGCTTTACAGACCCCAGTTGAAACTGCTGCTGTTGTTTTGTAGATCAAATTTAGTAGCAATTACCTAGAGTTCCCAGGGTGTGAGAAATGCCTGTTCTCAGCCAACACACACTTCTTGGATCGGGTATTTCTGCTGTGTGCCAGCGTGAGAACCACTTGTCAAGGGGTAGTTTACGTCAGGATAATCTGGACAACTGTGGTCTTCAGAGAGCCTGGAAATGCAATGTGATATGTAGGTAAATTCTCCTAAGCACAGCATACAATTGTTGATCACGGTACATAATAATTAGGAAAGATAAAATCTATGCACATAAAAAGACTGATTGTTTTCCACTTATGTCTTCCGTAAGGTGGTTTAAAAATGGTATTTCAAATGTGCCTTTGTGAAGTTAGTCTAATTAATACCTTTTTCAGAGAGAAAAATTTAAATGCCCTGCTATTTCTCAAATGATCGATAGGCGGTGCTGCTGTTCGAATTCCAGTTTTTTCTTCCTATTGAATGAATCAATGAAGAAATGCATTATTGATTCATCCTTGAATAAAATGTTAGGATGTATGAACCCTAGAACCATCATCCATGTTATCTACATCTCTTTAACTACCTGAATAACTATATAATGTATTCAAAATGAGGATAGCCTGTAAGTCATTTAATTCAATTACTGTCAGTATTTAGACTCCCTCAGATGTTCAAACAAGGTTGAAGATGCCTGGAACTACAAAAGTAGAGAGCTTGTTCTCATCACACCTGTAAATAGGTCATGTAAATGAATCTAATTATATGGAATAAAATACATTACCAGGATTAGAGAGAAGATGTTTCAGTGGATTTCCTAGTAACAGCTCCTCTGAGGACATTGTAGAAGAAATGGCACCATGGAAAGAACTGTTGTCACATAACTGTATCCCTTCCTGTAATACTAGAAGAAGGTCAAACCATGATCTATAACTATCTAGCATATCAGCAGAAGCGACAACATTTATAAACTACCATGGAGCATATCCCCAGGCAGAAGAGAAGACCCGTACAGAGGTAGAAATGAGACTTAGACACCGGTGTCTTCGCCATCTGGCAGAGTAAAATGACTCTTCTTCTGCATCAGAGCTTTTCTTACCCAGTCATACAAGCTCATATGAACAATACAGCTGAACAATCCAAACAAAACCAATGTTACTTTCCAAGTGTCAAGGTAGTTACCTAATATATTGAGCAATCAGTGTTTGCTGCTGTAGAAAGACATGGAGAATTGATTGGCTAAGATGATAGGAGAAAGAGATAGTTGCAGGTAAATGGAGGAATTATGTAAGCAAATGAAAGTCAAAGACAAGAGAAATATCAGTGATAGACTGAGTTAGATTATAATTTGCATATATAAAAATCTCCCGAAATAGGGACTGGGAGTTTGGCTTAGTGGTAGAGTGCTTGCCTAGCATGCACAAAGACCCAGGTTCAATTCCTCTGTACCACATACATAGAAAAAAGCCAGAAGTGGTGCTGAGGCTCAAGTGGTAGAGTTCTAGTCTTAAGAAAATCCAAGATCAGTGCTCAGGCTCTGAGCTCAAGCCCAGGGCTGGCAAAAAAAAAAAAAAAATCACCAGAAACAAAATGAGTAGTCACAGAGGGAGGGCATCTTGAGCATTAATAAAAGAATCGGGAAGTTGAATGGGTTTGGAGGAATGGGTATGAAGACTGGACCTTAATTTCAAACTCATCTAAATGGAGTTAGAAGAGCTAGATCTGGAACTGTGTGTGAATAGCAAGAGGCAGTCTTTACTGGCACTCTAAAAAGGTTTGGAATAGAGGGTAGAAAAAAATGGAGTTACCTGTCTTGTGATCTTAGGACAATTTGGATAGAAGATGAAAAAAGAGAATATAGTTATATATGTCGGGGTTTTTAGTCCTTTGTCCCTCCCCACCTGCAAGAGGGATAGAGAGAACATGCCCCCACCAGGACGAGCAGAGAAAGGAAAGGGTCGACTGATGGCCCCCAGCCCTCCCTCCTCAGAGGACAGTCAGACTCACCAGGGAGACCCATCAAGGCAAGAACTCGTTTACTGAGGAAGTACATTTAGCTAATATAGGATGCAGGAGCCAATCAGCACAAAGGTGGGAAGGGCGGTGGGTTGTAGGGAAAGAAGGGGAATCAGGTGCTGTCCCAGAGGGTGGAAGTGTTCAGGGCCAATCCCAGAGGTAGCCTTACTTTACATCACAAGCCACAGCCAAGCCTTCCAACCAGGTAACAGGCAAGTTGGGTCCCAAAACCAGGAAATGAGCACTGGGCCACGAGGTAGGCCTCCTTTTCTATAGCATAAGTTTCCATTTTCCTGAGGATGTGCCCACAATATGTTTACTAATGCATTCAAGAAAGCATTTATGAAAGGGCTCATGTGTGCTAGGCCCTGGGCTTTGAGCTGATAAAAATAGAAGCCAGTACCTTTGGAGTGCTTACAATATAGTACAACGTCTTTGCTGTTGGGGATAAATCAGAAAACTTAGATGAGACTTAGATCTTTGTTAGATTTAACGATCTTTGTTAGATTTAGAAGACAAATAAAACCAACAAGTGAAGTCTATGCTGTTAGATGGTGATAGGAAGAGAAAGCTGGAAAGTCATGTAAAGTCCTAGGTTGGTTTTTACATAGAATAGTCAAGAAAAGCTCCATGGTGTGTGTGTGGGGGGGGATATTTGAAAAAAGACCAGGGCAGGTAATGGAGCTAGACTGTCCAATGTTCTGGACAGAGTATCAAGCCAGAGAGGCTGCAGCAGCAACTGCAGGATCACAAAGTGCAAGGCCCTGGGGCAGGGAATGCTTGGCACATTAGAAGCACAGCAAAGCCAATATTTCTGCAGCAGGGTAGTAGGATATGGTGTCAGAGAGGTAGCAAGAACCAGCTCTTGTAGCACTTTTAAGGTATTGGAAAAAAAAATCTAAGTGATTTTAAGTGTGAGCTGAGGACTCCCTGTTGTATTTCAGGAGAGAGGTGGTATGATTTGACATATTCTAATAGAACCTCTTCATTTCCATTGCAAGAGCAAATGAGGTGAGGAGGAGCATCGAAGAAGGAAATGTCATGCCTGGAACCAGGTTCCTAACAGTGAATGTGAGAGCACAGGGTTTCTTCTGGATGTATTTTGAGAACTAGAGCCAATAGGGCTTACTATTAAATGGTGGGATATGAGAGAAATAGAATAATATATAACCAACACTTTTTGCCTGAACAATCAGAAGGATCACGCTAGCCATGGCTGAGATAAAGAAGTCTGAACTGGAATGTGGAAGACCATGCTTGTGTTTTGTGACTTTTGCATTTGATTACTGGTATGACATGCAGAAGGAAGTGAGCGGGCAACACAACCTTATGTAGGGCTGTGGCCTCAGGAGAGAAGTCTTAATGTGAGGGTTGAGCTTGTAGGAGCCATGATAATGAAAGGGTTAGCGCAGGAAGAATGATTAGGATGAGGATCCCAAAGCACAGCCCAGTAAAGCATCAAGACATGAAGAGAAGAAGGCTGAGATGGTAACAAAGGAGGAAAAAAAGCAAGCAAGCAAGCAAGGAAATGTGGCTTTTGAAGGAGCAGGGGTGTGGCCCAGTGGTAGAACATAGGTCTGGCATGCAGAACATCCTGGGTTCTATTCCCAGAACAGAAAGGAAGAGGGAGAAGCCACTGAAGAATGACTATGTGAATAAGGAGATGGATCCAAGTGCAGCTGAGGGCAAGAGAGAATTCAGAAGGTTTGGCAATGATGAGATCACTGGTCCTCATTATAAAGTTGACATGGTAAAAGCAGGCTTGCAGTGATGCAGATGCACTGGGTGTGTCCTGCCCTTTGCCAGCTAATCACTTCCCACTGCTAGCACCTGCGATTTTCTGAGGGTTTTTGTCATCAGAAACTGACCAGACATGCTAGAACCTAATGCCCTCAGGAGAAGCCTTCAATGAGTTAAGATGTGAGGTGATTTGGTAAACACTCTGGTAGCTCTAACCCAGAGAAGGAAATACTGTAGACATGTTCTAGACAGTTTTCCCAAATGAGATTCAAATCTAAGATTGCCACAATATGCATTAATACCTTCTTTCCAGACTCTTCCCCTCTGAGTCACCTTGCAAAGAATTACTCTCATCTTCTCAGTCTATTTCAGAGGATGCCTCGTTAAAGACAATATTCAATAAATGTGTAAGAGATGAAAATAGAAAAAGAATAAGTTCAAATATTACTAAGTGTTTGCTGAATGAGAAGTGACATATACTTGCTGGACTAGGTAAAAATGAAATTGTCAGTTTATGCTGGTGATCAGACAACACAAAGGGGAATCAATTACTAAAGCCAAAACAGACTAACAGAATGTCATCTGCTAAGTATTAAATGGAAGAGGAAAATTCAGAAAGGTCCCTACAAGCAGTGTAGTGACATGGAAATTGAGAACAACTTTGAAGGATAGAGTAGCCAATTAGGTGAACAATCCCCAGAGGATAATAGGATAGAAGCTGTCCAGTCAGAGGATAAAGGATGAAACAGATAGGGCAAAGGACAGGTCCATGGTTGAGTGGTGCTTTCAGCATATTTATTCTTAAGAATTCAATGGAGAAGGAACCCCATCCTACTTCTGGAGATACAAAAGCACCACACTCTCTAGCTATTTGGTTGTATGGTGTGAAATTGCATGGATTTGGCCATTACAACCTACACAAATATATAATTGCATAGGCTTCAAGTTAGTATTCCAACCTATCATGAGTAGAAGTGCTTTCCAACTAAAGGTCAGAGTCTCAGTTCCTCCATCAGCTACCATCTCTAAGTGTATAGCAAACACTTGAGACATAAAACCACCCAGAACACTTTGTGGTTCAAAAGATACATGGAAGAAGTATTAAGAAAAATCAACAAATCATTAATTTTTGTGTGTCAATCCTGAGTTTGAAGTCAGGGCTGTGTGCTCTCCCTGAGCTTTTTTGCTTAAGGCTAGCTCTGAATCACTTGAGCCATTGCTCCACTTCTGACTTTTTTGTAGTTAATTGGAGAATAAGGGTATCATGGGCTTTTCTTCCCATTGAACCATGGTCCTCACATCTTAGCCTCCTGAGTAGCTAGCCTTACAGGCATGAGCCACTGGTACCTTGCCTAACAATTTATTATTAGGTTATATTAAACATTAAATTTTTAATTTAATGACAATTCATAAAACAAGGTATAACAGCTTTCTTTTAAAGCTATATTCTGCTGGATTTTCATAAGTATTATAAAAGCAAAAGTTCTTTGGATTCTCCAGGTATTAATCTGTTTCCTTTTTGGTGATCCTGGGGCTTGAACTCAGAGCCTCATGCTTACTAGCCTGGGGCTCAGCTGCTGAGCCATGCTCAGATTCCTGCTGGTTGTTTTTCAGATAGGATCTGCTAACTTTTGGCTTCCTGTAGTTGCTGGGATGATAGGCATGCCCCATTGCATCCAGTTTGTGGAGATAGGGGTCTTATGTTCTAGCTTGCTTTGAACTGTTATTTCCCCAACCTCAGCTTCATAACTAGCTCGGGTGACAGGCATGGGCCACATATCCAACTCTGGGTTGAGAAAAGGTTTCACAAACTTCCTGGTCCTATCCTCCAACCATGATTTTCCTTATTGGTGCCCCAAATGGTACCTAGAATGAAAAGTATGAGCCAGTGGTGCCTGGAAAGCTAAGTAACTTTAGAGTAACCCAGCTATAGGAGAATACAACTGTGAATGGTGTAATATCTGGAGACATAATTGAGTAAAAACACCTTCATTGAACTTGATTATTTTGGACCTTATTGCTTGCTTCAGTAATTTTTCTTTCCTGAAATGTAATTGTTCTGAGGCCAATAATGAAGGGCGCGTAAAATGCAATTAAAGCATGAAAAGCATCTCTTGTGATTTGATATTAAGTAGGAGTGATGGAGTGTGACATTAAAAAATGGTATCAGAGCATGGCATTTTAATTATGTCAGTTTTCAGATCCTAGAATGCTACAATTTCACACATGCCTAATTAAATCATGTCACTACTAATACTTATAGGTCAAAAGAGTTTTTCTGGAAGTTTCAAGAGATAGATAAGATAGAAACTATTATGTCTTGTTTTCCTGGCTATTAGACCAGGCAGCTTAGGTCTGACCAGTAAAGATCTATTGTTGTAATAGGGATTGATCTGAACCAAATTCAAAGACAAATGACAAGCTGTTACATGTGATTTGGATCTATGGGAAGAAAAGTGGAATATATTGATTCAAAAACTTTCTATTCTATTTTAGTAGTTTCAATCTAATTTTGTTGTTGTCATTGTTTTTCTGCTCCAAGGGCTTGACTTAGACAACAGCTTAGGAACGACACCCAGTCTCTTAAGTTTTCATCATTCCAAATGCTTTTGTAGAGCATGTTATTTATTTATTTGCCAATCCTGGGGCTTGAACTCAGGGCCTGGGCATTGTCCTTGGACACATTTTGCTCAAAACTAGTGCTCTGCCACTTGAGCCACAGTGCTACTTCAGACTTTTCCTGTGTATGTGGTACAGAGGAACTGAACCTAGGGCTTCATGAATGCTAGCTGAGCATTCTATCACTAGGCTATGCTTCTGGTCTAGTACGTTACTATTTTATCTTTGTGGCCCAGTATGTTAATGTTTTATTTTTAGAGAGCTGCCATTTTACAATTAAATTTTAAATTGGGTCTACCCTCGGGTAGGGAAGATAGAGAGGTACAAGAGAAGAAACTTGATAGGACTCTGTGCTAAGATGATGCACTGATGCTAAATGACTCCTTGTCTATGGCCTGCCAGGCCAGGATCACTGCCTGTGAACCTTTCCTAGTTCCTATTTCTCTCCATATGTGCTACAATTGTTTGTGTGTCACGGGAACAGCTGTCAGCTGGAATACTGAGTGGGATGTGTGGTGTATAAGGGTGTGGGTGGCAGTAAGGAAAAGGTAAACACTATGGTCAAAAAGAGTTTAGTATGACAGGCATGATCTCCCAGCTCCTAGCCAGTGCTTTCTTTTTCTTAAATGTAAAATAGAAACAAACAAGTTCTAAAATCTCCCAAAATATAGCCACCAGTCAGCACCTAGTTTTTCATGCATGAAAATCTTTAAATCTTAAACAAGTCCTCATTGAATGGGTATTATGATGCCCTTAAAGCTGAGAAACCTGAAGCTAATCCAGCTAGCATGTCAAAGAGATAAAAATTGACAGTTCCATCTGGCTCCAGATTCCACACTTTTCAGAGTCTTTGCATACCTTCACATCTTTCCTCATTACATCTAAATATCCTTACTATTAACCTAGCCTTGTAAAGAAAGAGGTCAAAAAGTAATGGAGTAGCCACCTCAATCCATTTTCATAACTTCCAAACCCAACTGTCTGGTTAAAATGGACAAATCCAAAACTGCTGAATTATGTATCCTCTACCTAATTAAAAAAATTAAAGAGGTCTCTCTTATAAACCAAAGTTAATAACATGTGTAGACTTTTATTGGACATTTATTACTTTTTCCTGAAACATTGAAGCTAGTTCATAGTTCTGCCGTTCATCTTGTTTTCTTTTTTAAAAGTAAACACTGTGCATTAAAGTATAACTCTAGAAGAGAGGAATGCACAGTTGTAATTACGTGCATAATGTGTGATCATCTTCCAGATACAGAAATCTGCTAACACAGCCAGGCATGGAAGGCTCACAGCTATAATCCTAGTTACACGGGAGGCTAAGATCTGAGGGAAATTGTGTGAAGCTAGCCCCTGCAGACTCTGTCCCCAATTAACTGGCAAAAAGAGCTGAAATTGGAGGTGTGACTCAAGTGGTAGAGAGCCAGCTGTGAGCGAAAATGAGCAAGAGCCCTGAGCTAAGGCCCCAGAACCAGTACTGACAACAGAGAGAAGTGAGACAGAGAAACTAGCCAGCTCTCCCCAACTGGTCCTCCCTCTCCTGCAAAGACACCAGAGATTCTCCTAATAAAATAACGTTTATTTAATATCTTTTAAGATAGACTCTTCAGATTCTATTTTAATAGCTGAACTATGTTCAGTTTTTTGCTTACCATAATTATTAAATGTATCCAAGTACTTGTATTTTTTTCATTTTCATTGCTTTTATTATTCCATTCTATGATTTAAAAAAAATCCTATAATGTTACTGCTTGTAAACATTGCAGTTATTTCCATTTGGTGATCATTACAAATAACATTTCTATAGACATTGCTGGGAATTGTTTGCCTTTAGTGGAAAGAAGATTTGATTTTCCAAATATGGCTATCAACTCACGGTCTTAACCAGCCATGAATGAGGGCTCCTCCTCCATGTTTTTGTGTCAGTCTTTTTTGTTTGTCTGTAAGCAAAGTTAGGAGCCGGCAGGGAGCATCACATCTGTCCTCCTATGGCCTAGCTGTGGAAAGTATTTTACCCAGGGTCTCCGCTGTCTCCTTGGTCTTTTGTCATTGGGAGCTATGTCCTAGCTGGATATGCTTCTGGAATGGTGCCAGCTTAGTAACATATGGCAGGGCATCCACAGATGATCTCAGTAAGTAACCATCCTACAAACCACCTTAACTGTTGCTTGTAAAAGGGGCAAGATCAAATGAAGCCATCTATTGGGTAGAGCATATTAAGCCTAGGAGCCATGCTGTGATCTTGGCAAAACATGCTGAGGTCTTCCTTTGGCATCTTATCGTAGTGTTTGTGTGGTAAACCTGAAGACACCCTTAGCATATCACTCTAGAAGGTACCATCAATTGAAATGATAACAAGTACCTATGTCATCTCACCCATATCTTATAAGTGTTTCTCTGAAGCAATCTTTTACAAAAGTTCTTTATACTATTTAACACTCATATTTCAGAAATTCCTATGAATTATAATCACTTTTTATTTAGTTGAAACAAAAGCTGAGTAGATGATGATTTAGATTAGGCGATCCTGAGTATCAGGTCCTCCTTGCTGCAGGTGAATGCAGTCAAAGGGAGATTGAGACCACTGGCCGTGGTTTGTATAAATACTTTTTGGGGGATATACTTTTTATTGTAATTAATAGAAGGGTTACATTATATTCACCAGATAGAAGGTGCATTACTTCACAAACATTGATACTCCTTCTCATGTTTTTGTCCCCATTCCCCTCCCTTGTCCCTCTCTCATCTTGTTTTTCCCCTTCTGTATCCTATTTCAAATAAACATATATACAACATACCAGATAACTAGGTAGGATACTGTAACAATATGAGATAACCAAGGGACAACAAAAGAGATGAGAAACAATATAGTTTATTAAGAACAACAATCACACAGTATATGGCTCTTGTTTCTATATCCTGGAGATCCTTTCATTTAGCCTCATCCTATATGGCCTTATGTATCTAGGTTTTGCCCTATTGTAATTCTCTGCTAGGAGAGTCCTTGGTGTGTACTAATTATGACAAATGAAGGAAACCATTGAGCCTATGTTCCTTTGAGTCTGACTTACTTCATTTAAGATGTTTTTCCAAGTCTTTCCATTTTCTTACAAATGGGGAGGTGTCATTCTTTCTGATGGCAGTGTAGAATTCCATTGTGTACAATTACCACATCTTCTTGATCCAATCATCTACTGAAGGCCATATGAGTTGGCTCCATATCTTCACTATGGTAAATAGTGCTACAATGAACATTGTTGTACTAGTGGTTTTAGTATGACCTTGTTTCTGAGTGATTGAGTAAATGCTAAGTAGTGGAATTGCTGGGTCATAGGGGAGCTCTATGTTGAGTCTTTGAGGAATCGCCATACTTCTTTCCATAGTGGTTGAACGAGTTTACACTCCTGTATAAATACTTTTTACATGTAATCCAAGCTATGTAGGAGGTACAGCCCAGAGGGATCATACTTAAAGGTAGTCTAGCCCAAGAGTTTGAAATCCAAAACAAAACGTGGCGGTGAATGGTCTTGCTATCTTCAGCTATGAAAGAAGCGCACATAGATGGTCACAGTTTGGGCCAGCCTGGATAGCAACATGAAACCCTATTGGAAAAATAATTGAAGCACTCTCTACCTCTTTTTCTCTTTCTCCTTCCCCTGTCTCCCCATGCCTCTTTCTTGTTTGGAAGTTTGATCTTCCCCCAATAAACACTTTTTTACATGAACCATGTGACAATTTTCCTTCCCCATCTGGCGAATCTTACAACCACCTACGATTTTCTTCACCTGTATCCACAGTCAGCCCTTGTCCTTTGAATCCTGTAACCAACACATTAACTTTTTTGGGGGTGTGGGGGGAGAGGGGTGGGTCGGTCACGGGGCTTAAGCTGAAGAGCTCAGGAACAGCGCCCAGCCTAGAGTTTAAGGCTAGCACTCTATCACTTAGAGCCACAGTGCCACTTCAGGGTTTTTGGTGGTAATTGAAAAGTCTCAAGGCCTTTCATGCCCGGATTGGCTTTGAACCGAGATCCTCAGATCTGAAGCTCCTAAGTAGCTAGGATTATAGGCGTGTGCCCCAGGCGACGGCCACATTAACCTTTTTGTCAGCTTTTTTGTGGATTTCATATCGTTTGTGGAGCGTGATGGTGATCTGTTAGTCTTAGTAATTAAGATCAGAGTAAAAGAACGCTTATTTGCAGGACACCAATGGCTCACAACTGTAATCCTAGAAACTCAAGAGAAAAACAACAAAACCCACAAAGCTGAAGTAAAAAGGGGTGGAGACTCACTCGTGCTAGCAAGAATGAGGCCTTTAGTTCAGACTCCAGAAACACTGAGATAGATATATTAGTAAATTGTGTATATGAAGTTATATATGCTGTGTGGGGGTTTTTGTATTGTGTGGGTTTTGTTGTTGTGTTTTTTTTTTTTGTCAGTCATGGGGCTTGAACTCTGGGCCTGAGTGCTGTCCCTGGGTTCTTCAAGCACCAGCTCAAGGCTGGTGCTTTACCACTTGAACAACAGTGCCACTTCTGGTTTTCTGTTGGTTAATTGGAGATAAGAGTGGCATGGACTTTCCTTCCCTGGGCTGGCTTTGAACCACGATCTTCAGATCTCAGCCTCCTAAAGTAGCTAGGATTACAGGCGTGAGCCACCGGTGTCCGGCAAAGTTGTATATATTTTTTAAATTACTCTAAGGAACTTAAAAGACTCTGCTAGATATTAAATAGTATGTAAAGTATGTGTGTGTGTGTGTGTGTGTGTGTGTGTGTGTGTTCATAGGGCATCTGATATATAGATGGTTTTCCTGAGGAATAAAAGGTAGAAGACACCAGGTGCCAATTGCTCATGCCTATAATTCTGGTTACTAAGTAGGATGATATCTGAGGATTGTGGTTTGAAGTCAGCCCAGGCAGGAATATCTACTCTTGGATCTTTTCAATCAACCACCAAAAAAGCCAGAAATGGAGTGTGGCTCAAGTTCAAATGGTAGAACACTGTTCTGAGCAAGGAATCTTTAGGGGCAGTCCTCAGGCCCTTAGTTCAAGCCCCAGGACCAGCACACATATACACATAAAAAGTAGAGGCCAAGCAATGACATAATTGTGCTGAATTCCCCATATCTAGTTAAAGTTGATATTACTAGTATGGTTTTAACCATACATTATTTTCATTGATCAAAGATGAGTTGATTTAATAATTTGTCTTAATCTCTCACTTCTGAATTTTTATTTCCTTTCTCATAAAATATTTTCAAAAATATTTTAAAAATTTCAGAGAGCAGATGATGTTTTTGGTATACTTTTAATTTAGGATTATATTTTTGCTTATCTAGAAAATCTTTTCTTGGAAATCTTGGAGAGTTTTGGCTGAATTAACCTTCATCTCTCATTCCTCCAAACTGGAGGATTTTAAGATTCTTAGTTTTGGTTCTAAGTCACTAATCTCTATACTCAGAAGTGAAACTGTAGAACTTGAAAGGATTTGCTAATAATATGTCAAGTGACAAGTAATTGTGTTAAGATCAGGTCTAACCAAGAATTACTGCCAAGATGTACAATGAAAAAAAAACTACATGTGGTAATGTGTGGGTGGGGGCCTGAGAGAGCAAGTTTGACTTCTCAGTTGAATTCTTGACCTAGACTAGTTATGCTCCTTACAGCATGGAGGATATAAGGTTTTGGTTGTAAAAGTTGAGGGTGTGAAAGAACTAGAGCCTTGCCCTGAAAAAGAAGAGAACAGTGTCCCTTGTTCACTGAAGCATACAGCAAAAGCAAACCAGATGTTTAATATTTTCACAAGTGTTATAATTCATCTTTCTTGGAAAATAATAAATGGCTGCTAATTTCTCCAGTGTTTCATTCATCTCCAAGGAGGATTTGTATTGTCTAATAATCTCATTTCAAAGTGAAACACAAGTATGATTTTTTTTTGCCAGTCCTAGGGCTTGAATTCAGGGCTTAGGCACCTTTCTTGGGCTTTCCCAAGGCTAGTGGTCTGCCAGTTGAGCCACAGCACCACTTCTGGCTTTTTCTATGTATATGGTACTGAGGAATCGAACCTTCATGCATACTAGACAAGCACTCTACCAATAGGCCAAACTCCCAGCCCCAGTTATGATTTTTCTATCCCCTATAAGGGACAAGTTTAATTTGTGTACAAACCTCAGAAATGAATATACCAAAACTTTAAAATACAAATTAATGATGTGGTATAGTGACACCCACTTGTAATTATAGCTACTTGGGAAGCAGAGTAGCTCAAGAGGCTGACAAAACTTTGAGGCCATTGTGGGCAAAAGTGTATAAAATGCTATCTTGACCAATAAAAAGTTGTACTTATCTGTCTGTCATCCCAACTGCATAGGAAATATAAATAAGAGAATTGTAGTCTGGGAAAATAGCAATTCCACCCTATTAAAAGAATAAAGAAGGCAAACAGGATGGGAGGCATGTCTCAATGGTAGAATACTGCCTAAAATGGAAAGATACTCAATTTGGGGAAAGAGTTTTTTTTCCTCTGGTCCTGAGGTTTGAACTCAGGGTGCTGGCACTGTCCCTAAGACTCTGTCCTCACGGCTAGTGTTCTTCCACTTAAGCCACAGTACCACTTCCAGTTTCTTTGTAATTTTTGGAGGTGAGTCTCATGGACTTCACTTCTAGATTGGCTTTGAACCACAGTCCTCAGATCTCAGCCTCCTGAGTAGCTAGGATTACAGGCATGAACCACCAATGGGATATCTTTCATCTCCCATATAGTAACTGGTCAATGACATTGTTTTTTTTTGTTTGTTTTTACCAGCCATCTCTAAAGAATAGGAGAAATACTAGGAAAGAGTTCTAGGATAGTTCAGTGTGGGTGATTTGTTACAAGACAGGCTTGGGAGTACAGCTTCTTAGGGTTCATTGTCATACTTTTATCTGTCATTCCTGGATGACTCAAGATTTTACAAGTTTGTATGATGTGCTGAAAATATTGTTGCAGAAGTGATATATATATATATATATATTATTCACAAATAGAGAAAAATGTGTGAGAACAGAGCCATATCCTCCTCCAGAAGCTACATATAGTTCTATGGCAAGGACATCAGGTATGTGTAGTAGAAATCATGAAGTTTTGCCTGTGATTCTCATTTCTCAAGAGTTTTGGTGACATCTGACAGGAAAAAAACATGGTTTTCTAGTCCTTAGTAAGCTGGCTTGGGTGGTAGAGTCTTCTAGTTTTGACTTGTCCACTGACAAATTTTATTATGTGAGTTGTACACATCAGCACATATATAGCCTTCAGGCCAGTTTGCTTATTCCCAGGCTTAGGACAGTGAACCAACTCTAAACATAGGGAGAGCTGGGTAGTGACCTGAGTTGCTTCATGACTCAGTGTTTCTCAGACATGTCCTTTTGCTTCTGAGAAGTTTACTTTAAGATGCCTCAGTGGCAGTTGGCACAGTTTTAAATGGGATGCATATATTGAATATTCTTACCTCATCCCTGAAAAAGTGACCTGGTTTATAAAAGGACTGTAGTATCTTCAAGAAATTGGAGAATTAACAAAATCTTATAAAGATAAAATGCTTGTCCAATGCAATGAAGTTTCCCACTTTTTCTTCTAGTTTCAGTCTTACATTTATGTCATTCGTCCATTTTTATTGAACTTTGTAGGTGCTGTGAAATAATGTCTAATTGTGTTTCTTACAATTAGAAAGCATCTGAAATGTAGGTGGAATCACACACATACATGCACAGGCTAAACCTACCCAACCCTCCCACCCCCTCAAAAAACCAAACAAAAACTAGCCAAACAAACCAACTAGATAGGTAAGAATCATGAATGAAAGAATAAAGCAAAAGGTATTCAGTACATAACTTCAAAATATAATTCAAGGCCATGATAATCAAAGCAACATGTGTCTAGCAATACATACGAGGTAATCAAAACTGACTACGCTACCTCCAGCTGAGCATCTATAGACAAAAGATTTTTGACAAAGGCACTATGAACCTTATTAGATAAGTGACAGGCTTTCCAAGAAATAGTGCTAGGAAAATTGGTCATGCACATGATGAAGAATAAAAATGATTGTCATCAGTTACAAAAATAAGTTTAAGTCTTTAATCCATTTTAAGTTAAGATAGAACCTTATGAAGCAACCATAAGAGGATAAAAAAAATGCTCCAGGACACTGGATGAGGATTTGTTATATAAGAACTCAAAAAACACAAGAACAAGAGCAAAAGTAGATGAATGGAATTGCACTTTAATTTTTTTTGCCAGTTTTGCCAGTCCTAGGGCTTGAACTCAGGGCTTGAGCACTGTCCTTTTGCTTTCCTCAAGGATAGCACTCTATCACTTGAGCCACAGCACCAGTTTCAGCTTTTTCTACATATGTGGTACCAAGGAATTGAACCTGCATCTTCATGCATGCTAGACAAGCACTCTACCATTAGGCCAAACTCATGGCTTAGGCACTTCTTTTTAGTTAACAAAACAATCATCATACCAAAGAGACAAAGTAAAAAATGAAAGTATTTGGAGACTATACACATGACAAGGTGTTAATATCAAGGGCATACAAATAACTCAAAAACCTTAATACCCAAATCCCAAATTAAAAATTAAGCTTAAAGTTAATGAAAAATGAATAGCAGACCTAAGTAGATACTTTTCAAATGGATACCTACAAATGATTAAAATACTCAGCACCACTAATCATAAAGGAAATGTGACTCAAATCCACAATGAGTTGTCACTGCAGTCTAGCAGATCAAACTCAAGATTATGTTCTATGAAATAAGCAGACATAGAAAGATCTCACACCTGTGGAATATAATAAAGTTGATCTCAAAGAAGTTGAGACCAAAGCTTTGAAGAAGAGGAATGATAAATGATCAATGGATGATCATCAATCAAGGATAATCATTAACTAAATTATTAGTCATCCTCCAGAAACTCTGGTGCGCTATTATGCAGTAAGATAACAAGAGATAATATATTGTACCTTTCAAAAAGCCATGGTGAGTTTTACATTTTCCTCTTCAAAAAATGATAAATGTTTGAGGAGATAAATGGGTTTAAACTCATTTAAACGTTACATGATGTGTACATACACTAAAATTACCCAGTAAGATTGGGAATGTGGCTTAGTGGTAGAGTGCTTGCCTAGCATGCATGAAGTCCTGGGTTCCATTCCTCTGTACTACATCTACAGAAAAAACCAGAAGTGGCACTGTGGCTCAAGTGGTAGAGTGCTAGCCTTGAGCAAAAGAAGCTCAGGGACAGCAGCCAGGCTCTGAATTCAAGCCACGGGACTGGCAAAACAAAAAATAATACAGTAGTACTGTAAGAAGTGAGGCAAATGACAAACACAGCTTAAGGCTTTTTTTGGGCAATAGACCTTTCAGGCTGCCTCCAAGTCGGTTGCTCCCCTCTAATTTCTCACAAGTATCTCATTAATACATACAAGAAAAAGTATATTAAGAACCAATCACATACTCTTTCGTAGTACTGGGACTTGAACTCAGGGCCATGTGCTTGCTAGGCAGGTATTCTACCAGCTGAAGTATGTTTCCAGGCCTCTTTTGTATTGACTATTTTCAAGGAAGGATCTTGCTTTTTGGAAGGCCTGCTTGGGCTTCTACTTTTACTTCCTCATGTCACTGAGGATAACAAACACATGCCACTGTGGCCTACCATGGGTGAAATGAAGTCTCATGAATATCCCCTCCCACCCCTCTTCCACACCTAGACTGGCCTCAGCCCAAAATCTTGGGATCTTCACTTCCTAAGTAGCTATAATTATAAGCTCGAGTCATTACACCTGGCCCCAACAACATAATTTTGAGTAAAATCCATACTGGACAGGGTAAATTGAAAGATTTACAACCTAGTTCTAGTTTCCATCTTTACTTTCATCTTTAGCCATTTCTTTTAGGGTGCCCTGCTGTCTTAAGACTGGACCTCAGAATTGCTATCTAGAATTACTCAGTTATTTTAGCCACCTTGAAATTATTCCAAATACTTATATAGATTGCCACATGAATGACCTATATTTTGAGCTCCATGTCCTTTGCCTGTCCATACTCACCTCTTAAGTGCTAGGGACCTTGCATATCATGTGCATATCCAGTAAGAATCTTTCATAGTGCTGCCTTCCTCAAACTTAGGGTACAAGCAGTCATGTGTGTGTGCTCAAACCAAATTGAGGAATTCTACTTCAATAATTTGCCTCTTAGTAAATTCAGAATCCATTTACAATGTGATTAATGTACCTTGTCTATCAAGTGTATTCTCTGTGAGATTTGTTGCTACCATTCTCTTCATTTCAAGTACCATGCAAAATATTTATAAAAAACCTTGTCTGGCAACCAACTATGTGATCTGTGCAATCATAAAAGCAAATGTTAAAAAACATTGTGGAAATGGAAAACTACACATGATTTCAACTCGTATGATTTTTAACTTAAATGGTCATTTTCTTAATTTATGTCCTGCTAGATACCAGTGGTTTATGCCTTGCTAGCTGTTCAAAAGGCTGAGATCTGAATGATTATGGCTCAAAGCTAGCCTGTGCAGAAAAGTCCATGAGACTGATCTCCAAAATAGCCACTGAAAAGCCAAGAGGGAGGGGTGTCTCAAGTGGTAGAGCACTAGCTATAAGCAAGCAAGCCAGGAGAGAGTACAAAGCTCTGAGTTCAAATTCAAGGACTGCCTAATAAAAGCCCCACAAAACCGCCCAAATCAACAACCCCTAATCCTTACTTTATCTCCCCTGTAAAATAGTGTACTTTATCAAGGAAACAAAATATAAATGATAAATATGAGGGACTTCTGTTTACCTGAAAATTTCCAGGCCTTTTGATATTTGTGATTTTCAAGCTATAAAACAAGAAAATCAAGTTCCTGAAAGTACTAAATGAAAAGCATTTGATTGGTATAGGTAGACTGAAAAAAAATGAAGGCTTACATACATTAAGAGAATATATTGTATACAGACAACTGTTTTCACTTCATTTATGAGTCAGTAGTCTATGCATGCAAAACTTTATAAAAATTTGCACGTGAGCAAGGAGGAGCAGAACACATCCTTTGGCATTTCTTCTTTCCTCCAAGGCAACTCTGGGATGCCATGTTGAATATTTGAAATAAGCTTCTGGATAGATGAGAATTGAACAACTCTGCACATTCATTTTTAGATATGTAGAGTAAAAAATGGGCACCTTTCATAATTATACCAGGACAAAATGTAACTTAGATCTACGCTAGCCAAACCAAAAGAGGGTCAGAGTATCTTGCACTATGCAGGGCAAGTGTGCTCAGGTCTGGGACCCTATCAGGACAGAAAGGCCATTAGGAGCTTAACTTTGCCCTGGAGGGAGTTTACATTCGGGATTATTCTTTCAATATGCTTTGCATTCAGGGTTATTCCTTCAATATACTGTTTGATATGCTGGACAAGGCACAGGAATTCATAATGAACGTGATCATTTCTGTCTTAAAGAGTTGAGATTTGATCAGCCTAGATTTTGCCCTTCTCTCTCCTTGCTGGGTAGACCCTGTCTTCCATCCTCTCACTGGTCCACTTCTAAAGCAGAACCAATCATGGCACAATAATACCACATTCCCTTTGCTGTCAGCCCTGATAGCCGAATGTTTAGTGGCTAAGGCCCAAGCACAGAGCTAATCCCCTTGCATCTCTGTTGTTCTCAGGCCTTGGTGCAAATCAGACCAAGTGCCCACAATTTATGAGATGGAGTGTTATGAAGATGACCCAGATAAGAATATTCCTTAATCAGAAGGGAAAATTTGTACTCCTCCCTTCTGACCTTCTTGCTTCACACTCTGTGTCAGACAAAAAAGATGATTTCCATTTATTTTATTTTATGTTATGTTTTGCCAGTCCTGGGGCTTGAATTCAGGGGCCTGTGCACTATCCTTGGATACTTTACTCAAGGCTAATGTCTGCCACCTGAGCCACAGTGCCACTTCTGGCTTTTTCTGTGTGTTACTGAGGAATGGAACCCAGGGCTTCGTACAATGCTAGGCAAGTACTCTACCACTAGGCCATACTTGTGGCCGAGTGGTTTCCATTTTTTGAAGTCAGTTTACTGATGTATTGATTGAACAGACAACAGTGAAATCGAATGGAAGAAGACCCCATGCAAATAACCCTAGGAAGACACAAGTTTATACCTCAGTCAGCCTTCATCCCTGGTCTGAAGAGTTAGGGACTCTGGGCCGGGAGTTTGGCCTAGTGGTAGAGTGCTTGCCTAGCATGCACGAAGACCTGGGTTCGATTCCTTGGTACCACATACTTAGAAAAAGCCAGAAGTGGTGCTGAGGCTCAAGTGGTATAGTTCTAGCCTTGAGAAAAATCAAAGGACAATGCTCAGACCCCGAGCTTAAGCCCAGGACTGGAAAAAAAAAAAAAAAAAAAAAAAGGAGGGACTTTGGACTTATAACTTCTCCAGGCTAGGACAGTTTTAGACTTCCTCTAGGCCAGGGCAGTTTGGGACTTCCTCTGTCTAGTCCCTAGTATTTTCTCTTTTCATATATTTTTTAATTGCAATTAATAGAAGGGTTACATTATATTTGCCAGATAGAAGGTGCATTACTTCACATACATTGATACCCTTTCTCATGTCTTGGTCCCCATTTCCCTCCCCCCCACCCCTCATCTTGTTTTCCCCCCTTCCCTATTCAATTTCAAATAACCAAATACAAATATATCCAATATATCAGATAACAAAGTGAGATACTGTAACAATATGAGATAACCAAGGGACAGCAAAAGAGATGAGAGATAACATAGTACGTTAAGGACAATAATCACTCATTATATAGTCCCTAGTATTTTCAAAGGATATTCAATATTTGATAGTTCAATAGAAGATCTTGGGCCCTGTAGGGATTAACTACATAATATTTTGATATTGTAAAATAGGTGACAAGATTTGAGATTCGTCATGAAAGTATGTTTTATAGCATCTAGAATATACTCAAACTAAGATCTCAGTGGTAACAGCCAGTCAGCTTCTAAGTCTTGCATGTAATTACAGTGGTTAGCCAACTTAGAAACTAGAATATAATTCATTGGAAACTAAAATTGGATTCTGGAGATTAAAAGTAGGTCACTTAGAAGAGAAGTCATTGCTAGAGAAAGGCAAAATACAGGAATACCAGAGGTAAGATGGCATAAGAAATGCGTGGGAAAAGGCCAATATGTTTTTTCCTACCTGCTACTGAATTTCTATCAATAGGTATGTTGAATTTATAAGCAAAGATATGAGCACAAAGAATCCAACTGTCTATGAGTGGCCTAACATTTTACTTTCCAATTTAGGAGTATAAGAATCACTTGTTGGTGTGGCAGTGCTGTGCTTGCCTATGAGGGCTTGCAGGATGCTATCCTCCCTGCCAAGTAAAAAGGATAATAGGTAGGGTCAAGAAAACGATTTTGATAGGATTTAAATGAATTAGTAAAATCTCCTGACTCTTCTAGAAATATAAACTGGGCAAAAGGAAACAATGGGACTGACCTATGGAAATAAATGAAGGCAACCTCATGGTTATATAGGTTGAAGTTGAAAAAAAATCACAAATGTGTACTTATAAAGATCAAAGAGAATAAGAATCTGGGGATGTTGATAGATTGTCATATGGGAAGTAAAGACTGGAAAATGAGAGAGGGTAATTCAGAGGAATTTATTCTCTTCTAGTAGGAAAATCTTATTTGAGTATATTTTTTGTCTTTGAAGGGCAATGGTGCACTTTATGATTGTGTCTGGGCTGTGCCAGCTTTGTGTAGAAGGAGGGGTTTCTGTTATAATGTACGTATAATATCCTCCATCTTATTTTTAAACCATGTACATTTTATTTTTGTAACTATTATAATAATGCTTAAGTTTCCTCTACTGTCCTCTAGTCCAATCAGCTTTGAAGCCACATGCTTATGATGGATTTTTAAGCAGGGGCAAAGTTTTAATGGTTAGCTGTAGCAGATAACACTGCTACAATGACAGGACAAAGTATATGAAATAAGTATGCCTTTCAAAGTTCCTTAAACAGAAGAAATCATATGAAAATCAAAACACGGGTTTCTACTGATACACAGTAATCGATCGCAAGGTCTTGGGATGGATGCATGGAAGGATTTATATAAAGGGTATACATTAAGCTGTATGACGCTCTTAACTTTATTTTAGTCAGGGGATTTGTACTGGTATAGATAACTGATAAAGCTATAGATCCAATAACTGTCTAATTTTTTGCCAGTCCTGGGGCTTGAACTCAGGACCTGGGCACTGTCCCTGAGCCATTCTGTGCTCAAGGCTAGCGTTCTACCACTGGAGCGATAGTACCACTTCTGGTTTTTCTGTGTATGTGGTAATGAGGAATCAAACCCCAGGCTTCATGCATGTTAGGCAAGTTTCTACCACCAGGTGACTTGTTTGTACACTAGAGGAATGCAGTCCTTATAGTACACTACTAGAAAAGTGACACATTCTAGTGATCTCTGTGCCTCTTCTTTGTCTACCAGCTGTTTGCCTCTAGGCCACTAATACTTGCTGTCCTGAGGAATGATTATATATCCTGGTCACCTTTATGGAAGGCATCTCTACCTATATAATTGTACCTAGGAGGTTGTCTCTAAAGAAAATTATATAATATGTTCCAATGCTATATGTGTAATCGAGGAATGCAAAACTGAGAAGCAATTGAAATGTATGAAATAAATCTAAAAGAATTATTACATTCTCACCACTAGGTGGAAACATCAGTTTTGAGTATTTTCTTTTTCTTCTGAGCTATGATACTGTTAGAGTATCTCCAAAATTGAATGGAATCTAAGAATCATTTCATCTGCTCTCATTTCCATAATTTCACATATGTTAAAACTAAGGCTCAGCAATTAGATGATTGCATCTGTTTTATAAAAGAGAGCTTCTTGGGTCCGGAGTGTGGCCTAGTGGTAGAGTGCTTGCCCAACATGCACAAAGACCCAGGTTCAATTCCTTGGTACCACATACATAGAAAAGGCTGTAAGTGGCACTATGGCTCAAGTGGTAGAGCTCTAGCCTTGAGAAAGCCCAACGACAGTGCTTAGGCCCCGAGTTCAAGCCCCAGGACTGGCAAAAAAAAGAGCTTCTAGATTCTTCAGTGATTTTCAATTTTAAAATAATGTGTTATCTTCTGGTGTGAAAGAAAGGCAGAACTGGGGCCTCAATGTTACCTGTGTACTATTGCTAAAAAGTTAATTACTAATATTTGTAAGACTAGGACAGTGTAAAATTATTTTATTACTGCATTGTAATTAATCAAAATGAACTGATGATTCTCCTTTATTTTTCCATTGATTTCTAAGGTAATCAATAATCCTTAGAGTCACAGGAGACTTTAGCCAGGATCTATTTTTATAACATCTTGAAGGTTACCCCTCATTTGGGGTTCCAGTTAAGTCATGTACAACAAGGTTTTAGCTAGGCAGTGAATGGTATGCCTAGAGCTGTTCAGAGCTTGAACAGTATGTTCTTCAACTTCTATTCAGACCCTCTTCCTTTCATAAATAAGAGGAATGGAGTGCAGACATAGTCATCCCTCACTCCCTGTTCTGACTGCAGTGATGAGAGGTACTCTTCTCAACTACACCCTTCCCACCATGCCTGTGGACTCTTCTGAAACAATACATTCAACTGTTACTTTGCAGGTGATAAATAGCTGAAAAGGAAGAGATCCATTTTATGCATTGTAACAATTTGAGATTCTAGATGAAGCAAATTCATATAATAATGAAAAAGGTCCCATCATAAAAGACAGCAAGAGTTTACGGACAAGCAGCAAAGATAAGGATTAAAATATCATAGGTGCTTCTCCTGATCAATCACGAACTACTTCTTAGTAACAAGTTTACTATGGGTGAAGGAGTGACTTAAAATTAACACGAAAGTAAGGATGTATTGTCACGTGGCATAAGCAGGGCATGTGGTATCATTTACTTCCTGTTGAATCTATGGTAGATCCAGTTGGCTGAGAAGGCTGACAGTGCAAACCAGTCATTTAAGCGGACAGTTGAGTAGTCATCTCAACAGTTTGCCTTGGACATCAGTAGTACAGCAATGGTTCTGTCATTTACAAAGTATAAAGAATTTCAGAATTAAATCCCCTTTCTTTATGGTTACAATGAAACAAGAGATTCGAAAGATTTTGAGGTGGATTTCTTGGTGGCTTCCTCAAATAGATTGTTAAATGGGTCCATTCTAGAAGACAGGTATTCACATTATTAAGGGCTGGTAAGGTTGTTCTAACATTAGGACAATGACGATTCCTCAATCAACATGCTAGTTCTTCTGTGGAAGACACTATGGAAAGATAGAATTAACATCAAAAGGGTTAATTCTACTCATCACATCAAAGGGCCTGTTTAAAAATTTAAGTTTTGGGGGGCTGGGAGTTTGGCCTAATGGTAGAGTGCCTGCCTAGCATGAATGAAGCCCTGGGTTCCATTCCTCCATACCACATACATAGAAAAAGCCAGAAGTGATGCTATGGCTCAAGTGGTAAAGTGCTAGCCTTGAGGAAAGCCCAAGGACAGTTCTCAGGCCCTGAGTTCAAGCCCCAGAACTGGCAAAATGAAATTTAAGTTTTGGGAAACACTTCAGAGTTAAAGGTAGATATTTAGGACGATTGCCTCTCCCTCTCCCTCTCTCCTTCTCCTCATCCTCCCTCCCTCCCTCCTTCCTTCTGTCTTTCCCTCTTTAAATTTCTGTGACATGGTGGATTACCCCAGCTATTAATGACACTCTGTGTAGAAAGTTCAAGGACACATTCTGAGAGTACATGAAGAGCTGGAGTCTAAGCACATAGGATCTGCCTTCCTGGTAGCTGCTCTGAGTCTGGAAGCAACACTAGCACCACTCAGTCAGTGATCAGCTTCTTCAGAATATGAACCTTTTCTGAGCAGCAGGTACAGGCCATTTAGGTTCTTACCAGTCCAATCATATGGCCTGAGTTTCTCCATGTGCAAATAGTACAGAAGGCTGGAGTGAGGGGAGGGATTTGTGATAAGGGAAGTAATGCAATGCAATGGAAAGGGCAAGCCAACCTCAGATTTAAACACGTTAAGGATGTTACAAGAACTAGTGGCACGACTTGGTGACTGCAGCCTCCGTTCAGATGCCAGTCAGGTGTGGTCGTATTTCACAAGGTCTTAAGTGAGAAGAGCCTGGATAAAGATTCTGGTTTTACCACTGAGTAAAACTTTCCTTGCTTCATTTCCTCTCCTGAAAAACCTCTCCTGAAAACATAAGATAATGTTCCTAAGCAAAACTTCGGTGGGGATTAAGGTTAATGGATATAAATGATAGGGAGTGCATCATCCAACACAATTATTTGACATTATCTCCATGACAATAGCTGGCTGGGTAGCAATTCATCTCAGCTCATCTCTCCTCCAACAGGTCCTGGGAACAAAGAGCAAGGTACATTTTCTGGTCCTTCTTAGAGTCTTATATGTTGAGACTATGGTGATTTTTCAAGCATACAAATATTAATAAATACGATTTTCTGCTGCTAATGTGTTTTGTGAATTGATAGTCCAGCCAAAGAATGTGGAAGGGCAAAGGGAAGAAATCTTTTTGCTCACCTACAAAGTTATACAAGCAAATAAGATAATTCTAGAACGTTAATGATAGCTACTTAAAACTGAAATTTCCTACAGTTTTAGTTGAGAAATCGCAATTTCCAAGCCATCTCCTATCTCACCGAGCAGCTTCTGTTACAACCTTCTTGGAGGCCCTAAGGGGGGCAGAGAGTGGGAGAGTAGGTCCGTTCCTCAGGCAAGTCTCTGTCAGATGACCAAGGGCACAAAGTTCAGGCACAAAGCAGTTTATCAATCCACCAAACGGCCGGTCAACCTATTCCAGCCCACAGCACCAGGCGAGGGCTAAAATCGGCTCCTCTGAGTATTTGGTGAAGGAAAAAAACAAAAACAAAAACAAACAAAAAAAACCGGGTGGCAATCAGGTGGTCTAACCCAGAGGGGGAGGCGGGAGGTCGTCCCCTCTGGCGTCCTGGGCGTGTGCAATGGGGCGATCCTCGCAGGCTCTGGCATCCGGGAAGGCGTGGGGTGCGCCCGGCAAGCCCCAGCTTGCACTGGGTGCTTGGGGTGCCCAGCATCCCAGGCAGGTGCAGCCGGTTCGCACCTCCAGACCCCGAGAGACAAAAGCCCGAAGGGAGCGCAGGGGGCGTGGCGGGGGCGTGGCGGAGGATGGGCGAAGCCCGCCTCCCATTGGCTGCCCGGCACCACCCGACGCGGCGGCTGTATAAAAGCACGGCAGCGTCTGGCAGCAGCTCTGCACGCTCCCCGCACCCGACCTTCACCGCTCGTCGCGCACGTCCGCCCTCCCGCGCCCACCATGGCCACGCTGAAGCAATTAGAAGGAAGATGGCGATTGGTGGACAGCCAAGGTTTTGACGAGTACATGAAGGAAATAGGTGAGGCACTCGTCCGCCCCGGCGGCACCTGTCACGGCTACAGCGTGGCACGTGTGTGGCCGTTTTTCCTTGGGTTCTCATTAGCGTGCAGGAACTTGAGGGTGCGTGGTGTGGAGGGGGGAAGTCGAGCATCATCGTCCACCCCCCCCCCATTCCCCAGTCCTCCCGTCTCCCTTCCGCCTTGCGGTCCCCGGGCACGGTGCGTGTGGACGACCTGACGGGAGAGCTTCCGCCGCCGGATTCCGCGCGGATGAGCCTCCGCGTGGTCCACCCGACCCGCCACGCCTTTCCCCTCGCCTCGCCGAGCCTCGGGATGGGGGGGGGGCGACCCGCACGAACGCCCATCCCCCCCTCCGTCCTCGATTTCCCCGCTTCCCCCCTCACAGCATTTCCTCCCGCCCTCCCTGTTGCCCCTCCTCACTTTTTCTTCTTCCATTACTCCTCTTTCCCCCCCCCCACAGCCTCGTATCACCCCCACGTCCTCCCCGCCCGCCCCCCTCACCGTGGCAGGCCTCGCTCCCCTCTCCCTTCCTACCACATCCCTTTTGTTCCTCGTGGCTGGCGGGCGCGCACGCGCGCGCGGGCGCGCGGGTCTCCTTTCCTCTCCTGGGTAGGGCGCGGTTCCCGCCCGGAACCCTGCAGAGACTCAAGCGCAGGGGGCCCTAGCCCCGCTTCCGCCCGAGTCGCGGCCTCCCCGCCCCCCCCCACCAGGTCCTCTGCCTCTTCTCAGTTGGGAGCCGAGCCCTGTGGCTGGGCGCAGCTCCCCGAGGGGGACTGTGCACTCAGCACGCTGACCTGCTGTCCAGTGCTGCCCAACCCTGGGGGACCCTGGGATGCAATCACGGTGAAACCCGTTGTGCCTAGGGCATGCCCCTGCTGTTCTCCGCCCTCTGAGTCTCCAGGGCGAGGGGCGAGGAGTTAGGAAAACTATAATGAGAAACCACTGACCTGCGGGTGGCAGCTAACTGCTACAAGATGGGTGTGGCCCTGCAGAAAGCCCTGGACTAGGAGAGGATGCTTCTGGGAGAAGTCCGACTCTCTCCCATTTGAAAATAGTAAAATCATGACTCTGGAAAAGGCCATTTTCTTTTACTCACCACTTATCCTCTCCTACCCCACCTTAATGTTTGTGAATGTGAAGATGTAAGGATCAGGGTCTCTTGGCCCATGGAAAGCTAAGAGCCTAAGAGCCTGAGTCATGAGGAACAATCAAGGTAGAGGAAGCTCAGAACCCATTTACTTATCCTGAGAATAAATAATGGCTTGACTAAAAGCAGCCCTAAGGTGGAGAAAGAAGATTGCAAGGGGACACAGAGCCTGTGGAAGAGACCTGGTGTTAGGTGGTAGTCTCCTCACCTGTGAAGCTGATTTAGCTTGGATCCACAGCTCTGTAGACATGTGGACGCAGATTATAAACACATATATAATTCAGAAACATTGACTTTTATCCTGGGACTATTGTAATTACTATCAGACAATATAAAGCAAAAACCTGCAAATGTATAACAATTTAGCACAATTATGAGGCTAATGGAAAAATAGTCTTTGAAAAATAATATATTATTGTATAACTTCAAATACTTTTCCCAAGCTATCACACACACTGTCATGATTATGCTACTAACTTTAATTGACATATGACTTGATGTATCTACAGGAGTGGGGCTAGCTCTCCGAAAAATGGGTGCCATGGCCAAGCCTGACTGCATCATCTCCTGCGATGGCAACAAGGTCAATGTAAAAACTGAGAGCACTCTGAAGACCACACAGTTTTCTTGCGTCCTGGGAGAGCAGTTTGAAGAAACTACAGCTGATGGAAGGAAAACTCAGGTCAGGCATAATCTGCTACAAATGGCAGATGCTATCTCCAGTGATAGTTTCTTACGTTTGGTAATCAAGAAGTTACGTAATCAAGAAGTTAATGAGAAAGTTATGTATTATTTGAAGTGTGATAAGTTAATAACGCTAATAATTTTACTGATATTAAATTTTACTGATATTTACTGATAGTGAAGCTGATAACTTTACTAATGCTTCATAGCACAAGGATCTTTTACGAGCTTCTAGATTGAAGAGCAAAAACTTTCCTGTGAATCAAATCAGGATGGCTGGTGAAGTGATCCAAAAAGGAGATTACGAGTATCAGACCCCCTTATAATGTTCTTTTGAGGATTAAAACATACTTTTATTTTTTTCAGACGGTCTGTAACTTCACCGATGGTGCATTGGTTCAGCATCAGACATGGGATGGGAAGGAAAGCACAATAACAAGAAAACTGAAAGATGGAAAGTTGGTGGTGGTGAGTGTCCAGTTGCCTAGTGTCTTTCTGAGCTTTTGTTTACAGTTATGATCCCTAGAAAAGGTTCTGTATCATTGCTTAGGCACAGGAGAATTGATTTTACAAAGGAAAAAGAAATGTAAAATAGCAAGTTAAATAAAGGAATAATCTAGCAACACTCACTACGAAGATAGGTCTTGCTAGGAATAGAAACTGAACGTAAGACAAGCCTAATTCTTGCCTATCTTTTTTTCTCCTAGGAATGTGTCATGAACCAGGTTACCTGTACTCGGGTGTATGAGAAAGTAGAATAAAAATTCCATCGGCATTTTGCACAGGAATTAGCTGCAAGAATGCAAAAGCTCAGTTCAATGAGCAAATCTCCGTACAACTACTTTTTTTCACTATTATGTTCAATAATCTATATCACAAACATTTTAAATGCAACAGTTTCAAAGTGATGGTTTAACTGACCTCATCCCTTTGGTTAGCAAATAAATGTGTTTGTGCTAATACATGTCATGCACATGGTTTTCCTTTGTTCTTTTGGCAGCACTGGAGATTGAACTCTAGGGCTTGGGCTTGCAGGGAAGATAATACAACTCCATGAGTCACATCTGCAGCCCCTTTTTGTATTTGGTTATGTTCGATGTATCACTTTATGCTGAAGCTGGTGTGGGTTGTCAACTTTTCTACTTGGGTTTTTTTGGGGGGCTGAGGAAAACAGGGATATGCCACTGCAACCAGCCATTATGCCTCCTTAGTAGCTAGTATAGTAAGTGTGCATCCCCCTCCCCCCCAGCCATTGTGCTGGGATGGATGCGTGTACCACTGTTTCCAGCCATTGGCTGAGATGGAATCTCAACTTCTAAGCCCAGGTTGACCTCAATTGATGTCTCCTAAGTAGCTAGTATTACACGATTAGCCATCACACTAGCCATATTGTAGGCATTCTTTTATTATTAATTAGCAGTACCTTAGTGAATTGAAGGTGCCATATTGAGATTGTATTTTAGTGATGCTATTTTTGGCTGGGGTTTAAACTTGAGGCTGTGTGTTTGCTAGATAAGTGCTCTGTCACTTGAATTAACTTGTATCTAACTTGAATCAGCTTCTATCTAGCCTAAGATTCTAGTGATTTATATGCAAAATTTCTTCAAGTACACTGTGTCCTTTGAATTCAAAGTTAGCTGCCACGTGTAATCCTAACTACTTAGGAAGCTGAGATCTAAGGATCACAGTTTAATTATCAAAATGCCAGAAACGGAGCTGTGGCTCATATGGTGGAGTGTAAGCCTTGAGCAACAAGGCTCTGGAATAGTGTCCAGGCCCTAAGTTCAAGCCCCAGGAACAGCACCAAAAAATAAAAACGGGGTAGGTGCATGGCCTCGTGGCAGAGTGCAAGACTCAGGACTGGACCCCCCACCCCCCCAAAAAATTTTTTTTTGCCAGTCCTGTGGCTTGAGCTCAGGGCCTGAGCATTGTCCTTGGGCTTTCTCTACCACTTGAGCCACAGCACCACTTTTGGCTTTTTCTATGTATGTGGGGCGCTGAGGAATCGAACCCGGGTCTTCATGCGTGCTAGGCAAGCACTCTTAACACTAGGCCAAACTCCCAGCCTCAGATCCTAGACAATCTTTATAACATCAAAGTCAAATTACTGACTAACCATAGTTGAATAATTGCTGGACAACAGTTAACAGCACACAATCTGCAACAGATTCATTTAGTAAACACTGAGGATGCATCATGATTTGCTATCGACTGAGGTATATGTGAATACAATGGACAATTCATTTCCTCTGCAAGGAGACACTCCCAGCTAAAGAACATAATGTGTCATCAAAATCTATAAACGTGAGATAGCTCTTAACATTTCCTGTGTGTGTCCATACACGTGTGTGTGTGTGTGTGTGCTATATAAAGAACTAGAATTCTGAGTAACCTCTTTTCTATTTCTTAGGCCCCAACCCAAATATCCACAATCCACATTTGATAATTAGGCTGTAGGTATTGGCTTTGTGTACATGATTCTCAGAGAGAATAGGTACGTGACTATCTACCTTGTTCAAGGACACCAAAAGTAGACCTAGATTGAGAAACTCTTCACACCCACTCAATGTATTGAATTGCCTAGAGCACTGCCTCTTTCCAACTTGTACAAAGACCTGGGTCTAAAGTCCCAAAATGAACAGAGACTCCTAAAACCTCCAGGTTCCATGTGCTGGCACATTACCTCATAAGATTTTTCTTTGAGCTACCCAAATTTAGTCTGCTATTGGGAAACATACCTGTAATCCCAGAATTTGGGAGGTTAAAGCAGGGAAATTGAAAGCTTGAGGCCAGCCTGAATGAATTACATAGTGAGAGTCTGTCTCAAAAACAACTGAAAGTAATTTTAAGTAACAGTGAAAGTTAGAATTTCAGGAATATTCTGGTCCCATGCTGTTAAATATATAACCACGAGTCAAATACACCTTTTAAGCACTTGAAATGAGGTTAATTTACATGAAGATTTAGGAGATTTCAAAAACTTGACATGAAAAAAGTAAAATACCTTCATATCAAAGTAACATTTTTCATATAGTTGGTTATTACCTGAGAATGAATGGTTACCTTTCTTTTTTTTTTGGTGGGTCATAGGGCTTGAACTCAAGGCTCTGTCCCTGAGCTCTTCAGTTCAAGGCTGCTGCCCTACCAGAGAGCCAAGCACCACTTCCCTAGAGGTTAAATGGAGATAAAAGTCTCAGATCCTTTTGTGCCTGGGCTGGCTTTGAACCTTGATCCTCAGATCTCAGCCTTCTCAGTAGCCCAGTATTTCTTATCCTTTTAAACATGGTGAGGGAAAAATGAAACAAGATGGCATGTGCTTACTTTTGTGCATCATAGTCTTTGGTTTGACCATGTTAAGACTCCTTTTCTGTATGAATTGCCATCTTTTTACTCTCTAGCCTTCCCTTTTTTTCTGCTTCTGGTTACTGCATTTATTTGGCATTCTCCCCAAATCAAACACTATCTCAAATACTTGAGTGTCTTGTAATTCTTGAGATAGAATATATTGATATTAACTGGCTTTCCATAGTACGTAGGTAAAACCAATCAGCAAGAAATCTGAGCAGAGGCAAGCACAAATATATCTCACCACATATCTAGCTACCACCTACCACATGCTGATGCCCACACTGCAGACTGTGGAGACTGCATGGGAGCTGTGACATTTTAGTTGGGAGAGCTTTCAACTGGCTTATGGCAAGCATCACAGGACTCAGTAGCCAGTACCAATGGGAGCCTCCAGGCACCAAGCTACTCCAAACACACCTTCTGTTTCCAGCAATCCTCTAAAGGCATCAGATCCATGCTCCTGATAGCATTCCTGTGCTTTACCCTATCGTCTGGTAACCATACGAGTTTCTGTACCAATGTCTTCCTTCAATCTGGCTTAATCTTCCTAAAATGCAGTGTGGTGATAGAATTTTTAATTTGTGAAGTGAGCAGTCCTAGAACCCACCTCTTGTTGTCTACCCTAATAATTATGTGATTTACAGAAAATTACTTAATGTCTTTTAACCTAGTCACATTATTTGGCAAAGAATTTAACATCACCTAGTAAGTTATGGAGACAATTTAAAGAGAAAATGTCTGTAAAAGGCTTAGCACAGAGCCCAGAATCCAGCTAAGGCTCAGTGTCCCACCAGCATGACCCATTAGAACTTTTCTGTGATGCTGGCAATAGAAATGTTGGATAATCCCACTGGCCACTGCAGTGACCACTACATGGAGGTGGATATTGATTGGACACTAATACCTACCTGGTGATGTATGTGGTGTACGCAATTGATATGATGCAATCAGTTCAGAAATTTCCTTTTTTTTTTTTTTTGCCCGTCCTGGAGCTTGAACTCGACCTGAGTACTGGCTTTGGGCTTTCTCAAGGCTAGAGTGCTACCACTTGAGCACTGCACCACTTCTGGGTTTTTCTATGTACGTAGTACTGAGGAGGAATTGAATCCAGGTCTTCGTGTATGCTAGGCAAGCACTCTACCACTAGACCAGCACTCTACCATTAGACTAAACTCCCAGCCTTTATTAATGGAGAAGTTAATTTCAAGACCTGCTCGTGGTTAGTGATACCTGACTTGCTCAGCACAGGATACATAATGTTTCCTAAGATCAAATACCTTTACTTCTGTTTAAAACCTACTCTGGTGTTATTCTTTCTCCCATTCCATAACCATGTCACTTTTCCAATTCCAAGGCCAACAGTCTTTCAGTGAATCTTTACTTTGTTTTTGCCATCTAATACCCAGTCATTAGCAAATTCTTCTCAATCTTGCTTTCAGGATGGATCTAGAATTCAGTTACTGCTAACTCACACACAAACACCATTATCTTTCCCTTTTTCTACCTGCCCTTTCAGGAAAAGTTTCCTGCTCTCTGACTTATGATGGGGTGCATCATGACTATGTGAAAGTAGCCCAAGTCAAAAGTGCTTTTGTTATACCTACATTGTTAACACTGTGCTGCAGAGGGTATTGGCCCTTGGCTCTTTAAGGCAGAACAATGGGAGTTCCCCCTCTTGACCTTCTGCCTGACCACATTCTGCAGCTCCCTCTCTTTGTCCCAACTACATTACTTGACTGGTAAAAGATAGAAATCATGGCCCAAATTTTGAATTTTATTTCTATTGAAAGCATGTGGGCTTCGCACCATCTTGAAGCTAAAAACTAAACTGTTTAATGCCAAACCATTGGAAGGGACCATCTATGTCAGTTATCTGTTGAACATACTCCATTAGTATCTTATTTCACTCAGTGGTAGAAGGGAAGTCTTTACAGGGATCTAATTTGCTATATCTCCCAACTTTTCTGTGTTCCCCTCTGACTTCATGTTCTATCATTCACCTCAAGACACCCACTCCCCGACTTTCTGCCCACGGTAGATACAGATATTCTCGTGTCTGTCCCAAGGCCTTGGAACCTCTTGTTACCTCCCTTGGAATTTGCAGTCTAAGGTTTCCCACTTCTTGAAATTAGAAAAATTCACCCCTAGTGGTGAATCATGTTAAGATCACACTGCAGTAGTTCCCAGCTCCCTACTCTCAGTTCCCCTGTATTGCCTTGTTTTTCCCATAGCCCTTCCTCTGTCACTATAAATGTAGTTTTTGTTATTGTTTTGGTTTTTTTTTTTGCTGGTCCTGGGGCTTGAACTTAAAGCCTGGGTGCTGTCCCTGAGTCAATTTGTGCTCAAAGCTAGCACTCTACCACTTGGGCCACAGCACCACTTCTGGCTTTTTCGAGAATTTATTGGAGATGAAGAGTCTTGTGGGGACTTTTCTGCCTGGGCTAGCTTTGAACTGTGGTCCTCAGATCTCAGCTTCCTGAGAAGATTATAAGGCGTGAACCACCGGCACCTAACTTGTTTCATTTTTTTTTTTAAAATTGTTTTTGGTTATTATGTGTTCCCCCACTAGAAACTCAATTCAAAGAGAAGAAACTTTCAGTGCTCAGAAGAGAGTCCAGTATGCAACAAATATTAGTCAAATGGGCAGATTCATTAATAAAGCTTCTGTTGTCTATTTAATAGATTTTAATATTATCTAAAGCTCTTTATGATATTGCTTCACTCGTTTTAAAAATGCTTTTTGTTTGAATTTTTTTTTTTTTTTTTTTGCCAATCCTGGGGCTTGGACTCAGGGCCTGAACACTATCCTTAGGCTTTCCTCAAGGCTAGAGCTCTACTACTTATGCAACAACACCACTTCTGGCTCTTTCTCTGTATGTGGTACAAGGAATTGAACCCAGGGCTTCGTGCATGCTAGGTAAGCACTCCACCACTAGGCCACGCTCCTGGCCCCTGAATTTATTTGTATATAGGAATAAAATACTTAAGGTCTTTTACTTACCCCAGAGGTCATGTGCTTGATGACTGGGGTTGTGTGACTTTCTGAAACAGGAAGGAAGGCTTTCAGCCTTGCTTCTGGATTGGTGTGTCATAGACTGTTCACTCTGGATCCCTATGTAAGTTGGGTTTTCTGCTAACAATGTCTTTCCAGTGGAACTGGACCCAAGTTATTTGCAGAACCAGGTGCAGATTAGATAGGCTTTAAAGGAAAGATGGTGGAAGGTAGGTCAAACCCTTATCACCTAGAAAGGTACTGGGGCAGGGAGAATGTCCTGCTGAGCACTGGTAGGACAGGAATGTCAGTCTACTAGCAGAGTTGAGTGTGGCTTATGCTGACATACATTTGTGAGACCCTTGGGGTCAATTAAGTCTTCATCTGAACTGTTTTCCCTAAATTCTGGTGTTTGGAATTGTACTATAAGAAGGGTGAAGCCGGGCCGGGAGTTTGGCCTAGTGGTTAAAGTGCTTGCCTAGCATACATGAAGACTCGGGTTCAATTCCTCAGTACCACATACATAGATAAAAGCCAGAAGTGGTGCTGAGGCTCAAGTGGTAGAGCTCTAGCCTTGAGAAAGGCCAAGGACAGTGCTCAGGTCCTGAGCTCAAGCCCAGGACTGGCCAAAAAAAAAAAAAAAAAGGGTGAAGCCATCCTTTAGAAACTTAGATTTTTTTTGTTGTTGCTGGTCATGGGACTTGAACTCTGGACCTGGGCGCTGTCCCTGAACTCTTCTGCTTAAGGCTACCACCCTACCCCTTTAGCCACAATGCCACTTCCACTTTTCTGGTGGTTAATTCGAGATAAAAGTCTCACAGACTTTAATGTCTGGGCTGGCTTTGGACTGCAATCCTCAGATCTCAACCTCCTGGGTAGCTGGGATTGCAGGTGTGAGCCACTGTGCCCAGCTGGATTTGTTGTTGAGAGGTTCTGTCAGTTTGGTGCTTTGAAATCAGTGGTTACTAATGTTTACTTTAGTATCTCTTTCTTCCATGTCACTGCTGTTTGTTGGCCTTGTGTGACAGGCAGGTATGAGACTGAGAAAGCTGGGGAACTAGTTTAGAAAGCTGAGTGACCCATTTTGAAAGGTTGTGAAAGGCAGTGTGGTCTGACTTGCCACTCACTGATCACACCATGGCTGGAAAATAACTGAAGTCTTATGACATCTGGCCTGTCAGTCTTTGTCACTAGATCATGGGTAAATATTGATTTGTAATGCAGCCCAGCCTCTCTCCTAGGCCGATGCAAGCTGGGAAAAGGATGGAGGGGGAAGGCAATCTAGAGTGAGAAGATGAAATGTATACAATCAAATGGCAGATCGATGCGAGTAGAAGAAAATAAAAGCAAGTCATGCAACGTGTAGGGGCTAGGGTAGAAGCTACCTTACCAGGTGCGGTCAGGAAAGGCTCAGAATATAATGTGTGAACTGGGTTTTGAATGTTAAGGTAGGGTGTTCTAGGCAGACTGACTAGCAACTACAGAAGCCATAAGTAGTCACTGTCAGTGACAGCAAAAGAGAAGTTACATATGGCCTGATGTGGTCTGGATGTGGGTGGGAAGTAGAGTGGGAAGTAGAGTATGTGGAAATCTCTACAGCTGTAGAGATTTCAAAAGAGATGCAAAAGAAATGATGGAATTCTTAAGGGGAAAGTGATAGGTGACTACTAAAACTATTCTCTTCTGCCAGGTGCCAGTGGCTCATGCCTGAAATCATAGTTACTCAGGAAACAGATCTGATGTGAATTATAGTTGAAAGCCAGCCCGGGCATGAAAGTCTGTGAGACTCATCTCCAATTAACCACCAGAAAACTGGAAATGGCATTGTGGCTTAAGTGGTAGAGCTCTAGCCTTGAGCTTAAGAGCTCAGGTACAGCACCCAGGCCCAGAATTTAAGCACCACAACTGACACCCCCCCCAAATATTTGTATATACACATGTGTGTATATATATATATGTGTACTGAGCATTGTTTTAAAAATTGTCTTAAAGTTACAGTGAGATAGTAAAATCATGTGCTATTACTTGGCCCAGATATGGAAATCTAGAGAATGCCCAACTAACAAGGCTGGTTTTACACTGGAGAAAGAGGTGGCTGGGAAGCTGAGCTGGCCTTTTATTAACACAGGAAACAATTGGGCCTCTGTATGGTGGTTGAGGGAAAGACTCCAACCTCCATGCACTGTCTTAAGAGAAAGTCTTTTTGGAGGAGGGAGGGATTTGGTTAGGAGGTTGTTTATCTGAATGCTGTTTATACTAGCAAAGAATTAGAAAACAACGTTCTAAAATGGAATTGCTTAACTGATCATGTCATAAAATATGAAGAGGCATTTAAAAAATAAAACTAGGTGGGGAGATTGGCCTATTGGTAGAGTGCTTGCTTAGCATTCACGAAGACCCAGGTTTGATTCCTCCGTACCATATACATAGAAAAAGCTGGAAGAAAAAGCTGGAAGTGGTGCTGTGGCTCAAGTGGTAGAACTCTAACCTTGAGAAAGCCTAAGGACAGTGCTCAGGCCCTGAGCTCAAACCCAGGACTGGCCAAAAATAAAATAAAACTAACACCTTGGAGAAAGATCCATAGTATATTATAAAGAAAAAAGAAAAATTATAAAAATATATATTTTGTTTCATTCCTGGAACAATATGTGTGTATATTGGTTAATATTAAGAATGTTAGTAATTAAGAATGTTAATAGTGATCATAGAAAAGGATAAAGGATAAAAATGCCTAGTATTGTCACTGCAGTAGATTTACGTTAATATTTTGTGACATACCCAAGTAATTTGTTATTTATGTGCATTTACCTCCAAACACTTTATACATGGGTTCATCAACCTAATGTTATGTATTTGAGTTTAAAAGATAAACATATGTACACACACATAGTATATACATATATATATACCCACCCAAATATAAATATATATTTACAGAGAAACTGTCATTTCTATTATTTATAAATTTCCTATTGATCAATATTTAAGATTGAACTAGTTTTATAATTTTATTTATTTGTTGCCAGTCTTGGGGCTTGAACTCAGGGCCTGAGCTCTGTCCTTGAGGTTTCTCAAGGCTAGAGCTCTACCACTTGAGCTATAGCACCACTTCTGGTTTGTTCTACCGAGGAATTGAACCTGGGTCTTCACAAATGCTAGACAAGCACTCTACCACAAGCCCGAACTCCTGGCACCTAGTTTTATAATTATTAACCATAGGTAAATGAACATTTTTACACATTGACATAACCTACTGCTTTGAAATAGTTAAAAAATATTTACCCTTTGGTTAGCTCTAAAGCATTTACTTGGCCTGTTTTGCAACATAGGCCAGCCCAGCCATAAGACAAAGCTGACCTTCCATGTTAAGTTGAATGTAGTTGGCATCTGGTTAAGGAACCTTTTGCCCCACAAAGTATTTTGCTCCTAGTAGGCATATAATGGGGAATAGATGTCCTTTTCAAAAATATCTCAAGAGAATTGTTTGTCCTAAAATTAATTCTAGTTGCCTTTTTTGTTTTGTTTTGGTCTTTTGTTTGTTTTGCTTTGTGGGTCATGGTGCTTGAACTCTGTCCCTAAGCTGTTCTGTTCAACTCAAGGCTTACCACCCTACCCCTTGAGTCAAAGCCCCACTTCCTGTTTTCTGGTGGTTAATTGGAGATAAGAGCCTCATAGACTTTAGTGCCTGGACTGGATTTGAATCATGATCCTCTAGTGCCTGGACTGGATTTGAACCATGATCCTCAGATCTCAGCCTCCTGAGTAGCTAGGATTACAGGTGTGAGCTACTGGGCCTGATCTGTGGTCTTCTATAGGTTTTTTTTTCTTCTTCTTCTCTGTTTTCCCTCCCTGCATAGCCAGGGCTGAACTCAGAGCCTTGTACTTGCCAGGCAAGTGCCCTTCCACTAAGCCAAATCCCCAACGCCCTGAAGTCAACTCTCATTAAAAAGTTAAAGGAGCGATACTTCATTTACAATGGACAATGTTTTTCTTTCTTACTGGTGGGACTGTACATCAGGCCTTGTGTTTATTTGGGCTCACATCCATGGCCTTCATTCTCCTTTTCATTTGTGTGCAGTCCTGCACGTCAGATGTGACTTAGGCTGTATGTATTCATAGGCCACTGAGGCCCTGGTGCTGGGTTTAATTTGTCTCTTGCTTTGCCATTTCTTGGTTTACTGCTTCTCTAACTAGATTACTGAAAGAAACAAAGAAAAATCCAGAGATGTATTTCAGAATTTCAACACAGTAGCAATGAAGATAGCATTCACACTGAAGTTTGGAAAAATTGCATATAAGAACAAAGACTTCTTTCATGAGTTAGAATAGGTTAGACAGCGAATCACACAGACCAATATAGAAGCTAAGTTTGCTGACTCAACCTACTTCATGAACCACAAAGCTCAGCTTCCTCCCTGAGCTATGTAGGATGGAAACCCTGAGGAAAATGCTACCCTTTCTGGGACATACAGACTTCTGGATTATGGCCAGATCTGGAGGCAGGTTTATATGATGTGTCATTTTATGGGATGTATACTGTAGGCAGACACCTTGGAGAGAGTCTCCTGGCAGAAATGAGGTAATGGCAAACTTTCTAATTTTATGTGGAAATAATAGCATGCCAAAGAAAGGTTCTTATGAGAACTTAAATGCCTAGTTTTTTATTTCTTGAAGACTCAGTTTTTTTTTTCAAGGAGGGAATCTATTTACAATCACTGGGACTTAGTATTTAGAACTTAAAATTAGGCTAAGGGTTTGTATGTCATAGAAACATTAATTTATGAAATAAAACATTATGTCTATAGTCATAGGTTTTTGTCTATATAGTTATATTTCCATTACCATGTCCATAATTTTGGGTATGCAGTTATTGAGTCCTCGCTCTTGTACTCTTTGGATTTAAAAGCCACATGTTAAGGATACCATGCGCCTTTTGTTCCTTAGGTCTTGTCTCACTCAACATGATTCGCTCTAGATTCATCCACTTCCCTGCTAATGCCATTATTTTATCTTGTCTGTTGGCTATGTAGAATTCCACTGTGTATATATACCACATTTTCTGTATCCATTCATCTGCAGTAGTGCATCTGGATTGTTTCCATCACCTTCACACTTTATTTTTTTTAAAGACTCATATCAAAGAATGGCCCTGAAGAAGCTAAAGCAAGCTCTCATTAACCTAGTAAGTACAGTAAATTGGCAAATCTTTGCAGGTAAAAGAAGTCTTAATAAATATGTTTCTAAAAATTTTTATCAAATACCTTTTTTCACTTTTTGTCAGTGTATATTAACTATATGTAATGATGACTTTCCTTGTAACAATTTTATAAACATAAGATGGAGTTTTACCATGTCCCCCCTCTTATTACCAGCTCATTGAAGCTCTTACTGGTTCCCTTCCCCAATAGTCCCATTCTACTTTCATGTCTATTTCATCTAGATTTTGCATACAAGAGATGCCCATATATACATATATGTATATATACATGCGTACACACAAACACACATCACATATATTGTCTTTTCTTGTTACAGTCCACTTTGTCAGCTATGAATATAAACATGTCTAGTTGGCTTTGGATTCTGCTTGGAATTATCATTTTCTATCCTTTAACATTCATATTACGTGTGTGTCTTATAGTGTGAAATAAATTTTAGACAGAAAACATTTGAATCATTAAAACACAAAAATCTTTTGATAGCCTTCATCTTTAGTTGAGGAGTTAAAACTCCTTATAGTAAATATTGAAATGTATTAATTTCTTCACCCTATAAAATAGCTGGTTTACTGAAGTAATAATGCTTAGTCTTGTCCTACTTACCATTTTGTTTCAGAGCTTGAAATAGAGCAGTCTATATATTCCTGGCTTTAGAATTAGGGATCAGAGGTCTGCTCTTATTCTGATAAGTTTGTATTGGTAAGTAACTTGGTGTTTCTCTCTTACAGCTGTCATTCTTCTGTGCTCTTGTTTTAACTGTAATATGATGTAGAAAAGCTTACTTTGTGGCCATGTGTATTTGATACTTTATATGCCTCTTGTACTTGAATTTCAGTTTCTTTCCCTAGATTTGGAAAAGTTTCAGCTATAATTTCATTAAGTTTTGCCCACCCACCCCTCCTCTGCTCCCCTGCTACCTCAGTTCCAGTCAGCTTTGTGTCATTATGGCACAATGCCTGACATAAACAACTTGGAAAGGGACAAAAGATGTTAGGTAACAGTTATGGAGGTTTCAGTTCATCATAACCATCCCATTGTCTCTGGGCTGGGCCTCCAGTAAGGTGAAGTGTTATAGTACAGGAAGCCTGGGGCAGAGAACACTCAGCTCATGGAGGATAAGAAGCAACAAGAAGGAAATACAGGAAGGACCTACAGCAAGAGGCAGCCCCTGAAGACTCACCCACCCTTTTGCGAGTACTTCCTTCTAGGTCATCTTACTTTTTATTACTCCTCAATAATGTTATTAACATGTAGTAACTTAATCCATTGATTAGACTACTTTCGAGAAATGAAAGCAATCTCTTAAATTGGCAACGGTGTCCCCAGTCAAGTCCCAGGACACTGTTTCATATCCAAACCATAACAATTTTGAACAGAATTATTTCATTTATTCAATGACTATATTTGAAGGGTGGCCTTTCTGTCCCTCCACAATCCTTTTCTTCCCCCTCTCCGTTCCTTTCCTTCCTCCCTCACCTCACCCCTCTTTCTCCTTTTTTTCCTTTCCATGATAAACTTTGCATATATATTTGTGGTATTCAGTATGAAGTTATTTTTATTAAAAGACTTTATTAACATTGATTTTTTTACATATTTCAAATGTCAAGTTTAACAAGTAAGCATTCAAGAATGGGATCTCTATATGCAATTACTGGTACATAAATAAGAACAAAATTAAAATTAAGCTGAGTATATGTCAGATACATATCAGTATAGATCAGTATTAATTTTGATATAGTTAGTCCTGTAGAAGAACTTCATCTAGCTAATTATTGTATGTGTTTCATTAAGTACTCATTTAAGGAAGTAGGTAATGACTTCCCCCCCCCCCCCACTCAGCTCTGGCCTTGATCTTTTTAACTCCTTTCTGGCCAGGATGAAAATGATGAAAATTGCTAATCAAGTATAGAATAGACTCTTAGTAATTTAGAATACATGCTATATAACAGATTGTCATATTATATAAACTTTGTCATATTATATAAACTTATTCATATCTTATTTATAAATAAGAAATCTACTTTTAATGGTATAACTATGCAAGTTTGAAATAGTAACTTTCCTATCATTGTGATAAAATCATTATTGGTTGATTCTGTTGCTAAGAATTAGCCTACAGCAGAAACAGCAGCAAACCTCACTAGACTAGAACATTTCTGCATGAGGCTGACTTAAAACTTTCAGTGTCCAGTATTTAGTAAGAACACAGATGCTGGCACCTAAACAGACTTATTTGAAACCTACTGGATGTGACAGTGTTGTCTGGACCCACAAGTTCCTAACTAGACCTTTTTTGACCTCTTAAGGAGATTTAGCAGTGTCTAACTGAAGTCATTGTTGGGTATATAATTTAGAGGAAATGAAACCAGGATTTTTTGGATAGTTTCTGGTCCAAATCATAATTTGTAATACTGAATGATTTTTTAAGAGTAATTTTACTTAATCCTGAAAATGAGGCAGATATAAATATTTCCATTTTAGGAATCAAGAATCCAAGGCTGAAAAGCAATTCTAAGGGAGTCTGGAGCTGTGCACAGAGAGTCAATGTGACTGAAATTTACCTGCCTATCCCTCCCATACCCATGGTGACAAACGACAAGCTCAGGTCCCTTGTATCAGGTTGACAAGCTCAGGTCCCTTGTATCAGGTTGGGATAACTTTTAAAACTCACTAGCACCTGAATTATCTCAGGATTAAGCTAAAGCCTGCTCTCTACAGAACTCTGCCCCAAATCACAGCCTTTCCCTTCCCTAGTTCCAGGTACAGCTTGCCCTACTCTATCTTTAAAACTTTCTCTTCTCAGAATACCTTTTAACAGATTGCTTAAAAAAAATATCTTGCCTCAGGGTTTGCTGCTGGGGAATTCAGTCCCAGTAGGCTTTTTGAGCTCTGGGGAACTCCTGACCCTCCGAAAGTGACAGAGGTAACAGACTGAATTCTGGCAGCTCAGTGCTACAGTCAGTGTACAGAAGTGTGTAGAGCAGGATTTCCCGCCCTTCCTCTAGGGATGCTCAGCTTCCTTCATCCTGGCCAGACAGACACATTGCACACAGGTGTTTTTCCTCCCTCTCCCTCTCTTGTTCTCGTTCTCCTTCATCACTATTTGAAGAGCTGTCAGAGTGTCTGGTCTTCTGACAACAGGACCTGTGGCCACAGGAGGGGTATGTGTGGTCTGCATTGCATGACATGAAGTCTTTGGTTACACTACAAACCCCTATACCAAAAGCTTCTAGCACCACAAAGCAAGAACATATGTTGCAGGAGCGGAAATGGAGGGGAGGAGAGGTCAGACAGGTCAGATAAAGAAAGGGTGGGAAAATGCAGTCATAATAATTTTATGTACACATGTATAAATGAGCCAGGTAATAAGGGGGATGATGAGGATGGGAAAGTTGGGGAGAATGATGAAAGAGGTGCAATTGATGCAATCTGTCCACATGTATCTAAGCAGTGCATTTAAATCATTTTGTGCAACTACTTAAGAATAAATAAAAGAAATTTAAAAGCAAAATACTGGGGCTGGGAACATAGCCTAGTGGTAGAGTGCTTGCCTAGCATGCATGAAGACCTGAATTTGATTCCTCGGTACCACATACACAGAAAAAGGCAGAAGTGGTGCTGTGGCTCAAGTGGCAGAGTGCTAGCCTTAAGCAAAAAGTGTCCAAGGACAGTGCCCAAGCCCTGAGTTAAACACCCAAGACTGGCCCAAAAAAAAGCAAAATACTAAGGAATGCAGGGGAAAAGGGCTTCTAGTTTGATAGAACAGGGGGAAAAAAATCAGCTTGAAGGTCAAGCTAGATCTAGAACATTGTTGAGGATGTTCTAAGTAGAATAAAAGTACAGCTCTTAAACAACCACAGCAACACTACCAACAACAAAACTGCAGCTCTGTATACCAGAGTGCTCAATGGGAGTAATTTACAGGCTCAGGAAGCAGAAGCAGAAATGGGGACAGCCTGTTCCGTACTTCCAGGTTCCTTCCTACCATCTCTGGTGCATTTTTGCAGTTGGCACCTGGGGCTTTTTGTGGGAAAAGCCCCACCATTGTTGGGTGAGTCGCTGCACCCTTCACTTGCACATGAGGGGAATGTGCTCTGCTGAGACACTATTCTTTCCTGACTCTGTCAGGTGCCAGGTAGAAATAAGGACTCCAGTCCTCTGGCTGCAGATGGGGACAATCCTGAGGCCCTGTCACAGTGCTGCTGAGCTCCCGTGTGAGAACAGGACATGTCCAGCTAGCTCATCCTTGCCTGGCTCCTTCTCAGGTATCTGACTTCAATCACTGATCTAGGGTAACAACAAAATCAATCTTGAGATAAAAGAGTGAAGTTTAGTCTCTGAACAAATAAAAGCATGGAGCTCCCAGCTCCAGTTGAGTTTCAGATTAGACACTTTTTATAACTCTGCCACACGCAGCATTTGGGATTTATTTACACTTAAGTTGATTCGGTGTGTATCTGAATTTCAAAATTGGGCAGGATACCCTGCATTGTATTTGATAATTCCACTGAGGGCATGAATCCAAGTGTGGATGATTCTAATATCTGTGCCAGAGATTTTGCTTTAGTGGTACTGAGATTTGAACATACAGCCTCTGCTAGGCAGGCACTCTTATCCTGAGCCATATACCTCATGCTCTTTTGGATACTGGTTATTTATGTACATATTTATTTTTGTGCCTCTCTTGAGGTTTGACCTTAGAGCACTAGCCTTGAGCCAAAAAGCTCAAGGACAGCACTCAGACCCTACCACTTGAGTCACAGACAGCTCCACTTCCTTTGTTTCTGGTAGTTAATTGGAGATAACAATATCGTGGACTTGTTTGCCTGGGCTAGCTCCAAGCCACTTTCGTCAGATGTCAGCTTTCTGAGTAGCTTAGATTACATGGGTGAGCACCCCACTGGACACTGTTTATTTCAGATAATGCTATACTTTCTGCCTGAGTGTGTGGGGACCCTTATTCACACTTAGCAGGAAGGGTAGACTGATAGGAAGACACCACTTATCGACCTCCTGTTTGAGATGGGGTCTTGAAACTTTTTTTGCCCTAGCTGAACTTGAACCATAATTATCCCTACCTCAGCCTCCAAATAGCTAGAATTGCATGGCCCCTTTGCTCAGGGGCATCATGCATGATGGTTATGTGATAGGTTTGGTGATGTGGAGGTTGACAAAAGGATGCAGTCCAGTATAGAATCAGGCAGAGGCAGGTTCTTGGTGGAGATTATGGGATATAAATGACAACACTGATAGATTGGTACTAGTTTTAGGCAACTGTTACTAGGTTAGATATCCTCCGTGCTCTACATTTATAGGGTATTAGAGTGACAGGGAAACATGTTTTTGAGCATATGAATTCTATTCAAAATTGTTCTTCCATTTATCAATGTATAACATATAGGGCTTAGATATTTAAAATTTGCATTATTCTCTGCTAGTAAGAACTAGGCTCTGAAATCATTCTCAAAGGTGAGATAATGTTAAAAATTTAACATTGAAAGGGAAGATTGAAGTTTTTCTGCCAGTCCTAGGGCTTGAACCCAAGGCCTGGGTGGACCCTTGAGCTTTCTCAAGGTTTGCACTTTACCACTTGAGCCACATCACCATTTTCTTTGTATACAGAACCCAGGACTCTCTTCATGCTAGGCAAGCACTCTACCATTCCTGGCCACACTTCCAGCCCTAGGATGCAGTTCTTTAATGGTTTTTATATCCTATTTCCTTCTGACACAGCATCATTTTTTACTACCTTTAAAAATAACTATGTGGGGGCCGGGAGTTTGGCCTAGTGGTTAAAGTGCTTGCCTAGCATGCATGAAGACCCGGGTTCGATTCCTTAGTACCACATACATAGGAAAAAAAACCCCCAGAAGTGGTGCTGAGGCTCAAGTGGTAGAGCTCTAGCCTTGAGAAAGTCCAAGGACAGTGCTCAGGCCCTGAGCTCAAGCCCAGGACTGGCAAAAAAAAAAATAAATAAATAACTATGTGGTAGAGCACTAGCCCTGAGCGCAAGTGCTCAAGGATAGTGCCCAAGCCCCGAGTTCAAGCCCCGGGACTAGCAATAAATACATAATTTGCAAGCTTTAGCATTGAGACATTAGAGACCCATGAGGACTTTGTTTATTTGGGGAAAGAACACTGACTAATGAGATCTGGACTGGTGTTCTAAGAGTAGCACGACACCAGTCCACATCTCATTATGAGTCCTCATATCGAGTCATCTTCCAGTCCAGAATAGCAGGGACCCCGAGGAGATACGAGCATGGCAGGTACACTCACACTCCAGTTTATAGGTTAAATAAATAATACAGGAACAAGTGTCCCTCAATGCAGGAAACTTCTCCACAGCGAGGTTTACTTTAGTACTTCCTGGAGAAGTGCCACTGTAAATATACAAGCCCACACCACAGGCAAGCAGCTTCAGTATCCAGTGAGGGGAGTCTTTTGAATAAAAAGGAGTGCCGACAGGGTCCAGAATGCAAAAAGAATCTCTTAAATAACAATGGCTAAAATATACTTTTTATCATGCATACTGCTGCTAATACTTGTCTGCCTACACTCTTGTTTCTTATTTCCATCTCCTTCCTTCATTATTTCCTTACTAGGCAAATATTTTTTTCCTTTTTGTGCCAATCATGGGCTTAAACTTAGGGCCCTGAGCTGTCACTTGGCTTTTTGTTTCTGACTGGCCCTCTATCACTTGAGTCAAACGTCTAGCATAGTTTTGCTGTTAAATTGGAGATGGAAGCTCAGACTTTTTTTTGCCTTTGCTGATGCCAAACTGAGATCCTCAGAGCTCAGCCTCTATGCTGAGTAGCTAGGATCACAGATATGAGGCACCAATACCTGGCTTATCAAGTAAATTTTAAAATGGTAGAACTAGGAGCCATCAGTATAGCCTAGTGATAGTGCTTGCCTAGCATACATGAAGCCCTGGGTTTGATTCCTTGGTACCACGTACACAGAAAAAAGCTGGAAGTGGTGCTGTGGCTCAAGTGGTAGAGTGCTAGCCTTGACCAGAAGTGTCCAAGAATAGTGCCCAGGCCCTGAGTTCAAGCCCCGGGACTGGCAAAAAAAAAAAAAGAGACTCAATAAATGGGACTACCTAAAAATAAAAAGTTTCTGCACAGATAAAAGCATAGCCACAAAAGTAGAGAGACAGCCAACCAACTGGGAAAAGATATTTACCAGTAATACATCTGACAAATGCTTAATATCCAGTATCTACAGGGAACTCAAACTAATCTTCCCCAAACCCAACAAACCAATCACTAAATGGGCAAGGGAACTAAAGAGAGACTTATCAAAAGAGGTTAAAATGGCATTTTCTGCCATTTTAACCTCTTTTCTGCATATGAGAAAATGTTCATCCATGGTCATAAAGGAAATGCAAATAAAAACAACCCTAAAATACCACCTTACCCCAAAAAGAACTCAGACAATGACAGATGCTGGCAGAGTTGTGGAGAAAAAGGAACCAACCCTACTACACTGCTGGTCGGATTGTAAAACCCACCAGCCACTCTGGAAAGCACTGTGGAGGTTTCTTAAAGAACTGAAAATTGACCTTCACTACGATCCCGTCATACCACTTTTGGGCATCTACCCTGAACATCATATCCCAAGATATGATAAGGACACCTGCTCAGCTATGTTCATCTCTGCACTATTCACAATAGCCAGGTGATGGAAACAATGCCCTACTGCAGATGAATGGATACAGAAAATGTGATTTGTGTGTATATATATATATATACACATACAATGGAATTCTACATAGCCAACAGACAAGATAAAATAATGGCATTTGCAGGGAAATGGATGAATCTAGAGCAAATCCTGTTGAGTGAGACAAGTCAAGACTAAAGGAACAAAGGCACATGGTATCCTTAATATGTGGCTATTAGATCCAAACAGTGCAAGAGTGAGGACTCAGAAGTTGCATACTCAATGCTATGGACATGCTACTGGAAATATAAACACAACTACATAGACATAAAAACTTACAACTCTATAGATATGTTTTATTACATAGATTATTATGTATCTATGACATACAAACCCTCAGCCTAATTTTGATTATGTTCTAAAATCTAAGTGCCAGTGATTGTGTATAGAGAGTCCCTTCTTGAATACCTGTTTGTTAAACACATCATTTGAAATATAATGTAAAAATCAATGTTAATTCTTTAATAAAAGAAATGGTAGAAGAAATTTTCTTCATTCCTAAATCTTTTCATCATTTTCATTTTTTTGGCCAGTCCTGGGCTTGGGCTCAGGGCTTGAGCACTGTCCTTGGACTTTCTCAAGGCTCGAGCTCTACCACTTGAGCCTCAGCACCACTTCCAGCTTTTTGCTATGTATGTGGGGTACCAAGGAATTGAACCCGGGTCTTCATGCATGCTAGGCAAGCACTCTACCACTAGGCCAAACTCCCGGCCCAATCATTTTCATTTGTCAGCTCTGGTCTTTCCTGTTCTCATGGAAAGGGAAGCAAATCCAACCACCAAGCACTGAATGGATGGACTTGGAAAAGTTTTTTTTTTTTTGGTCAGTCGTGGGGCTTGAACTTTGGGCCTAGGCGCTATCCCTGAGCTCTTCAAGTCTACCACCCTACCCCTGGGTCTGGGCATTGACCCTGAGTGCTTCAGCTCAAGGCTATCACTGTACCCCTTGAGCCACAGCCCCACTTCCCATTTCTGGTAGTTAATTGGAGATGAGTCTTTAGTGCAGAGACTTAGTGTCCAGGCTGGCTTTGAACCATGATCCTCAAGTCTCAGCCTACTGAGTAGCTAGGATTGCAGGCGCAAGCCACCACGCCTGGCTGAAAACATTCTTTCACTAAAAGAAGTCAACCTTGTATCAGGAATTTGAATCTCCCTGGAACGTGCAGGATTGTTAAAGACAAATTTTTAGCTTTGTGGCTCCTTACATTTGGAAGCTTGCTTCCTTCTTCAAAACACACAACTATCAATTCCCAATTTTATTTATTTATTCATTTATTTTTGCCAGTCCTGGTGACTGTATTCAGGACCTGAGCACTGTCCCTGAGCTTTATTTTGCCCAAGGCTAGCATTCTGCTTCTTGAGCCCCAGTGCCACTTATTGCTTTCTGTTTAAGTGGTACTGAGGAATCTAATCCAGGGCATCATACATGCTAGGCAAGCACTCTACCACTAGGCCATATTCCCAGTCCTCAAGTTCTAACTTTTGAATCAATAATGATTGAAAGCATCCTAACATAATTATTGTACATACCACATAAAACTGATGTTTTATGGTCTCTTCCCAAGTTAAATCCATGGCATATTTATTTTTTTCATATATTTTTTATTGTAATTAATAGAAGGGTCACATTATATTTGCCAGATAGGTGCATTAATTCACATACATTGATACCCTCTCATTTGGGCGTATTTATTCTTTCATGAAACAATAACACTTTCCTAAGCTAGTCTATTGGTATATCTTCCTATTTTTATTCTGTTCTTTTAACTGTAAGAAACAGACATCTGCTCTAGTTTCCCGTTTTATTCCTAGGGCAACTGAATTGAGAAAGTGAGAAGCATAATAAAAGAAAAATAATCACAAATTACCTTAAAAATCCAAATTCTGAAGCTGAAGAGGATATTAGGTATCATCTAGTTAAAATAATTTTGTAAGATGGGGCCTGGAGTTTGGCCTAGTGGTAGAGTGCCAGCTTGGCATGCATAAAAACCTGGGTTCCATTCCTTCGTACCACATACATAGAAAAAAATTTTATAAGATGAACAAAGGGAAACTTAATGTATGTAATTATCCAGGCTTTAAGGCAGCATACCTGTAATCCTTGCACTGGATAGGGTTGAGTAGGAGGATGTTGAGTTTAAAACCAGCCTAAACTACATAGATTCACCCCCCAAACAAAACAAAAAGGTGACATCTCAACATTCAGAAGGTATAGGCTTTAGGACTCCTGTTATCCTAACCCATAGAATAGGGCTTGTTTTTGAAAAGTCAAGAAAATGTTGATTTTACTTTCTCTGAATTCCTATGCTTTTTTTTGTAATTATTTGGATTCTGAAAAATCATTTTTTAAATCTCTTCTTCCTTTTTCTAGACGTATTTTCTTTTCATGCAGCTGACTGCATGAAAAGTCCCAAAGTTATAGGAAATAAATTCTGTACCCAAAAAACAAGTTCAATTCCAAAACAATCTTCATTGTCTGGAAATGATTCCCCCATCTCCCAGTTTGGGGCAATTTTCAATTATGAAGAACAATAATATCTAAAATAAGTAACTTTTGAGTATAAATAAGTAAATGTGTCAGTGCTAACACCTTCAAAGGCAAGGCATGTGCCAAAGTGTTTAAGGCCTTGTACTCAGAAGAATGTGACTTATACAACTGCATCTTGCATCATTCCTGTAACTTGCAAGACAAATGTTGATAAGGGTGGCAGATGGTCTAGAACATTTAGACAGAAGTCTAAGCCATAGGTCATGGGTAGTTTTAATGAATGGAATATTCAGTACATGTGGGGAAGTACACTGGAAGCCAATAGACCTGCAACTTCAAGTTTCTTGAAGGAGTCTCACTAGGGACTGTTTAAAAGGTTGGAGCAGAAATAATCATTGTAACTACTTCTAGCAATATCGTTACTAGAACTGTGTTTGGTAACAGCAGGGTTCATCTCTCCTTCCAGGGTATTATATGTTCCCATTCCACCCAGTCTTACAGGTATTTAAAAAATATTTTTATTATCTTTAAGGAGTTGCCATTCATTGAAGCAGTGTCAACATTTTCACCCCCTCCTCCCAACCCATCCCTCTTAATGTATTGAATTTTTTTTGCCATTTAACAAAGTAGTTTGTATACAATTCTTCTTGATCTGTGCCATCACTTCCACATCTTCATCCCCTTCAACCCACCCCTTAATAGTTCTCAATTCTGTGGTCTATACAATGAATTCTTGTCTGCATGGCACCCTCTCCTCCACCCCCAACACTTCCCTTTCACTCTTCTACCCCTCCCCCAACTACTCATTTCCTGGTACTTAGCTTGGTCTTTTGAAAGAATCTTACTGTTTGCTCTCTCCATAGAAGCTATTACATTTCAGTTAATTCATTTCTAACCTTTTGTGCATTTACTTGTAGATTTATAGGCACCTTCTAGATACCACAAATGAGGGAACCATGAACCTGTGTTTCTGTGTCTGTCTTACTTTGCTTAATATAATTCTTGTAAAAAGTCTTTCCGTTTCCTTACAAATGGGTATCAACTGGGATTTTGAATTGAGACCATTCCATCTGCTAGGCAGGTACTCTACCACTTAAGACTTCAGTTCCATTTTGCTTTAACTTTTTTAGATAGAGTCTTAGGAGTGTGGTCCAAACTGAGAAAACTCCCATCTATGGCCTCCCTGCATCGGTGACTGCAATCTGTCCTACCACACCTGGTGGACTGGTTGAAATAATTTTTGATCAGACTAGCCTTGAATCACCATCCTCTGGATCTCTGCCTCCTAAGTAGCTAGGAATATAGATGTGAGCCACTATAGCTGGCATCTTTTATTTTTAATAGACAATCTCATCTCGTGGAAAACAGAATCAAAAGACTTTTTTATTTAAATAGATCTGCAACTCTTCTGAGATTCGGGAAATTAGATAGTTCATAAATAATTCAAGGGTTTGCTTTTAAAACAAACACCATGTTAGTTTCAGTTGTCTCCCTCCTTGTCTGGAGAATGCATTCTCAGAGCTTCCCTGAATTTTTTTTAAGGCTGTGTCAGCACATGGGAAATAGAAAGATGCTAATGCTGTAGGGCCCCTCCAGTCTCTTCAGTTTGTCTGACTTGAATGTAGTGTAGGCTTGAACTGAATTGTGGTAGAACACAAGGTTCTGTGAATACTTTCTTTCCCTGGCTGAGAAAAACATCTGGGTGAAGTTCGTTCTCATTCTCTTATTAGACTCCTTTGACAAGTAAGTTCCTGAACCCCTTGTTTTTTCATTTTTCTTTAATTATTACTTCTTAAATATGGTACTAGTCTCTGTGCATCTTTATATGGACAAGCTGTTTGTGCTCAGAAAAGTTCTTACTTATGTGTAGACTTTTCTCCTTCAGAACTTTCCCACTTCCTGTTCCTTGAAGAGCCCATTTCCAAGTTTTTCACCACTAGGTGTCATAAGCATTCACACAACAGCCTCTAGTGTGTAAAAGTAAGCTTTCTGATAAATCAATCTGCTAAATGGATGTCTTGCTTACTGTATAAAATCTTATATTGTATGTGGCTACCTATTAGCTCACATTTGCATATGATTCCAAAGCTTTGTAAGTCTTAATGTCAAAGGAAAACAAAAGGAATAAAAACAAAATGAAAATATGTAGTGTGAACTCTGCTGAATCCTGTCCTCCCCCCACACCAAATGCACCCCCCACACCAAATGCACCTTACTCCATAAGATTTAGAGGCAGTGTCTCCACCTTCCAAAAGGTGGGCCCTAGCAGAATATGGTGAAAAATCTTTTCAGTATCTTTGCATGATTTTGTAATAGAGAAATGTGAGATATAACTGTTTATTAAGCTACTTATTTGCATATCAAATGAGGGCTCTGATCCATTAAAAATTATTTTCTAATCATGGGATTTTAGAGCAAGAAGGACCCTTAGTGATCAATTCTAACCATTTCCTTAGGAAAATGAGATTGGAAGTGGTTGGCACCTTGTCCAAATAATTTCTTTGGCTACATTTTAAGTTTTCTCTTATCAGAGAATTTAAAATTGCTTATTTTTTTCTAGTTTTATTTGGGTATATTAACAAATAAGGGTACATTTTCTTACATAATTTTTGAAACACGAATTGAAAACTTAGGGCTTGGAACATGGTTCAAGTGGTTCAGTGCCTGCCCAACAAGCATGAGAACCTGAGCTCAAGCTTCAGTATGACCATAGAGCCAGACACACATAGAGATTAAAAGATAATTCTTTGGTCACAATGACAGTACATGGAAACGAAGTAAACTGGTAACCTTTTATGGTAACCTTTTATGATATTTGAGGTTATGCACTAAATAAGTACAAGGTAAGTTCAAAAGATAGGGTCACATACTAAACACTTTAGATGGTCACATTACTCTTTAGCCTATTACATCCACAAAACTCCTGGAATCAAGAAATTCAATCTATTGTATTTAAATTAACATTTTCCTAAGTGTTGATCTGAAATGCTGTAAAATGAAAGATAAAACTTTGGTTTTAAAAAAAGATGGGAGATAGATTATATTGCCAAAATAACACAAGCTATTTACTTGCTAAGTAAGTATGCATTATTTTGCACAGTGTGACTTTTCTACTTTATTATTGGCAGTATCTTAGCATCCTTTCAGGCTGCAGGATCACTTTCTGGCCAACAGTAAGAATTGTAATTGCATCAGAGACCCAAACTCTTCAGAGTTTATCCACAGAACTTCCCAAGAACTTCCCAACTACCAATGTTCACTTGACAGATGGGCCATTTAAAATATTACTTTAATGTATATTAGAGCAGTCTTTTCAGTCAATTTCATTTTGTCCATTTATATTCTTTAACTTAATGTGAAAAGTGTTCAGTGCCATAGAGTCTAAGGCAATTTACTAGGAAACCTAGACTAAGAGTGCAGTGATCCTACCTACATCCTAGGAATTGATAATATGGTTGTTACCTGGTGATACGAGCACATAATACATTCAAGATAAAATATTAACTGTTTACCATGGGGTAAATGGCTGGGTGTATTTGTTTCTAAGGCTACTAAGAAGTGGAATAGCCAGATTACCACTGGTGATAGGTTAGTCAAGGAAATCAATAGAAAACCAGGTAACCTGTGTATTATTCTCATCTCATCACTTCAGTTCTGGTACCTCAATTACTGCAATATACCATAAATCTATGACAAAATTATACAGTGTTTTATACCATGTAGGCTATAGCTTCAGCTTAAGTGATTATGTTCAATGTAATAGTCTCATTTCCCAAGAATTGTGGTACCAATGGCTGTTACTCAGTCTAAGAGCAGATAATGTGCTCAAGATAAAATAGTGTTTATCAAGGCATAACAGATTGTGTGCATGTTTCTAATGTGTCAAACTCAATACATCCAAGTTGGTCTATGAATACAGAAAGCCCATGAGGAGCCATGCATGAAGAAAGAGCAATAAACTCAAATAGTCAATCCAGTAAATCCAGGTTGGGAAACAATGACATTGTGGGATATGATCTGTTTTGAGCAGTATGTCACCATTCCATTCTAATAAATCTTATAAGGCAGAATATTTTATGCCAAGCAGCTACAAAGGCCATTAACACCCTCAAGTTCCGTTTCAGTATGGAATTTCATGCATAATCCACAACTCCTTAATCCTATGTACATCTCTTGATTCACATGTCATAAAGTCTAGCACAAACTCCACCGAGTCACTTGTTCTTTATAAGAGTGATATAACCATGGTCATGAGAAGCCATATTTTCATAAAGTTAATTTTTGTGCAAGGCCTGACAATCTGGCTCTATGCTAGTTCAACTCATCTTTTCATTTATCCTTCCTCTTTTCTTCAAAAATAACTGCATTGACAGTTTCTGTGTATATTCTATGCAGTTTCTCGTTGCCATGATTGAAGAATGCTTTTCTCTTTCATTAGAATGGTATCTTTATTAGTTTTTTCCTCACCCAGTTTTTCCCCATGTTTTCAAGTGTGTGTGGTTAAAAAAAAAAACAACCCTATTTCAGAAATACTTTATGCCTATTCCTAGACACAAAATTTTAATTGTTATGAAATTTTTAAATGAGGTATTATAATAGTTAATATATTACTTTGCATAGTAATAACTGCTTTAATGTATAATACCTAAAATGTATAATTGCTCGGATATGATAAAAATAGAAAGGCACCTTTCCTCCAGAGTCTGGGAGGCTGTTGGGACCTTTTATCTTGTGAGTTCTCCATCTCAATACTGCTTGTATATATCAAGTGAAAGAACCAATTTGAGAGAGAATGAGAGAACGAAAGAGAAAAGAGAGAATATGCAGATAATTTTCAAATTCTTGATCTGGACGTGATATACATTTTTCCCCACATTTCCATTAGTAACACATAGGTCACATATGGCCCACAATGGATGCATCACATTTCAGAAAGTTTAGCTCTTGACTTGACCTAGCTAGTATCCTGGCGACAGTTCCTTCTATGGAAGCAAACGAATACATTTGGGGGATGACAGTTACCTGCCACAGTTAATCTGAGCCTTGCAAGTGACATAAATCCAAGTTAAGAAAGCTGAAAAAGTCAAGTTTAATAAAGAAATTCAAGGGGAGTTTTGGCAAGCCAAGGAAGGCCTTTAGGGATCACATGACCTGAGGAAATTCAAATGAAGGATCTGGGAACACAATGCTGCCATGATTCTCTTTTGACTTTGTTTCCTCCTGTTGCAGAGGGAAGGCTTATACAAATGGTGGGGATAAGCAAGTAGACAGCTCCAACACATTTCCAAGTGTAAAGACTCCAAAGAGAAGTGGGGCTGGGTCTGAAGATAGGGCTCATATCACTTATTCTCTAGGTAGTCAAACATTCCCAATCCTTGCCACTGTCCTTGCCATTTTGTCCCTTGTGTTACAAGCAATGGCCAAAATATAATTTTGAATTATGTTTAGCTACAGATCGCAGAAGCTTTGTAGGTGTTTACCCATCAGTTTAAAAAAATGAGGAATAAATATATTTATAAATCATGGCTTACCAAAAAATACATGAAATCTCAAAGCTCAAAACAAACTTGGCAGTGCCAATGGTTCATATCTGTAATTCTAGCTACTCAGAAGGATAAGATCTGAGGATTGTGGTTTGAAGACAGGAAAGTCCATGAGACTATCTCTAATTAATCACAGGGGTAAAAAAAAATGAGGTTTGGCTCAAGTGTCAGCCCTGAAGGGGAAGCTCCTAGGCCAGTTTCAAGCACCAGTAATGGGAAGGGAGAGGAAGAAGAGGTGGAGGAGGAGGCAGTGGCAGACAGGGCATTGAAGTAAGCCATGGCTGATCCTTTTGTAGCTCAAAGGACAGGCATGTTCATCAGTAAAGCAAAAGCAGCAAAGCTACAAACCAAGATGCACCTTGGTATTGTAAATCCCTAAACAAAATCTGGACTCTTCAAATGACGATTCCTTCAATGACATAACAAATGAGAATAAAATCTGTCTTGATGTTAGATAAGGATTTTCTGTTAATCACGGACCTGGAAGCATGTCTTTTTCTCTGAAAATACATTATTCTTCCTGTTGATGTCTCAAAAGAACCCAAACAATAGTTTCATCAACACGAGGTCTAAGATTTATCTGGTAAATCTGGAACATAGATTTCCTTGCAATGGGAGTTCACGGAAATTCATAGCTATGGATATTTTTCTCTATTCTCTCAGAACACCACCAATAAGGTGCCTGGGAAAACCCTCCAGGACTAATATGATTAAGCTAGTATTTATTCTGAATTGGAGTGCTTTTATGAAACAGTTGTCCAAGAAGCCTGCTTTGGAATTCTGAAGACTTAAACTCCTGTATGTTAATAGTGATTAAAAAGACACAGTATAGAATGAAGAGTTAACAATATGATAAACTAAAAATATCTTCCAGAGCCACAGGCTTCCAATACCTTCACAAGTAATTAGATATTTTTAACAATTTCATAAAAATTACTGTTTGATTTTTGTTAGAAGTTAAATATTTGAATGCTTAAGATTTATACCAGAAATAGAAAATTAGACCTAGATGAGAGGATGGAGGGATCAAGTCCTTGCTTAGTGTAGAGGTAGCCTATGCCTTCAGCCATTGTCATAATGGTAGAACCTCAGCAATGGTGCAATATTCCTGGGACTCGAGACTTCTCTCCAGCTTCCTATCATTGGCCTCAACAGATAGGTTTGCATCCTCTACTGGTCTGTATTTTTTTGTACCTGACAAGAGTGGAAGTGCTTCACCCCTTGCCAGAATCATGGCTTCTGGGAGCCATCCAGGCCTTCTGGATGAAAGGGCAAGATGTTAGGACTAGCTTCCTACTAAGGAAGAAAAAACTTGACTAATTTGCAGAATATGTGGATCTAAATGAATCTTCTTACTTTTTGTTATAATAAAATATATCTTGAATTACAGGGACGAGAAATAGAGACTTGGGAAAAAAAAGAAACAATATCCATTACAATGTAAGAAATGAACTTGAGACACCCAGAACCTGAAAAAAAGGGTCATTGGATTTGTGGACACCAAGAATAATTCTTGGTACCTTTCTCTTTCCTTTCCAGTTTAGTGTGTTTGGAAAATACAGTAATCCTCTCTTCTAGAATTCTCCAGTGGATGGCTAAAATTGCTGTTAGTGCCAGATCAAGTATTGCAATATTATGACAGTCACCTGTCATGGAAACAGCTACTAAGTGAGTAGGTAAGATACAGACTAGCTATACTGGACAAAAGATAACTCATTCCTCCAATGAGATAGAATGTGATGCTGTGACAGTCATTACAGCTCAATGCAGTTTAAAATGAGGAATTATTTCTGGAATTTTCTACTTAGTATTTTCAGACTAGTTGTTGAAACCATGACAGCCAAACAGTAAGGAAGGGGGCTCCTTATTCCTTCTCACCTTATTCTCAAATTTTCTTGTCAGAAATGGAAAAATTTAAAGAATTGGAGTATCCTCAGGGACTAAAAGGCATGAATATAAATGTTCAATTAATAGTAATCATGGCTCAGACCTCATTGCTACTGTGTACTGAAGTTGTGCAAAGCTAGCACATACAGATTTTGTTGTGGTTCTTGGAACTCAGGCCTGGACACTATTCCTGAGCTTTTCCTCTTAAAACTAGCACTCTACCACTTTGAACACAGTACTACTTCTGGTTTTCTGGTGGTTAATTGGAGATAAGAGTCTCACGGACTCACATACTTTCCTCTTTGAGTCACGATTCTCAGATCTCGGCCTCCTGAGTATCTCCAATTGCACATGTAAGCCACCAGTGCCTGGCTCATATTCAAAACTTTACAGTGTCTCTCAGCTGTCACTTTAAAATTTCGGTGCTGGTAATAGGGCTTGAACTCAGGGCCTAAACCTGTCTAGGTAAGGGTAGCTTTTTTTGCTCAGGAATGGCATTTTACCACTTGAGCCATAGCTCCACTTTTTTTATTTCTTGCTGGTTAATGGGAGATAAGAATCTCACACTTTTCTGTCCTGGCTGACTTGGAACCACAGTCCTCAGTTCTCAGAGTGTTTCTCAGGGTTTTTTTTTTTTTCCATCCTTTAAGACTCATTTTAGAAATTTCCTCCCTTATCACTTTTTTCTAAGAAAACTTAATACCAAAGATATGCTAGGAATCTTCATATGTTGTTTTGACTTTTGGGAGGGCCATAACCCAACTGTAAAACTCTAAAAATTTTTTCACCCTCAGGTAACTTGTCAATGGGAATATGTTGTATCATAGAGATCACATGGGTTACACAAATATCTCTACTTTAAACACTATCACAATAAATGTGGGATGTTAAATAGCTTGCTCAGTCGTACTATCATCTACCACAGCCTAGTGGCTACACTTGCTCAGTGTTAATTTTCCTACTTGCAAAATAAAGTTAAGGCTAAAATAATGAACAAGGAAATATAGGGCAAGACACATTTACCTACATCATAAAGTAACTTTTCCTGTGGTAAGTGCTTTGAGTCAGGCCTTCCCAAAAGCTTACCTTTTATCTCTTCCTTTACAAAACCATCATCTTCATGTTACTGACCTAGAAAGAACTACCAGTGCTTTTGCACCCTAGTGATGCAAATATGGCAATGAGTTAGCCGTTTCCAGTTAAGCAAGCAGCTAGATAATACATATGTTTAATGAGAACTTTAGACCTAAAGAACTTATGCTTAAAAGAAAGTTTACAGTGAAAATCTGGAGAGTTTCCCATTAGAAACTCTAAACAATATCCAACATTGATTTACTTCCATGGAATATTTTGTGAACCTGGGTTGGAACTAGCAAGTGCAAGTCATTCTTCTACCATTTAATTCATTGCTTTTCTGTTATTAGTACCAAACAGGACAACCCTGCCAGCTTCTGGCTTTTCTAAAATAAACATGAAACAAAACAAGAGTCCTAACCAGGGTTGGAAGAGATGGGGGAGAAGAATAGAAGAGGTGACATTGATCAAGAAGCACTGTACTCATAAATTGACATGTTGAAACTACATGAAGAATAAACACCTGAGTTCTTCAAGATTTCCGTGAAAACTTTAGTTCCTAACCCTAGATACCAAGTATAACATTTACATGTTGGTCTTATAAATGCATTCACTGTTCCACTCCAAACAATTTCTAAACTACAGAACTATTGAAAAGTAATACTACATCTCACATTCACTCAGTACACTATATTCCAGGCCATGGATTAGGTATGTTACAGTCATGTAATCGGTTAATTTCTGCACTAACTTGTAGCATTAATATTATTCTTTTAGTTATTTATTGCAGCAGCAACCATTTTTATTTCCAACAATTCTCCACCCATGATTACACTCTATGGCTTCAGTTACCTTCTGTCAACAGTGGTCTGAAAATACTAAATGGAAAGTTCCAGGGTAAACAACTCATAAGTGTTAAATTGCATATCATTCTGAGTAGCATGACAAAAACTGCATACCATCCTGTTCTGTTCCGGCTGGGATGTGAATCACTCTTGTTCAGTATCACTCTCTTGTTCAGTGTATCTGTGTTGGATGCATTATATAACCGCCTGACAGCCCGAGAGTGGCCTTCAGTAATCACAGCATTTGTCAAGTACTTACGTTTGAAAAACTCATTTTTTACTTAACAGTGACACCAAAGTACAAGAGTAGTCATGTCGACAATTTGAATATACCAAAGAGGACTTCTTTTAAGTTCTTGGCTTAATAAGGTAAGAAAAATATGTATGCTGAGGTGGCTATGATCTATGGTAATAAGCTTTTATTCATGAAACTGAGGATAAGAAATCTATGCTAGTTGGAGGTACCTCAAAAAGCAGAAGTTATGGTCACTGAGTAGGACTACACAGTTGAGATGGAACAGATGATGTGTGTGTGTGTGTGTGTGTGTGTGTGTGTGTGTGTGTGTGTGTGTATGGGTATGTGTATGTGTTCATCTGGTAGTAGGTTCATTACTTCTCACTTTTTTTTTTGTTAGTCTTGGGCTCAGGGCCCGAGCACTGTCCTTGGACTTTCTCAAGGCTAGAGCTCTACCACTTGAGCCTCAGCACCACTTTAGGCTTTTTTCTATGTATGTGGTACCGAGGAATCGAACCCGGGTATTCATGCATGCTAGGCAAGCACTCTACCACTAGGCCAAACTCCCGGCCCCTACTTCTCACATTTTTATAATTCCCATAATTTTAGTGCTCATCAAGATTTAAAACATTGTAGTTTTCCAGTCCCTTAAATATGAGTTTTACCCAACAAAAACAAAGTACATTTCTGAGACTCACTAAACAAGGTTCTTGATGTGTTTTATGTTTTGCCTATTACTCATGTAAGCCTAAATTAGTGGGAAAAAATGAGAGGTGGCAAGCAAGCATGGGGAAATTATAATTAGAAACAAAATCTTCCAACCCAGGAAATCTTTTTGTAAAGATAGAAAAGAAGGAAAACATGTCATTACTGACTAAGCATGAAGCAGGATATGATGTACATCACAGGCAATCTGCTAAAGAGATTGAAAAGACAGAAATCACCCTTTTATGCAAGTGAGAAAATACAGCATACTCCATGGTGTTCTCAAAATAAACAAATGTGTGCAAAACACTTTAAGACTTGACAACATCTATCACAGAGTTGATCCTTACTTCGCCCCGGTGGTTGGTATCGTCACTTGTGTTTACTCAGCATCTTGAACTAAAAGAAAAAAAAATTTATATCTTCATGACAGCTTGGCAACTAGAAAAGAAATACCAGCTGAAATCAAGCCCTTACCCTCCGATGGTGTGGGAGACAGAGGCCTTAACTTCCTTCAAGATTACATTTCAGAGTTGATGTTCAGGTATGGAAGGGACTAGTCTTGGGTTTAGAAAATTGGCAAGAGGCTCATTTACCTCTTAAAGAGGCAAAGGAATGAAATTTTCTAAAGTTATGTACTCTAATAGAAGTCACTTCACATTTTTCAATGGGAAACATTAAACTTTAAAATATTTTGAAATGAGTATATTTTATCACTTACTGTATTAGTTGTCTTTCTAGTACTATTAAAAATAATTGAGATAATCAACTTGAGAAATATGTCCTCTTTGGCTCTCAATGCTTTGGGGAAATAGGTCATCATGACAAAAACAGGTAGCTTAAAAAAGCTGCTTACCTCAAGGCCACGAAGCAAAAAGAACAAGGATAGCACTGGTGTCACAATCCGTGCCTTTGGTGAGCTAAAAACTGTCCTGTCTCTTAAAGGTCCTGTCCCCTCTGAGTCTAGAGAACATGCTTTTAATACATGGCCTTTGAGACATTTTATATAAAAACTATAGTCACTGTCCTGTCATAAACATTGAAAATATATATGGGAGAAAAAATCCCTCTCCCCCACTTGACAATACTGAGGCTTAAACTCAGTCTCCCACTCTTGTTCAGTTTTCTTGTTCATGATTGCCTCTCTACCCCTTGAGTATCACTTCCAATCTGACATTTTTCTGCTTAATTAACGATAGTGTTTCTCAGACCTTTCTGCCTCTGGCTTTAAACAATGACCCTCCAAGGTCTCAGCTTTCTGAATAGCTGGGATTATAGCTGTGAGCCACTGACTCCTAGCTTGAAAATCTTTTCTAGAGTTTTTAGCTGGGACTTGAAAATAAGGCCTTGCATATTCTTGGCAAGCTCTCTCCCACTGAGCTATATTCCCCATCCTGCAGAATTCTCTATACATACATTTGGTTTCCTACAAACAGGAATATCCAGACAGATATTTTTAAGAGGAAGGATGTAATTGTTGGCGCTTGATCTGTGTACAATTTGTCTCTACATATATTAAGTATAAAGAATGAAGATAGGGTTCTTTTCCACATGTATATGCTGAGGATAAAGGGAATGAAAATCAAAACTAGAATAAAGAAAATTCAAAACTTACAATTTCAAGTGTTGCCAGGAATACAAAAGACTTCTATTGATCCACAATCTCTGGAAAATTTCTAGTACCCACAAAATTTTAGTGTATTTATAGTCAATAAAATTTACATTCCTAAGCAGTACAGTGATTCCTTAAAAGACTAAACATAGAGCTCACCTATGACCCAGCAATTCCACTACTTGGCATTTACCCAAACGCCCAGAAACAAGTACATACTAAAGCCCCTAGCACAACAATGTTCATTGCAGCATTATTTACCATAGCAAAAATATGGATTCAACCCAGATGCCCCTCAGTAGATGATTGGATCAAGAAGATGTATTTATACACAATGGAATTCTATACTTATACACAATTGAATTCTATGCTGCCATCAGAAAGAATGACATTGCCCCATTCGTATGGAAATGGAAAGACTTGGGAAAAAATATTAAGTGACGTAAGCCAGACCCAAAGGAACATAGGCTCAATGGTTTCCCTCATTTGTAATAATTCGTATACATCTAGGACTCTCCTAGAAGAGGATTACAATAGCTCAAAACCTAGGCACATAAGGTCATATAGGATAAAACTAAATGAAAGGAACCCTAGGATATAGAAAGAAGAGCTTTATCTTGTAGGATTGCTGCTGTGATTGCTGTTCTTAATGTATATTATTTCTCTTTTTTTGCCCTTATGTTTAATCTCATATTGTTACTGTATCTGACTTTATTAACTGTTATGTTGTATATATGTTTATTTGAAATAGGAAGGGGGAAACCAGGATGATTGGGAGGGGGTATGGGAAGGGAAGCAGGGACAAAAACATGAGAAGGGGTATCAATGTGTGAGTAATAACCCACCTACTACTTGACAAATGTAACTGGAATCCCTCTGTACATTTTCCTGACTACATATATACACATATATATATATATAAATTTGCATTCCTAACTATCCAACAGAAATGTATATGTACAAGAAAAAGTAGTCAATGTTAAGAATGGTAATAGCCCCAAACTGGAAACATTTCAAACTTCTGTAAAAAGATGAATGAATAAAAAATTATGGTACATCTATATAATAGAATAACATGGCAATGAAAGAATACTTCTATCCCTCATACTTAATATCTCACAGGCATAATGTTGGGCTGTAGAAACATTTATAAGGAATGCAGTTTATAGTGCAATTTATGCAACATTCATCAATGGGAAAAATTATTCTGGATCTTAAACTTTCAGAGCAGTTATTAACTTTTGAGAACATGGAGATTTGGCTTGGGTAGGCAAAGACATGTTTCTGGTGTGTAACTTCTGGGTCTAGCTATATTTATATAGCTGTGTTCTCTTAATGATGACTCAATAAAATGTACCTTTTAGTTTGTATACTTTTGAGTGTGTAATTTAGTTTTTCAAAAACCATAGTGAAATTAATGAAGTATGAACAAGGAAGACCTCCGACATTTAATTTTAAGGGTTTAATTTTAATTTTAAGGGTTTAATTTTACCATCAACTGCATCTCAGCCTATCATATTAGCAGAACCTCGCAAACAGGACCATAGAAGTCAATTGCAACCTGATTGCTGCAGTTGGCTTCAGCCACAGTTACTTGTTTTTCCATGACTATTAATCAGAACGTGAAGACAAAGGCATGTTCGGCATCTGGAACCACCTTTGTGTGGAATGTTGTATCATTCTGTCACTTATCTTGTTCAAGTAATCTGTTAAATCTTGGTGTCTTTCTTTTTAACCACAGATAGTAGGCTTGTACTGTGCGTCCACAGAAAGGCTTGATGTGGCTAAGAGACATTTTTAACATCCCTTTGCTCCTGAGGTGAGGTTGCACTCTGGTTTGGTATGCTCTGTAGTACACTTTCAACCTGTCAGATCTCTGGGTTGGGTACTAACAATTCTGTTCCCTTAAAGGTAAATGAAAGGAAGCGAAATGGAGAAAGACAAGGAAGAAAGAGAACACAACATATATATTGGAATATATTAGAAGCTCATTAGAAGCTTATTGAGGCCCAACTAGTAGTGAGAAGCTGGTGCACCCATTCTGGAGAACTGGCTACTGTAGGCTGTTTAGTTATGGGAGCTTGGCAGCAAGAAAAGTGACATAGAAACCATCTGGTCTTTAGGATGATTCCAAAGTCGAGTTCTTTTTCTTTCCTTTATTCCTCCTCCCTTTTTTTTTTCAGTAAAGACAAAACTCCAGGAATGAGGTACAATTTCCTGTTAACTTTGAGTATATACTACAAAGGAGGAAAGACTTGGGCCTCTTTATTCTTGGGTAAAGATAGTAGAAAGTAGGGAATTTTATCCGAAGACTGACCCAAATCAAGGACTATTCCAATCGGAAATTAGATAACTAATGCCAAGTAACTAATGCCAGAGAACCAAGCAAACAAAGAAAGCAGGATTTCCAGAATAATAGTCTTCTTCCTGGTGCAAAAACAAAATGGTCACGATCATGGTGAAAAGCCTGAGGCCTAGAGAAGGTCCACACTGAGCATGTGAGATGTCTGACCTTAATTACAGTCAAAGTTAATTCCTGGTGTCCATTGGAGCTCTGATAGGGTAAGAGATGCTTCAAAAAAACTGCGTTTTTTTTTCTTCCTTCCCAGACCCACGAATTAACTAGAAGCAGAATAAAGTCTAGGCATCCTAGCCTTCTCCGTTTTGTATGTGTGCCCTTTGTCCTGAACCATTCTCTCCACAGTCACTTTTCAGCCATCTTGGAATCGGGAAGGCCCAAACCACCTGCCAGGCATCATTGTCCAGAATATCTGAATAATCCTGCCAGGATGGGCACTCACTGCCACCTCTGACCACCTCTGGCTGGGCCTATCATTTAAACTCTCTGGCTTCAGTTCTCTCTGAAAGCTAGCTAAAGATGTGCTGTCTTACCACAGCTGCCTTGAGATAATCTTTTTTTCTGCGTTTTACCATGTTTCTCTATTTGGCATATGAGATAAGTGACGGGACCCGACATATGGGTCCTGGAGTTTGGGTCTGGGATCTAAAATTCCAGTTTCTGCACGTACAGAAGCTCTGTTACTTTAAACTATGACCACACTTTCTTTCCAGACTAGGCTAATCCTCAATCTTAACTAGCAAAATACAAAATAAAGTTGTATGTCAATCATTGTAGAGATTCAGTGAGGTGAACAAGTGTGAAATAACAGAAAAGTTAACTGCAACTAAGAGGCCACCAGACAGCTGAGGTGCTGCAGGTGATATGGCTGAATAGTTTAGAAAAAGCAGAATTTATTTTCTTTTAAAAGTATTTTGTAGCCAAGTGCTCATAGCTCATGCCTATAAATCTAGTTACGCAGGAGCCTGAGATCTGAGAATGGAGGTTCAAAGCCAGCGCAGGCAGACAAGTCTGAGAGACTGTTTCTAGTTAACTGGTATAAAATTGGAAGTGGAGGTGTAGCTCAAGTGATAAATCACAACACTTGAGCAAAAAACTCACTAGAGTGCAAGGCTCTGAGTTCAAGCCCTAGACACATAAATAGATAATAACTTTACTGTGTATTTGGTGGTACGGAGGTTTGAACTCAGGGCTTGCCAGGCAGGCATTTTAGCAAACATTCCTCTACAATTCCTCTTATTAAAGGTTCCAGAGCAAAGGGCCACACATTTGTCTTAAACAACATCTACTGATTGCCTGAGGTTTTGAATTTAAGATCAAGGTAAAGGCAGGGTTGGCTCCTTCTGAAAAGTTAGAGGGAAACTCTATTAGGCATCTTTCTTGGTTGTAGCATTCTGTCTCCTACAGATATGGCAGAGGACGGGATGTCACTATAACCACTCCTTGGGTCAGTTTCTGTGCCCAAATTTCCCCTTTTCCCAAATTTCTGCTTTCTATTAAGTGTAAGTCATACTGAGTTAAGGCCCAATCTTAAATGATCTCTATGTAACATCACTATCAGGACTTGATTTCCAAATTAGTACTGGGGGTTGGTGTTGGAATATACCTTTTCAGAGCACACAATTCAATTTATAACATGAAACATGCTTACTAACAAGATTAATACTCTAGATTATAGGATCTATTTCTGGGGACACAAGGCATGTTCAACACTGCTTCATCTATAAGAACTGGTTTGTAAGACAGTTAATGATTTTCTAGGCTCAAATAACAATGTCAAGGCTGTAGTCACTATGTCTGGAGGTCTGACCTTTACTCAGTCTGCACAGTCCTAGTTTCACATCTACTACGAAGTATAAAGTCCTTCCTTAGGAAAATATTGGTTTTTCCATATGTTATTTGGCACATAAATTTTGAGTTATTCTCTTTCAATTTTAGTTTTTCAGAACTAAGGGCTCTGAACTACAAATATTGCTGACAATTTTATATATGTACATACATGTATTGCTGATTTTATACAGATATATACACATAGATATGTTACACATATACACGTGTGTTATACAAATACATATCAAGGTATATACATAATAGTGTGTATACATGCACATGTATACACTCATGCACATGTATACACTCATGCACGAGTGTCTGTGTAGGTCTTGGGGCTTGACCTTAGGGTCTCATGCTTTTGCTCAGTTTTTTAAAAACTGGGTCTGGAGCTTAGACTCAGCTTGAACAGTGAGCTAGTACTCTACCAAATAAAGCACAGCTCCACTCCTAGTCTTTTGGAGGTTATTTATAGGTAAGACTCACAGACTTTCCTGACTAGGCTGCTTTGAGCCACAATCCTCAGGATCTTAGCCTCATGAGTAGCTATGGTTACAGGTATGAGCCATTGCCATCTGGCTTTGCTTTTTTGCCCGAGGGTAGTACTCTGCTATGAGTTCCATCTTGACTTCTTATCAATAATTTTTCTAAGCCTTCAAGCCCTTCCATTACTAGGAAGGATATATTTTAAAATTAGAATTATCACATTTATGCAACTATTATGTGCCAAGAGCAAAAGATCTTTCTATACAGCCTCTCATTTAATTTTAAAAACTTTCTCTTTTTATACATCTGGAAACAGGCTACAAAAGCTTCCCTGGTTTTCTCAAGTTGAAGAGCTAGTAAAGGGATGGAGTTGGACTCAGGCTACTTGGGAAGACCTGGTGTTAGATTATACAAGATTATACAGTGCTGCTTAGGAAACAATTTCAACAAATTGAGATGACCTAGAAAATTGCCTTCAGGTTGCTTTTAAATCAATATCTTTGAAAATGTATAATTAGAAATTACTGAAATATATTCTGGGTAGAACAGCCACAGTGTATTTAACTGTTCCACTTTGCTTCACGGTAAGCCATCAGTGAGGAGAAATTCAGTATAAGAAGCAGGGGAAGTAGATGGAAAAAAGAGACAGAGGAAGTAGATAAAAGTATGGGTAGAAGGGCTCTGTCAGATTGCCACCCCTCTCCTGCCAGAAACAGATGGGGTAGAATGACTCCTTTTCTTAGAAAAGGGGTCACAAGATCCAGTCCAGAGCCCCTAGACATCCCCTGAAAGCTGGCTATAGAGAGCCAGAACATTTCAGGCTTGGGGGAGTATCTAAACAGGACTCTGCATTTACAGATTAAATCAACTGTGAGTTAAAGGTATTTTGGGGGAAAATGTGTACTGAACATGGTCAGACTTTATCCTTGTTTCCCCTGAGCCATGCAGAACAACTGTTGCCTACCGTGGAATAGATCCAAGTAATGTAACATGACTGAAAGTGTCCTGAGGATGTGATGGTTCCATACGTGTCAAATAAAGTTAGAGCATCTGGGGAACTTGCTATTCCAGGGGTCGGGAGGTAAATGGATCTAGAACCAGTCTCCCAGGGGTATTGATGGACAGCTGCTCTGGAGAAACTTTGAAAACTAGTATAGAATTTTTTTTCCCTTGGGCTTGGGTCAGCACTTTTAAGTTATTCCATGAAAGGTGTTCAGTGCTGAGGTGAAGTTATCTCTACCTGGCATCCGTTCTTGGTAACATTTGGCTCCTATTAATTTTATTAAAGGATAAACCCCAGTTGCCTCAAATAATATTCATCTTCTGTAGCTAGTAATTGATGAAATGGATGAATGGAGAAGAGTGTGGAGAATGAGGTTAGGATATGTTACAGTATCCAGCGACAAGCTTTGGCTCCTGAACATGAGCATGGGGGAATGTAAAGAAATGAATGTTAAACCATCAGAAATAGCCAGTGCTTGTAAAATCTGTGTATCAAAAACTCTCAGCTTCCAAGAAGCCTATTTTCCTAATGGCTTTTGCAACCCAGCAGATGCTTTCCCAACCATTGTAAAAGAAAGCCAGTTTGCCCTCTCTCTGACTGCATGCAAGTCCAATGACCTTAGTACTTTTGGTTAGCCCTGAGAGTTTAAAAGACCTGGAAGGACTTGCTTTTATAAGTTATATATTTCCCCTCAGAATGTGCCTACACTCCCACCGCTCTCTGCTGAGTCAGACATAACAGCAGTGTGATTATGACCACTTTGTATGGGGAATGGAGGGTTCCAGACACCAGGTACTGGCCAGCCCACAAGGCCTAGGATGGCCCTGCAGCCCCAGAAAGCTGTTCTACAGGCCAATAGCAAGGCTGAGAAATGGCCTGATGCAAATGAAACCCAATCCTGACTTCATCCGAGCTCTGCCTACCCAGCTGGGAGGAAAAGCTCTTCCTCACTGCTGAGCCTGCAGAATCCTCCCTTGCTCACAAAGCCCTCCCTGTTTGCCCAGTACTTCTTACAACCACAGTTGGAGCACTGAGAGATTAACAAGCTTTAGGAACAAAGTAAATGACTTAAGGGAAGATACAAATGTCCTCTTATATTTAGATACTGATGTTCTTTTATTTAATGTCATAGTAATAGAAATGTAAGTGCTGGAGATATTTTTAGTCCTGTGCAGCGTGTACCAAAATATCTTCTGGCCTCTTAAGATTCCGGATCTGAATCTTAGCCACTAATAGGTTTATCAGGCATTATGCCAAATGGTGCACTGTAAAGTCAAGGCTGGGCTGCCCCAGAGCCAACACTGAATACTGAGAGGGCTGTGGAGGAGTGACTAGGAACTTAAACTATGCTTTCTTCCCATACTGAGGCACAAATCTGAAGGAAGTTTCATCAAGCAATAACCAAAAAGACACAGTTCCCAAATAGATGGTTTCTTTTGCTTGTTTGCTTCCTTGCTTTCCTGAGATAAGGTCACACTAGGTAAGCTAGAATAGCTCTGCGTTCACAGGTCCCTCTTTCTTCAGTCTCCCAAGGCCTAGGGTCACAGGCATGTACAACCATGACTGGTTAAACATACTAACTTCTTATGAATTGTCAAATTTGTTAGGTCTGCCTAGGAGAACAGCCCCTCCGCTCTTCATCTTCATGGGCCTGAAACCAGTAATCACCTGCCTGTCAATCACCTGACTGTGAACCACTAAGTCTCCAGCCTCAGGTCACTTCCTCTTCTGCTGAGGTCATTTCCTGAACCTGTCACATTCACATCTGCCTTGGACAGTGAGAGGTTCCCCAGGCTCAGACCACTTCCACATCCACTGTGGTCCCAGCTCCAGCCTTTCTGCATATAATCTGGCTCAATATAAGTCCCCCTCCTCTTTTTTTCCTTCCCCTCTCTCCCCACAGGCCTCCATCTGGTAAGGGCCTGCAGTTCTCCAAGTAACCGCTTTTCTACCTGAACCATGTGGTGGGTTTCCTTTCTGGTGAACCTTACAATATTTATACTTTTTAAATAAAAATGTCTCCATTCTTCAACTACCAGAAAAAGGTCGTGTAATTATGTTGCACTCATTAAAAGAAAGCATGTGACGGTTATGAGGGGAAAAATGTTAAATCTCTACAAAATATAAAATCAGTATTCAGTAAGACCAGATGAATGTTCCAATAAATTCTGTTACTTTTAGAGTATGAATTTACATTAATCCCAAAAGCATCAAGAAAGGGGACAAAAAAATGTAACAAATATTTGAAGTCATGCAAATCACTTCATATCTGTGTAGGGAAAGCAATTTTTTAAATTTATTTTTTATTGTAATGTATAGAGGGAATATAGTTACATTCACCAGATAGCAGGTGCATTACTTCTCACATATTGAAACCCCTTCTCATATTTTTGTCCCCATTTCCCTCCCCCACCCACTCCCAATCATCTTGCTTTCCCTCTTCCCTTTCCTATTTCAAACAAACATATACACAATATACCAGGTAACCAAGTTAGATATAATAACAATATGAGATTAACCAAAGAGCAACCAAAGAGAAATAACATAGTACATTAAGAACAACAATCACACAAGATAAAGCTTTTTCCATATCCTGGAGATCCTGTCATTTAGCCTCATCCTATGACTTTATGTATCTAGATTTTTGCACTATTGTAATCCTCTGCTAAGAGTCCTAGGTATGTAATAATTATTACAAATGAGGGAAACCATTGAGTTTATGTTCCTTTGGGTTTGGCTTACTTCACTTGATATGATTTTTTCCAAATTTTTCCATTTCCTTACACATGGGGCAATGTCATTCTTTCTGATGGCAGTATGGCATTCCATTCTGTGTAAGTATATCTTCTTGATCCAATCATCTATTGAGGGGCATCTGGATTGGTTCCATATCTTTGCTATGGTAAATGCTCCAATGAACATCGTTGTGCTAGTGGCTTTAGTATGACCTTGTTTCTGGACATTTGGGTAAATGTCAAGTAGTGGAATTGCTGGGTCATAGGTGAGCTCTATGTTTAGTCTTTTGAGGAACCACCACACTGGAAAGCAATTAACTTCGCTGTGAGTATTACTTGGTGAGCAAGTTAACTTCAAGGTAACTTCATGTTTCCTTGGGAACAGGTTTAAATCATCTCATGCCAGCTACTTCAAATCTATTCTAGGAATCAGTTAAGTAGACACAATTTATAAACACTGATATTCCAAAAAATGTCAGTCTGTGAAACAGACTTCAGTTGGGAGATTCTCGAGTACAAATGCCCATCACATAGAAGAGTGTGAGACTCAACGTCAGTGTTTTGCTTCTTGGAGGTCTGAAGTTAGAGAAAAGTATCAAGGTTAGATGCATCAAGACTAACAGATGCATCAAGACTAACAAGCTTCTATTATTTTTAAGCTTCTATTATTTATGTATCAAGTGTTCCTAGCACTCCACATGTCTGATCTCAAGTCCTGCTCTCAGCAACTCTGTGGAGTTGGTGTCACTGTGTTTTAGGATGGCACCATCAGGACAGTTAACTTGTTTAAGACACACAGATATTACTATTTAGAATTTCAGGCAATCCTAAGCCATTTAGATTCTGGATTCTAAAAGAAACCCACCCAATGAAGGGAAAATGAAATCCCACTGGGGCTGCACAACAGATTTATAAATGGATGGAGGGAATCTCACAGCTGTATTACAGCAATGAAATTAATTCTACCCTCTAATTTAAAATCAACCCAATAAATCCACTCAGCAATAAACCCATTCTAGACTGGGCACTGGTTTCTATGGTCCTAGAATTCATCTGGACAAACTCCAATTCTGTCCCTTATCGCATATCTTTTTGAAGAGCTTATCTAGGCTTCTAATTTTCACTTCATGCCACCTTAATTTCCTGGCTCTTTCTGTCCATACTGTTCTATAATTTCTCTATGCATGGGTCACACCTCCTTCCCTGCCTTTCACTAAATAATCCCACTCATCCCTACCCACAAGTTGTATAGTTCATTTTCAACATAGTCTACACTAGTTTTTATTTAATACAAATAACTTTTTTTTTGGCCAGTCTTGGGCTTGAGCTCAGGGTCTGAACACTGTCTTCAGACTTTCAAGGCTAGAACTCTACCACTTGCGCCTCAGCACCACTTCCAGCTTTTTTTCTATGTATATGGTACTGAGGAATCAAACTTAAGGCTTTGGTGCATGCTAGGCAAGCACTCTACCACTAGGCCAAACTCCCAGCCTCCAAACAACAATTTTTAAATATTTTAGGAGGGGGGAGGGGGGTTGAACTCAAGAGTCTATCTTGGCAGGCAAGCATGTACCTCCTAAGTAATATCCCAGTCCTTTGTGTTTTCATTGTTTTTTAAATTGGGTTTTGCTTTTTGCTGGTGAGCCTTCACATGAATCTTCTATTTATACTTCTCTTATAGCTGGGATGACAAGTTTTTTTTATTGGTTGAAATAGGATCGTGTGTGTGTATGCATCTCAGCCTCCTGGGTAGCTTGGCTTACAGATATGAGCCACTACCCTTGACCTGAACAACAACTACTCTGGAGAAATTATCATTTGACAAAGTCTTAACATGTTAATAAGTTGCTCAAGGAAAGTAGAATCAGTCTTTTCTGCATAGTTATAAAATATGAAAAATCAAGACAAAATTGCCCTAGGTCTCCAAAGACTGAAATGAGGAAAGATGTGTGCTGTCCACTGTGGCATAGAATAGCAGAAGGGCTGGAGGATTACATGTTCATATCAACTGGCAATAGCTATTGCTCAGCATTCAATTGCTTGCTGATTTCTGCTCAGTATTCTCCATTTTGCCACTAGTTTTGGTAGCTGTAAAGAAGGGTGGTGGAGAACTGATGGGTCCCCTGAAGTAGTGTCTCTCAGTCTGTTCAGCTAAGGAGCAAAATGACAAGAGTCTCTTGTCTCCTAACCTCAAAACCTAGATCAAGGACAGATGCTCAAATTTTGTAGTGGTCTTCCCAGCAAGAACACTAGGATTGGTTTACACTGGCTTCTGGGAAGCCTTAGTCTGGGTAAGGTGGGATCAGATGTTTGTGAGTTGACATTGTGGTGAGCCTTAGACCTTTATTGAAAACCAACTGCCAAATAGGCCGCTTCCTCTTCTGTCACTTTCTGTCGCCGTCATGAGCAGCCTGGAGTGGCAACGCTGAATATTCATCTTCCACTGACAGATGTGGGTGTAACAGGAATTTTACACTCAATCATGCTTACCACACAATTTCCGCTTTCACGCTGCAGCCTTGGGGAGATCAGGGCCCCAGAGTGAAGGGAAGAAAACCTGCTCTTTCCTTGCCATTTGGGATGACATGATGTGACAACTATCAGATTATTTTCCTCTTCTCATCACTCTATGCATGCCTTTTCTAGATTGAATATCACTAGCTAGTGAGATGGTGAGATTTTTACATACTTGTATTAAGTTTATATGTCAATGGTTAGTGACATAGTCAAAGCTGTGTCACCATGATCACTAACATCAGAATGTTTTCTTAACACCTAAAAGAAATCCTGTTCCTATGAGTAGTGGTTCCTCTCTTTCCCCGAGTCTAAGCCTCCAGCAATTCTACTTTTTAAGAATTCTACTTTCTGTCCCTATAAATTGGCTTATTGTAGAGATTTCATTTAAAGATGATACATGGACTTTTGTGATACATGGACTTTTGTGACTGGCTTCTTTTATTTAACATGACATTTTCAACACTCATCAACATGGTAGCTAGCGGGTTGATACTCCATTCCTTTCTGTGGCAGAATAACATTCCATTGTACAAGTTCATCTGGTCTTCAGTTGGACATTTCAGTTATTTCCATCGCTTAGCTATTCAAAACAATGCAGTTTTATTCATTCATGAACAGGTTTGTGTGTCTATGTGCCTGCATTTCTCTTGGGTAGTATTTGGGGATGGGATGTTTGGTTACACGATAACTACTCCTTGATGAACTTCCCACATATTTTCCAAAGTAGCTTCTCCAGTCTCTTGATCAGAAAAGGTTAAAGGTCAGCACTCAGCCTTGAGTTCAAGCCCTACTATCAGAACACACACACCCAGTGTGCTTCTAGTGAAGAGAGGGGAAGGCAACCTGTGACATGCCTAGAGACGAAATGGGAGTAGCTCATTTATAGGGCAGCAAGAGAAGCTGCCCAAGACCATTCCTATTTGCATCTCACTGGCCTTAAGGCAATTACACGATCACACCAAACAGCAAGAAAGTCAAGGAAGGTCGGTTTTGATTTTCTGAACCAGTTGCCTAGATAAAAGCCATGAGAGGGGAGACTCAGTGTGAGCCAAAGGATGAGCCAAAGAAGAGCGCCAACTGGGAGACAGGTTATAATATTCACAATACCGTGTTTCAGAAGTATGTCTGGGTTTGGGGCCAAAGTTCTTTGAGTTTCTCTACAGTTACCCGTTTTTGTCTATTTTTAAGTATAACCTTTTTGATACTTATTAAAAATTAATCAAAAGAAGCCTGGGGCTGGAGACTTGGCTCTACTGGTGCCTGGCTAGCGAGCACAAGGCCCTGTGAGTTCAAACACAGCCGCCCCCTTCTTCCTCCAACAAAGGAGTTTGAGCAACAACATGGCTCACAACTTTAATCCCATCTACTTGAGAGGTGAACGTAGGAGGATGTCAGTCTGAGGCCAGTTCTGAATAAAAGTGAGATTATGTGAAAAATAAAGCTACAGAAATGTTGAAGGCATGGCTCAAGTGGTATTCTCACCAAGAACAAAATCCAGAGTTCAAACCTTAGCAGAGCTAAAATAAATCCACTAACCAAAAGACGCATGAGAGCTCTAGCCAAGGAAATGTGAACTAAGATGGAGTGAAGATGGAGTGTAGATTTCATCTTGATGTTAATTACACTATTCTTACTAAAGTTGTGTTTGTCACTGTCTTTCTGTAATAACCACTTTGCTATTTTTAAAAACAAATTATGAAGCCATTTGTGTAAGTCATCCATCTTTCCTCAGGATTTTTGTCTATGTAAACATACCCGCCCACCACTTCACAAAACTCAGGATCTTTTGTTCTGCTATGCCTGCAAGGTCATTTCTTCTCAAATACCAAATGGGGGGAGCAAATCTTTGTTTCCATGGTCAGAAACAATGGAAAAAAAAAAATCAATGATCCACCCAACTTCTGAATCATTAAGAGATGCCTTTCTTGGCCTACGAGCTAGAAGCAGATAATGTGGGATATAATCATAGGCCTGGCACCAGTGTCCGAGCAAGAAAGCTAAGTGACAGTGCCCAACTTCTAGTTCAGGTCCTGAACATTCCCCATCCACACACACACAAAGAAAAGGAGATAATGACCGGTATGAGTGTTAGAGAAATTTGCTTCATGTGCAGAGTTAAACAGTGAGTGTGGACACGAGACCTATCTAAGGTATATATTAGATTTCTTGTAGCAAAATTATCTTTAAATAGTGCTCATTGAAATCATTTCACAGTTGAAGTTACTGAATTGCAATTGAATGGGCTAGAAACAATCATGAACTCTCCTGCAACTTAAAAGAACTTTTTAAACCATTACTAAATGAGTTTTGTCAATTTCTCACGAAGAGAAGGTGTCAGTTTATCCAGAAGACATGTAAATAAGAATGTAAATAATCGATTAAAAGAAAAATTAACCTTGGAATAAGTCCCTTAAACTGCCAAAAAAAAAGGGAGAGAATTATCCTTCCACAAAATGGCATGCATAAGATAATAGCCGATTTCAACTTCTTGGTCATCCTACTTGTGTATGCAAGTCAGTCAATATTGCAAAATGTATACTGTCTTAGTAAATGTAAATGCAAAACATTGATGAAAGCTAGTCTCATCTCAAAAGTACTCTGCTGTCCACATTGACTTGCCTCTTCTAGTTTACCAAGAGCAAATAAGTGGTGACATACTGAAGGAATGAATCACAGTCAACCCAGTATTTTTCATTACTTCCTATACTCTTAGCTTTTCATAGTTTGTTGGGCAAGAAACAAATTCTGCCAGTGAAATCTAATAAATGCACCCATCTGGCCATTTGGGGGCTGATGCCAGTTCACTTTTGTGGCCAGTCCTGGGCTTGAGCTCAGGACCTGCGCACTGTCCTTGGGCTTTCTCAAGGCTAGAGCTCTACCACTTGAGCCTCAGCACCACTTCTGGCTTTTTTCTATGTATGTGGTACCGAGGATTTGAACCCGGGTCTTCGTGCATGCTAGGCAAGCACTCTACCACTAGGCCAAACTCCCAACCACCCAGTTCACTTTTAAGTTACCTTGTTATACATTGCATTTAGTCTTGCTTGTTTCTCTCGTTTTTCTTTTACTATATTCTTCCAAAAGAGGGCTTTGAAAATATTCCATCTGTCGAATATATTTTCCTGTTTTGATTAAATATAGAAACTACTATGATCTATTTAACAAATGAGATGGACCACTGTCATACCAAGAAGCTAAAATAATTGCTGTTTTTTCATCATCTATACAGAGTAAACTTCTGCTAGGAAAGTTTACCCATAAAAAAAAAAAAAAAAAAACAATTGTCATTGCTGTGTAACCCTGGTCCATGCCTAAGCGAAGAGCCCTGAAAACCTGGTAGGTGCACTAGAGAAATATCTCTGAGAGGGTACCTCAGCCAATTTTGCTACTGTGGACATTTAGCTCTTAACATTTTTGAATTAAAACTGAAAGCTATTCAAAGTTACTATAAATATTAGTGAATAATGGTAATATATTTTAAAGGCCATATTTTCAGCAAATGTTACTGTAAGGCAATTGATTTGTAGTTTAAAATTCTCTCCTCTTTCAGCCATTTCTCTTTTCTTCCCAAGGTTTTACTTATTTCATTCCATTTATTTCTTATTCCCTCCCACCTTCCATTTTCTTCCCCATTCTTCTCCTTTACCTCCCCTTTGCCTTTTCTAGAAAAAAATTCTAGGTAGATGGATTTATTTCCAGAGAAGAAACAGATAAAGTAGTTGAATTGTTGATTCGATTTTTTTCCATCGATTTCCCAGGAAAATTCTACATTTAGAGAATAAACATTTAGAGCTGTGTTCTGATTGTTCATCCCTGTAATCTTCAATATTCAGGAGGCTGAGATCTGAGAATCATGGTTTAAGCTAATGTGGGCAGGAAGGTCTAGTGGGCAGGAAGGTCTATGATATTCTTATTCTAATTCACTAACAAAATGGAAAAATGGAGTTGTGGCTCAAGTGGTGAAGTACAAGCCTTGAACACAACGCTCAGTAACAGCACACAGACCCTGAATTCAGGCCCTAAGAACACACAAATTTTCTTCTTAAACTCTTTCATATTAAGCAAAAGTTGTCACAAAGTGCATATTATGAAACAAGTGTAATACTGATACAAAGAAAAGGATCAACTAACAAGGAAAAACGTGGAAATGAGTCTATTATACTCTGGAAACAGAAGAATAAAACTTAGTAATTTATTAACACAGTAAGTCATAACTAGGGAGGTAGCTCAGATGGGGAGTATTTGCCTAACACATGAAAGGCCTTTCACATGAATATATACAGCAACACGCACACACACAGTGCTTAGTCTTCCTCACTCTTTCACTCATATAGAGATCAAGGAGTAACACTCCAGAAGTTATGACATTATTTTGAACTGTTATTTTTGTGGATTCAGAGTGAAAGAATATGTAATCACCACTAAATGCGGGAAAGAGTTCAAGCCCCACGACCAACAAAAAATATTTTTCTTCATCAAGGCTATGTAGACAGTTAACTTTTTATATTAGGAGATGGCATAGGCAGCAACAGAAGCAATTTTCCTATATTTTTTTATTTTTTATTTTCAGAACATGTACAAAGTCAACATCAAGAATAAGTAACTTGCATATTTAAGAAAAATTTGACCATATACTATGACAATTTCACAAACATTTTCTCATTTTATTAATCTCTGCAATTAATGCTAACTGTGGGCAAAAGAGCTGAAGGAGAGCTCAAGGTCCTGCGTTGAAGCTCTAGTATTAGCATAATCAAAAAAAAAAAAAGGTGGACGATCAAGGATGATCAAATGAAGATGTTCAGTGAGGTGACAGTAGTTCATGCCTGTAATCCTAGCTACTCAGGAGGCTGAGATCTGAGGATTTGAGTTGAAAGCCAGCCAGGGCCAGAGAGTCTACAAGACTCTCATCACTAATAAACTACGCACCAAAGCCAGAAGTGATGCTGTGGCTCAAGTGGTGGAGTACTAGCCTAGCCTTGAGCATAAGGAAACAGACTCCATCCAGGCTCTGAGTTCAAAACCCCCAGGTTGAAAAGAGGGTTGAAGATAGCTCCATAGTTCCATAATTGCCTACATTGCACACTTGTGGGCAGTAAATACTGTTGATTTGTACAATTAATAGATGTTCACAATCATAAAGTGATGATCAGTGGCTGTTTAACTTGGTAACAGATGGGTCACAATTATAAAGGGGTTTCTTCTCAGTCTATATTGGGGTGCTCAAAGCCAGTCTTCCTAGAGAATAGTAGGCAGGACTAATTGATTGGCATTATCTATACCCCAAGTTTGGCTACAAAGTGCATTGAGAGAATTTCTGCATGCACTATTTTCCTTAGGATTGATGGGATAAATGATCAAGTTACCACTAAAGGTTTTAGTTCTTGTTTTTCCTTTACATTCCTCCTTGCTCCATTGTGTGTGTGTGTGTGTGTGTGTGTTTAAACTCCCAATTCACTATCAACCTGAAATTCATTTTGTTAATGTAAGTTCATCTCAAGATTGGAGTAATTTTTAGTGAATCAAATTTTGAGACTCTTGCCTTGGTTTGGGCTGGCGTATTTGAGGAACTCTAGAGACTTTCCAAATAGCCTCTCTGAGAAGTGGGTCTTCCACCTGGAATGGTTCACATGTCATTATGTCATACACACTTGGGAATGTTGAAGTGATGAAGACTGCTGAGACCTTCTGGTCCTTAGGCTATAGGGATAAAAATATAGTTCATTACCTAACTGATCCTAAAAATGTAAACGATATGTAGCTCATCTTTCATTTATCTGACATCTCTTCTCTAGTCTGTTATTTGATCCCATTTTAGTATTTCTAACTTTTTCCCTTCCGACAATGCAGATTTTATGAACTCTTTCAAAGAAATTCTGTCTACAGCGAAGAACTTCAGCTGTGGGATGAAACAAAGCTGGAAGGATGACAGAGGAGCTAGTGTTTGGATTTTTTGGAAGAGCCTTAACTGGGACACTAGTTAAGAAAGCTAACACTATTCATCAAGCAAGAAGGGGTTCTAACCAAATAAAAGGGACCATAGGGGCCACGAAAGGACTAAAAAGAGGTCCTGGCTGGGTCTCATGTCCAGGTTCTCATTAACAGTCATCAAAAGCAGACAGGATGCTTAGATTCCGGAAACTTCCAAGTTGTGGAAGAGAAAGAAACTAAGTACTACTACTTGAGCTCTCAAGTCATGTCCGAGAATGTCAGTGGGTTGTATAGTGTGACTAATCCTGGTGATAGGTATGTATAATAAACCATCGCCTGCCTGGGATATACCTCAGGCATTTTAACTGTATGGTTTTAGTAAAAACATTGGGATTTTATCAAGTGAGATAAATGGTAAGGGAAAGTTATCCCTTTAAATAAAGGGTTCTATTCTCTGAAGGCAGTTTGTAATGTGGGAGAATTGTGTGGCCCTTTCCATGTTAAAGTACCCCAGCAGTTGATTCCTCACTTTGCTAACTTAAGCAACATTGCCCTGTTTTCTAAAAGAACTGAGTAGCTGCCTTTAAAAATATATAGCCTGCTTAACAATGTAATTATAGACTCAAAAGTATGCCCAGAAGTATGCAGACAGCTACTAGAAAACTCAGTAATGTTGCAGGACACTGGATACAAAAGCTGTCATTTCTGAACCTGGCAAAAAGTTTCAGATGTGACCATTACCAACGACGGTGGCCTAAGATTCTGCTTGAGTTGCTATTCTCTAGAGTGCCTCCTAATGGATGTGTCTTTGGTTTTTGCTTTGATTCCCCTGAATACCTCAGAAAACACTTCCCTACAAGCGCTATAATATTGCACATTGATCATGTTTCTCCAGCCTTCAGTTTTTATCCTTTGCCAAAACTGAGAGGAGCATTAGGCTTTTGGCCATTGTAATGTTACCTTTCCCCAAATCATTGAACTTACTACCATGCAATTATGTAATAATAGCCAGTGTTGGTAGTTCATATCTTGAATCCTAGCTACTCAGTATGATAGAAATCTGAGGATCACCATTCAAAGAAGCCCAGGCAGAAAGGACTATGAGACTTAATCTCCAATTGTTCACCAAAAAGTCCAGAAGTAGAACTGTAGCTCAATGGGAGAGTGTTAGCCTTAAGCAAAAAAGCTAAAAGGAACCCAGGCCCTTAGTTCAAGCTCTGGTATATATGTACCTACACACACACACACACACACACACACACTACTGCTGAAAATGATTTAGTAAATAAGACTTTATAAAAAAAAGTGACAGATTAAGGATTATAAAAAGCAGAAGTTAAAAACGTTGCTGTTCACTATGGCAATTCTCAAAGAAGAAACACCATTTAGAATGCGATTGTGTCCATTTCTCAATTTTTTTTCCAGTATTTAAAAACAGCATTCACTGCTAGCACCCAGGAAATACTTGCAAAGGAAATGATCTCACTGAACTCCTGCTATGTGCCAAACACTGAGTCCGATACCGAACATTGATAACGCTTCTGCATTGAGGCGTTCATAATTTGTGAAGACCTATAGGAACACACGATGGACACAGGACCCTGTAAACCAGGAGACAAAAGGCAGAAGAAATAATGGGAAGAGGAAGTTAATGTCAAGTTGTACCTGGACCAGAAAGTAGTCAGCAGACGAAATGGAGACGAGGTGAATATTTCAATATATAGAACAGGGTCCTTTTCATTCTTTCTCCCTTTCTCCTTCTTTCATTCCTTTCTCTTTTTAAAGATGGAGTATGTTTGGGAACTGTCAATGAAAATCTGGCCAGAGTTTATGTGAAAGTTTAAGACTTGAAAAGGTATCCAAGGAGTGTGAACTTTATCCAGTAGAGGGAGCCATTTAAGATTCTGGACTTTGAGTGTGCAAACAGAATGAGCAGAGAAAGATTAGAATAAGGCAGACACCAGTGTCCGGTAGAACCAACACGATTTAACAGTTGAGGCAATGTTTTTTTTAAAGGAATGAAACAGGATAACAAGAAAATGAGGCGTGGCCAGCTTACAGCAAATACAGGATATATTCATTTACCTACTTCCCTTAAGATTAAGGAACCACAGTCATTTAGGGGGAAAATGAGGTAAGATAACTTGAGGAAAAGTTGCCTGAAGGCAACTCAGAAATACGGTATTTAGAAACATAGAAGTACTATCTTTGCTTCACAGAAAGACAACAGGCTGCATTCCTTCCTGAGGGATGCATTCCTCACCCCAAGAATTAATGCTTGTCTGACAGGATGTAGGTTTTCCTGAGAAAAATGCTTTTCCCAAAGTTAAGCAACCTCCTACCAAAATGAAGATAACTGAAACCTGAGCCCTTCCTTAGCTCAAGGATGAGACGTGCTTCATGGAAGGATGCATTCTTAACCTGGAAGGAATGCCCCAAACATCCACTCAGAAAGTCGCACCAGGAATGATTAGAGCACAGATCAGGAATGATTAAAGATCAAACAGTGAGCTATGCATAACTTTGAAGCCAAAACCTATGCCTTTAAATACTAAACCTCTGCCTACAGCAGGAGCTGTGGGTGTCTTTATCCCTAGATATCACACACCGTTAGACTGTGCCCCTGCCCTCCTGTGTCTGGTTTTGTCTGCTTGCTTGCTTCCTTAGAAGTTCCACCAAGTTTTCTTACTATCCCGATTTGTCCAGAAATTCTTATTCTGCAATCCAAGTGAACCCTAAGTGAAGAGTCTCTGCTTTTCAAGGGAAATTTCACAAACCCTCACCTATTTCTGATGACAGGAAGGAGTTAATGCCATGACATGGCAATTTCTCTCTAGTGTAACCTTTATCATTGTAATATCCCAGCCATTTTGGGGGACCCTGAACTGGACCTCCTCCACACTCCCTCTGCCCCCCATCCAGCAATAGAATCTACAGCACTCAATGAACTGAGCTAAGAGTCATTTTTAATGGCAGCACAAAGCTACCCTCCACCTTCCAGCTGATAAGAGCAGGCCAGACCTTCAGTGGGGCTGAGCTTTTAAACATACACACCACACACAGGTGATAATCAGTATAGATGTCATCTTAAGATGCCTGTAGTCAATAACCACAAGGATGAGACCACAGGTGGTCCTAGAAACTCACAGGTGGTCGAGCAGGTTAAGCATGTTTTTTTTTTTACAAAAACAATTTGGCAGCTAAGCCTGCCAGGTTATTGCAATCATAATAGTCAATAAGCAAGTAGAAGTGGCTCCTGGAAAAGGATTATTCCAGGAAAGATGTTTATTGATAGAACCACCTATGATATTTGGCTAGTCTCAAATAGCAAGTGATTGAAATATGGATTCCAAACTCAGAAGATCATTGGTTATTTCCTTTACAAGCAATAAAGTCATGATCTCAGGGAGGCATAGACATAAAAGGTTAGATAACCATAAAAGCTAACAACTGAATCTTAAGTATTTAATAGAATGGAACTGGGCACTGGTGGCTCATGCCTGTAATCCTAGCTATTCAGGAGGCTGAGATATGAGCATCTTGGTTCAAAGCCAGCCGAGGCATGAAAGTCTGAGACTCTTATCTGCAATTAACCATAAGAAAACTGGAAGTGGTGCTGTGGCTCACGTGGTAGAAGGCTAGCCTTGAGCTGGAGAACTCAGGGAGAGGTCTGAGGCCCAGAGTTCAAGCCCCATGACCGACAAAAAAGATGAGGGAAGAGGAAAAAAAGACTGTCTCTGGCCCCCGAAAGAGTCTGGTCAAGCACTAGTAGCTCACCCCTATAATCCTAGCTACCCAGGATCAAGGTTCCAAACCAGCCCAGGCAGAAAGGCCCACAAGATAAGTGAAAGGTGAGTTTTATTGTTTGGTTTTAAGAAAAATTCATTCTTATTGATACAGAATAGAAATTCTGAATTGAGATCTAGGGACAGTTTTTCTAGATACATTTGCTAGGTTGAAATTATTACCCGTTTTAAGGATCTTTCTAGAGGAGAAAGCCCAGGATACATGACTATATGTAGCCTATTCTGACACAAGGACAGCATATGCTAGATTCTGCCCTGACTGACAGTACTTCGCATTTGCTGTTTCATTTATTATTCGAAGGGTAGCATTTATAATACCGATTCTCTTTCCCATGAAAGGAATTTATGGTACTTATGCAAGTAGGGCTCTTTATAGCAAGTAATGACTCAGTAATTAAAATACCCAATTGGATACAGAAATGTCAGAGCAGTAGCTATGGTACACATTCATCCACTTAGCCAAAGGGGGAATTTCAGATTTATGAGAGCTAACCCTTTGGCTGTTTGAACTAGTGGGTACATTGCTAAGTGATGAATGTCCTAAAAGGAGAAAAAGTTAGCTAAGTAAATCATTCTGAATTTGCTTAAGGCATGAGTAGTATTACTGAAAAAAAACCCATCACTGAAGGGGAAAGTAGAAATAAAATGATACAGGGTGCTTGGGTGTCCCATTTTCTTTCTTTAATCGTATACATTGTGAGACATGTGGCATGGAGCGCACCAGAAGGAATTTGGCTCTAGAAGAAGCTCATGCTTAGAGATGGATGGAACTGTGCCGGGGCCTACCGGCACCAAATTGGGGTTCCTGAAATAGGGGACAGGGACTGGAAAAAATAAACACATGGGGTCCGGGAGGTCTGCAGCCCAGGTAAAAACTGCTGCCCCGTTTATTCTCAACTCCAGCTTATATCCCTTCTTGAAACCAGGGAACTTCCAGGTGTTACATTCATATGGTAAATCTCAGGTCATTTAAACAGAAAAAGGCCAGAAAACAATAAGACAATAAAGCAATTGTCTGATGCAAATCAAGGTACAGTTTGATTCCACTCTGGCTCCCAACAGAACTGTTCAGAAAGAATTTATGGCCCAAGCAGAAAGACCACACAGGAACCTAAGGTAGTTTCAGCTATCAGAGGCCTGCATACTTTTCTTTTTGCCTTGAAGGAGACTACCTAGGTCTAACTATGTGAAAGTTAGTTGAAAACATTTGCTGACTAAATGACTAGGTTTTGAATGATGCTAATATCCTACAATAATGGTACGGTCTGAAGATAGAAGTACTCAGAAACTCAGGCATTTGGCACTAGGGAAGAGCCTGTTAGAATGAGTTGTGGCAATCTTGGAAGGCAATTTTGTTGGGATTGAGCGTCAAGATCCAAGACTCGATGAAATAGGGGTGGGAAAAGTTTCTAGTTACAGATACCGAAAGAAAACAGAAAGCTTCTTACGTAGTTAATACTAAAGGAAAACATGAGACAAAAGACATAATTAAAATATAGTGTGCTAGACGTTCTTTAAAACCTAAGATAGTAAGAAATAAGAGGTCTTGAGGGTCTGAGTTTAAGTCAGCTAGTCAGACGTTGCTCAAGTCACACTAGCCAAAAGGTAGTAGAGCAATCCATAAGGACATGAACAGGAAAGCAGTCTCCAGGAAAGAAAATGGGGGGAACAGCAAGGGCAAAGACTGAACTGGTCAGAAACGTTCTAAAGAGCAAGTGAGGCTCCTGGGCTTCAAGGAAGTGATCAAGTCAGAGTGGTAGGAGATGAAATCAGATGGACAGTGTGGGGGAGCATGGAAACAGATCCTGTTTGACTTTCTTGGAGTGTACTACAGGCCTTAAGGTCTGATCTAGTCCCCAAAACCAAGAGCAGCAGAGCCTGTTTGGGTTAGTCAAAGGAGAACCCTATGTGTGAGGACTGAAAGGTTAGAGATCAAGTGGATGAGATCACTTCATCGTCAAGAAAAACTCCTTAAGAAGGAAATATGCTATCAGTATCCTCCCCCTTCCCGCATGGCCCTGCTTCATCCCCAGAGAGACCTCTTTTTATGTCCTCTTGTACAGAACCTTAGTAATAAACATCCCAGATTCAGGGGGACTCGAAGGCACAGCATTAAAGACACCAGCAGTGAATCGCGCTAGGAGTCTCTGCACAGCGACTGCTCTCCACCTTTGGGCCGGTGGAGAGCAGCCCGAGCTTCCTTGGGGCTGAGCTTTTAAAGGTAAACACCACTTGCAGGTGACCATAACTACACACAGGTGGTCATTGCTGTATGACGTCACCTTATGACGCCCACAATCAATCACCACACACAGGTGGATGTAACCACATGCAGGTGGTAGAGAAGGTTCAGCGTTTTTACAAAAACAAAACCAGAATTTGGTGGCTAAGCTTGACAGGTTATTACATCTTGGGTTTTTTGGTTTTGTTGTTTTTTTTTTTTTTTAAGAAAAAGCTAAAGCATTAACTTCTCTTCATATCCAAAGGAATGTAAGGACAGATGAGGAACATTAATGTTGGCATATATGGATGTGGAACTGGTTATCTTTAGTTGATTCATTATTAACAACTCCTTGTGTAAACAGTAACTGGTATCGAAACACAGGTCCTGCTCTGTGTGTGTGTGTGTGTGTGTGTGGTGTGTAAGTGTGCACATGTACCCGTACTGAGGCTTGAACACAGGGCCTTCATTTTTTCACTCAAGGTTATTGTTCTACCCCTTGAGCTATAACTCCACTTTCAGCTTTTTGCTGGTTAATTGGTGATAGGTGTCTTAGAGACTAATTTTTCTGTCTGGGATGGCTTTGAACATTTATCCTCAGATCTCAATCTACTAAGTAACAAGAATTATAGGTGTGAGCCACTAGTGCCCAGCCTCAAACTCTCATTTTTATAGCCATTCTGTGTACAGAGGTGTATGTACTTTATTACACACATTAGTCAGTAGTGTTTGTTGAAACAAAATACCTGGTGTCATTTAGCTTTTTTTTTTTTTTTTTTTTTTTTTGCCAGTCATGGTCCTGGAATTCAGGGCATGAGCACTGTCCTTGGACTTTTTCTCAAGGCTAAAGCTCTACCACCTGAGCCACAGCACCACTTCCAGCTTTTTTCTATGTATGTGGTATTGAGGAATCGAACCCGGATCTTCGTGCATGCTAGGCAAGCACTATACCACTAGGCCAAACTCCCCATCTTTTAGCTTCCTAAAAATGAAACCTAAATTTATGTCATGTAAAGCTCTCCACCATTCAACTTTGGGGTGATCCTTTTCACTCAATTAACCATTTTACTAAACTAGTTGCCAGGCAAGATCTGACTTCTTCCTTAGCAGCTAAGAGCAAAGAATTTACAGAAATGGAGACACCTAGAGTACAATTTCTCTGGTTTCACAGAATTGCTGACTGGTTTATTTGAACTTATTTTAAATGCTGAGTAGCTCGTCTCCAGCAGGATCCATGCCTCATTCTCACATTCTTCCCAGATACATAAACAAGGGGAAGGGGGGCATGCTGTTTGAACCTCTTCTGCTTTTCTAGAAAACAGAACTTAATATATTGGAAGAACTTAGAACATTCTAGCAATTAAATTTGCTTCTATTTCACATTCATCATAAGCCATGCAGAGGCTTCGGTGAGCTTAAATTCAGCTGTTTAGCTACTGCTTAGCGAAGCTAATTTATCAAACAGCCTATTGTGGAGTCTAAACAGACACAAAAAGCTTTTTGATTTGGGCCATTCTCATGAGAGTGCATTGAATTTATTGTGATAATTTTCTTTATAGAAAAGAGCCAGATTAGTATCCGATAATAGCTCAGCACATTTATAAATGCTGAATCCTGAGTTGTAGGCAACATGTGATGGGACACAGAATTCAGAGTGATTGTGCTTTGTGGTGTCTACTGTAAGGATGGGTCAGGGTAATGAGGTTCTAATGGCTTCTGCAGCGGCCTGGCATAGCTGGCAGATTGGTAGAGCTGGGCCAATCCCTGGGCCATGGCCAGACCTAATGGAGCTGATTTAAGCAATTGCCCAGAGATTGCAAAACACAGGTGTCAGCGTTAACTGCAGATTCAGAGCTGAAGGCAAAGGGGGGTGGGGGAGGTGCTGTGACAGCAGCAATAGAGGTCCCTGATATCCTGGGGCACCATACTGGGGATGGAGGGTAGGTAGTGGGGATGATAAAGCTGCAGTTGGGGAGGAAAGGGAAGCTCTGGGAATTATGCAGGAAGCAACTGACTGGAAAGGATGGGGATGAGGTAGGGATGATGAAGCTGCGTCTAGTCAGTCACTCAGGCCAGGGGAGTTTGTCTTACTGCAGGTGAGTTACGATAACCAGTTGTGTAAAACAATAGCTTTCATTTGTTGGTTGTAAAAATGAAACAGTACACAATACACACAACAACTTTTTATTTCTTTGAGACAGCTACATTCATCCTTGGTTGTACTGGAACTCACCATATGGCTTTGGCTGGCCTCAAAACCAAACAACAAGCAGAAAACAACCTTCTGGGATCTTTTTTCTTTAGCTTCCTGAGAGCTGAGATTACAGGTGTGCAGCATCACACTTGCCTCAGACTTTTTGTGGAAATATAGTATGTACACAAAAGGCACATATATCATAAGTATACCACATGGAGAATATTTATAGAGCTGTTTGTGTAGCTAATGCTGACACCAAAACCCCAAAACAAAACAACTACAACAACAAAAACCCCAGTATTTGAGCCAGGACATTCTCTTGGCCACTATTCACTAGAACTTCTAAGGAGAATCACTGTCCTCTTTAACAACAGTGTCCAATAAATATGACTGCCCTGGGATTGCATATAGCAGTTATCTTAAACTCATCAGCATCTTTGTATTTTTGTACAATTTATTACTTTTAAAATTAATAAAAGAGCCAGGAGTGGTGGCTCACACCTGTAATCCTCGCTATTCAGGAGGCTGAGATCTGAGGTTTGCAGTTCAAAACCAGCCCCAGCACTAAAGACTGTGAGACAGCTCCAATTAATCACTAGAAAACAGGAAGTGACACTGTGACTCAAGGGGCAAGGGGTAGGGCGGTAGCCTCTAGCTGAAGAGCTCAGGGACAGTGCCCAGGCCCAAAGTTCAAGCCCCAGGGTTGACCAAAAATAATTAATAAAAGGAAAGGGTCAATGATCTTACAATTAGATAACCTCTTAAACTGTCATATACTTTTGGCAAGAATGTAAATTACTACAATTATTATAGAAAACAGTATGGAAGTTCATTAAAAAAAGAACTATAAATAGAACCATCATATGATCTACCATTCTAAATACTAAATAACTCCAAAGGAATTGAAATTGCCATGTGAAGGAGATATCTGTACTTGAATATTTATTGAAATACTGTTCAAATAGTAGCCAAGACATTTAATTAACAACCTAGTTGCTCATCAATGGATGAATAGTGAAAATAAATGTGGTATATAGATACACTGTGTGATTATTATTTCATTATAAAAACAAAAATGAGATTCTCATATTGCAGCAAAATGAATGGAATTGGAGCATTATTTTAAGTGAAGTTAAGCTGACAATTGAAAGACAAAAACATACCATCATGTATACTAGAATCCAGGGCTTTGTGCATGCTAGGCAGACACTCTACCACTAGGCCACTCTCCCAACCCCACTTTGATATATTTCTTCCCAAATTTTCAACCGTGGTTTAATTCATCCTTTTTCAGGTACACATTCCATAAATGGTTGGTGAATTGGAATCCATGTGCTTTCGGTTTTGATGTAGTAGCAGATTAGATATATTGTGTAATGACCTCATGGCAAATTCGCACAGATGTTTTTATGAACTAATTCTGGTTATCAGCTTTTTGAATGAACATTTTGCTCTTTCCCATAAATTTCAAGGGTCCAGTGGGGAAAGTAGTTGATATTTCTGGTGTACCGTTTATGTGGGATTTTCATGTTTCTTTTTTTGTGTGTTTTCTTTGCCAGGCTTGGCTTAAACTCAGGGCCTGAGCACTGTCCTTGGGCTTTCTCAAGGCTAGAGCTCTACCACTTGAACCACAGCACCACTTCCGACTTTTTCTGTGTATGTGGTACCGAAGAATGGAACCGGGGTTTTCGTACAAGCTAGGCAAGCACTCTACCACGAGGCCAAACTCCCAGCCTTTATGTTTCTTAAAAATATTTGTAGTGTGCATGTGCGTGCGCGTGTGCACACACGCACGCACATGCACATACACACACACACACACTACTCCTCACTCCTCAGGACCAGCAGCGACTTTTACTGTGCACTTCATGTGCAAGGCTTCCATTGAAAACAAGAATCAAGGAGAAAATTCTTCATCTCAGGAAACTTCCATCCATCCAGTATGTGGTTTTAGTCTGTGACTGTCCACTTCAGGGACAAAAAACCCTATTTGAACTGACTTGAAGAAAGTAGGGAAAAGATGGCTCTACTTTTCTGTTCTAAGCATTGCCACTCTTACTGGATGATTACTGACTTCCATGGAGAGAGAGGCTATTTTGCCCTTGTGGTAAGGCAAAATGTAAGTCATTAAAATACCACTATGGAAAAGCCCTTCCTTCTGTTTGGAGAAAAGGTAATTAGGGCCAAGTGTTCTCTTTAAATCCCAAAGAAGAAACTAGCCAGAAGAGTAAATAGAGAACTTCCTCCCTAATCTTCTATAAGCAGTATTTGGAACCATTTTATTAATGTAGGTAACTTTCACTTTAAAAGCATGGGCTTTCTCAAACTACTATTTTATATTTCTACAGGTATTTAAACACCTGGGTTCAAATCATGACTCTCTCATCTGTAGCCTTCGAATGGCTGACTTTCAGTGTCCTCATTTGTAAGAATGCTTTGACTCTCATACTTTTGTGAGGATTAAGTGAAAAAATGAACATATACGTGGCATGAGATATTCGTTCATTATTCAATAGGGAAATTAGTGGATCTTTTACTATAATTACAGTGATTATACTCTTAAGAGAAAGATATTGACTCAAGGACAGTAACATCTAAATAATAAATTCCATAACCATTTGCCTTGCTGTCTTCAAATCTTTGTCATTATTTATTTATTAAAATATAATTTAATTGTTTTCATTAAAGTGTTGTCCAGAGAAGTTACATTCCATAAGTTAGGTAATGAACAAAATTCTTTTTGGACAATGTTACCCCTTCTTTCACCTCCCCCCACAAGTTTCTTCCTCCCATCTATGCCCACAAGTTGCATAGTTGATTTTCTACATAGTATATACTGAATAACATGACTGCCAGTACTGGAATTTGAATTCATGGCCTGTGCCACTTTATTTAGCATTTTTGCTCAAGGCTGGAATTGTTCCATTTGAGCCATACCTCCATTTCCAGATTTTTGATGATCAATTGGAGATAGGAGTCTCCTGGACTTTTTCTTCCCAGATGGTCCCAAACTGTGATCTTCAGATCTCTACTTCCTGAGTAGCTAGGATTACAGGTGTAAGCCACCACTGTCTGGCTCTAAACTTTAAGCTAAGGAGCTTACCTCGGGGGGGAAAACCAAGACGGGTGGGGGGTGTGGGGGGGGAGGGAAATGGGTACCAAGACATGTGAAAGGGTATCAATGTATGTGAATAAATGCACCTTCTATCTGGCAAATATCATGTAACCCTTTTACTAATTACAATAAAAAAAATTTAAAAAAAAGGAGCTTACCTCAAAGTGCTGATATATTCTTACTAGTTCAGATCAGTCAGAAAATTAATTTTCTACTCTTCATAATTAAAACAAATTAGAACAACCAACTTGTGTTTAAAGGGAAACAAATATGAACCATAAAGAGAGATTCTTCCATTTTCCTTGTGGGAAAATTATGAAACTCTTCACCTCTCTCTCTCTCTCTCTCTCTCTCTCTCTCTCTCTCTCTCTCTCTCTCTCTCTCTCTCTCTCTCTCTCCCCCTCCCCCTCCCCCTCCCCCTCCCCCTCCCCCTTCCTCTCTCTCTCTCTCTCTCTCTCTCTCTCTCTCTCTCTCTCTCTCTCTCTCTCTCTCCCTCTCTCTCTCTCTCTCTCTCTCTCTCTGGCATAGGAACATGTTTGTCATGGCACTGGGCCATTTTACTTGGTTCCTTATGAGTAAGAAAGATGAAACCAAAACTTTCTCACGAATTCTGGCTCTCATTTTTATAACTAAAACATATTTGTAGCTTGATTTTTCTCAAATATATGTTACATAGATTACTCAACTCTGTTACCTTAAGAAAAAAAAAGACTATCAAAGTAGTTCAGGGAGGCAGGAAATTAAATGAAAAGGAAAGGAAAGGACAAACCAAAAGGAAGCAAGAAGTGTTATGCTGCCATCATTTCAGAGCTGAATGCTGAGTGAATAAATTATATGAGATAAGGTGTGGGAGTTGATTGGTGCACATTATGATTTCCAATAAACATCTTGGATCATCAGAGCATCACATAAATCAGAAAATCTGCCAGACCATAAAGAAAAACTGATGAAACCACAGTAGCAATAGACTCTTACAGTACATTGCCATACATGTGTGTATATATATATATATGCAAGTTTATGAAAGTTTCATGAAACAATTACAAGTTAGTCATTAAATTTCTCTATGAGCCAGAGTGCTCGTGGATCACACCTGTAATCCTAGCTATTCTGGAGGCTGAGCTCTGAAGATCTTTGTTCAAAGCTAGCCTGAGGCAGGAAAATTTAAGGGACTCATCTCCAATAAAGCAAAAATCTGGCAGTGGCAATATGAACCAAGTGACAGAGCTTCAGCCTTGAGTAAAAAAGCCAAAGGAGAGTGTGAGGCCCTAAATTCAATTTCCTGACCCCCCATGGGCATGTGTGCATACACACACACACACACACACACACACACACACACACACACACACACACACACACACCTTTTTTCTCTACAAAGAAAATCTTGGTTAATTCTCAAAGCAAGAAAAGAATACGTCTACAATTCTCTGATTAGGATGAAATTAAACAAGAAATATATCACAAAACAAAATAGTAAGCTAATAATTCTATTGACTGAAAGTTGATATAATGCTTAGACAAAATAGGAAATCAAAAGCCACATTGAAAAAATCTCTGTACAATAGTATTAATAAAACCCATGTAAAACTCTGTAATAGTCCCAAAATATTCAGGGAAAAAGTTAGTTGTCATAAAACTTACACTGAATTAAAAGCAAGTGAAGAAATGAAAAAAAAATGTTGCCAATGAGACAGATTTTTGACAAGCAAAAGGTAATGATGAAATTACCCTGCAGGGTGGTCATATCTATAATCCCAGCATAAGGAAAGCTAAAGCAAAAAGATCCTGAATTCAAGGACTCTGCTGGAAATCCCTCCTATAAACAAACTAAAACTGCAGCTAAAAGATGGTTTTGCTGGGCTATGTGAATTCACTAAAAGTCCCCTGACTTTGTATCTGTGTACTCTGATCTGAGTTATTCTCTGCTGCAGTTACTTTACAATCACCTTGGGCTCCAAGAAAGAAAAAAAAATGCACTGATGAGTATCTTGTGTAGTTTAGAAATGTCAGTTCTTTTTTTTTTCCCAAAGACAAGTTAAATTAGGATAGTAGAATAGGTTTTTGCAAGTAATGGATGTGCCTCGGTAAATGAGGAATGTGTTTAGTGAGTCTGTTGCTAGTGTGTGCACACATTAACTTCCAGGATTGTCAACCCACTTCCCCAAGGAGAACAGGATTTAGTCCTGACCTCCCTCCCTCCCTGTCTGGAAACTCAAATCATTTGTTTCTGAGATATATCTTACTTTGTTCATCTTCCATTAATTTTCTTTGGGAATAGCTCCTTGTGAATACATTTTATGGCTGTAACCTTTCCAAAAGACCCTAGGAACTGTCCTGGTGGATTAGCCACTGGGTGGATATTTGCTTCTCACTTTAGCTGCAGGGCACGGATGCCATTTGTGCTCATTGCCAGGTTTTTAGAGCTCTCTTTTCTGGATTCACTTATTTGTAGCCACTTTGCTTTCTGGGAACTCTTTTGGGAAACAATGGGTAAACAGCTAGGAATGGAAGGAAGCCTACATTCAGACTCTGAGAAAACCCCTCCCCTGGCAAGATTTCAAATGTTTCAGGGGGAGGAGAAAGAAAGAGACAAAGTGTTCAACCAACTCTTTACGGGGTTGAAGGAAATTACTTCACATATTGGCAGAAATAAATCTTTATCACATTGGCTCCACAAAGGTATTTCCTTTCTAGTTGAGGATTCAGGCTATGTATTTAAGGTAGATCAGCTCATGTATTCACTGAAGTTCCAGGATCCATACTTAGGAAACTTGAAATAGTCCTAGGAATATACGCATTATTGCTCTCCTAGAAAAATCTGTGAAGGAAGTTTGAATGAAGTAAATAAGTAGAATTAGCCCTGCGAAATAAGGACATCTTATTATTAATTCTCTCATTTGATTAGTAGGGTTATGAATGGATTATTTCAGTAAGAGGGGCTTTTCACACATGGCCTATTGATACAGGTTAGTAAAAAAGCAGTCACTCATGGAATAGTGCTTTGTACAATTTACAGATGAAAGGATAAGCTGTTAAACCAAAACCTACCTGAGGGGTGGGGAGGGGGATGTAATCTTACAGAACATAGATGAGGGATCCACCAATCAGAAAGCCATCTAATTCTTACTATTTAATTCAAGGCCAAGTTCTGTAATGAAGAAGACCACCAAAATGCTGTAGAAGGGCCAAATTGCCATCTCCCTGTGGTATGTCTATGCCATGTGCTCTCTTTCTCTAACTTAATTCTTCTCTAATACACTTTCCTATCACTTTTACTGTGGTTTGGTTCTTGCCTGAATTCTTCTCTTGACAGATGCTCGGACTGAGATCGTTTAGCTGTCCTAAACTTCCTGACAAGATATTTGTTGTCTTGGCTAAAATATTAGGGATTAAATAATTTTTTTTCTGACGTTGAACTCACTGACTGTCACTATTACAAACTAATGTCATGGGAAAATTTAACTGAGACATGGGAAAGAAATGTCATTTGTAATTCCTGTAATAAATGTAGAGAACTCTAAAGAAAATTGGGTCATAAATATGAAGGAAAAAGTTATGAAATTGATTCAGTTTATCAGAACTAGGCTGGCAGTTATTAAACTGCCATGGACAAAACTTGAAATCTGAAAATGAACATACTATTTTTTAACACCATTGAGGTAATAAAATAAAATTGATTTTGCTAACTCTCTTTACAAAAGTGATTAATTCGGGCTGGGAGTTTGGCCTAGTGGTTAAAGTGCTTGCCTAGCATGCATGAAGACCCGGGTTCGATTCCTTGGTACCACATACATAGAAAAAAGCCAGAAGTGGTGCTGAGGCTCAAGTGGTAGAGCTCTAGCCTTGAGAAAGTCCAAGGACAGTGCTCAGGCCCTGAGCTCAAGCCCAGGACTGGCAAAAAAAAAAAAAAGGTGATTAATTCATCTAAAGGTATTTATCAGCCGGGCCATGTTGCTTACATCTGTAATCCTAGTTACTCAGGAGGCTGAGATCTGAGGATCAGGGTTCAAAGCCAACCCAGGCACTAAAGTCCATGTTATCTCCAATAGCCACCAGAAAACTAGAAGTGGTGCTGTGGCTCAAGGTGAAGGGTAGAGCCTTGAGCTGAAGAGCTCAGGGACAATGCCCAAGCCCAGAGTTCAAGTCCCACAACCAACAACAACAACAAAAGGTATTTATTAATTTATCTTAAGCTATCAAAACTAATCTGACACATATTACCACATGAGAATATATGGATTATCTCAAAGAAAGATTCCTATTTGAAGAAATTTTCAAACCTGTTTTTATTTAATTTTCTTGAAAGTTTGTATGGAAAGGGGAAATATAAGCTAGGAAACAACTTGACATATATTTTTTGGATAACTCATATGCACTCATGGTCCAATGAAATGATTCAAAGAACTGGTAGATTTTATTACTAGACCAGACACTGAGGGTAAAGTGAAGACCGGGAGATGGAATTTTATAAACATTTATCATTTTTGAAGCTTATTTAAACATGTAGAAATATCGAGCAACTGAAGGTCTCCAGGCAATCTCTTGCAGAATTATTTCTAGTCCTTCCCAAACTTCCCTTCTAACTTGATGAATTGTACTACTCATGGACTTTTTTTTAGAAATTTTACTATTTTAAAATACAACCAGTAGGGGTGTGTTTTGACTCTGCAGCTGCAAGAGTAGGTATTGTTCTTAGCCACTTGGAATAGAGATGGGTTCTGAGGGGTCAATTGTCTTGCTGATAATGATTTCTGGCAAGCAGCCTTAGAGACATGTCTTGGGTTTTCCTGACACAGGACATGTTTTTCCTGACAAAAGGGAAGCAAGTCAAGGTTGTATTACCTCCCCTTGTGGAAAAGGGCCTGCCCTGGTTCCAGTGGAGGTGACCGGAGCTAAAAGAATGGCTATGACAAAGAGTTCTTAGACTATTTGTTTCTAACACACAGCAGGATAAGGTTGTCAGTGGGAAATAGAAAAACTGACTTGTGGTGTTGCTGAAGAAAAAGAAATAAAAAGAGGTAGAAGTACTTCCATGTCTCTATAATGTTAGTCTGTGCCCAGACAAGTCACAAGTGCCTTAAATGTATTTAATAAGGCATCAGAACTGGAGGAATACCCCTAACTACTCCATGCATTCAAGAATTATTATTGAGACTGGTATGGAAAGAGAAAATCCTGTTTCAACTGTAATACTCCAAATAAAGTTGGCAGGTGGAAGACTCATCTGTGAAATAAATTTCAAATTGCTGGAAACCCCATCTTTCCCAAAGTGTCTCCCCTCCACCAAATGTTTCCCTAACAGTGGTGTGAAATGCAATTCAGACAGTGCACCATCCTTAACAGCTGCTAGCCCTCTCACAAATATTTCAGAATACCTTCTAGGAGACATGTTCAAGCCCTGGGCACTCTCAGTATTAGTCTGGAAAGTGAACATTTGACACACACCTGAGAAGGAGGGGTTCTCAAGTGCTATAGGAATTATTCTGCGTAGGTCCTGTCCTGAACGAAACATTCATTTTAACACAGGTTCTCTTCTATTTCCTCCTTTTTTCTCCTCCTCTTCCTTTCTCTCTTTTTCTTCTTGCCCTACCACATGTCTTTTCTTTCCATTTTAGTTCTAGGATAAAAATCTAGAGTAATTCTATATTAATCCAGTCTTAGGGGGAGAAATACCTCACTATTTGCTCCTGGGAAATGAGAAATAGATGATTAGGGTGTGTTAGTAAAAAGAAAAAAAATCAAACAACATTATCTCATCTCCTGAGAATGCATTCCCAATTCCAGGCTCAATTCAGGTAAACACTGGTCAAGAGACACTTGCCGGTAGTGAATTAGTTTCCCAAGGTCATGGCAAAGTTCCAGAAGTGACAGAGTTCTTCCAGTATGTTATCAGGTAGGCACTCCACCCTGATGTTCGGTTCAAATGGTGTTAAAAAAGCAATTCGTTCAGCTGATTGCAACGGAGTAGAAAGAAATGTGAAAAGAACACATAAAAAAAATGTACAGAAGCATTTGTTTTGCCTTCTTCCTAGGCATCAAGTAAGTGTATAAAATTGAGGCATGAAATTTCATCAACTTGAAGATTTTAGAGGAATCAGCTGCCCAGATGAAATCAATGAAGGCACTGAAATGGAGCTGAGCTGTTGATGACTCTGTGTGTGTGTGTGTGTGTGTATTTGTGCACGCGCTCACATACCTGTGTTTCTGTGTTACATGTACACACATTCTTTCTATAGGAGACTCATTATTATTATTATCATCATTATTATTATTATTGCCAATCCTGGGGCTTCAACTCAGGGCCTGGCACTGTTGTTGGGCTTTCTCAAGGGTAGAGCTCTACCACTTGAGCCACAGCACCACTTGGCTTTTTTCTATGTATGTGGTACCGAGGATTAGAACCTCAGCCTTCATGCATGCTAGGCAAGCACTCTACCACTAGGCCAAACTCCCAGCCCCTTGAATTGATTTTTACACATCTGAACTCTGCCAGTAGACCAAACTCCCAGCCCAAGAGACTCCTTATTTTTCATATATTTACCTATTGCATCTGTGACCCAAGAAATGTTAGTATTCATCATAGAAAGTTTAAAACTTTGAGAGAATGACTGTGTTCTAGAAGTAGCAATTGATTGGTATGAACATTCACATAATTCCTGTGTATGTGTCAAAAACACCGTTAATATTATTTGAGTATGTAGGGAAATAAATCTTAACAGGGTTTTCTGGAAGCTTCCTTTTCTATTAGGAATTTAGATGGTGAGGTCTGAGGAGTGTGATTTAACAGGCAGATTCCTAGTGAAGTTACTTTCTTCTTCCTTCTTTTTCTTCTTCTTCCTCTTCTTCCCCTTCTTCCCCTTCTTCTCCTTCTCCTTCTCCTTCTTCTCCTTCTCCTCCTCCGCTTTTCTTCTCCTTCTCCTTCTTCTTCTCCTCCTCCTTCTCCTCCTTCTCCTTCTTCTTCTTCTTCTCCTTCTCCTTCTTCTTCTTCTTCTCCTTCTCCTTCTCCTTCTTCTCCTTCTTCTCCTTCTTCTTCCTCTTCTTCCTCTTCTTCTTTCTTCTTCTTCTGGCCTGACACTGTCCCTAAGCTTTTTCGCTCAAGGCTAGTGCGCTACCACAATGAGCTACAATACCACTTCTGGTTTTGTAGTGGTTAACTGGAAATGACAATCTCACATACTTTCCTTCCCAGACTGGATTTGAACTGGGATCCTCAGATCTCAGCCTCTTGAGTAGCTAGGATTATAGGAATGAGCCACTGCACCTGACTCCTACTCCTTTTATGTCAGCTGAAATGGTTGCCTTTCTAACACCTAGCATTAAAATACAAGTGGGTCATGGGCGCTGCCGGCTCTTCAGCTCTTCTGAGGTCTGTTTCTATATGTTCATTTGTAAAGGAGGTACATAGGATTTTAGTAGAGAAGAAAGTGTGGCTACCAGCCAAGTCCTGAATATGCATTTATCTTATCTCCTATTCTTCTCCTAGGGAGACAACATTTAATATTGCAGCATAAGCATTTCATAATTAATATGCTTTTGAAAGGCAGTGCAATGGGGAAATAATATGAAAAGTGGTGTACAATTACTGTTTGTCAAATGAATTAGTGATTTATTTCCATGTAAAGAATAATATACAAATTTTTGAATGGAAGAACTACTTAGGAAATGTACATGTTTTTACAATTTGTAATTTCCACTTACATTTTTCTATGTATGGAAAAATGTAGAGATTCCATGTCTTGCCTAAATATTATAAATTCCCTTCAAAATAATGTGAAATCTTGGGGTGAGGGAGTGCAATCTTATGCAGAGAACCAACATGACGTATTGGATTTTTTTTTTTCTTTGGTTGTGGGTTTTATAGTGTGGGCCTGATCGCTGTCCCTGAGTACTTCAGCTCAAGGCTAGTGCTCTCTCACTTGGGCCACAGTGCCACGACATACTGGATTTTGATGAGTAATTTGTTAAAGAAGCCAAAGAAATTTAAAATGCAGTGCATTTAAACATAGAAATATTTTTTCTCTCACTTTCATGGGGAACAATTAAGAAATAAAAATCATATATGCTTGGGGGCGGGAATTTGGCCTAATGATAGAGTGCTTGCCTAGCATGCACAAAGACCTAGGTTCGATTCCTTGGTACCACATATATATATATTTTTAAAAAGCTAGGAGTGGTGCTGTGGCTTAAGCAGTAGAGGTCTAGCCTTGAGAAAGTCCAAGGCCCTGAGTCTAGGATTGGCAAAAAAAAAAAAAAATCATATATGCTTGAGTTACGCAATGTGATTTTTTAATACATTGAAACATCTTAAAAAACCATGTACATTGTAGGAAGCTGACTATCCATTTTTCCATTGTAGCCCATTGAGCTTATTTAGGATGGTTGTTCTGAAATATTTTTCAGGGAGTTTCTAGATCTCTAGTTTATTAGGAGATTTACTGATACTTTTGTGTTTTTCCTTTACCATTTTCATATTTCCCTTATGACTGGTAGTCCTTGTGATGTTATATTGTGGTGTCTGCATATTTCTTGTTGTTGTTAATAAAAACAAATGCACTTTTATTGGGGGGGAAATGAGACTTGTATAAAAGTGAGAGACGATGGATTCACCAAGGGAATACACCTGGACATTTATGAAAATGTGCTTGTTACATGGGGGTAGGACTACATGCTCTATCCTTTCCACTCCTAAATTATTTCTGCTGCCAAGACTTCAGATAAGAGGGCTCATTTCCAATTAGGTGGGTGGGTACCAGTCTCCCAGGCTTCAGGAGAACACATAATTTTAGTTAAAATTACCAAGTTTTATCAAACACCCAGCATCACAGTTCTAGTAAAATAATAAAGCAATTTCAGGTAGTTGGTTTTTGGTCATAAAACATTGGCCAGAAGATTTCTTAGACAATGGTTCCTGTATGTTAAAATGGGTATCTTAAAGATAGCTCAGCTTGAGGAGGGGCCAATAGAGAACAAATTGCAGATTGTCCCAATCAAGAAAAGGTAGCATATATACACAATGGAATTCTACCCATGTGTTAGAAAGAATGCTAGTGTACCATTTGTAAAGAAATGAAAGACTTGGGGCCGGGAGTTTGGCCTAGTGGTAGAGTGCTTGCCTAGCATGCACAAGGACCTGGGTTTGATTCCTCAGTACTACATACATAGAAAAAACCCGGAAGTGGTGCTGAGGCTCAAGTGGTAGAGCTCTAGCCTTAAGAAAGTCCAAGGACTTTGAGCTCAGGCCCTGAGCTCAAGCCCACAACTGGCAAAAAAGAAAAAAGAAAAAGGAAAAAAAAAAAAGGATTTACAATAGAACAAAACGTAGATTCATAAAGCCATGTAGAATGGCGCTAAATGAAAGGACCTCCAGGATATAGAAACAAAAGCATATAACGAGTGATTGTTGTCCTTAATGTACTATCTCGCATCTCTTTTGCTGTCCCTTGGTTATCTCATATTGTTACAGTATCTCACCTGGTTATCTGATATATTGTATATATGTGCATTTGGTTATTTGAAGTCGGATAGGGAAGGGAGGAAAACAAGATGAGGGGCTTGGGTGTGGGGAGGGAAATGGGGACCAAGACACAAGAAAGGGTATCAATGTATGTGAAGTAATGCACGGTCTGTCTGGCGAATATAATGAAACCCTTCCATTAATTACAATAAAAATATATGAAAAAAAGAAATGAAAGACTTGGAAAAATTATGTTAAATGAAGTATATCAGGCCCCACAAGACAAAGGATCCATGTTTCCCCTTATATGTGGAAGCTAAATTTATACATTGGGTGGTATGGAAGTGTATATAAATGTATTAACTGAAATACAGTAGATTTAAGGCAGATCTCCAAGTGTAATTCTTTTTTTTTTTTTTGCCAGTCCTAGGGCTTGATCTCAGGGCCTGAGCACTGTCCTTGGGCTTATTTGTGTGTGTATAGGTTTTTATTTATTTATTTTTATTTAAAGAATTTATTAACATTGATTTTTACATCATATTTCAAATGATGTGTTTAACAAACAAGTATTCAAGAAGGGAATCTCCAGAACAATCACTGGTGCTTAGATTTTAGAACTTAATTAAAATTAGGCTGAGGGTTTGTATATCATAGATACTTGAGGTTTTTTTCCTCATGGCTAGTGGTCTGCTACTTGAGCCACAGTACCACTTCCAGCTGTTTTCTATGTATGTGATACTGAGGAATTGAACCTGGGTCTCTGTGCATGCTAGGCAAGCACGCTACCACTAGGTCAAACTCCTGACCCCTAGTGTAATTCTTTAGAAAGACAAAATTACAGTTCAACAAAATCAAACACCAAGAAGCTAGTACTCAAAAGGGATGGAGTGAGGTCAAGGAGTTAGAAGGAAGTGAATGAAGAAGGGAAGGTGGGAAATGCAGACAAGAATCCAATGTGTATCCTACAGAATTAAGAAGACTAAGGGAAGGGGTGGATAGGGTGGATAGGATGTATTCATACATGATTTGTTCAATGACAACTCCTTTGTATAATTACTTAGAGATAAAAATAAAATTTTAAATATTTTTTAAAGTTTAGGAACACTTTAATTTACATCCACTTAAATATTCCAGTACTCTCAGGGAGAGGACTGCAAGTTTGAAACATGTAGGTTCCTATTTGAGTCATTATAGACTGGCTTTGACAGGGACATCTTGCCTGGACAGCTGGTGACAGATTCTCCTTGGTCTAATTGCTAAGGTTCATGGGCAGACATGCAGCCAGGCTCAGGGAATGATGTGGGCCTAGTTCTAGAATCCTATTCCTGGTCTTTTAGGGATGGTTGTTATTGTGGCAGTCCTGGATCAGGACGCAAGTTATTGTCAATATTGTTGCTGAGTTTTTCCCTTAAGTTACATCTTATGTGCAGTATGAATAGAGTTAGGGGTTGACTCAAGCTAAATAGGTAACATTATTAAAAAATAGAGGGATTATATTATTGAAATGGCATCAAGATAAAAGTATAAGATTTTTAAAAAAGTAGAAAAAAAAACTAAGATAAGACAGCAGAAAGGTTCCAAAGTTTCCACTATTTGTAAACTCTGAGTTAGGTAAAACCATGTATTCTAAAATACAAGTCTTAAAAATACAAGGATAGCTGGGCGTGGTGCCTCAAGCCTGTAATCCTAGCTACTCAGGAGGCTGAGATCTGAGGATCAGGGTTCAAAGCCAGCCTGGGCACGAAAGCCTGTGAGACTCTTATCTCTCTCCAAGCAACCACTAGAAAACTGGAAGTGGCACTGTTGCTCAAGGGGTAGGGGGGTAACCCTGAGCTGAAGCGCTCAGGGCCAACACTCAGGCCCAGAATTCAAGCCCCATGACTGGCAAACAAAAACAAAAACAAAAACAAAAACAATGACAACAACAAACAGCAACAACAAGAATAATCACTAATTTTTATTTATGGTGGTTTTAGTTTTCCATATTTCAGGCATATTATATAGTATTTAATCCTCATAACAAACCAAAGACTGTTGAGGTAATGGTTTGTATTTTGATTACTGTTAAACAACAAGGCCTTCACTGTGTCAGCACTATGACAGGCATCCAGTCAAATGCTAATGGATGTGTAGAAGGAAAATGACTGAGTTAAAATTAATATTATAGACAAAATTGGTTTCAATTTGGCCTTATTATTACAAATTGCTTATTTCTGGTTTTCATCTTTCTACAGGGAAATAACCAAACATTTGGTGTATATTTTCTCTGGTCTGATTCCAAAATAAAAAAGGCTTCTTCGGAACTCATGAACTCCTTTGTTATTATTTGCCTATAATGCATTGTATATCTCAAAATATCTAGAGGGGAGGGTTTGAGAAGTACTCACATAATGAAATGATGAAAGGTCATAGATCTGGGCACTATACAATGTATACATGAATATGTACTATTACTATGTGTCAATCAGAAATATATATATATATACATATATGTGTGTGTGTGTGTGTGTGTGTGTGTGTGTGTGTGTGTGTGTGTGTATTGCTGGGTCTGGGGGCTTGTCTCTATCCCTGAGCTGTTTTTGTGCAACACTAGTACTCAACCACTTGAGCCACATCTCTACTATTGACTTTTTGATGGTTAATTGGAAATAAAAGTCTCATGGAATTTCTTGTTATGTCCAGCAATCAAAAAATACTTAAAGACCCATTTGTTAGGAAATGGAAAGACTTAGAAAAAGTCATATTAAGTGAAGTAAGCCAGACTCAAAGGAACATAGGCCCAAGAGTCTCACTCATTTGTCAAAATCATTGGAAACCTTGGCTCTCCTAGTAGAGATTTACAATAGAACAAAATCTAGAGACATAAGGCCAAATAGTATGACACTAAATGTAAGGACCTCTGAAATAAACAAAAGCCATATAATGAGTGATTATTGTCCTTAATGTACTATGTTATCTCTTATCTCTTTTGCTATCCTTTGGTTATATCATATTGTTACAATATTTCACCTTGTTATCTGATATATTTTATATGTGCTTAATTGGTTATTTGAAATTGGATAGGGAAGGGGGGGAATCAAAATGAGCAGGGGGTGGGGGGAGGGAAATGGTGACCATGTCATGAGAAAGGGTATCAATGTTTGTGAAGTAATGCACCTTCTATCTGGTGAATATAATGTAACCCTTCTATTAATTACAATAAAAAATATGCAAAACATTAAAAAAAACATGAGGGGGGGTGTAATGTGTGAGAAGTGACGTATGCTCCATCTGGTGAATGTAACTGTGACCCCTCCATACATTACAATAAAAAAGAAAGAAAAAAACATACTTAAAGAAACATTATAAATATTGGAAACTCTTTTTAAACTGATTTTTTATTATAATTAATAGAGGGCTTACAAGTTATATTTGCCAGATAGAAGGAGCATTACTTCACACACATGGAAACTCTTTCCTATAAAGACGTAGATAGTAGAAATTTTTTTTCAGTTTTTTTACTTATATGTTCTCTGGCACAATTTCTCAAACACTGCTGTTTTCATTTTAGTAAAGAATATAACATGTAAATAAATATGAATGAGTATGCTGTAGATAACTTTATTTACAGGCACTAATATTCCACTTTCATATAGTTTTCTATGTCACGAGATATTCCTATGGTTTTGATTGTCTAATAAACAAGTTAAAAAATATGAAAGCAGGGCTGGTAGTTTGGCCTAGTGGGAGAGTGCTTGCCTAGCATGCATGAAGACCCAGGTTCGATTCCTTAGTACCACATACATAGAAAAAAAAAAGCTGGAAATGTTGCTATGGCTGAAGTGGTAGAGCTCTAGCCTTGAGAAAGCCCAAAGACCAGTGCTCGGGCCCTCAGTTCAAGCCTCAGGACTTGCAAAAAAAAATATATGACAGCTGTTCTTTGCTTATGAGCTCAAAAATTAGGCAGTGAGTTTATAGGTCTTAGTTTGACATTCCTGTTAAATATTGACAATAGTAAAAAGAACTCAACTGCCTTACATAACTACAGAAAGAAATTACCCCAAACATTTTTATATTGGTTAATTATTATGTCAGAAATAAAACCAGTTTCATTTGAATGTTCTTTAATGCTATGTAAATGGAAACAGGCAGTGTTGGGGGAAAGGTTGGTGGTAGGGTGAGGTTTTGCTTGTGGTGACTGAATGAACAAGAGTGGCAGGGAAATCAGAGGAGAACTTTCCAAAACACCCTCTGTTTCTACAATTTGATGTCTTGAAACCAGTGCAAGATTATGTCAATGTTGAATCTATGCAGAATTTCAGGAAAGGAAATAGAAGGAAAGTTTTCCTGCCTGGAATCACAAAATTAGCTATTTATTTATTTATTTATTGGTCAGCCGTGGGGCTTGGACTCTGGGTCTGGGCATTGTCCCTGAGCTCTTCAGCTCAAGGCTACCACCCTACCTCTGGAGCCACCGCACCACTTCTGGTTTTCTATGGGTTAATTGGAGATAAGAGTCTTACAGACTTTAGTACCTGGGCTGGCTTTGAACCCTGATCCTCAGATCTCAGCTTCCTGAGTAGCTAGGATTACAGGTGTAAGCCACTGCACCCAGCTTGGCTATTTATTTTTAAACAAAAACAAGGTGCACACACACACACACACACACACACTACATATTTTTGTTTGAAACTGGTTTGATTATCTGGTTGTATTTACGATCAGGGAAAAGAACAACTCTTAAATATATACCTGAGCTCTAGAAAATTAAAGACGTCATTCCTCACACCTATATAAAAATGAGAAGTAAACTTGATGAGAAAGATGCAGAAGTGCTTATTAAGGCATGGTCAGGGCTTGCTTACTAAGGCAGTGTCATCTAAATTATCATCAGAGAATAATTCATGCCACGTTTCATGAGAAATAGCTGAAAAATGAAACTTCAGGCTAAGAGTATGCTCAGTGTATTCCTTCATAGGTGTGCGTGGGGGGGGGTAGTGTGGTTGTGGAGGAACTGGTAAGAGAGTGAGAACACTGAAATTCACTCTTCAATTTTATTTTATGTGAACATCAGCTTCAAATGTATTCTTGATTCTTTACATTCATTGTAACTCTTACGGGCCATGCATTCTGAAGAGTCTTTTCTGAGAACTTAATTTTTGATAATCCTCTTGCTTTCAGTGAAGACACATGTTTGGATTAGTAGCGTATTCTCTTGCTCCCTAGATGAGCCATTTCTCCCCATCTGGAATGATGAGTGCTGGCTAAACATTCTCATGAGAAACATACATGTGGTATAGAAATCCAGCCGATATCTGCTGGGTTTCTTTTGATCTCATGGAAAGATTTGTACTATTCTAGTCAACAAATTAAGCAAGGAAATGAAACATTCCCTCTCCTCTGACCTCAGATTTTTGTTGTGGTTTTACTCAGGAGGAGGCCAAAATATAAATATATAGAGACACGACACTCAGCAGAGTCTGAGGTACTGCTTGCCAAGTACAAGATTTGTATTTTGTTTTATGCTACTGACCTGTTTCTTCTGTATCAAGCTTCCACTGTCCAATGTTGATTTTAGGAGTCATAGAAACAGTTTAGATTTCTCCTTTGTGATTTTCAGATTCTCATTTGTAAGGATTTTTCTTTCTTTTCCTTTCATCTTTCTTTCTTCTTCCTTCTCTCTCTCTCCCTCCGCCCTTCTCTTTCTCTCTTTCCCTCCCTCCCTCTTCCTCTCTCTCTCTTCCTTTCTTTTGTGGTGGTACTGAGGCTTAACTCAGGGCCTCCTCTCCTATTGCTTGGATTATTTTTCTCCCAGCTAGCATTCTACCATTTGAGCCACACCTCCAGTCCAATCTGTGCTGGTAATAGGAGATGAAGTTTTGCAGAGAGTTTTGCAGACTTTTCTATCTGGGCTGGATTTGAACTGTGATTCTCACCTCTTTGACCCCTGGGTAGCTAGAAGCATTGGTAATATAAGCCAACAATGTCAAAATCAATTCTGAAGAATTAGGAGGGTGTTTCCCCTATGTTTCATAAAAAAAAATGTTTTTCTTTCCCTTCAACCTGAGTATTCGATAATGATCTCCTGTTGTAGTTTCCTCGAGTGAATTCCGTCTCTTCTTATGGCAGTCTATAGGGGCCAAATGGCATCTATTGCATATTTGCATAAGCTTTAGGTTTTGTGTGTGTATGTGTGTGTGTCTGTGTGTGTGTGTACTCACACGCATGTGTGTGTGCCAGTCCTGGGGCTTGAACTCACCAGGCCTGGGCTCTGACCCTGAGCCTCTCTGTGCTTAAGGCTAGCGCTCTACCACTTAAGCCACAATGCCACTTCCCTCTTTTTTTTTTCTATTTATACAGTATTGAGAAATTGAACCCAGGGCTTCACGCATACTAGGCAGCACTCTACCATGATGTCCTTTGCATAACTTTTGATAGGACTTAAAGCAGAAAAATCTCCTTAGGTGGGGAATGCTCCATGGTGATACAGGCTTCTGTTAATTTTATCTTTAATAATGTTGAAACATTAGGACATGCACCAAGTTTCTTTCAACTTTTTCATCTGTACCAGAGGCTAATTGAACTGTAATTTACTCGTAATAGGCTTGGTTTTATTCTGGTAACAAAGACATCTAAAGTTTCAATTGTACTAAAGAAGAAAGGTTTGCAGACATCCTACATAGATTGTCAAATTTAGCTCTTGGGGCTTAGTCATGTAGGGCTTCAGACAAAGTACTTCATCAAATAATGCCCCAAACAATGAATACTTCATATCAGCAGTCAGTTCTAGACTTTGTAAGACTTAGAGTCTCTTGAGTACACTATGTGTGCTTCTAATTTGTTTTTGATAAGGAATTATTAAGTATTTTGCTACTGAAAATTGTAGCCACCAATTAGTGTTTTCTTTACTAATCACTACTTGGTTCCTATATCAATACCATGTGTTTTCATTTAGTACAAATCCCACTTACATATATTAATATTGAAATCCATCCTGCGAATATAGATTATGCTATGAAGTAAGTAATAAATTAAATACTACCCTTACTGCCTCAAGGCTTTGTGCAGAGTTTGTTTAAATCTTTCTTTTATTCACAAACACCCAAGTTTAGAATTCTCTGTATCCCAGAATGAAGTGAAACAGAAATCATGCTTCAAATACTCGATTCCTTCAACTCTTCTCAACCCTAAAGGGAGAGAAATAATTTCCTTACTGTAGTTGTCTGCCATATGGACTTAACTCTATGTGATAAAGCTTACTCTCTCTTAAAATGGTATAATCACCCATATTCCAGCACTTAAAATGTTATCCAGAACTGTGTAGGAGATATCTTATTCATCCTAAAGTTTATTGCAGAATTCAAGGGAGAAGAGTGAGCTGTAAGAAAGAAGAATTTGAACTTAAATCAAATTGATGATTCTACTTAAAATTTTAGAAAAGATGTAGGATTCTATGGGTGTAGCTGTGGCTGTTGCAGTACCAGTGGCATAAACACGACAGAAGTTTATTTCATTCACCTTCTCTAGACTAAGCCAACTCCATGGAAGCCAACAATGGCTGTCTGCTCCCTTCCTCTCCCAGTACCTCCATCTCTGCCATTTTTTTCTTATCTTTGGGGTACCAACTGGCTCAGCACCAAGTCTATATTCCAGACATCAGTTGGTTCCTGCTGATAGATACACTTGTGAAGGTTGCTAGCAGAGAGACAGCTTGGACAAGTACAGATTGTTTTCTCTCTTCTCTTACTCATTATTATATTTAGCTCTGAATCAGGAAGAGGCTGATCTTTTAGAACAACTAAGAGATTTGTTTGTTTTTATCATTGGAAATAGAAATCCTGGATAAGGTGATTACAAATTACAAATTTTCCAAGTGTTGTTGAGTTTTTTCTAACGATTTCTAAATCCAATTTATGTCTAGATTTATTTACCTGTCCTGATCTCTTGTTTGCAGATTATCTATTTAATCATCATGGTACAGATACAGAAAAAGCACTGAACTATGGTGTCAGTAATATATATATAATATATAAACTACATATATATTATACACACACATATATGGGCAGGTCACTTTAATCTTGTCACCTGTAAAACCCAGTCTATAAGATGAGAAGTATGCTTGGAGCATCAAATGGATAAGAATATGAAGGTTAAGCAAACATCAACAAGTGTTTTGTGCTGGTCTAGGAGACATGATGAATTTCCTGGATAATTTGAAGCTATAGAAATGAAAATACCAAAAGGGTTAATGTCCCAACTTTCTCTAATTATCAATATGACAAAATATTTCTTAAGGAAGAGAAACTGTGTAGTAATCTTTTTCTTAAATAAATGCAGAGTTGATTTGAATGGGATCTGAGATTCTGCATTTCTAAGACCTCTCATGTAATGACCATACTGCTGGTGACTAGACTGTACATTGAGTTGAAATGGATAGAGGAGAATTGGCCACAGGGAAGAGGAAACAGGTGAAGAAAATAATGAAGTCTCTGTTCTCCTGTCTGCTGCCCCTTCCTGAAGCCATACTGGTGATATGACCACAGGTAACAACAGCACCTTGTTAAAAAACTAACAAGTCTGCACTCACTTGTGATTCGTGGTGTTTAATTATGGATCTTTTTTTACGGGGGGGGGGGAGGAGAATCCATCTGATGCAAGGGACATATGCAAGAAATCATAGCCTAAATTTAAATGTTATAATCCTACTGTTGGTCTTCAGCCCACATGGTAGAAAACTCAGGAAACTCAGTTTGTAAGCAGAGCACATGTTCTGCCAACTGGGAAGGGATCCAGCCATGATAAAACCATTAGTTTCTGTGACCTTAGCTGTTATTCACAAGGTAATCTCTTGGGAGTCCTCGTATAACATGTCCTGATTGGACAGTGTGAACTAACATCCTCATCATTCACATTGAGAGTGGAATGACTTCCGTTTGGCATTTTCCCAGCTCTTTGGAAGCTTGCCATGATATTATGCATTGTTCAAAATAATTTTCCATGTTATGTGGCTGATTTTCCTGATTTATAGCTATTTGTAAAAGTTGGCCCTCAAAAGAAAGAATCAGGAAGAAAAGTAAATGTATAACTACTGCAAACAAAGGGCAGATGGTGAAATTCTTGAAATAGTGTTGTAATTCAATTGAGGCTTGTGATACTCACCTTTTTATAGGCAGTTCCAACATTCTACTCTTACATTTACAAAAAACAAATTTAGATTCAGGGATGTCTTAGATCTTTGCTAGCTACCCAAATAATCACTTCTGATGAAATTGTGCTACTAGGATCTGTACCAAAGCTACCTAAATTGGCTGCTCTCCAACTTAGCACTGTTGGATTATCAGAATCTTGATGAAAATGATCTGTAGAGGGATATATAATGAAATGTCTAATTATCAGAATTCTTAAGCTCAGCATTTCATAGTAAAATAAGAAGGAAAAAGGAATTTACCTTGTTGAATGAATATCACCTACATATTAAGAACTCTAGGTTTATCATTTACTATAGTCCTAAAACACAATGCTATAAAGAACATAAAAACAAAGATTTTCAATAGTTTTGAGTCTATCACTATTTTTGTAGCTTTTAAAAATAATTTTTGTGGCTTTTGACTGAGCATGTTGATGGAAGTTCTATAGTACACAAGCTGGTACACAAATGTGTTTTAGTGTTAGTCAACCTACATTTTTCTGTAATGATCTTTTTTCAGGGATTTTTAACAGTTGTAGCAAAGTGCTCTATTTCTATAATCTTAACTCTGTTCTTTGTTTATCAACCCCTTCTCCCTGTAACTGGCTGTTTATTTTGAACAAATTATTTAGTTGTATTATCTTATACATTGTTAGACTAATATACTAAAGGAAGATACTTAGGTTATGCTTTTCCTGTACTACTCTCTGCTGCCCTTTACTTATATTCACTTATTTTTCACAGGACTTTTTTTTAGGTGGGAGGAATGATAGTAGGTTAGATCATTTTCCTCATTTTCACAGAGAAAGGGACTGAGGGACAAAAAGTTTAACAGGGCCACACAACTAGTAAATGGAAAATTAAATTTTGAACTAGGTGTCCTTAATCATTATATCAAAAAGACCAAGAAAAGCAAGATTATAGCTTGGGACTATTTTAAAAAACTACTGGTGTTAAGTGCTATTTTCTAATTGTTACTCTCTATTGCTGTGACAAATACTTGTAATAAATTCCATGAAGAGATGGTTTACTTTGGCTTATAGGTTTAGAGATTTCCATGCTTGGATGCTTAGTTCTATTACTTTTGACTTTGTGGTAAGGCAGAGCATCACCAGCAGGGAGTACTTCATGCAGCAAAACTGCTCATCTCATGATGGGTAGGAAGCAAAGTGAGTGAGAAAGGTCCCACCTCCAATGACCTAACTTCCTCCCATTGTCCTGAGACACAGGCTGAGGACCAAGTCTTTAACAGACAGACCTTTGTAGGACACTGCAGATCCAAATCATAATGGTATTCTCAAATTCAATAGGTGGAAACTCTCACCCTGCAATGTAGAGAGTGTTAGGAGATGGTTAGGTTATGGGGGGACTGAACCTTTAGGGATGATCAAGGTCCTCCAAGAAGCTGGGCACTGATGGCTCATGCCTGCAATTCTAGCCACTCAGGAGGCCAACATCTGAATGTTATAGTTCAAAGCCAGTCTGGGCAAGAATTTCTGTGAGACTCTTATCTCCAATTAACCTCTGGAATCTGGAAGTAGAGCTGTAACTCAAATGATAGAGCACTGGCCTTGAGCACAAAAGCTTGAGGACAGTGCCCAGGCTCAGAGTTCAAGTCCCAGCACCAGCACACACACAAAAGACCCTTCACAAATAGACTTAATATATCAAAGCACCACACCTTGTTCATTGCTGGAATTTTTCCCACATCTATCAAACACCTGCTGAAATGACTATTTCATGTTTCTCATTATCGATGTACTTCCACATTTCCTGTAATGAAAGTAAAAAGTACCCAGGATTTTTGTGTAATAAAACAATCATGTTTATGGAGGAACACATTTTATAGCAAGTCATGTTACTATAATCCTCTCAAAATGGCAGCACAGTTTTCAAACTCCTTTTTTTAATTGGTTAATCTGGAAGGAGGGAAAAAAAAAACAAAATAAAATCCCCTATATCAAGGCCAATGAACCTTGTAGGTATTTGTTAGCAGAAAGGAGAAAAATAGCAAGAGGCTTGTCTTATGCAATTTTTCAAAAAGAATCTTATTAGGAAATAATTTCAAACTTACTGAAAAGATGCAGGTGTCAGATTAATTCACAGAAATCAAATAGCTTTTTATTAAGATTTGTCTATAGTTCAATTTTATACCATTTGCTTTATTGGTTGATTGCATGAATAAGAAAATATATGCATAAGCACTGATCTTTTAGGGTAAATTACATACATCAGTCCATTACTTAAAAATATTTGGAATGTTTCCCAAGAGTAATGATAATCTTTACTTATTCACAGTGCATTTTTAATCAAGTCCCCATTTATCGCTCAAATTTCCAATTGGCTGAATATTGTCTTTTCAACCATTTCTTTTCTCTCTAGTACAAGATTCATTCTAGAATAATTTGTTGCATTTAATTGTCTTGTATTTCATACATTTAGAACATATTCTATGATATTGCAATTTTTGAGAATTCGGCCACCACCAGCTTTTTCTTTCTTCCCTTTTCTCTCTCCTTTCCTTAAATATGTGAATTTTTTAGAATTTGATATTTTCTTTTTTTTTTTTTTGCCAGTCCTGGGCTTGAGCTCAGGGCCTGAGCACTGTCCTTGGACTTTCTCAAGGCTAGAGCTCTGCCACGTGAGCCTCAGCACCACTTCTGGCTTTTTTCTATGTATGTGGTACCGAGGAATCGAACCCGGGTCTTCATGCATGCTAGGCAAGCACTTTAACCACTAGGCCAAACTCCCGGCCCCGAATTTGATATTTTCTTAGGGTAAGACTCAGACATGGTTTCTGGGCCTGAATACTACATAAATGACAATGCTTCCTTCTCAGGGTTTCAAATGTAAACCTTGTGTCATTCTTTGCTCCTTGTTGGTAAAGGTAACTTTGATCTTCAGTCAAGGGAATTTTCACTCTTTCCACTGATGGAAAATTACTTATTTTAAGTATCTGCAGTCACTTCCCCTGTACTGACCTAAATAAAGAAGTTTGTTAACAGGAACTCTGGGTTCAGAAGCAGGTGGGCACTGGACTTCCTTGTGCCTCTTTCCTACCCTCTCTTTACATTATTAGTTTTTCCACTCATTTATCCTGTTGTGCTGTTCCTGGTCAGTGACACCTCCCTTCACCTCTCCCCAAATATACCTTGTAGCTATAAAAGAGATGACCTGTGAGCTGAAGGACAAAACCTTATATTGACAAGATGCTTTTAAATCCCTTTTCCCATGATTTAGGATGAGATTACTCTCCTACCCTCATCTCCATCTCTACACAAAGAGCTCTTCCCCAGTTCTCATCCTACTCTTACTACCCCTGACCTCTGTCTCTTCTGACTTCACTCTCCCTGCCTAATGAAAGAGACCTTAGTTGTAAGGGAGTGGAGCCATCACTTCTTCAGCCAGGTTGAAGAAGGCTTGGTTAACCTTCTCAAGTTTTTCAGTCCAATAAGCCCGTGGGCCTGTCAACTTCTCTCTGCTCTTTTGAACTCAAAATGTTTCCTTACACCACTACATAGGACAATTTTCCTCCCTGAAAATCAAAAGATCTGTTAGGAGATGCTTCAAGATTAAACTATATAGCATTCTTTGATCATTCTAAGTCAATATTTTCTGTGATGCTTGAAAAATGATGGTTTTCTGAGTTCATTGCCAGTAAAGCACACTTTTCCATGTATCTATCAACCTAGCTACTTATATCAATATGGTCTCATAGGTTCCAATTTTTCTCATTGGTTTATAATTCATGATATTTTAGGTTATTTTGCTCTCAAATCCTCCCAAATCTGGCCAATGAGAGCTCCTTCCTGTCTGGATAACATGCCTCTATTCTGTCACTTCTTTGAATGTTTCTTAATTTTCTCTTGTAACAAACTATTTCAGGGTCATCTTGTACTGCCCTGCCTTGCTGTGGAAACACTTTTTTTCTAGACTCTGATCCTTCTAGATACAAAAATCTGAGTGTTAGCTACTCTCATTCCTACTGATATATCTTTACTTCTAAGCTCTTTTCCTAGCTGCAAGAACTGTGAAAACATATCCATGTGTCCATGTGTATATGGAAGAGGCAACTTAAAACAGACTCTTACTTAGCCCATGAATTACATAAAGGCTAGACATCTCAAATCCCTTATTTGCACTGGAGGTCTTCAATCTCTCCTATAGTCACCTTTCCATTCCCTTGGGCTCCAGAAATGGTAAGATTCACCAGTTAGCATATTATGACCAAGAGCAAACTGCGCCCCAGACAATGCTTTCTTTTTATCATCTTGTAGAAGAAAAAGGTTTAACTGCCCCAAAGAAGGAGAACAGTCAAAAACTCAGCATACACCACTTATGCCAAGCCACAGTGAATGACTTGTCCCTTTTCCCTTCAATAGTGAAATAACTTCTCTGGGACCCTTCCAGAGACAAAGACAGAGAAAACTATCAGCCAGGCCAAATCTGTGACTTGAGACTATTTTAATAATGCATACAGTTCTCACTCTCAGTCCCCAATTCTCCCAGTATAACCTAAAGAAATGTTTATACCCTGCAAGGCAGCTTAAGGTAAGTGCTCTCTTCTCATGACTGTCATGCAATAAATCTCTTTATTTGGTATATTGAGGCTGGAGCTGATATATAAAACTGGACTTTAAGCCTATTTAGTGTAGTATGTATGTATGTATGTATGTATGTATGTATGTATGTATGTATGCATGTACGAATGTATCTGCAATGATAACTGCTTGACTGAGGTTCCATTCTTATACAGATCTTCCTGTCTTTCCTCATTTGATATTTATATATGTCTTTTTCTACAATGAACATACTGGCTCCTATCAACATCAACCCATTTTCTCATTGGCTTGATCATACCATACAGTTTCACTTTTACATGGGAACAGTGATCCCCATTTGTCTCCCAAAGCTTACCAGATCTACATTTTATGTAATTATTTATTGAAAAGAAAAGAACATATATTTTGCACACAAAAAAAGTTTTAGGCAAAAATGTCACATTTTCATTTATCGCAGCCCCAAATTATTACCAGCTTAATTGTCTTCTCAGAAAGATGTATAAACAGTCAAGTGCGGTGGCTCACACCTGTAATCCTAGCTACTCAGGAGGCTGAGATCTGAGGATCAAGGTTCAAAGCCAGCCCAGGCACAAAAGGACTTCCAATTTTTAACCTCTAGAAAGTGGAAGTGGGGCTGGGCTCAGGGGTAGGGCCGTAGCCTTGAGCTGAAGAGCTCAAGGATAGCACCCAGGCCTAGTTCAAACCACATGACCCACCCCTCCCCCAAAAGAAAGAAAGATGCAAAAATACTGGAAGGAATAGGGGACAATAAGTTCTATTACATGCAACATAAGGATGAACTTTTCAGGTAGTATGCCAAGTTTCAAAAGGCAAACAGGAATACATGCATATTTAGATATGCAGAATGACTAAATCTCTACTGTTCTTGCTCTGGGTAGAAGTGGAAGAGGATAAGATTATGACTGGGAGGGAGAAAAGGGGACTGTTTGGGAATTAAGGAAATGTGTCTCTTGGTGATGATGTAAATTATATGGGTACATGTATTTCTCATACCAGGTTAAGTTATGACCTTAATATCTGTGTATATGACTATCCCAAATTACCCCCTCAGTTTAGAAACATTGGCTGGAGTTGGATAGAGGCTGCATTCTTTAGCTGGGATTAGAACACATAGGTTAAAGCACTTCTCTTGGATCAGCTCATTTTTTTATTGTGATTCCTCCACCTCCTGCCTTCTGATGGCCTGTTGACTGACCCTATCAATACTTTACTATTCTATTACACTTTTACTATTATTTCAAATACTCAGGTACAGCACAGGTTTGATTTTTACAGACAATTAATAGAAATTATCAACTATTTAGGCACAGTTAAAATATCTGATGTAAAATAGTACAGACATGGATGCAAATTGGAAATATTTAAATAACATTCAGTTTTAGATTAATCCTCAATTGAAGTCTTTGCTGATCTGAAATATTGGCCAAAACCTGGACAAAAACAAACACAAACAAGCAAACTGGACGGCAGTCAGTTCTTGCCAAGGGAGGCAACTGACTGGCAGTATTAAATGATCAATTGCTATTTCAACAAAGAAATGATCTTCTCAGGCCTTCTCATAGATTCGGGTGCAGACCACACCCTTCATCTTACATTCCTTAAAGAAGAAGAGAGATAAATACATATTAAAACTCATAGAGTAGTACACTTGTAATGAAAGTATAAATAAAAACTCATAAGATTAAATTAAGGAAAGAATAAAGTATCAGTATTCCAGTCTCCAATAATTCAGAATTATGCCTATTGAAATTGGACAGTTTTTAACTGATCTGTGTTACTATAAAGGATTATTTAAGTGGCAATTATTTTCCTAAATTCATTTTTTATTAGCTTACACTAGTTTTACAGAGGAACATTTCATTGTTACATTTCTACACATTTGCAATATATTCCACTTAAAGTGGCAAGTTTGTTTTTGCTGGTCTTGGGGCTTGAACTCAGACTCTGAGCCTGGATAATGTCCCTGAGCTTCTATTGCTCAACCACTTGAACCACAGTGCCACTTCTGGTTTTCTACTGGTTAACTGGAGATAAGAGTCTCACGGACTTCTATGCCCGGGCTAGCTTTGAACCTTGATCCTCAGATCTCAGCCTCTTGAGTAGCTAGGATTACAGGTGTGAGTCACTGGCACCTGGTTTCTCTCTATTTTTTTTTTGCTTCCTTAATCTCTCCAAGACAAATAACAAACAAACAAGACAGAAAGAAAACAACAAAGCAAGAACAAAGGAAAATTCTCTTGTTTCCATTTCCTGGAGTTCATTTCAGTAAATATTATTTTATAAGATCAGAATCATATAGTCACAATAGAGTCTTGAAAGCAAAAATGCCTACATATCATCAGACATTTTACTACTGAGCTTCTCAAAGTACATTTTGCTTATAAAAGTTAGGCTTACTTTTCTCATTGTGAATAATACACTAATGATACTTATCTATATTTTCTTGCCTTTTACATTTAGGTGTTATTTCTGAATCATGGGGCCAATATTTGAAATACTTGAAAGTAAATCTTGTGTGGCTTAAGTACCACTCAACAATTAACTCTGACTTTATCCATTTTATTCCAAAGAACAAAAAACATACTGAAAATAACATGATCATCTTGTTTATATGCCATTATTTCTGTATCAAAATTGGAAACATGCTTACCACTACCATTTTCCCATCTACCAACTTTCTTTTGATGGTGGTCTCTTTGCCATCCCATTTCTGTACTTGATTCAATGAACCTCTTTCCAAGGTCACAATGCTCTGTAAAGACAAGATCATGTGATTGACTTGCCTAGACTTTGCTTGATCTAAGAAGCAATTCATTTAGTTCTGAACTATTTTTATAATAGCTGTCTCATGAGGGGCACTTGCTTTCAGCCCTGAGCAATTGGCCAAGCCAACTTGAAGGAGAAATCTTTAAAGATTACCTTGGTTTTCCTGTTGTCCGCTGTGGTTTCCTCAAATTCCTGGCCCAGTTTGAAGGTGATCTCTGTATTTTTAAAGGTACTTTCAGTCCGGATAGTTATATGATCCCCTTTCTTGCTGATGATCACATTGGGTTTGGCCAAATTTCCCAATTTTCTGGAGGCTAACCCCACACCTGAAAAACAAAGTAATGTTAGAATTGTGTTGATCAAAACAATCCGTATAGACTATAATGTTCACATTATATGCTCAGAATGTACCATAGGTGTATATGGCAGGTGGTATCACTTACATAAAGGCCTCCTCCATCCAATTAAAATGCATGGCCAGCACCCAAACATTTCAGGTTCTGTTATTAGGTAAAGAGTGTGGGCAGACTTTTAAAAGTAGAAGTGTTCATCTGAAAGAGTGCAAATGGTCTACTTGTATCACTTCCAAGCCTACTTCCACTAAAACTCAATCATTACAGATGACATTTAAACCCTAAAGACATTTTATTTTTTATGTACATGCAATATTATGGATATATTTTAGCAAAACCATGACATACACACTCCATTCCATAATATTTTCTTGATTTTTTGAATAGATAAGCAAAACTACAGTATTCTGACAAGCATGACAGTTTAATGTCTTTGGCATTATCCTAAAGTTCTGGGAATTTCTAAAGATCCTTCATATCTATTATGTTCATATTTATGGAACATTCTCTAGAAATACTACAAAATAAGTTTGTTGTAACTAATGAATGAGTTTCCATCTCTGTTTACCATTCCAGCACCAAGAAAGTTTGGTGTTTGTGTGGGTTTGAATTCAGCAACTTCCCTTAGGCCAGAGTGTAAACATTTTTATTTTCCAAACTTTCTATGTCTACATTATTATTTAACAATAGAAAATGTACAGGTAAAGAAAGCTTTTTTTTTTTGCTTAAAATTTAAAATCAAGGTTTTCTAGGATTCAGTGCCTTCTTTTATAAGCTTCTGAGTTGCTATCTTTCAAGAAAGCCAGAGATTGGATTTTCTAGTTTTTTCTCTCTCATGTCTTCAGAGAAAAGTCTATTGGTATAAGACTACCTTTAATAGCTTCCTATTCAATTGTAATTGCCACAGATAAAATGCAAGTAAATTATCCACAAGACAGGTTTTTTTCCTCAGCTTGTGTAACCTCGCCCAGCCTCCTGAAAAGATCTTAAAAGGAAATATCACATAGCTTTCCTAAAAAGAAGTCTTCGCAGCCAGAGCAGCACATAACGTTTCTTACCGAGCGCTTTCATGTAATCATCGAAGTTCTCACTGGAGACAAGTTTCCAGGTGCCCAGGAATCTGTTGCTCATGGTGATGGGATGAGATGAGCACAATTCCAGATGGGATTCGGGAGACTCTGATGCGATGCTGAGTCCTCAGAAGACTCTTTTCAAAGATGTCCAAAGCATGTGACTCTCAAAGACACCCAATGGGGAAGAGCAGTGTCAGGATGGACGATGAATGGCTCCTCAGCCACCAGCTGCCCATTCATTTGGATAAAAGAAAAGCCCACATAATATTTCCTTTTGTTTCCAAATGCTTTTATATAAATGAGGGAGGGTGGTATTTGAACCTTAAAAAGCATTTTGGTTAATCTTATATCCATGCATTTTGGAAAAGATTCCATGGGTTACATGATCATGAGTGTGTGTGTGTGTGTGTATTGGTTAGGCATTTCAGTCACTCTCAGTCCTGATTCGGCACAATTAAAGAATTCCAACTCAAAGGGAAGAAAGAGAAGAAAAGGTCCATAAGTATTGTGATAAGAGTCTCAAATATGCTGTGGGAGAGAAACACAGGGCAGCAGTGTGAGGAAGAATTCAGAGGTGAGGGAGGCTTGGCATAGTTCACATATCTCAGGCAGGCAGAGTAGGCAGACAATGAGGTCAGTGTGTCACAGCAGAGGATAGAAATTGTATTCATGTCATAGCACAAGAAGTAGCACTGTGATGTGATCTTTGTCCATGGCTAAGATTTTTTTCATCTAAAAATATCCTTTAGTGCAAACCAAGCAGGTTCCTGGTTACCATGACAACTTTGAGTTTAAGTCATGTAAATACAAGGTTTTCTATAAAAATAATAGTCACGGATATTGAGAGCTTACCACCACCATCCACACTAAATGCTTAATATAGATTATCTCACTGGATCCTCTTCATTCTCTGTGAATTGGGGACTGTTGTTAGGTTCATTTTGCTAGTGAGGAACACTAGCGCTTGGGGAGGTTAAGAAACCTGCTTGCAAAGAAGAAATAAAGAGAGGAAGCATTTAGGACGGGGGCTTAGTTCAAGCAGTCGAGCACCATCTTAGCCAGTACAAGGCCTCAACTTTAAACTCCAGTACTTTAAACTTCCAGTACTTGAATGAAATGTTGGCTAAAATATAGTTTTGTTAAAAGTATGGATTTAGTTCTCCTTTCAGAATTTATTGCCCAGGTAAATTCTCATGATAGAAGGAAGCTATTTGAATCATACATTGAAAAGTAAACTCAAAGAAAAGAGTAAGGAAAGCTTGCTTGTTCTGTACATGTGATGTAAATGTCCTTTCTACATTGTTTTCAAGCTATATCCAGTTGTATATTTAGAAAAGAGGTAAGGAAAATATTGTATAAGAAAGATCAAAATGCTGAGGATCTTCCATTTGGATGCTTTTTTTTTTTAACACATCCAGTTGCAAAAAAATATTTATTCAGAGACATCAAATGTCCTTCCTTAATGAAACTTTATTCTCTCGTGAGGAAGACAAACATTCAATTCAGAGTCTTATGATACTTAGATATTCTCTGCATTGTTTGGAGATGCATGTAGTTAGAGTGCAATTAAAGAGCCAGGTGACTGACAATGTTGGAAGATACTTTGTGCAGTTTCTTAGACTCTTTGGGGACTAGGATCTGATTTAGCATTAGAATGTAGCTACATTAGAAGGCTGAAATCTGAGAATCTTGATTTAGACAGCCTGGTCAGAAAAGTCTTATCTCCAGTTAACCATTCAAAGACTGGAAATGGCTCTGTAACCCAAAGTGGTAGAGCGCTAGACTTGAACAAAAGAGCTCAGGGACAGGATTCAAGCCCTACAACCACCATCAACAACAAAAAGAATAAGACCTAGGACTTTGGGTCTGATTATCTATGTATCTCTTTCTTTCTTTCTTTCTTTCTTTCTTTCTTTCTTTCTTTCTTTCTTCCTTCCTTCCTTCCTTCCTTCCTTCCTTCCTTCCTTCCTTCCTTTTTCTTTCTTTCTTTCTTTCTTTCTTTCTTTCTTTCTTTCTTTCTTCCTTCCTTCCTTCCTTCCTTCCTTCCTTCCTTCCTTTTTCTTTCTTTCTTTCTTTCTTTCTTTCTTTCTTTCTTTCTTTCTTTCTTTCTTTCTTTCCTTCTTTCTTTCCTTCTTTCTCTCTTCCAGCCAGTCCTGCGGCTTGAAGTCAGGGCCTGGGCATTGTCCTTGGGCTTCCACAAGCCTAGCACTCTACCTCTTGAGCCACAGTACCACTTCTGTCTTTTCTTTTCTGTGTATATGGTTCCAAGGAATCAAGTCTAGGCTTTGTAAATGCTAGGCCATGCTTCTGGCCCTTGATTTTCAATTAAGTACTTTTTTGTAAGTGTAAGCATACCAAAATTAAAATGTATTATAACAAATTGTCGCTTGTAACTTCCTCAGGGACTAGTAGGTAGTTAATCTTTTGATTACTACGGTGACTTCATTTATGCCGCCCCCCATGACAGTTTATAGCCTTTCTTTTGTTAAATGACAATAGAAAGATGGAAGATATAGTTTGTTTCCTACAAACAATGTACTTAAGTTTGTTTTTCATTTTTGGCTAGGATCTAATATACATGGTCTCTTTTCTAAGGACTATTTTTCAGATTTCACATTATTATGTTTAATAGAGCACTTGAAAATTGAAGTTTCTCACTAGGGATAGAAAATAGATTGGATTTCTGTATTTCAGTTTTTGTCTCTGGTCATTTTGATTGTATTACCTGTTGGAAAGAAAATGATAGTACCACTTCCAAATATATCTAAGTAGGTTGACCTTTCAGGTCTTAGCACAAAAAGCAGTTGAGACATTTTTTTATTAATGTATTTTATTGGTGGGATAATGTACAGTTGAGACACGTTTAAGGCTCTACTTTTGGCTTTCAGGTCACTGATGGAAGAAACAATGTCTTAAAAATTATTCAAACACGAGCTGGACTCGGTGGTTCTCACTTGTAATCCTAGCTATTCAGGAGGCTGAGATCTAAGGATTATGGTTCAGAGTCCATGAGACTCTTATCTCCAATTAACCACCACAAAACCATAGTGGTTCTGCGGCTCAAAGGGGTAGGGCGATAGTCTTGAGCTGAAGAGCTCAGGGACAACGCCCAAGCCCTATTCACATACTTCCTTGAGATTAAGGGAACAAAAGTCATTTTACGGTAAATAAAGAAGGGCAAGTTAATGAACTGAGGGCTATTGTAGGCAACTTAAAAATATGGTATTTAGGAATGTTATCTTTGCTTAAAAGAGAGAAAACAGAATGTGTTTCTTTTTGAGGGACGAATATCTCACCCAATTTAACAGCTAACTGACAGAATGTTTGCCTTTCTGGGAAAATTTAAGCTACCTGACCAAAATATAGATAACCGGATACCTCCTTGTCTCAAGAATAAACTTTTGTTTTATGAAACTCAAAAAGTAACACCAGGTATAATTAGAGCAAAGAAAAAGCAAAAGTGTGCGCCTGCTCTTTCTGTCTAGTTATCGGGTTGCCTGTTTATTTACTCAATAAAGGTCTGCCAAGTTTTATTACCATTGTGACTTGTCCAGAAATTCTTATTCTGGGAGATTCAAGTAAAGGACCGTAAATGAAGAGTTCCTATCTTTAAAAGGAAGCTCCATCAAACCTCACCTCCAGTTGGTGACATTGCTTCTCTTAACTCACAGTATTATTATCACTCACAAAGATTACATTGTAAGTCTTAGTGCCTACAGCAGAGAGGGACAGAGAAGTGTCATGGCTTACATCTCACTAGCTTGAGTGAGAGGGAAGTCAGTAAGAGGAAGGAAAGAGAAAGAAAATGAGGGAGGGTAACACTGTTAGAAAAGAAATGTATTCATAACCCCTCTGGACATCACCTGTACAATAAAAAAAAAAAACATTTGATTTCCTCCTAAATATTCACATCATAAATAGTGAGCACATGTCATTTTGGGGGCAGTGATGATATCCTGAAAATTCATCCTAAAATCCCATGTGTCTTTGGATACTATCTTTGGCGTTGTTGATGTCTTTTTATAACCAGTGAAGAAAACTAGGTTATCTTGTGTTTATTGTATTATTGTATTATTATGAATTTTCAAAACAAATTGTTTTTCCCAGTGATTTAAAAAAATATATTTATCAGTGATTTAAGTATTGGGTAACAAAAAAAGGAAATCTGGTGCCTTATTCTTGGCTAGTATCATTAATGATGGTTTTAGTGTGACTGGTTTGTTTGGAAAATGAATACTTTCCTCTGAATATTAGTATGGATCTGAAGGAGAATGTGATTTGCTACTAAGTTATTCAGGCTAAAACAAATTCTAAATAAAGTATTTTTGGTGGTTTATAAAAGCTATTTCCATATCTTTAATTTCAAGTGATATTGGAGACGAAATAAATAATGGTTCTTCAGTAATCAAAGCACTATAATGAAAAGTTCTATTGTCATGCTTCTATACTGGAGTTCCTTAGGAAGGAGAAGAGGGATGTCTGTTATTGCTCACAGACAGTGCTCAGCACTAAATCTACCACTGCACTGCAGAGGCACATGCTCACAGGTCTAATGCAATAACCTGTCCTTTGGCCAAGAAGTCATTCATAGCCTAAACCTTTGCTTTCCTGTTTTATTTTGTTAAAAACTATTCAGTGTCACCTTAGTAAGGTGACTATACTCCTCGGTTTGCCCTGTACCCACTCCCCACTCATGTCTGCAACTTAGATGTAACTCATAGGAGTGTTCCTTTCCACTTTTCACTTCAAACCTGTTGATGACAGATTGCATGGATATTTGACCATGTTTCATTGAAAATATGAAACTTAGGATTTGTGTTTGTTCAATTTCTATTTTCTATTAAGGTATAATTTCATCTCCTCCTTCCGCTGCTCTAAAAGGCTTCTAATTTTAATTTTCTTTCTGTTTACCTCCCCTGTTCTGTTTACTCTGAGTGCTGAGAGAGTAAATACCTAGTGACTTTATTTGGTGAAGATAATGTGAAACCTGTGCAGTTCTTACAGTTTTGGTCCCACTAGACATTTAAGAATTCATGGTTGGTATCTAATAAAAAAATATCATTATGCAAAAGTTAAGTTGCAAATGATTGTGACATGTGACTGAGTTGAATCCCTTAAGATGTGTTTACAGAGATGAGAGAGAGCGACTATTTCAAGCACGTCTGTCATAGCACAGTGTTTAATATCTATCTGGTACTCTGTATTGCTACCTCTCTACCACTATCATCTAAACCATCTATCATCTATGTGTGTGTGCATGTCTACAAGTACTGGGTCTTGAACTTGGGATCTTGAGCTCTTACTTGATTTTTCCTCTTAAGGCTGGTGCTCTACCAGCCACAGATCCATTTTCAGCTCTTTACTAGTTAACTAGAAGGAAAAGTCTCTTGGATTAGTGGCTTTAGGCTGGCTTTTAACTGTGATCTTCAGACCTCAGCTTCCTAATTAGCTGGGAGTATAAGCCTGAGCCACTAATCCTAGTGCCACCCCATCTATGACCTTTAAGCATGATTGGACGTGTATAAAGTCAGCAATATTGATTTTTTTTTTTGGCATGAGTGTTGCTTGAAGTAGACTCCAATGATACATCCTCCTTTGAGGTCATGTGGATTTCCTCATGACTTGAACATATGCTATTCCTAAATAGAATAGGCCCATTGGAAGGAACTCAAAGCCTTTGGCTAAGTGGTTAGAGGACAGAGAACTACTGTTAAATTCATGCCACAGGCAAGTAGCCTCTTGCCTCTCCAATTCACCAGACCTGCCCTGGTCTCCATTATCAAATAGCTCCAAAATTGTGCTTAATTTGATGCTTTTATTGAGCAAATTCATAGTGAGAAGTTTTTTCACCACTGGCCCTGAGGACTTCTTTGTTCATATATCATATTTTTGTCAGCAAGTTCTCATTGGGCCCTTTCTTCATGCTTTCTCATAGATTCTGGTGCTGACAACGTTATTCATGGTACATTCCTAAAAGGAAAGAATTACCAATTAGATTTGATTGTTAACTGGTGAGACTTGCCCTGCCCCCATCACAGACCAATTTTGGATACAAAAATAATTGAGTAGCTTGATAGGCAGATCAAATATGAGCCCAGAAAAATTTAAATTTAGAGAAAACTCACCACTACCATTTTTCCATCTACAATTTTTCTCTTTATTGTTGTTTCTTTGCCAAGCCATTTTTGGACATGAATCATTGTGCCACCATCTAACGTGATGATGCTCTATAAATACAAGAATAAATCAGTGACAGTAATGATTGACCACAAACCTACTATACCTTTTAATTTAGATCTTGAAATTCTCTTTTTCAAAATCCTCCCCTAGGTTCTTGTCATAATTAAGTACTTTCAAAAGTAGAGGAATTCTCAAGAGATTATTCAATTAATATTCACTCTTTCATAAAATTTCTAAGCTCATTAAGCCTAATAACTGTTTTGCTCTATATCTTTTATCCATAGAGATCAGAAAGGAAAATGAGAGCAACAAGAATGTGCTAGATCATTAGAGTAATTAACAAAAGAAATTACTTAACTGATGGGCAAATATTAAACAAGCCCAAACTGAGTTGGTAATAAATCAGATTGCATAGATGAAACCGTGCCTAATCACCTTTGAGATTTTTTTTTTGCAATTATTGGAGATACTAGAAGAGTTAATTCTCACTGACCTTTACTTTCCGATTGTCTGCAGTAGTTTCATCAAACTCTTCTCCCATCTTGAAAGAAATCTCAGTGTTTGTAAGAGAACTTTCTGTCCGAATGGTCACTTTTCCTCCATTGACACTAATATTGACACTTGGTTTCACTAATCCGGCTATATTCCGGGTTGCAAAATTTACTCCTATAAGACAACAAAGCCTAGAGCTTTCATTCAGATATTTAGAAAGATGTATTTTTTTTGAGTGTGTAGGTGATGCAGCTTGAACTCAGCCTGGGCGCTGTCCTTGAGCTCTTCAGCTCAAGGCTACAGCCCTACCCTTGAGTCAAGCCCCACTTCCCTTTTTCTAGAGGTTAATTGGAGATAAGAGTCTCAGTTTCTTTTGTGCCTGGGCTGGCTTTGAACCTTGATCCTCAGATCTCAGCCCCCTGAGTAGCTAGGATTATAGACGTGAGCCACCACTTCCAGCAGGAAGGTGTATATTTTTAAAGCATTTTGGAAACCTATTTTCAAAGAATGTATAGTTTGTACACTGAAGGTTTGGATAGTTTGAAATAACAACTTGCTTTATACGTTATCTAGATTTGTTCATCCAGGTCCTTCCAAAGTACAAAGTATAGCCAGCAATTGTGACATTTCAAAAAGTTAATTTCACACCCTTAGACTATTGTGTTTCATTCCAAATGTATACTTGTGTGGTACCTTACAGGGAATCAAATGCTTTATGTTTCTCTCACAGAAACTTAATATTTGGGCCTGGATCCTGGCCCTTTTGTTTGGGTTAGGGATTTGCACCATCAAACTTAAATCCTACAGTATCCAGGTAGAAAATGTAACTTCCTTCTCTATTTCCTGTTCATGCATATATTGGAACAGATGTGGTATACTTCACTGCAGAGAAGCAGTATTAAGTGGATAGCGAAAAGCAAGGAAGTTAAAATCTGGCCTCCAATTTTGACACCTTCAAGCTAGGGCATGTTTTCCTTCAGCTTTTCTGAGGGTAAAATGTATGTAAGTAGCATTCACCTCATAGCTATGCTGGAATCTGATGAAAGGACTTAGCATACTACTGGCACAGAGTGAGTACTCATTATTATTTCTCCTGTCATGCTAACTAACCCAGCTTCCTGTCAAAACAATTGATGTTCAGTCTCAAGTTTCTGTCATGTCCTTACATTTTGAGTCAAAAGAAGTAAATATACAAATTTATTAAGACTTGGCTTACTCTTTAATACTCTGACAAAATTAATATGGGTTATGAAAGAGGAATAAATTTTCACTGATAAGCACACTAACTTCCTCTTATTGAAAATAAAGAATTGTTGTTACAATGTCTAGCTTGAGTAATCATATTGTGACCCTCCATTGGTCAACCCAAGCAAACTAAAAATAGTCAAAAAATTCATAGCTTTCTGTATAGTTTGTTATAAGAATTTTTTAATTAAATTGGGAAATTTATGTGATTGCTGTTTTTTTTATTTTTATTTTATTTTTTATTGTTGGGGTCATATATAGAGGATTTACAGTTACATTCACCAGATAGTAGGTGCATTACTTCTCCCACATTGATACCCCTTTTCATGTTTTTGTCCCCGTTTCCCTCCCCCACACCCTCCCAATCATCTTGTTTTCCCCCCTTCCCTTTCCTATTTCAAATAAACAAATAAAGGTATATACAATATACTAGGTAACAAAGTCACATACTGTAACAATATGAGATTAACCAAAGGGCATAAAAAAGAGAAGAGAAATAACATAGTACATTAAGAACACAATCACACAAAATTAAGCTCTTATTTCCTAGAGCTTTCCTTTCATTTAGTCTCATCCTATATGACCTTATTAGGTTTTGAGCTCTTGTAATCCTTTGCTAGGAGAGTCCTAATTATTACAATGCTATTCTATTAATAAAATGTAACTACTATAAACCCAATCCATAACAATTAATAGTTGTCCACTTAGCTTGAGTTGAGATAAAGTGCAGATAGGGTTTATACTTCTGAGAAACATGAAATGATGAGACAGTCAATGAGTAAAAATATTCTATTTTTGTGGGGCCCAGTGGCTCACATCTGTAATCTTAGTTATTCAGGAGGCTGAAATCTGAAGATCAAGGTTCAAAGCCAGTCCTGGAACAAAAGGACCTGAGACTCTTATCTCCAATTAACCTCTAGAAAAAGGGAAGTGGGGTTTGGCTCAAGGGTAGGGCTGTAGCCTTGAACTGAAGAACTCAGGGACAGCACCCAGGCCAAGTTCATGCCCCATGACCCACAAAAAAAAAAAAATCTCATACTATTACAATATTTCACCTTGTTATTGGATATGTTTTATATGTGCTTAATTGATTATTTGAAATTGGATAGGAAAGGGGGAAATCAAGATAAGTGGGGGGAGGGTGGGAGGGAAAAGGGGACCATGTCATGAGAAAGAGTATCAATGTTTGTGAAGTTATACCCCTTTTATCTGGTGAATATAATGTAACCCTTCTATTAATCACAATAAAAAATTCTATTTCTTCCACCCAATTTCATGAATGAGAATTCTTAAAAAAATGAATTGGAAACTTTGTTTCTCTTCTCTTACAGTTCTAACTTAAATGATAAAACAAATTTAATTAATAAATGTAACTTTATCAATGCCTATAAATTTGAGGTTGGAAAAAGTTCTTCAATGAGATGACCAAAGGAAAGCTATGTATAGATAATCAGGAAGTATTTTCAAAACAGGATAAATGGATTCTGACTTAGGTACTTATGAGGCTAGGATTTCAATGACAGAATTGTAACTACTAAGAAGGAAAAGTCAAGAAGGCACTGGTGGCTCATATGGCTCATAACTGTAATCCTAGCTACTCAGGAGGCTGGGATCTGAAGATTGTAGTTGAAAGCCAGCCTGGGTAGGACACTCCATGCTCTCTTACCTCCATTAAACCATCAAAAAATAAGCTCAAAGTGGAGCTGTGGCTCCAGTGGTCATGTGCAAGCTTTGAGCAAAACCAAACCAAAACAACAACAAAAGTGCTCTCAAACAGCGCCCAGGCCCTTGAGTTAAACCCTAGAACCAATACTCCTGCCACCTCTCCCCCATCCCCCAAAAAAGTAGTATCAATGAGAAAAAAAATTATAAACTACGTTAATCCTATAAATTGTATTTATTGTAAAATGCAAACCCAATCACATCATAAACACTGCCATTTTCCAAATCTTAACAAGTCATTACTCACCCAGTTCTTTCATGTACTCATCAAAGTTTTCACTGGACACCAGGCTCCAGGTTCCTACGAAGGGCTCGATCATCATGGGAGGCACTCTGAGGAGACACACTGAGAGCCAAAGAGCACAGAGCGGCAGGCAGCGCTGTGCCACAGCAGTTCATTTAAAGAATATTTTCATCATGTGATGCTTCTAAAGTGGCCAATGGGTGGCAGAAACTTTAAGATCCTGGGCATCTGCATTTGACTCACTATTTACCTCCAAATTAAAAGACACAAAATTAATACATGAAGATTAATGCAAGTCAACAATTACAGCTCTTATCCAAGGGTCACCTGGTAAATACGACTGTGGAACTGTCAGTGTAGCCTTTTAAACAATAAATGCTGAGTTACCCTGAGGGACTACGCACCAAATGCCTGATGAACACTTGACTGAGATGTTTTTCCTCTCACAATAAAGATCTTCCTTAGTTTACCTCAGCTTTTTTTTTTTTTTTGGCTTCAGCAAATCACCTTCTTGATTAAAATAATATCTGCCCTTCCCTCCCTTGCAGGCTTGATGTACTGATGTTTGTTAATGTCACTGAAATGACTTCAGTGGCTTGGAGTGAGGTATAATGTATTATTACTATTATCATTGCTATCAATCAAGAGTTGTTGAGGACTGAGAAAAAAATAATAATTATCACTGAGTAGATTGCTTTAAGCTTTAGAAAGAAGGTAGAGACAATGCCTAGAAAATCTTTGAGAATTATAAAATACTTTGCACTTAAAAGAAACCATTTGAAAATTTGAGGTAAATTTTGGGAAGATTGCTCCCAGGGCTTGCATTTAGGGTCTGGACACTGTTCCTGGGCTTTTGGTTTTTTTGCTCAAAGTTAGCACTCTACTATTAGAGCAAAAGCTCCATTTTGGATTTTTGGTAGTTTATTGCAGATAAGAGTCTCAGAGACTTTTTTGCTCAGGCTGGCTTTAGCCTTCTGAATAGCTAGGATTACATGCATGAGCCAACAGTGCCCACCAAATTTGGGGAAGGGGAAATGATGTTTGAGAGCTATGTTCTAAAAGGAAAATGTAGTCAGCAAATAAATTAAATCTCTGCCCAATTACTTCTGAAGTTATGTACTGTCATCTAACTAATAGGAATGACTTGGCAGGCCTGATTTGAATCAGGAGTTTTATATTTACATCACAACTCCGGACTCCCACTGTTAGTAGAAGCTGGAAAGTGACAGGCCTGGGGAACAGAAGAATAGTCATACTTTTACTGAAGGTTCCTTCAATTCTGAAAAGCACCTACTCATCCCATCTCCTTATGGACTATGCAAACAAGAGATTTGTGTTTTAGTACCACAATATAATAACTTAAGTAGGATAAGGAATTACTTTTGAAGAAAACAGATAAGAATTGTGTTACATTGGGGCCGGGAGTTTGGCCTAATGGTAGAATGCTTGCCTGGCATGCGCGACCACCTGGGTTCGATTCCTCGGTACCACATACATAGGAAAAAAGCTGGAAGTGGTGCGGCTCAATTGGTAGAGCGCTAACCTTGAGGAAAGCCCAGGGACAGTACTCATGCCCTGAGTTCAAGCCCGAGGACTGACAAAAAAAAAAAAAGTTAAAAAAAAACATGATCGAGAGTTTAGTAAAATGTTTAATAAAAAAGAATTGTGTAAACATGTCTTTATAAGTGGAACAATTACTGAGAAGATGAAGAGAGAAAAATAAGGTAAAAACCCTAGGGTAATTTCAGGAAATAGACTCAGGGGACAGTTAAAGAGGTATTTAAATATGATGCTCCAATAGAGAGCTCCCTTTACTGGTTTTTCAAACATGTATGCAATCTGGTTGAAGTTTATGGCTAAGCATGTTGGCCAGTTGGGTAGTGAGTCTCCCATTTGTGTAGTAAACTGCTTTTCCTGTCATGGATTCAGAAATCAAAACTGCGGTCCATTTTACAAGTCAATTGGACTATGTGACAAAGGGGAAGATTCAACATCTGGCTTCTTTAAAACTTGACACCTGGAAACTAGTTGGGGGAAAAGAACCTCTCCTTCTCTGTATGCTTTGCTTTATCACATCATGGCAACAAGGCTTCATCCATTGTTGAATTCAACTCAAAGATGGAGCTAGACAGATGGCAAAATAAAAAGTGGGAAGAGTGAAGAATCCCTTTACTTCTGGAAGTTCTCTTATGTGTGAATGTCCATGTCATTATTCATCAAGACAACTTGGACAGGAGCTGGTGGTTCACATCTGTGATCATAGCTACTTGGGAGTCTGAGATCCAGAATCAGCCTGGACATAAAAGCCCAGGAGACTCAGTCTCCAAAGTGACCAGCAACAGGCTAAACTGGAAGTGTGGTGCAAATGGCAGAGCTCCAGATAACAAGCAAGATGAGTAAGTGTGAGGCGTGAAGTTCAAACCCTGGCACTGGCAAAAATAATGTATCTGAGATTTTATTACTTGCCAATGAAGCCTGCACAATTGATACAACTATGTAAATGGCTTCACAAAATGGTTAACTGGCCCACTTAAGGTAGAGAATCAGCCCCTCTTCCCGGATCTATTTCTAACTTATTCTCTTCCTTGAAGAATCTATCTCAGAGTTCACTTATCTCCTATTGTGTGATACAATTAGACCTTTACCAGAATATATTGGACAATGCAGTCCATGGCATTCAGTAAGATATCTCTCAGCTGTATCAGGAATTATTCTCAAATCAGTAAGAGAAGACAGCTGGGCTTGGTGGTGATGCCTGCAATCCTTTCTCTGTGGACGAAGATGCAGGAGGATTGTGAATTCAAGGTCAGGACTTACATAGTAATACTATGACTCAAGTATAAATTAGTTAATCAACAAGGACTGTAACAGTGATTGGCATATCATAAATGTTAGTTGGATGTCTTATGAATGACAAAAGAAATAAACAGAATTTATTTCTGCTTAGCTGGCAGTTCTCGTTCGTGTTCTTTATGATTGGCTGCATTTCTCTACACTGCTCTCTTCTGATCTGGTGCTGTAATTGATCTTGTGTTCAGGTCATTGTTAGATAGTAAAGGGATTGTAGTGTCTCTTCTTCATTACTATACATCTCCCTTCTCAACAAGAATGCTATTCTTTTATTCACTGATATCTCTTCAGAATCATGGCCCTTACTAGATTTATTTTTCAATTCCCATTGTCTATATTTTTGGATATAGAGGTTAATATTCATAATGCATTTTCACAATGTATGTGTGTTATAATCAAATAATCTAGAAAACTAAAATGTAGTTGACTGCTATAAATATCTCCTCTTATGTTATATTATCCATTATGGGAAATAATTATTTTGAAAGTTAATATCAAGTCTAAGTGTGAGATGTGCAGTTGAAATATTTAGAACCCTGATTGCTACTAGAGAAACTGATTAATATAATATTTGTTGAGCGTAAATGATGTTTTAGAAACATTACTTCTAATAATTTTAGTGCATTTGAAGGCTTTGGAGAGAACTTTTGTACTTTTGTATTGTTTTGATTACTGCAATTTTTGCACCTAAAGCAATCAAGCTGAAATAATATGAAGAAAATATATTTTCAGTATAAAAACTTCAAGGTCATTTTTGCAGTTCAAAATAAGTCCATCTCGGGCCAGGAGTTTGGCCTAGTGGTACAGTGCTTGCCTAGCATGCACAAAGACCTGGGTTCAATTCCTTGGTATCGCATAAATGGAAAAACACAGAATGGTGCTGTGGCTCAAGTGGCAGAGTGCTAGCTTTGAGGAAAAATCCCAAGGACAGTGCTCAGGCCCTGAGTTCAGGCCCCAGCACTGGTACACATACCAAAAAAAAAAATAGGCCCATCTCTATGGTTTAATATGGTTTATATATGGTTTATCCACATATAAAAATTGAAACGCCTCTTGAGGAAGCTATGGTAAAAGACTGATTAGCTTGGGAATCATTTTTAACTGAATTTGTTTTTTGTAATAGATACTTTCAATTGCTTCATAATACTCTCCACCCCAGATCTATTTTCACTCTGTTATGTTTTTGCTTCATCAATTTTGAAATCATTGAAAAATTACAAGAAAATTGGAAGAGGAATGGAAAAAAAAAACCCTCAGTTTGCTCAGATTTTTTAATTTAGCAACATTCCAACACATTGGCCCCTCTTTTTTCCCTCTCCTCCCTTGCCTTTTCTTTCTCTTTCTCTTCCTCTCTCCTCCTCTCTCTCTCCCACCCCCCACCTCCGACAGAGAGCCTTTTATTTTGCTGAAACATTTGAGAGTATGTTGTGAAATACTGCTCTATTCCTTTCTGAATAAGAACCTTTGATATATTTCCACAGTACATCCATCAAAATCGGGGAACAGACCCCATCAAATCTACTTGTCAGAAAAGTCTGAAAGCTCCTCCTCTCTTCCCTCCCTCCCCCTTCTCTCCCCTCTCTCTCCTCTTGTTTTCCCACTGGTGTGGGGGGAGAAGACGGGGTGGTGTTCTGGGTCTTGAATTGAGGGCTATGTGCTCCTGTTCAGCTTTCTTGCTCATAGCTGGTATTTTACAATTTGAGCCACTCCTCTACAATAGCACTTTGCTGGTTAACTGGAGATTGTGTCTCACAGACTTTAATGTTTGGATTGGCTTTGAACATTCACCCTTCAGGTTGCAGCCTCCTGAGTAGCTAGAACTACAGATGTCAGACAGTGGTGGCTGGGCTGAAAAAAATTATGACATTTTGTTTCTTGTGGTGCCAGGGATTGAACCCAGGGCCTGTGCACTCTTCCACTCAACTACATTCCCCATCATATTGTCCTATGACTTACTGTCCCTACAGTTTTTCTAATGCTACTCCACATTCTTCATCTCTTGTGATCCAGGATCCTGTCTATGATCCCATGTGGCCAACATATTAAATGGGAAATCAATCTTTATTCTTCCTGGCAAGAAAGACTCCATGACTTGAGTCACTGACTAAAACATCACTTTTCTAAGGGAACCATTGGGTGGGGAGTAATTTTCATCCAAACCCTAAAGTCCTGGAAGTCAGCAATGCTTTAGACCTTGGAAGGAGTGCTCCTAACCCCATATTACAGCTCAGTGATGGCAGCAGACGGAGCTTGGCATGTGCTGGGAGTTGCTGGGTTGGCCATTGCTCTCCCCCATCCCCTGTGAAGAAGGGATTAGTGGCAGGATCCGCAGATGAGTCTGCTCCCACACATTGTCTTCCTGAGATGTCCTCACCTCCTGCCTCTCTTCCTTTTAAAGGAGCATCTCCTCTGTGCCTTCTTTTGTTTCTTGGTAGAAGCAATGCATAAGGTGAACTTCAAAAAGAATATTTTCATCACGTGATACTTCTAAAATGGCCAATAGGCAGCAGAAACTTTAAGATCCTGGGCGTCTGCATTCGACTCACTTCATTTGCTCCAAATTAAGAGACACAAAATTAATTCAGGTCAATAATTGCAACACTTAGCCAAAGGTGACCTGGTAAATATGACTGTGGAACTGTCAGTGCAGCCTTTTAAACAATAAATGCTGAGTTAGCCTGAGGGAATACTCAAGAAATGTCTGATGAACACCTGACTGAGAGCATAAGGTGAACTTCAAAAATGCAGGGATGTAAAATAGACTTACCTATCAAATTAACATTGGACTGCATCTTGTTACCTTATGCTTTTACAATCAACTGGAAAATACGAAGTCACCTTGAAGAGCTAATTTTGAAAAATAGCTCAGTTCACCAGTACATATGCACAGAATTGGCTCCTAGCTTGATTTTTATTGAGGAGTAGCAGAATAGTAACATTAAGGAAAAGGGAAGACTCTTGAAGAAGAATTGGGATTGGGGAGAGATGAACTCTGCTGAGGAAGAAGCAGAAGGTTTCAAAATAAGAAGGAAAGAATGTGACTGAACAAACTGTGTGAAAATAGCAAAATGATGATAAGACTGGGGAGTTATTTAAGAAAAGGCAAGATAAAGCAGATTCTGTATGACATGCTAAGGCAATTGAAATTTTTTTGGAAACAATAGGAGCTACTAAAGGTTTAATCAGTGAGAGTTCCAATGAAAAAGTGCTCCAGTATGGTTATCACTGAAATACTGAGGATTTGGGAAGAAAGGAAGAGGACAGAGACTTAAGAGGGAGATTTATTAGGAGCATCAAGAGGTAATTTTCTAAAAATTATGGTGGTACTGATGAGAAGAAAAGCAAATGCACTGAAGATAAATAAATAGTTAGAAACTAATATAATGGTGTTTGAATCTTTACAGATAAACCATCCCATCACCAATCTTCTAGGAAAAAATATTACTAAATTATGTGCACAGAATTCTGCACAAATTTTAGAGGCAGCCTGCTGCTAGGGTTTGGATGTGATTTGTCCCCTTAAGCATCACATCCTGGAAATCTGCTGGCTTTAAGATGCTGGAAACTTTAAGAGCTGGTCCTACTAGAATGTGACTAGATCTCCTGGTTGACAGAGTGATTAGTAGTGGTAAGGAATGTCCACTGATGGGATGAGTGGGACCAAGCTAGAAGACACAGAATGGATTGTTATAAAAGAACAAAACTGGTCCCTTCTTGCTCTCTGGCTTCCTGTCTCACCATGTCTCTCTCTCCTAGGTGCTTCCCCTCAGGATGCTACCGACCACGAAGTCTTCACCAGAGGCTGAAATCTGTTGGGCTGTTCATACATTCATTTCCAGCCTCAAAAATGTGAGCTACACTGAGAATGTGGCTTAGAGATAAGAGTGTTGTCTAGCATGCATGAAGCCCTGGTTTTGATTCCTTAGTACCATACCACACACAGAAAAAGCCAGAAGTGGTGCTGCGGCTTAAGTGGTAGAGCACTAGCCTTGAACAAAAGAAGTCTGGGGCTAGTGCTCAGGCCTTGAGCTCAAGCTCCAGGACTGGCAAAGAAAAAACAAACAAAATAAACCCCCAAAACAAATTTAAAAAAAAACTGTGGGTTACATAACTTTCCTTTTTAAAGTAGCCAGCCTCAGCCATTTTATTATTTCAATAGAAGATGAAGCCACTTGGTTTATTCATAATTTTTAGAATCAAAATTATAGAGGAACTGGAAGGCAGGTGGATTCCATGTTTGAGACCAATTTGAGCTGCACAGTATATTCAAGAACATCCCAGAATACAAAGGAATATACTATCTCAATTTTAAAAAATTGTACAGGTTTTTGCTTGTTTGTTCTCTATAGCATGCCTCATACGTACTGCTGTACGTACGTACAACACTCTAGACAGGACAGCATTGAACTTTAAAACTACTTTAGGTGTCTCAGAGACAATGTGTTCTAGAAGGATGTAGAATTGTTTATAGCACCTACTCACCATGAGTTATTATGAAAGAGCTTTTTTTTACTTACATCAGTAATGCAAACATTTTCTTCACTATAAATACAAAATTATCTAGCATAAGAAAGAGACCACTGCACCATTTTCTAAATCTAAAAAGTTTTATTTGACCAAACACAACCATAGTAAATAAAATCCAGCTTAGGGAAAAATTAGTTGCATATCAATTCGTGGAAAATAATGTATTTTTGAACTCTATATCCAATATAATGTTGCTGCATCCGATGCAAACTTTAGTCCAGGTTTGCGTTCCTTGGCTTAGGCTCTCTCATAAACTCTGGTGGAAGTGACACCTTTCATCACACATTCCTACGTATAGATGCAAACACATGCTCGGTTAATCAATGGGACTACATCACAGGCATAACTATTGAATCTCTCAACATTTGGGAAAGAAACAAGAATCAACAAAACACATTTGCTCTGGGCTCATATATATATACATATACATGTCCCCCATATTAAAATATGTTCCTTTTCCTATAGGAGCCTTAAAATCTATGATGGGAGAATAACATAAGCAGGAATAGGTAACAAAATATAGTAGGGCCTGACTGCAGACAGGTCTGGGAGGTGTCAAGGAATGAATGTCTCCTGGGAGGCAAAAAACCTGGACTGAGCTTAACAGCAGAAAAGGGCCCTGTGCACTAGCTCGGTGGTAAGTGAATGCTCAACTAGCCTAAGACCTTCAGTTCAATTCCTGCATCAAAACACAAAGAACCAAACTAACCAAAAACCCTGGAGCAATTGCCAGAGGATAACCTAACTCTATTAAGGATGACCATTTTGTTCTATTCAAGCAAAGTGAGTTCCTTGACCATGAGATGAGCTAGGAATATCTAGAATCAAGTCCCTAGAATGTACTTACCACCACCAGCTTATCATCCTCTCGTTTTCTCTTTATGGTGGTTGATTTTCCATCCCACTTCTGCACCTGCACCAAAGCACCTCCCTCTAAAGTTATGATGCTCTACAATCGGTGAAAAGGCAGAAAAAATGTATGTTTACATACATACATATATATATACACACATATAATTCATATGTTTGAATGAATGTATTTATGCATACACAACATATATATAACCCCCTAGATATTCAATACAGCAGCAATTTGAAAAAAATGATAATATGAAACAAGATAGCTATATTTACATTGAGATGATGGTGTTATAGGTGAGCATTCTTTTTTTTGAAGATTTATCATTTTTTCCATATATTTTTTATTGTAATTAATAGAAGGGTTACATTACATTTGCCAGATTGAAGGTGCATTACTTCACATACATTGATACCCTTTCTCATGTCTTGGTCCCCATTTCCCTCCCCCCTACCCCCACTCTCATCTTGTTTTCCCCCCTTTCCTATCCAATTTCAAATAACCAAATACGCATATATCCAATATATCAGATAACAAAGTAAAATACTGTAACAATTTAAAGTTAAAAGAATTTATTTATTTGCAGTATAAAGAGTTGACCCTGAGCCTTAGGTTCAAAAGCCAAGTGCTCCACAAATTACCTGGATCCTGGTCCATTTAAAACAAAAGCAAAAACATTTGTTTATTTACTTATTTATTTATTTTGCCAGGCCTTGGGTTTGGACTCAGGGCCTGAGCACTGTCCTTGGACATTCCTCAAGGCTAGAACTCTACCACTTGAGCCACAACAGTACCACTTCTGGCTTTCTCTGTATATGTGGTACGAAGACTCGAACCCAGGTCTTCGTGCATGCTAGGCAAGCACTCTACCACTAGGCCAAACTCCCGACACCCTTCTTATTTATTTTTGAGACAGAGTATTTGTATGTGGCTGAGGATGACCTTGCACACAAATCCTTCCTTACATTAGCCTCCTGAGTAGCTGAGATTATAGGCGTGCATCACTACACCCAGTTTAATAACCTTTTTAAAAAAAATAAAATAAAATTCCTTTTATTATTTTAACTTGTTCAAGAACTCTATGTATTGAATGCCACATAAATCATGTTAATCATTTTTATTTTCTTCATATATTTTTATTGTAATTAATAGAGGGGTTATAGTTATATTTGCCAGATGGTGCAATTTCACACACATTAATACCCCTTCTCATGTTTTTTGTTCCCATTTCCCTCCCCTCACCCCCTAATCATTTTCAATATAAAAGTAACTGAGTGAAAAAGGGATACTCCATCTACTACATATGGAAACACATGAATGTGAGTTTTAGTTGGAGTTCGGGATCTTTGGCCTTAAAGAGTTTTTCCTCCTGTTATTATGAAACTGCTTCTGATGAGCACAGGCGATATAGAAGCGAATTTTTTCACGTCTCACCTTGACTTTCCTATCATCTGCGGTGACCTCGTCAAATTCCTGGTCCAGTCTGAAGGAAATCTCGGTGTTTTTGAAGGTACTTTCTGATCTAATGGTGATCACGTCTCCATTCAGGCTGATGATCATGTTGGGTTTGGCCATGCCAGCCACTTTTCTGGTGGCAAAGCCCACTCCTACCATTAGGAAAAGAAAACAGTGTCAGGCTGACGTTTCCACTCACACTTTTGTCTAAATCAAAAAGCTGTGTGTGGGGGACCAGCTGTGTGTGTGTGTGTGTGTGTGTGTGTGTGTGTGTGTGCATCTGCATGAACATATGGAAGACAAAAAAGATGCCAGTGAGTTTCTGGAGGTTTATTTAAATGGTTCTTGCTGATAAATAAACTAATATCTAAAGAAAAACTCTGAGGTTCAATAGACATAGGTTTATTCTTCAGATTTCCCTATTTGTAGTTTTGGATCCAACTCTTCAGGAGACCTAGTATTAATTTTCAACAGAAACACATGCAGAGATTACATTTTCTATACATGGCACATATGATATATACACATAGCACACATGAACATATATGCATAGATGTGTCTACATACATGTATATGTACAGGCTTATATGTATATAATATGTATTTCCAAAATCACTTTTCTGTTTATCATGAGGCATCATGTCATTCCTTCTTAGATATTAAAAGTTATTTTGTTTGCCATTACTATGGCTTGAATTCAGGGCCTTCCCCTGTGGCTTGACTTTTTTGCTTAGGGCTGGCACTCTACCACTTGAGCCAGACTCTACTTCTGACTCTTTGCTGGTTAGTTGGAGATAAGAGTCTCTTGGATTTTTCTGCCAGAGCTGACTTCAGACCATGATCCTCAGATCCCAGTCTCTGGAGTCCTGATTACAGATCACCAGTGCCTGCCCTAAAAATTATTTTTGAAACTCCAAAGTCAGAAACAGAATGAATAGAACCAATATAGAGTTAACTGACTGAAAGATTATTTATTCTGATTGAATAAGAATTATAGCATTTCCTGCCAAATCTAATTTTCTAGGCTTCTTTCCCAAATTATTCCACTATGAATTCAAAAGCTTGATTAATATACCCAAAAGAAAAATTTTCCTATGTTTATACCATTTTAGAATGGGCATACAAGTCTCCAAAGTTATTGAAAACAAAGGATGGATCACATAGGCATCAACTGGAAAAACTTCAAAATCTAAGGAATTAGTATTTCTTAGCTTAGAATACTTTGGAAACTAACACTTTGATTTCCAGTTGCCTACATTTTTCAATTTTCTTTCTTTCTTTTTTCCCTTCCTTCCTTCTTTCTTTTTTGGCTTGTTTTTGTGCTGGTCCTCACTCTTGAACTCAGGACCTGGGCATTGTCTTTGAACTTTTATAGTCAAGATTAGAACTCTCCAACTTGAGCCACTGCTCTACTTCTGGCTTTTTTGGGTAGTTTTTTTTTTGTTTTGTTTTGTTTTTTTGTTGTTTTTTTTTTTTTTGAGATAAGTCTCACTGGATTTCCTGCCTGGGCTGGCTTTAAATGATCCTCAGATCTCAGCCACCTACCTGAGTAGCTAAGATTACAGGTGGGAGCCACTAAGTCCCTGGCTAACTCCTATTTATTTGTTTTTTGTTGTTGTTGTTGTTTTTAAATTTTTTATTGTAATTAATAGAAGGGTTACATTATATTCACCAGATAGAAGGTGCATTACTTCACAAGCATTGATACTCTTTCTCATGTTTTGGTCCCCATTTCCCACCCCCAACCCTGCCCCTCATCTTGTTTGTTAGTTTTGAAGAGGAATGTATTTTCTTGTGTAAGGTGTAGGATCACCAACTCACAACCTAATATGAACATTGATACTTTGCTGTCAGTGCATGTTATACAGAATTTATAACTATCATAATTTTATGACTAAAGGTGGACAGCCGCTGGAAATAAGGTGTGTCTGAGAAACAAAAATAGTGTAAGGTAGCTAATGCCAAGCCTGACTCAGCTCCTTATCTAAGAAGTGACTAGAGGTGGGAAGCTAATGTATGGTTACTCAGGGACCGGCTTTAATACAACATACAGCATTACACCTAAGGACCAACCCAGACTAGTAAGGGAGGCGAGATGGAGTGTGAGTCCAGACAGGTTGAGCTTGGGAAAAATCAATCCTGTTCCTTTACTCCATTCTTCCCTTTCTTAACCACTGAAAGTAATACCTACCCACTCACCCTCTGTTAGAACTGCCAGTTTCTCCCAGGCAATACTTTATTAACTTCATTTACCAATCCTATAATTTAGAAGTAGTTTTGGAACTTGAATATATATATCACAAGTACAAAACTCTTTTTTTTTTTTTTTTGGCTGGTCCTGGGCTTGGGCTCAGGGCCTGAGCACTGTCCTTGGACTTTCTCAAGGTTAACACTCTACCACTTGAGCCTCAGCACCACTCCCGGCTTTTTTCTATGTATGTGGTACCGAGGAATCAAACCCGGGTCTTCGTGCATGCTAGGCAAGCATTCTATCACTAGGCCAAACTCCTGGCCAACTATTGCTTTTTAAAAAGAGTTTTGGGGGCTGGGAGTTTGGCCTAGTGGTAGAGTGCTTGCCTAGCATGCACGAAGACCCGGGTTCGATTCCTTGGTACCACATACATAGAAAAAAGCTGGAAGTGGTGCTGAGGCTCAAGTGGTAGAGCTCTAACCTTGAGAAAGTCCAAGGACAGTGCTCAGGCCCTGAGCTCAAGCCCAGGACTGGCAAAAAAAAAAACAACAAACAAACATAAAAAGCAATAGTTAATTACTCATACTGAAATTCCTGATATTCTTCTTACCTACAAATCAGAAAAGCAAAGGGCTTGAGGGGAAGAGAGCAAAAACATGGAGAAAGAAGTGATGAATAAATGTAGTCATAATATTCAATGTGTACATATGTGAAAATGGAATGAAGTAACTTGAGGAAATGGATGAGTTGGGATGTAGATGGTGTGGGGAAAGCTGAGGGAAGAAATAACATCACTCAAGATGCATTGTATTCATATATTAATGTGCTGAATTGAAATTTCCTTGTACAACTATTTAAAGATAGTTCAAAAATGGGGGAAAAAAAGAAAATCAGTAGTTATGGATAACCAAAAGTGCATACTACATAATTGAGAAAGTAAAGCCCTTGAAATTTAGAGAATTAAATCTTAAACCATAATAATGATAGTGACTAAAATTTCTTCCCAGATTTCTAGCCCTGTATTTAACCCTGTATAAGAGTTGGATGAGAACGAGGTCAAAGCACCAGCCTTCGTAGAAGGACCTCCCTAATTTACCTCTACTGCTCTACTGCCAGAATAATCTGGGAGACATGCGCCCAGTGACACATTGGAGATGCTAACAGAGCCTAAACGATTGCTAGCCTCTGCTAACAGTCAAAAGGAAGGTATGTTACTTATAGAATATTTCTATGGCATACCATATTCTTTCTGCTCAAAGAAGTATTTAAGCCCTTTAGAGAATATCCTTTCAAAATTCAGATTTCTCTATATAAAACAATTGTAGCTGGGCATGGTGGCTCACGCCTGTAATCCTAGCTACTCAGGAGCCTGAGATCTGAGAATCAAGGTTCAAAGCTAGCCCAGGCACAAAAGGACCTGAGACTCTTATCTCCAGTTAATCTCTAGAAAAAGGGAAGTGGGACTTGGTTCAAGGATAGGGCAGTAGCCTTGAGCTCAATTGCTCAGGGACACCGCCCAGGCTGAGTTCATGATCCACAAAAAAAAAAGTATTTTTAATGGATCAACACGAAAATAATTGGCATATGTTTGTACATATACATATATATATGATTTTGATAAGATAGTAAATACAATGACTTCAGTTTTAAAGAGAAATCATTGCATGTTGCGAAATCAATGTTTTTTTCTTTCCAAATTATTGCCTATTTTACATACAAAGGAAATGAAAGTAAAGCATGCAAAGAGCCATGTAAACCAAAAGGCACTCAAGCTTTGCAGAAAAAGAAATCTTGATATTCTATAGCTCATAATTACATTTATATACGTTTTCAGGTTGTTTCACCTGTTGGAAGCTTTAGTTATATCTCTGATTCAGATGTTTCTAGAAATAGAATCTTACTTGCTGCCTATACAGCTTCTATATAAAAACAGCCCTACCTAATTCTGACCAGTGCTTCCAGGGTGAAAGCCAGCTCTAAGCCCTTTTCCTACTAAAAGAAAAAGACACAAATTCAGTCATCAAAGTAGTTTCTTACCGACTTCTTTCATGTACTCATCAAAATTTTCACTGGAGACCAGTTTCCAGGTACCTACAAATGCATCACACATTTTGTGAACCTTCTAGGATTCTTCTTTCAGGTGAGAAAGAGACTGCAGGTTTCAGGAAGGTGCTGTGACTCTTCTGAGTCCAGATTACTCTTTTTTAAAGATGCCCAGAACATGTGATCACAGGAGGAACCAATTACAGACGATATCAGATCATTTCCTCCACTACTAGACTAGCCTCTGTATTTTTTTCCCTCTGAGTCATGTTTTTAATAGAAATTTCTCAACTTTGGTTCTCCCTGGCAAATGGTCATTGGACTTAGAGTACAAATTATTTTTAACTATGAACAGAGTATTTTAAATGTTCCTGTTTTGACTGCTTAATGCCTAGTACATTGAACTTCCCCTTATTATTCCCATATATATATATATATATATATATATATATATATATATTTACCCTATTGTTGAGAACAATTACCTTGGGGTGAACTTTAGCCCTGTTGGATTGAATTCTTCTTTTATTAATACTATAATTCTGAATTTTGAATTAAACATAAAGGACTCCATTGGAGAGTCTTAAATAATTGCAAAAGCTCTTTGGGACAGTGTTATCCCAGAAATGACATGCCAATTGCGACGAAAGAAGTGAGAGAATTTATTTTAAAGTGCCCTAGATTTCTAATTTCAGATTTCAAATATTTTTTGAATTTAAAAGTACATTCAGCTCATGACAAAGGGCCAAGAGTAAAAATTTAATTTAAAATAACATCTTTCCATCCCTAACTCCCACTATTGTACTGATTTCTAAGGACCCCTTCCAAAATCAACTCCAAGTCAAAGTATGCTCCTGAGAATATGCTCTCTTAGTATGCCACTGAGAAAATATATCCCATTTCTGAAATATGTTGTAAGCTCAAAATCCATTGCGAAAAACTGTTATGTTTTCTGAAATGGTATAGTCACAAGTTATCTCAACTAGTTTTCTGCCCAATATGATAATAGTGCATACTTGCAGTCTCAGCCCTTGGGGGGCAGGGGTGGGGGAGTGTGGGCTGAAGCCAGGTGAGACCAGAGATCCTGCTTTAAAAAAATCCTGTTTTTGTTTTTTTCATATATTTTTATTGTAATTAATAGAAGGGTTACATGATATTTGCCAGATAGATGGTGCATTAATTCACATACATTGATACCCTTTCACATGTCTTGGTACCCATTTCCCCCCCTACCCCCACCCCTCATCTTGTTTTCCCCATTCCCTATCCAATTTCAAATAACCAAATACAAATATATCCGATATATCAGGTAACAATGTGAGATACTGAAACAATATGAGATAACCAAAGGACAGCAAAAGAGATGAGAGATAAATAGTACCTTAAGAACAACAATCATTCATTATATGGTTTCTGTTTCTATATCCTAGAGATCCTTTCATTCAGCATCCTCCTATATGGCCTTTTGTATCAAGGTTTTGCTCTATTGCAAATCTCTGCTAAAAGAGCCCAAGGTTTCTACTGATTATGACAAATGAGGGAAACCATTGAGCCTAAGTTCCTTTGAGTCTGGCTTACTTCACTTAATAGGATCTTTTCTAAGTCTTTTCATTTCCTAACAAATGGGGCAATGTCATTCTTTCTGACAGCAGCATAGAATTCCATTGTGTACAAATACCACATCTTGTTGATCCACTTATCAACTGAGGGACATCTAGGTTGGTTCCATATCTTTGCTGTGGTAAATAGTGCTGCAATGAACATTGTTGTGCTGGTGGATTTAGTATATCCTTGTTTCTGGATGATTGGGTAAATGCCAAGTAGTGGAATTGCTGGGTCATAGGGGAGCTCTATGTTTAGTCTTTTGAGGAACTGCCATACTGCTTTCCATAGTGGTTGAACGAGTTTGCCCTCCCACCAACAGTGTAGTAGTGATCCCTCCTGTCCACATCCCCTCCAGCATCTGTTGTTATTAGTTTTCCTGATCCTGGCCATTCTAACTGGAGTAAGGTGGAATCTTAGAGTTGTTTTGATTTTCATTTCTTTTATGACCAGAGATGTTGAGCATTTCTTCATGTGTCTATAGGCCATTTTTGTTTCTTCTTCAGAGAAGACTCTCGTTAAGTCTTTGGCCCATCTTTTAATGGGATGGTTGTTACTTTGGAGATTAGTTTTGGATTGATTCAATTTAAAAAATCCTGTTTTTGAAAACCCTGTCTTCTTCTTTTACATAGTAACTGATTTGTATGTTTACTTTTCTAAAGTAATCATGGGTATCAATCTTCTACTGCCATAAAAGAATTTTGTGTGTACAGAAGAACTCCCATAAACACACCCACACTGAGATGTACAACTAGTATAAAACACATAGCATTTCTTGAAGTCAGTGTAAAAACATCATGTATAATATATCATGAAAATTTCTTACATTTATTGTATTTTGAAATGATGAGACATGTTGAGTAAACGAAATACATTATCAAAATTAACCTGCACCTTGTTTTTTTGACTGCTAGAAAATTTTACACAATATGTGTAGTTCACACTATATTTCTTCTTAGAGGACCACTGGGTGCTGGTAGCTCATGCCTGTAATATTAGCTACTTCAGGAGGCTGAAATCTGAGGATCATGGTTCAAAGCCAGCCTGGGCAGGAAAGTCCATGACAGCTTACCTCCAATTAACCACCAGAAACCCAGAAGTGGCACTGTGCCTCAAGTGGCAGACCACTAGCCTTGAGCTGAAGAGCTCAGGGACAGGTCCTAGGCCTAGAGTTTAAGCTCCACTACCAGAAAAAAAAAAAAGCAAGGAAACAAATCAATAAACCAATAAATGAGTTGCAGTTAATAGTGTGTTTCAGAACAAGTATTGTGGGGACAATTTGATGATGAGGAGCGTTGATGGCAGTAAATGGGACAATCCAGGAAGTCCCACCAAATCAAAAAAAGAAAAAGATAGTTTGAATGGTGAGAAGTCAGGCGATGTGCGACGCAGGGATGATCCGGGGAAAGTGTGAGTTCCTGTTCCAGCCACTGGGAACCACAGGAGTTACTGGTTTGATTTACTTTCAAGATAACTACGTGGACACTCAGAGAACCTACAATACGAGACAGACATTGACTGATACATGCTCCTGGTTAGCAAAAGACAAGGTCCAGCCATGTGCCAGTGGCTCATACCTGTAATCCTAGATATTCTGGAGGCTGAGATCTGAGGCTCAAGGTTCAAAGGCAGCAGAGTCCATGAGACTATCTCCAATTAAGTGGGAAATAAAAAGCTTCAAGTGGTAGGGCACTAGCTTTGAGTGAAAAAGCTAAAGGACAGCATTCAGGCCCTGAGTTCAAGCTCCAGGACTGGCACACACACACACACACACACACGCACACACACACACACACACACACACACACCCCAAAGCCCACTTCAGTAGAGAATTTTATCCAAGCTTATTCACTGTTATATACTAAGACACTAATTAAAGAAATTGATTGAGGAAGCCCTAAAGAGGCAAGATAATGAGGCTTCTTCACAGCATGTGTAAAACCCTTAACAATATGTCTGAGCTAGCAGCAGTGGTGTCTTTCTATCTTGATGTGTTTAGGCCTCATCATTGGAGAAATGGCACAATTGAGAGTTTCTAAAAATAACGCTTGATTCCTTTCATGATTGCATATAAGTAAGAATAGCAGTAACCCATAGTAAGGGGCTTGGTAACTTACACAGCATTGAAAGAATTAGTACTTAAAAGAATGGTACTTCATGTATCATTGGCAATTTCTTATCCTGAAGGGATTTTGTTCTTACAAACAGCTTAAAATTCAGTATTGTAAAGTCTTAGGTATAGTGTTTCTTGAACAATATCCTCCCTGAACATGTATGAAGAAAATTTGAATCTAACCAAAAGTGGTCATCATTTTCTTAAAACTAGTAGAAAATTATACCACTCATCTTTTCAGGTAGAGTTTATTGAATAAAATTCATACTGGCAAATAATTCTCAAAAAATCTGTTTTACAAAACAAAATCTGTTTTGCAAATCTTCCATATCCAATACATTGTGCTACATAGGATAAGGGAGTAAATAATAAATAAGACATGATTTCTGTTTGTGTTTAATGATCCAAGTTTCCATTTTAGGTACCAAGTAAAATATAAAGTTTCTTTGAGGGGTTTTGTTTTTATATATATCTTGAGACACGCAGTTTTGTACAAAGGATATTTGCTGCTTTTTTTCCCCAATATGTTTAGCATCTTTTATTAGCACATAATGCGTACAAGATAAGAGTTCCTGCATCCTCCCACTCCTGAATTATCTTCTCCATCCCCAGTGCTGTCCTATTCATGCCATAAGGTTCTCTGCACTTAGTCATTCAGTGAAACTTTGCATTCATAAATTAATTGACAAAAGGAATAAGATGGGTTAAGCTACATGATCATGTTTCATGACTCCCATCTAACTGTAGAAGCATGCACATTATGGCTGTAGGAAGAATGGATTTGAAGCATATAGAATGACTAGATATAAATCTGCTTAGAGGACAGAGTTCGGAGATGATGACGGTCTGACAAGAACAATGTTAACAGAGTAAAGGCAAATCAGAGGAAGAAGTTGATGACTGACATAGAAGTGGCTTAGGGTGTGCCTGCCTCCTGCAGGAGTCTAACACCTACCAACAGGCAGGTGACATTCAGTTTGATTCTGATGATAAAAAGGATTTCCACTGCAATGGCTATGATTTCCTTCACAAATATTCCAATATTGCATACACACACACACACACACACACACACACACACCAGCTGGACATGGTGTTTCACACCTGCAATCCCTGCAGCAAGCAGAGAACTGAGGCAAAACTTTGGCACTTCAAGGCAAGCCTGGGCTACCTAACAAATGTGAAGCCAGCCTGGGATATATAGTAAAGCATTTTCTCTAAAAGAGTATAGGCATATAAAAGAAAAAACAATAACAACAAAAAAAGGACACACCAGGCAGAATGTTTCTGCAGGGTGGTAGGTAGGGGGTCTCGCTGGACTTTGGAACAGGCCTCTGGTCCAGGCTGCTTGCCATGCACTTTGCTCCACTAGGGACAGCGTCCATGGAATGCATTGCCCTGACCTTTGCCTGTGTTTATTTCTTTGGGAGGAAATGAGGACTTTTTTTTTTCCTAATGATTTCTGAGTTAAAGAGGAAACAGACCCCTGTCTGGATAATGAGTAGAAACAAAGCCATTGTTTGAGGAAGGATTTTTACAGCTTGCACAAACTAGGTGAGGTGAAGGGTAGGTTTGTTTCCAGGTTCTTCTTTTATCTGAAGCAAAGTTCTTTTGTTCATGCATGCTTCTTACCTAGGTTTGGAGAGGGCTAGCATCTGGAGGTAAAGATCATGAATGTAAACATATTTTGTTTGATTATCCTTCCTCATGGGTTAGTGAGAGCACTTAATGGTTTTACATCCCTCTCCTAGGTTTAAGACAGTTTCTGAAACCCTGTATCATTCACTGCACATGTGTGCAAAAGAACTGACTGCTGACTCTTTGCCTTCAAGATGGTGAACATTGGGGAAGAGTGAAGAAGTCAGGGACTGTGCTCCAGTTAAAAAACCCTAGCTAATTACAGTCTGGGGCGCCTTGTGGGCTGTTGTGTAACTTTGTCACTTGCCCTCTTACTCATAAAAGGGACTCTTCACTTAAGAGTTCAGTGGGTACAAATGCTAAGAAGAACTGATGGAAGAGCTGAGCTGGCAATGCACTTTCTGAATATAAACTCTCACCTCCTTTGCCTGAATTTCAGAATGAACACATCACTATGAACCCACTGTGGGCAAAGGTGAAAATCTCTAGTAGGCAAAGCAGAAAGGAACCTACGAAGTAGTTGTGATATCAGAAGATATCACCAAGAAAATTTCCAGAAGGATAGAAAGACAGAAACACACATACACACACACACACACACACACACACACACACACACACACACACACACACACACACTTTGTGGTCATGTAACATTAATTTGTCATCTGATCCTTGGATATGAGCTCCTGGAGGATAGGGCTGGGTTTTATGCACCCTGTGTAGTTCAGGCTTAGCATTTTGTATGACCTGTGGTATAAATCTATTAAATCCATTGCTGAATCAGAAGAAAATTAATCCAATCAATTTAGGTCATTTTAGGTATATAGATCATTTTAGGTATATATAGTATCCTAATAACTAGAAGTATTTTCATTATAAAAAATTTAAAAAGATCTGGAGAATGTAACTGTAATCACTACAGATTACAATAGAAAACATTTTGGGTATGATCTATCATAGCTGTATAGGCAAACTGCTAGTGGTATTTATAAGAACTCTTTGCAATCCCATAGAGTGAGCACCCTCCATTTCTCCCAAACTTCCGTTCATGACCTCACCTTTACCAATACTTACATTGTATATTGTGCAATTTAAATTACACACAAAGGGCTAAGCGCAAGGAAGACATTCAGCCATGTGTTCATTAAATGCCTAATGAGTGTGTTTGATGTTCTGTGGTGTGAGAATGAGTAAGACAAGAGGAGCATGAGGATCAATGTAATGTAGTGTCATAAGGATGATAAATAGAGAACCACAGGCTTTGGTGACGATAAGATAGAGAATGCACCTTTGATCAGGGAATGGGGAAGGCAGGACTGGCAAAGATTTCCCCAAAGCCAGACGTTCAAAACAAGGCTGAAGGTCATAAGGTGCTGAATGAAGTTGAGTGCGAGGGATTTCCTGAGGGAAATCTTGTGTGAGTGCCTAGAAAGAGTTTAGAAACAATCAATACTGCTATGAGGACAGCTAGCATCCAGCCATTCTAAGTCTGTTACCCTTTTATATGTTAATCTGTGTCCCTGCTTCCAGAAACCCTAGAACTTTTAAATGGATAAGCAAAGCAGTTTTGAATCACAAGTTCAGATGTGTGTGACAATGGAGCTAGATTTAGGAAATGTGGGGTTACATTTGAATTCTTCTCCAGAACAATGATCCTTATGTGATCCATGTCTGATGCATGCTGGGTGTTTGGTGAAGGAGGAACTGAACATTCAGAGTGCTTCTGGCAAACAAATGGACACAGTTTCCAGACCATGGTAGACATTTGAAAAATAATATTTGAAGCTAGGTGCTAGTAAATTATGCCTGAAATCCTAGCTGAGACCTGGTAGATCTCAGTTTGAAGATATCCCTAATAGAATGGACTTGGTTTTTTCCCCTTTGGTAGTTGTTGGGTTTGAACCCAGGGCCTGGGAGCTGTTCCTTAGCCTCTTTGTGCTCAAGGCTAGCGCTCTACCACTTTAAGCCACAACTTCACTTCCAGTTTTGATGTTGTTGTTGCTGTTTGCCTGATTAACTGGAGATAAGAGTTTCCTGGAGATTTTTCTGCCCAGGCTAGCTTCAAACTGTGATCTCCAGATCTCAGCCTCCTGAGCAGGTAAGATAAAAGGCATGAGCCACCAGCACCCAGCTGGAATAGTCTTTAAAGACCTCAGCTCCAATGTAGGGCTCGGCAGCTCATACCTGTAATCCTAGATACTCAGGAGACTGAGATCTGAGGATCTCAGTTCAAAGGAGCCCAGGCACTAAAAAAATCTGAGACTCTTATCTCCAATTAACCACCAGAAAACCAGAAGTGGAGCTGTTACTCAACAGGTAGGGCAGTAGTCTTGATCTGAAGAGCATAGGGACAACTTCCAGGCCCAGAGTTCAAGTCCTACAACTGACAAAAAAAAAAGACCTCAGCTCCAATTAAACAGCATAATGCTAAGACTGAGCCATGTTCCTACTGGCAACTTGCCAGCCATGAACAAGAAAATCAGATGAGAGCATTGGCACAAAGATAAAAATGTAAGATTTGAAAGCGAGAAAAAGAAGGAGAAGGTTAGGGCAAACAAACATTTAAAAAGAAAAAAGGAGAATTGAGGGTGTGGCTTAGCTCAGGTGATAGAGTGCTTGCTTAGCAAGGGCAATTACAGAAACTAGAGGGAGGAGAGATGAAAGGGAAGAGGGAAACCGCAGTTAGGTGCACCAACAGATAGTACCTGAGGTGGCAGAAAACATGAGAACTGTGAGCTAGAAGAAAAATACCAGATGGCAGCAGATGCCTCGACAGGCACCAACAGTGATTTGATGCTGACAAAGAGACAACAGGAGCAATTTGTCCAGAATGATTTTGATCAGGAAGAAACATGACATTTCTTCTGGGAGGCACTGTTGCTGTGACATTTCTACCAGTGAACTCTGATCAGGAAAGAAAGCACAAGTGTCAGGCATCTGTGAACTATATTTGCCATCTGGGTGTTAACTTCCCTCTTGACGACAATCCTTTCTCACTGGGTGAAATGTGCATTCCTGCATTTATTGTGAAGCTTTCCAAGATTCTCTAAGGCCAGCTGTGATTTCTCTGCCCATAAGATCCTTGATGGGAATTCTATGTTCTAAAGATAACTATCATTCTTCATAACTGTCATTACATGGAAATTTTGGTGCAATGGTTACTAAGGGTTATTGTGATATTTTAATGGTTGCTTTTTAAACCTAGTAACAGAGAAGAAAGACCTATGGTTGTGGAGTCGGGCATGTTGAATTTCTATTCCCACTAGCCACTTGCTTGTGACCTTTGGCAAGCTGATTAGTTTCCATGATAACAGTTTTTCATCTGGAAAAGTGAAAAAATATGTTTTCTAGTTATTGTTTAAATGAGGAATTTTAAATTGCAAGTATTTTTGATTTTATTTTATTGTTGGGGTGATGTATAGAGGGGTTACAGTTACATTCATCAAGTCATGGGTACATTACTTTTTGAACATTGTTACTCCTTCCCATATTTTTCTCCCATTTTCCCTTCCTCCACCCTCCCACTCGTCCTGTTTGTCCCTTACCTTCCCATTTTCAAATACACAAATAAACGTATATACAATATATCAAGTACCAAAGTCAGATGCAGTAACAACATGAGATAAACCTTAAGGAAAAAAGAAGAAAAAAGAAATACCTTCATTGGTACATTAAGAACAACAATCACAAAGATAAACCTCTTGTTTCCATATTGTGGAGTTCATTTTCTTGGCCTCATCCTATATGGATATATGTACATTATAACTTTTAAGCTATTATGAAATCACAAGTATTTTAGACGTTGCCTAAAATTTATCTCCTTTACAATATGAATAGTAGTAATATGACTATATATGACTAGTCATATGACTAGTAGTAATAATAATATAGACCCAGACTAGCTATATGACTACTAGAAGTAATAATATAGACCCAGAAGACAAGTCCCACAGTTGAGAATAGGAGTTCTGGGGATTGGAAGAACTAGAAATTTTTCCTTCTGTTTTGTTGTCGTTGTCGTTGTTGTGGATCATGGGGCTTGAACTTGGCCTGGGCACTGTCCCTGAGCTCATCAGCTCAAGGTTACTGCCCTTTTCTTGAGCCAAGCCCCACTTCCTATTTTCTAGAGGTTAATTGGAGATAAGAGTCTCAGGTTCTTTTGTGCCTGGGCTGCTTTTGAACCTTGATCCTCAGATTTCAGCCTACTGAGTAGCTAGGATTATAGGCATGAGCACCCAGCTACACTAGAAATTTTTCTAACACAGAATAGTTTTAGTCAGAGAAATCTCTGGTCATTAGAACTTCTAAAAGGTTGAGTTTTCTTAGCAATGATTTGTGGTAGCAAAGAATAAACCCAGAGCATCAAATGTGATAGGCCTCTCCAGCCTCTACCACTTGAGCCACAGCCTTAACTCTTTTGTTTGTATTTTGTTTTGGAGATAGCTCTAACATTGGTCATTTTCCCATGAACTTGTGATTTCCTGCCGAAAGGCAGCTATTCAGTAGCTATTTAAGGTATGTGCCATTTCAGAAACAGAAATCTGTGAAACTTGAAATGAATTTTCTTGATATTCATGATTTGGAATAAGATTGTTTTTCATCAGTTGCTCATAGCTCAGCAGTTGTTCATATAGCTCAGTTGTAAGCCATTGCCTTCCACGCTCAAGGCCCTGGGTTCAATCTATCTTATCCCAATGCCACACTGTTAATTCTATCTTCTTTTCACTGTAGAAAAAAAAATTTCTCTTCAAGCGGGAATATTTTTTAATGCTTACAAAATCATAATGTACCAGAAGGGAGTAGTAGAGAGAAGAAGAATGATAGAGAGGGTGATCATAAAATGAATTTTATAAATGAGTAGACATATTAAAAGAAGACCTCCTTGTATAACTAATTGATGTGAATAAAAAGAAGCTAACTAAACAACACAGGCAGGTATGGTACACATTTGTAACACTAGCTTAGGTAGGTGGAGCTAAGGCAGGAGCATTTGAGTTTTAGATCAGCTTGAGCTAGTGAGATGCTGCATCAAAAAAAAATTATAATGCTTGATATAAAAACTTGATAATAAAACTACACAAAGCCCAAGATAAAGGCAGTAGTTCCACTCTCTCTAAAGTTTATATTATATACATTTCTCTTCCAAAGAGGCCATGTACTTTCAACGCTCATGAATGAATGAAAATGAAAATAAGACTTTCTTTCAATGGTGATTATAATTAGAAATAATCACCATCGGCACCAAGTTTAAGTACTAGATAGAGAAAACAAGTGAGCACTAGATGAGACCAGGTGTCTGCAGAGGGCTTGGTTCATAGAAATCAGTAGTCATTCAACTTGTATTTGCTGACAGACTTCGAGTATCTTCCTATTAAGCAAAAATTACCAAGCCAGAGGGTAAAAGTAAAATAACTGAATGAAGAAATAAGCACTAAGTGTAAACATTTGCTTTCCTGACTTGCTGAAGAAAATAAAACTAGTATAAGTATAGATCTTTTTTTTTTTTTTTTGCCAGTCCTGGGCTTGAGCTCAGGGCCTGAGCACTGTCCTTGGACTTTCTCAAGGCTAGAGCTCTACCACTTGAGCCTCAGCACCACTTCCGGCTTTTTTCTATGTATGTGGTGCCGAGGAATCGAACCCGGGTTTTCATGCATGCTAGGCAAGCACTTTAACCACTAGGTCAAACTCCCCGCCCCGTAAGTATAGATCTTGAAGTAACTTTTTTCTCTTGAGAAGACACATGGTGGTGAGTAAGATCCCTTGACATTCCATTCAGAGAGATATAAAGTATATGGCCTTCACTTGAGTATTTTTATTGGCTTTTCAACTCATATGCCATGGCAATCACAGTGACTGTGCTTGAGTTCTAACTACTGTCTCATGACCAATCAAGACTTCACAAAGTATGACGTTTCCCTTTGTGCTTTCTGCATGATTTAAAATTTTCAGTTCCCAAGTGAATGATTTTCCTTATTTATAATTATAGAAAGCAAACTTGATAAATCTCTGAGATGAAAGGATTCATGATTCTAATTATTTTTTATTTTATAAATTGTTATCAATTATATGAAGGGGTTTTATTGTGGTATCTCCAGAAACACATAAAATGTACCTTGATCAAATTTGTTCATCTATTACTCTTTCTTACCTCCCTCCCTCTTTTAGAACAACTTTTATCTGACTTTGTTACCTGGTATATTGTATATACGTTTATTTGTTTATTTGAAATAGGAAAGGGAAGGAGGAAAAACATCAGAAGGGGTAGGTATCAATGTGTGAGAAGTAATGCACCTACTACCTGGTGAATGTAACTGTAATCCTTCTATATATTACCCCAACAATAAAAAATAAAATAAAGAACAACTTTTAATGGGTCCCATTATTTTGTCTTTATACATGTATATAAAATACTTTTACCACATCATCCTCTCCTTTACAATCTCCTTTAATCTCATCCCTGGATTCCCCCCTAAGATAGAAAGCATATTCTTACAAAAGTTAAACCTTTAAAAGTGTCTTAACATGTATTCGAGAATGCTGTTATGAGTCAGGGGATTGGGTAGCTTAATTAAATTAGGTGCTTGTCTACAATAAATACACAGTAAATCCAACCTGAAGTTAGTTATAGGTGCCATTAAACCTGGGAAAAGAATAGACATAAACTTGGAATAAATCTGACTTCATATCCAGCAAACTGGATAGTGTTTCTCAACATTACGGTTTCCTTGCCAAACAGTGCACCACTGAGACCCTTTGCCCATTTCCTAACCCTCCCCTGGTGTGTTCACTGTGGACTTGTGTGTTCACTGTGGACTTGCCTCGATATTATTAGTAGTGCATAGCGCAAGGAGTTCTATGAAGAATAAGTTGTTTTGCCTATACAAAGACAGTCATCATTAAAAAACATGGATATTGAATGAGAACGCTGAGAGACATCTTTGGGCCATTTCTATTAAAAATTGTCATTACAGGTTAAAGAGCTCTAATCCAAAAATATGGGGTAAGAATTACCTTAAAATCCCCAAATCTCTAAATGACAACGTGATACCACAAATGGAAAATTCCATTCTTGACTCATGTAACAAGTCACAATCAAAATATAGAGTTGGACTTGGGGCACATGCTTTATATCCTAGCACTTGGGATGCTAAGGTAATAGAGTTGTGAGTTTGATATAATTCCTAGCATTTCCGATAAAAAATACTCAACCTCTAATGCCAGATATTGGATAAAAATGTTACATATTTGGATAAAAGATACTCAATCTCTAGGGTTAAATATTGATAACTGAAAATTCTAGATAACAAAAGTCATTTGATACAAAGTGAATTAATTGGGGCCAGAGTGTGGCCTAGTGGTAGAGTATTTGCCTAGCATGCATAACGCCCTGGGTTTGTTTCCTTGGTACCACATAAACAGAAAAAGCCGGAAGTGGAAATATGGATCAAGTGGTAGAATGCTAACCTTGAGAAAGCTCAAAGACAGTGCCCAGGCCCTGGGTTCAAGCAAAGAACTGGAAAAAAATTGAGAAAAGTGAATTAATTTCTGAATCAATTGACCATTGTATATATTTGTAAAGAATCATGCATTATTTTCATGTAAGTTTATGGGGGTTTTTTTCTGTATGTTATTTTTACCCCTCCATCATGTTTTGCAAAACCTTTTCTGTAAAGATTGTAAAATTGTAAATCTGTACATGAAAGCCTGAAATTTTTAAAAATATTCTTCAAAATTTATGTTTTTCAAAGTTGTCTTGTTGCATGAAGATGTTCTTTGGGATATATATTCCTTAGAACCATCTTTTTTTTTTTTTTAACCAGTCTTGGGCTTGAGCCCAGGGCCTGAGCACTGTCCTTGGCCTTTCTCAAGGCTAGAGCTCTACCACTTGAGCCTCAGCACCACTTCCGGCTTTTTTCTATGTATGTGGTGCCGAGGAATTGAACCCGGGTCTTCATGCATGCTAGGCAAGCACTTTAACCACTAGGCCAAACTCCCAGCCCCTCCTTAGAACCATCTTAATTAATTCTTTCTTTTACTTCTGTTGTTTGGTTTTCCTGTGGTGCTACAATTGAATTCAGGTCCTTGAACATGGATAATTAAGTCTACCATTTCAACTACAGCCCTTTCCTGTTCGATGAAGAAAAGTCTGATTTTAGAAAAACATCCTAGGTGAAATATTTGTTCCTTCTACTGTCCCACATGCATTTGAGTTTTATGAAATGTGTTTCTTTTCCTTCTCTGAGTTACCCAAAGGAAGAGATCAGCATCTATTCAATATTAGCAGCAAGATTGAGTTTAAGAGTTTCCAGCAGTTCTATAGTGGAATTTCCCTTACCCCAGGTTCTCTTGGGATTTGCTTGCTGATTGCCCTAAAGCTAGGAAGCAGTTATCTCAGTACTTGCTCTTTCCCCTAGTAATCTGGCCAAACTATGCAAGTGGGATTCTTGTTTTCTCATAAATCATATGCAGGGACATTGTCCTCATTGTTCTGATTATGGCTTTCTTTCCACCATCCTTTGACATATTTTGAGCTCCTCTGATCCACAGAATATGGATTGTTCTAAGCCAACTGCTTCATTCTCATTTCTGTTTTTAATTCATTTATGTACATCCCCTTCATTGAAAATAAAATACAGCAGGGTGATGCCACAGCTGCAAAAGTACATGAAACACAAAACCTTGATGGAAAGTTCATTTTAGATGCACATTATTCTTACTAATTGTAAAATACTTGCTTTACAATATGACTTGAAAATGCAAATTAACATTTAAGTAGTTAGTACGTGGAAGAACTTATATTACAATTGAATATATAACATATACATATAGATATTCTCTATTTTTATATTTTTAACTTATTTTTTCCAAAAATGTTCATTTTCCTTTCATGGAGTACAAGATATATTGTTAATAAATGTATCCTTTATTGTTCTGAATTCCTTCGATGACTTCTTTCTAAGTGATTTCAAAAGTCACTTAGAAGATAATTAGAAAAAAATAATAGATCATACTGGAACTACTTCCCTCTAATGAATTCTCTGTATTTTAGGAATGAGAGAATAAGGGCCCCAATATGATATATGGCTGGTCCAGCATTGTGAAGATACCAGCTCAGGCCAGCAACGTTCAGAGCCCACCATTTTATGCTGTTTTCCAAACTGAAATCTCATTTTCCCAGTGTTATTCTGTTTTCTGTTCATTATAGTCCATTATATATTTTGATGGTAGAGAGCTTTCCATGTTTGCTGGGACATCACCCAAGACTTGAGTTTAAGCCCCAACCAAAACAAAACAAAAAAATCAGCAGCAGCGGAGGAGGAGGAAGAGCAGGAAGAGAAGGAGAAGGAGGAGGAGGAGGAGGAGGAGAGAGAGAGAGGAGGAGGAGGGAGTGTGGCCTAGTGGTAGAATGCTTGCCTAGCATGCCCAAAGCCCTGGGTTTCAATTCCTCGGTACCACATACACAGAAAAAGCCAAAAGTAGCACTGTGGCTGAAGTGGCAACGCACTAGCCTTGAGCAAAAAGTGTCCAAGGTCAGTGCCCAGACCCTGAGTTTAAGCTCAAGAACTAGCAAAAAAAAAAAAAAAAAGAGGAATGAAGAAAGGATGCAAGGAGAAGTGTGTGTGTGTGTGTGTGTGTGTGTGTGTGTGTATTATTGTTGTTGTTTTTGTCAGTTGTGGGACTTGAACTAGGTCTGGGCGCTGTCTCTGAGCTTTTCAGCTCAAGTCTACCACCCTATCCCTTGAGCTACAGCACCACTTCTTGTTTTCTGGTGATTAATTGAAGATAAGAGTCTCATGGACTTTTTAGTGTCCAGGCTGGCTTTGAACTGAGATCCTCAGATTTCAGCTAAGGATTACAGGAGTGACCCACTGCGCTGGGCTCAGAAGTATATTTCATAAGGGGAAGAAAAGGCTCTGTTCTCTCTCTCAATAGAAATCCTGCCCAGATTTGTTGTGATTCTTGGTCCTTATTAAGAAAGTTTCGACCTGTGCCAAGGAGGCTTAGTGTATCTCCTATTCCTTCCTGTAAAGTTTTCAGTGTGTCAGCTTTTACCTCCAGGTCTTTGATCCATTTGGAGTTAATTCTAGTGCAGGGTGACAAAGAAGGATCCAACTTTAGTTTTCTGCAGGTTCTTAACCAGTTCTGCCAGCACAACTTGTTGAAGAGACTATCTTTCTTCCATTCTATTGTTTTGGCTCCTTTGTCAAAGATTAGGTGGCCATAGGTCTATGGTTTAATATCTGGGTCCTCAGTTCTATTCCATTGGTCTTCAGGCCTGTTCCTGTGCCAGTACCAAGCTGTTTTGAGAATTATAGCTGTAATAGAGTCTAAAGTTTGGAATTGAAATTCCTCCAGCGCTGTTCTTTCTGCTAAGAACTGTTTTTGCTATACGGGGTCTTATATTATTCCATATGAAATTTTGGATTGCCTCTTCTATTTCTTTAAAGAATGACATTGGGATGTTGATGGGTATTGCATTGAATTTGTAGATATCTCTTGGCAAGATTGTCATTTTCACAATGTTGATTCTTCCAATCCAGGAGCATGGGAGGTTTTTCCATTTCCTTAGTTCTGCTTTAATTTCCTTGTTTAGGGTTTTAAAATTTTCGTCAAAATGGTCCTTTACATTCTTAGTTAAGCTAATTCCTAGGTACTTTATTTTCTTTGAGGCTATTGTGAAAGGAGTTTCTTTCCTGATTATTGCCTCGTTCCTCTCACTGTTGGTGTAAAGGAAGGCAGTTGATTTTTGAGGGTTGATTTTATAGCCTGCTACTCTTCCAAAGTTTTGAATCAGCTCAAGGAGCTTGGGAGTAGAGTCTATAGGATTCTTTAAATACAGAATCATGTCATCTGCAAAGAGGGATAGTTTTATTTCCTCTTTCCCTACTTGGATCCCCTTTATGCTTGCTTCTTGCCTTATTGCACTGGCTAGGAATTTTAGTACTATGTTAAAGAGGAGTGGAGAGAGTGGGCATCCTTGTCTCATTCCTGATTTTAGAGGGAAACGAATAACAACAGATGCTGGAGGGGATGTGGCCAGGAAGGATCACTACTACACTGTTGGTGGGAGTGCAAACTCGTTCAACCACTATGGAAAGCAGTGTGGCAGTGCCTCAAAAGGCTAAACATAGAACTCCCCTATGACCCAGCAATTCCACTACTTGGCATTTACCCAACCATCCAGAAACAAGGACATACTAAACCCACTAGTACAACAATGTTCATTGCAGCACTATTCACCATAGCAAAGATATGGAACCAACCTAGATGTCCCTCAGTTGATGAGTGGATCAACAGGTTGTGGTATTTGTACACAATGGAATTCTATGCTGCTGTCAGAAAGAATGACATCGCCCCATTTGTTAGGAAATGGAAAGACTTAGAAAAACTCATATTAAGTGAAGTAAGCCAGACTCAAAGGAACTTAGGCTCAATGGTTTCCCTCATTCGTCATAATCAGTAGAAACCTTGGGCTCTACTAGCAGAGATTTGCAATAGAGCAAAATCTTGATACATAAGGCCATATAATGTGAAGCTAATTGAAAGGACCTCCAGGATATTGAAACAAAAGCCATATAATGAATGATTGTTGTCCTTAATGTACTATGTTGTCTCTCATCTCCTTTGCTGTCCCTTGGTTATCTCATATTGGTATAGTATCTCACTTTGTTATCTGATATATTGAATTTATTTGTATTTGGATATTTGAAATTTGATAGGGAAGGGGGGAAAACCAAGACGGGTGGGGGGTGTGGGGGGGGAAGGAAATGGGTACCAAGACATGTGAAAGGGTATCAATGTATGTGAATTAATGCACCTTCTATCTGGCAAATATCATGTAACCCTTTTACTAATTACAATAAAAAAAATTAAAAAAAAAAAGAAATCCTGCCCAGGAATCCAGAAGACCACTCAGTAAGTAAACACATATCTATTTAGTTAGCCACTTTCTTGAAAATTTGATATTATTTATTGATTGGTGGATTTAGATATAAGTTGTTTGTTTTATAAATATTTAAGTGCCTACTAAATGTGAGCACCTACTCTTAAGTGAGATAAACCTATCTCTTTGTTTGTTTGTTTTATTGCCAGTCCTGGGGCTTGTACTAAAGGCCTGAGCACTGTCTTTGGGCTTTTTCAAGGCTAGAGCTCTACTGCTTGAGCCACAGACTCAAACCCGGGTCTTCATGCATGCTAGACAAACACTCTACCAACTTCTTGGCCTGATAAACCTATCTTCTAATACTAGTGTGCTGTTTTCTACTGGTAGAATCTAGTTTTTAAAGGTGTTAGAAGCATCACACAAGATAATTCACACAAAGCATGGAGCACAGCACCTTGCAATAGTATGGAATAGAATAGCTACTACTATGACTTCTTCTCTTCCTAATAATAATAATGTTAATAAAACATGGATGCATTTTACTACAGAGAATAGATTTTAAAGTAAATAAATGTAATGTAGACTAATAAATGCTTTCATATAGGCCTGCACAAGATTCAGAAATAGTAATAAAGGTACTTATAAAGATACTTATAAAGGTACTTATAAAGGTCAAAGAACTTTTTATAGCATAAATTATGGTTTAGCTTAAGGTTGAAAGCTGAAGAATCCATTGGATGGTCATGGTCAGAATGTTGGAGTTGGAGGCATTTCCTCCAGCTAGCACATATATAAGCTGACCAGCTTGGAAGATTAAAGCTCATTGTGTGACAAACAACTTCACATCCTATGCAGAGGAATCTGGATATAGAAAGATTATTGTGCATGCTTGAAACTTGTGATGGCACAGAGAAACTATATATGTGTGTATGTATAATACATTATGTTATAATATATAAATATAACATATAGTAATGATATATTACAACATATAAATATGATATATCGCAATCACATATTACTTATAACATGTATAATATATTTTATATTTTACATGTACTATATGCCATATATTTTCATTTTTATTTATTTATTATTTATTTTTGCCATTCCTGGGCACTGTCCTTGGACAATTTGGGCTCAAGGCTAGCCCTCTGCCACTTGAGCCACAGCCCCATTTCCAATTTTTTTTTGTGTGTGTGTGGTACCGGGGAATTGAACCCAGAGCTTTACGCATACTAGGTGAGCACTCTACCACTAGGCTAAACTCCTGGCCCCAACTGTGTATTTTTATGAAGATAATTCTAATGAAAAATATCCATGTTGGAACTGAAATCAAACTGGGAAAAGAGAAGTCGTCAGGCCAGGACAATTGGCTAGGAGGGACAGAGGAGTTGACGAATCAGGAGAGAGGACACGAGTGTCTCTTTGGTCCTGGTCTAGGTACAGCAGGATGCACCAAGAAGCCTATCCTGTCCCTAATGTTCTCTCTTCCACCCTCTCTCTGGCACTGATAGGTCTTGCTGCATGTAGCTGCCATGTTACTTTTGCAACTGACCCTGGGCAGGAGACTATTGTGTGTCACAAACGTGTCACATCGTTTTCCCCAACCACAAGCAGGGCAATGAGGCACCCTGCCCACTGATTCCAGAATCACCTTAGAGACTTCTTAAAAATGTCTGTTTCTAGGAATCAAAGTCCCTTCGAGTTGGACATAAAAGTTTCCCCTTTTACAGTTTCCCTAGTGGACAGTGACTGTGAGAACTCCAGTAATTCATCTCTAGAGGGTGGTCCTTGCACTCAATCATCTCTCTGGCTCCAGGAACTTTCAAAAATAGATTTAAGACATTATTCCTCTGGAGACGTGAAGTCTTGCTTTGAATGGAGAGCCCTAACACTGCAGAGCATTCCTCGGGACTGCCAGTTAGATTTAGAAATCATTACCCAAGATTGTCTTCCTGTGAGATTATCTTGCCATTGCTTGAGTAAATGAAATGAGCCCTCTAACCTTTCTTTATGTAATTACAAAGGGATAGCTGAGTTGCAATTTTACAGAATTAGCCACAGAAAAGTTTTGAAAAGCAAAGAGGCTAAGATGAAAGAAGGTCCCTCTCACCAACTTATTACTGTGAAGACATCGCCTTGAGATGGAAGAGCTACCAATGAGCCCAGCTCTTCAGAACCTGGTGCCCTATGAAGTGTGCATCAGCAGGAAATCTCCTGGCACAGAACAAAGACCTGCCTTTGATCTAATCCATTGCATCAGAGCCCTTTTCTTACTCCTCTCATTTCCTAAGACTCTAGGGGAACTCCCTATGACTGTGCCATGCTTGTGTTTCCAGTTCACAAATCGAGGATCATCATTTCTCCCTGTGTTCACTCACTGGAGTGTGGGAGATGTGTTGCCTCTGAAAAAGATCTAATCCAATAATGGATCTGCTTAGGGGATGGAGGTGAGAGTGAGGGCAGGAGGAAAATTGTGGATGGAGTTGCTTAAAGTGATGAGTTATTAATCGCAAAGCAATATTTCCTGAATCTGCCTCCTCCTTAACATCTTTTGTGGAGCTTAGAACAACAACAAAGCAGACACCTGGGTTTGTCCACCATGCTAGAATCAAATGAATGCCAGAAACAGAACATTATGCCCTAGGTCTAGGTCTGGTGGTTTAATGAATCTCTCATGAGAGATTTTGTGCCCATCAAAATTCTTTGCTACATATGAAAAATCCATTTATTATATATATATATGTATATAGAGAGCTATAGTTATATTTACAAGGGTATTTTGTTTCTAAGTGAAAACAATAAAATAATTTTTTCTTGGAAAAGTTTTGCAGGCAAATAATAGTGACAACCCAAAAGTTTTGCCTTAATTCAAATGGTAGAATAAGTAAACAGGCATCTACCCAGAGAATATAAGAATTTGGGACTCCTACAGGAAAATATGACTAGTCTTCCTATTGTTTAAGTATCTACAGAATTTTTTAAAGAAAGAATAATGTTAAGAATACAAGTAATTAATTACTATAAAAATATATAGAAAAAAAGAAATGTACTTATTACCTGGCTTATGTAATGGTAACCCCTCTTAATTATCTTTATACAAATAATAAAAAGTTGAAATTTTAAAAATAAAAAAAAGAATACAAGTAAACTGTCTTGTCTAGCTCCGAAGAGAATTGATAATTCACTGTGAAGTTTAGATCTCTCAATAACTCACTTGACTAGAAAAATTCCAGAAAGTTCTTCAAAAGACAAGAAAATCCTATTGTAACTTAAAAGTATTTTATCCAGAATTATTAGGTAAAGACTGACTTTATCCAGAATTATTAGGGAAAAGGAGTTCAGAAAAGTTTTACTGAGCAAATGTCACTTGAATAGGGTGTTGAAATTTGCCAGATAGAGTGAGCAAGAAGATAGGCCCTATCTAGGGAGTGGCATAGAAGGCAAGAGAGGGTGGAATGTTTAAGAATCTTATATAAACTTACATCAAAATCTGCATATAAACATATTTTATAAGGGTTGGGAATGTGGCTTAGTGGTAGAATGCTTGCCTAACATGCATGAAGCCCTGGGTTTGATTCCTTGGTATGACAGAAACAGAAAAAGCTCGAAGTAAGGCTGTGGCTCAAATGGTAGAGTGCTAGCCTTGAGCAAAAGAAGCTCAGGGGCAGTACCGAGGTCCTGAGTTCATTTCCAAGACTGGAAAAAATGTATTTTGTAAATCTGTATGTTTAAAAACCTTATCTAAAGATAGGTGTGATGGTACAGATTGTAATCTCAGTATCCCAGCAGTGGACAGGCTAAGGCAGAAGGATCACAAAACAGGCCATCTTAGGCTACATGGAGAAACACTGCTGGAAAAAAAGAAAATAAGCAAAAACATCTTATTATTCTAAAGTTTGCAAGGAAAGAAAACCAGAGGGTTAATGACTGAGTCACCTAATTTAACCTTTCCAGGTATTTGGCCTCATTTATTTTATCTGCAAAATTAGATAATAAGCATTTACCTCCCTAAAGCCAGGAGGCTAGATTTGATTATCTCTTCCTGTAGTACACAGGTTTTTTTAAAAAGCTACCATTCAATTATTTATTTATTTTCTCATTACTCATTTTTGATGGTTTGTTCTTGCTTCCCTGTGTCCAATACTTTCCTTTGCCACAATTCCTTCTAAATCCCCCTCTATCTATGAAACTGTCCCAAAAGATCTTACTTAGAATTTGTCCTTGTATTCTCTGACCTATTGAAGCATTTGGTGTCCCAGTTTCCCAGAATACCTTTTGTTTAGATGGTGACAATTTTTAAGTATACTTGTGCCTCCAATCTTGTGAATGGGTACTCTTCTTGTTGATGACCAAGACCATGTAAACTATCATTTTAAAACAATTTAATGATGTACAATTATATTCCTGGCAATCAGGAGGTGGAAGTAAAAGGAATTCCAGATCAAAGACAGCCTGGATAAAATAGCAAGACTGTACTTCAAAAACAAAACAAAGGGCCAGGAGTTTTGACTAGTAGTAGAATGCTTGTTTAGCATGCATGAAGATCCAGGTCTGATTCCTCGGTACCACATACATAGAAAAACCAGAAGTTGTGCTGTGGCTCAAGCACTAGAGAGCTAGCCTTGAGGAAAAAGCCCAAGGACAGTTCTCAGGCCTTGAGTTCAAGCCCCAGAACTGGCAAAAAAAAAAACAAAAGAAGAAGAAAAGAAAGCAAACAAATGCAATAAATGTATAGTCACATCAATGGGCATGTTCAATAATCCTAAAATACGCATACTGAGAAGCCTGCTATGCACCTGCTCTTAAGTTAATTTCCAGTAGATTTAGATATATAGGAATTATTTGATTTAGCCTTCATTAGCTAAACATAATTAACTCTCTAGTGTCTGGGTGTATTTAAGTGTGTGTGTGTGTGTGTGTGTGTGTGTGTGTGTGTACATGTTGGTCACAGGGTCTGAATTTAGGGCCTGAGTGTCGTCTCTGAGGTTTTCATATTCAAGGTTAGCACTCTACCACTTGATCCACAGCTCCACTTTAAGGTTTTTGTTGGTTAGTTGGAAATAAGAGTTTCATAGACTCTCCTACCTGGGCTGGCTGGGAACTAGAGTCCTCAGATCTCAACCTTTTGAGTAGCTAGGATTACAAGTGTGAGGCAACAACTTCTAGCTTATCTAGGCTTATTGACTCAGAAACAGCACAAAGTATATTCCTGACTACAAGAGAATTTTTCAACTAAAGTTTTAAAAATATGTTAGGTGAAATGTATCTGTGGCTAATGAGGCAAGTAATTATGTTTGAAATGTAAGGTTGGGTATGAAAAAGTACATTAATCAGCAAGTTATATCCTCTCAAAGTTCTCTGAAAACAGATGGAAGTGCACTCAGATTTTAGCTTGAAGTAAACTCCTTCTACCTCCTCATCCGCCAACCACTACCACCACCAACATACATTAGAAACTTCCCACCAGAATTCCATCAATGTAGGCTGTTATAAACAGTCCCTACACACAACAAAAAGATACTTAGATATTAATTGTTGGTCTTAATGAGTCTTTGTTTTTAATTTTTTTTATTTGAAAATGCTAAAAATAGGGCCGGGAATTTGGCCTAGTGGCTAAAGTGCTTGCCTAGCATGCATGAAGACCCGGGTTCGATTCCTCGGTACCACATACACAGAAAAAAAAAAGCTGGAAGTGGTGCAGTGGCTCAAGTGGTAGAGCTCTAGCCTTGAAAAAGCTCAAGGACAGTGCTCAGGTCTTGAGTTAAAGCTCCAGGATTAGCAAAAAAAAAAAAAATCACAGGAACCTGCCTCTCAAGGAAAATGCTTTTCAATAAACTCAATTACCTTGATTTTGTCCTTTGCTGTGACTGCTCAGATGGCTAGATACTAATGAAACTTCCAAGTCAGGTTTCTTGACCATTTATCTACCTGACATTGTTGGAGTGTTCCCAAGAGCATACCATAAGAACGCAAAGCAGGAAAGTGTGAGGAGGGAACAAATAGGAGTGAAGAAAGCAAGTGATATAAAAAAGTCTACTGGCCATGCCTGAGCAAGTACGTAGAAAACAACCCAAAGGTTACATCCGGCCTCATAGTTCTTCTAAGGGATGGATTACAACTCACTGTCCTAAAACAATTGAAGCCAACTGTTTAGTGATGGGCCAATCAGATCACAAATGCATTGAAAGAAAACAGTGATACAAACTCTCATCACCGCAGTCCTAGCAGATTTCACCTTCATAATCCTTCCCTCTCTAATAATGTAAATAGTAACATTAATTTGGATTTAACTCTTTAAACTGCTTTGCTTTGTTCATAATCCCTAAGCAACCAAACTATTTATTTCAGTGCTGCACTTACGCAAAGCGGAATGAAAATTCTAGTTCTTAAAATCTAATCCTTGTTGTCACCCACGCTCATTCAGAGATTCTGGTTTTGAATTGGCACTCCAGAATTGTAAAACATGGCTCTAATTAATAGGAGGTTTATAAATGTTTCCATTTTGCAAGAGTCCTGGACTGTGTCCTAACTGTCAAAGATTGTGTTGGAAGAATTAAATGTACTTAGAGGCCTGGAAGAGAGCAAAATAGGTGATTATAGTAACACAGAAAAGCAACAAGGCAAGGGCAGAATGAAACAAAAACAGGCACACTCAGGCAGCAGGCAGCTTGTAGAGACAGTACAAGCGCTACTGGCAATTGTACATCAACAGAATTAGAAGTCAGGACATAAGTGAGAAAATGCTTCCTGCACCAAAATTAAGGGCTTAAGTCCTATGTACATTGCAGCACTATTTACAATAGCTACATAATAGAAATAGTCCTACAACTGACCAATGATCAGGAAAATATGATATTGAGATATAAATAAATGTGATATTTAATATACCTTTAAATAATATACATGTGTATAAATACATATTTATATGTATATATGTGTATATATATATGAATGATAGAACTTTATTCAGCCATCAAAACAAGTAACACTGTCTGTCACCTACAGAAAATAGATGAGCCTGGAAGAAAATCATACTGAGTGAATTAAGTCAGGCTCTGAGAGACAAATGGCTCCTCCTTTCTCTCAAATGTGGAAGTTTAGTCTAAAATATAAACATTTATGAAGAAGCTTACAGTAGTATATGCATACACACACACACACACACACACACACACACACACGTAGATGGGGCCAGGATTTCATGGTGTAACCCCTTTGAATAATTAACAGTTTAACAAAGTGAATGTCAGGAAGCTGAAATGTATTTGTCTGACCAATGAGGGAGTTCAGGGGAGAAATTTGGACACATGTGGAAAGGAATGGTGGATAAATATAGTTACAATACTCAATGCGTCTTGGAATGTGGTTTAGTGATAGAATGCTTGCCTAGAATGCATGAAGCCCTGGGTACCACATAAACAGAAAGTTGGAAGTGGCTCTGTGGTTCAAGTGGTAGAATGGTAGAATGCTATCTTCAAGCAAAAGCAGCTCAGGGACCATGCCCAGGCCCCGAGTTCAAGCCCAGGACTGGCTAAATAAATAAATCCCCTCAATGTACATGCCTGAAAATAGACTGAGAAACTCAAGGGGTTGGGTGGCAATGGGTGGATGAGAGAGGGCAGGAAAATGTCACACTAAGATGAAGCATAAATGGACATGTTGAATTAAAACCCTTTTATACAAATATTTAAAATAAATCAAATTCCCTGCTGTTGTTGTATTTAATATTGATTCACTGTGTATTGTTTATCTGCATTGGGGAAGTGAAGGGGAATAACAAAATGGTTAGACAAAGGACAAAGGGACAGCGATACTCACAAGACAATATGTTGGAAATGAACTTGACAATTTGGGGGAGGGGATGAGGGAGGGAAAGTGGGAGAAAATTGAGGGAGGGGCAACAAGAAATGTTTGACAAGAAATGTACTCACTGAAAAAGAAAGAAACTCACTACCTTATAAAACCATAAACCGGGCTGGGAGTTTGGCCTAGTGGTTAAAGTGCTTGCCTAGCATGCATGAAGACCTGGGTTCGATTCCTCGGTACCACATACATAGAAAAAAGCCAGAAGTGGTGCTGAGGCTCAAGTGGTAGAGCTCTAGCCTTGAGAAAGTCCAAGGACAGTGCTCAGGCCCTGAGCTCAAGCCCAGGACTGGCAAAAAAAAAAAAAAAAAAAAAAACCATAAACCCTCTGTACATCATCTTGATAATAAAATTAAAATTAAAATATTAACCTGAAGATTCATTTTAAGAATTTGAGTTTAAATACCTAAACATCTATTTTTTATACTTTTGGTGCTTTCTTTAGAATTGAGAGGTGACATTTCAGAGTCTCACATCCTTATTTTATTTATTTATTTTTTTTTCCATAGTGGAGCTTTAACTCTGGGCCTGGGCACTGTTGCTGAGCTGTTCAGTTCAAGGCTAACACTCTGCCACTTGAGCCACAGTGCCACTTCCGGTTTTCTGGTGGTTAATTGGAGATAAAAATTTCATGGACTTTTCATGCTTCGGCTGCCTTTGAGCTGCAATCCTCAGATCTCAGTCTCCTGAGTAGCTAGGATTATAGGTATAAGCTACCATCACCCAGCCCTTATAAGTAATCACAAGTAATATTTACATAGTGCTTAATTCAGAGCAGGCAATGTTCTGAGGGCCAGAGCCACAAGTGAAGTAAAAATGTGAATCTTCACATCATTCCTATGTGACAACAGCACAACTGTTGTCTTACATTTACAGTTGAGTAGAGTAAGGCATAGAACTATTAGGTGGCTTGATCTAGGTGATCTAGTGAAATAAACATTATGCCTACTTTTAATCCAAAGTACCAAGTGCAAACATAGGCTGGTGCTCTGACTCCTGGTACTATAGAAAAGGCCTGTACCCAAGAAAGGCATTGACAGTGACCCTCTTCCACTTGATCTGCACCATCCATTCCAGTTTGGACTCTGTAATATGCTCCCTTTTTGGATCCCTATCAAAGTTCCTCTGGGGACTATCAGATGCCTTACCCAGTGACTCTGTCCTGCGAACTGAAGTCTCTAGTTGAAGCATAGCAAATCTTTTGTGCACATCTATTTTGTTCCTCTCATGTGTAGACAGTCTTTGTTCCATGCACCCATGGTAATGTCTTCCTACTTATTATTAGTATTTTATTTACATTTGTCCCATATTTTATTTGTCTGTGTCCTAAATCAGAATTGGCCTAGCTCCTAAATTTGAATGTTGGCCAAACAGAAAGCATAAGAGCAATTTATTTGCAAATTGGAAAGAAAAAGTCACTAAGGAATCAATTAAAGATGCTATTTCCTCCTTCAAAAAGGATACACATATATTTTGTATATTGGCTTTGCATTTATTGTGATTAGCTTGTTTCATATCTGAGTGAACTCTGCTTGGATTACATTTTTACATGAACACGGAGAGTGAATCCACCATGGCTGTGGTGAGCTGGAACGGGCCTAGTCTTTGTGTTGTCTAGAGCTCATTCAAATGTCAGAATTCACGAGTGAACTGCAATCTTTGCAATCTTTAGGAGGGCAAGGAGGAAAAGTCCTCCTCTGAGGGCACTGGTTAACTCAGGAGCTTGCACTCCTGGATAACTCTGCTCCCTATTGAACCTTCCAACCTGGCAAGACTGAAACTCATCCAGAGTTAGGAAATAACAGATTAACGCAGTCCATTTCCCAGCAATACTTGGCTTGAAAATAAACTCTCAAAGATAGAAAACTTTTGAAGAGCCAAAGAAAATAAGTGGCATAGTTTGAGGACTTGCAGTGAGATATGTCAGAGAGGTAGAAGGGGGTATAGGGGGATGTGAGTGAGAAAAGGGCTTCATTATAGCCCTTCAACAAGTATTCCTCCTGGTCTTGCATGAATTACCCCTGTATTGAGAACTAGAAGAAAATACATGGATCTTTTTACCTAGGGCCAACTAATTGCAATTCTAACCTCTCCATCTCTTATACACTTTTAACCTTTACATTTAAACCTTACAGCACTTTCTTTTGAATTTACAAAAATAAACCTGAAAATATAGCTAAATTGGAGTAATTGATGATATAATAAAGGCTAGACATTACTATATACATGGCACAATAGATAAAATTTAAGACTGACCCGACTGTTGGCAAAGGAGTGAAGAAAACTGAAATTCTCATATACCACCACGCGAACGTCCAATACCACATTCATTTTGTAAGATTATTTGATTATTTGTTTAATATTAAGTATGCATTTACCATGTGATCCAGCTATCCCATTCCTAAAGAGAAATAAAATTATCCATGCAAAAGACTATTGATACAAATGTTCAGAACGTAGCCTAGAATTCAAAAGCATGTCAATAAGAGAAAGATTAGCAAACTGTGAGCTCCACAATGTTATTACTTTTTTACAATGAAATATAAAAAGAAACAAACAATTGATTTAAAAATCTTCATACTGTGAGTATATTCATTAGATTAATCTTTCTGCAACAAATGATAAGATTACATAGTAGACTGCTATCTTTCAAGATGAGTTTAAAGGAAACATTATATGTCAGATTTTTTTAATGTAGTAGTAGAAAAAAAGCAAAAAGAAATTTAAAAAGCTGCTGACCATCTTGTATACCTCAACTAATAAAGAACATAAATGCAAAGATCAAGAAGTGAGAAAGATAGGAAGATTTTTTTTTTTTTAAGACAGATTAGCAGAAAAGAAGATAGATCAGACATCAAGGTTATATTAGGGGAAGAAAAAAAAAAAATCTTCCGTAATCCTTTATACTGCATATAGCACCCCCTGGAGGAAAACAATGAGAAATATTACTTCCATGTTTAATAGAACCTAATCTGCTGACAGATTTATCTATCCAGCAGTTTTGCTTTTAAATAATAGATCCATGTAAAAATCATTTTGAAAATATGATAAAATTCTAAAAGAAGCCCTTTTTTGAATAAAAAATGAACTATACAAGATGCTTTCATGGGAAGAAGTTGTGTCAGTCAGGGATTATAGACCACTCAATTACCAACCCTAAAACTGTTAAATCAAAACCAGTGTGATGAGGGCTATAGTTGACTTCTTCTCGCTTTCAGGACTGAGGCACCACTTTCCCTAACAGTTTGAATGCAGGCTTCCCAGGGCTCCATCTGTGACCACATACTGGAACTTTCTATCAGTCACAGGGCTGTGGCTGTGTCTACGTTAGGAGGATATTCACCCTTGACGAAGGGGCCTTCTGCTGCCAAGAGCATTGCTTGGTCTTCATTCGGTGCTGGGCTGCAGCTTGGCTAGATCCTATCGCTCCTGCTTCTGGTTCACTAGCCTTTTCTTCTGCAATTTCGAATCGTTCTCATTCACATCCACCAAATGTTGATTTCAGATGTTCCTTTTGACATTTTTAAATTTATATTATAAAGGTGATGCACAGAGGGATGATTATAGTGACATAACTCAGGTTGTGAGTACATTTCTTTTTGGGCAATGTCACCCTTCCCTTCCCTCTCTCCCAGCTTTTCCTCCTGTCCTCACCCACAATTTGTAGCAAATGCAGTATCCAGTAAATACACACTTTGTCTCTATTTTTTGACCCCCTTTACCACCTTGGACAAATAAATGAATAAAAAAGACAAAACTAAAAGAACAGCAGCAACAAAATCTCTCATTTCCTGGAGTTCATTCCGATTCACATTATCTTAAATGTTCAGAGACACCTAGGCTTAAGGTTCAAAGACTCCTGAGAGATTCATTTCTAATTGAACAGCAAAAAGCCAGAAATGGAGGTATGACTCAAATAACAGATTGCTAGGCTTGAGCAAAATGCTAAAGGATAGCACCCAGGCCCTGAGTTCAAGCTTCCAGTATTGGAACAAAAGACAAACAGATAATGGAAAAATAAATACACAAACAAATGCTCAAAAATTAGATTATAGTATAATCCTTGCCACTTAGGAGATGAAGATCTGAGTATAGAGTTTGAAGCCAGCGTGGTAAAGTCTGGAAGATTATATCTCAAAGAAACCAACCAAGTGTTGAACTGGAGGTGTGGTTCAAGAGGTTGAATGCCAACTGTGAATAAGAACACTGAGAGCATGAGGCCCCAAGTTCAAGTCTTGATACTGGCACAAAAAATTGCATTTTGATTGTGTTTGAGTAACTGTATAATATAAATATGCTAAGCATATCAGTGAGCTGAACATTTTAACACTATTGTTTATAAAGACAATTTTGGAGATAGTCTCTGAAGCCTTTTGTGGAGATGAGAGAGGCAGATGAGATGAAGTAGGAAGCTCTGGATTGGTTTCCTTTACCTATTAAGCCTCTACATGCAATTTGTTTGACACAATGGTCTACTGATTGGAAAAAATGAAAACCACTTATAAGCAAAATTAACTCACAAGTTTTATGCAAAGAAGAGCTTATATCCTGAAGTAAGGAAGGTATAGTTCCTTTCCCTTAAACTACAGTTATTTTGGGGCCACTTTGCATTAGCTAAGCAATCATGCTTGAACTTTGCTTGGGACTGGAGTAAATATATTATAATTTCATTAAATGATATACATCTGATCAAAATGTCTGATTGAGGAGGTACAGAACGTGAACCCAGCTAATTAGGAGGTAGAGCATTTTGCTTGCTTTCACCAAAATACCAAGGTGGCCCCGCCAATTATTTGGGGCAAACAAGTCATGACCCAAAAGGTCATAATTCAAACAATCATCCTGCCATGCTCCGTAAGGCAAAGGGACGTTTGTTTGGTAGGCTGAAGTACTGCTGCCCTGGACTCTTGGTTCGGCATCAGGATCCTGGTTTTATGTACCCTTCAACTTCCATTCCTTTATTATGGTTGGCCCAGAACAGGGTTGTACCTTTTAGTTCTGCCTGACACCGTCTGCATGATGGGATTGCCTTGACATCTGTAGTTACATGATCTATCGTTAACAGGGTCTGTTTCCCAGTCTACAAAATGAGGTGCTTAATCCACATGACCTCTTAAATCCCTTCCAGGCCTGACACTATGTGAGATAAATAAAACAATATTTTGCAACTAAAACAAATTATTCTGCACATGAAACTGAATATTCACCATTGTGGTGGCTTTTATGGTGGTGATCATGGTTAGGCCCTTGCCTGTACTTATAGCTTGCTGTGTTGGTGTCTCAGTTCTAAACATGGTTCTTTCATATACAACTCTGGTGTAACTTGTGAGGAACATTTGCACCCCCAAGTAGTTCATTAAAAGTTAATACTTCCATGACAGAAGGGGTCGCATTGTGCTCATAACCTCACGAAATTGAAACCTCTGTGTATAACTACTTAATAGGGAAAAAAAAGTTAGTGTTATTTTCTCAGTACAGGGTAGGTCATAATGAATATAACTTGCCTAATGAGAAAAATATCAATATAAAGCACATCTCTGAATATATAACCTTGGCTATGCATGGTGTAGGCTATATAATCCTGGATTCTGTGCCTATCAATGTGTCATGTAGGTATATTTAATAGGGCAGCCAAAATTGTGGGTATTTGTGTAAAGAAGGGTTCTCTCTTATTAACAGTTATCACATTTTATTTCATCATTCTTATTTAATTTTATTTTTATCATTCCTAGCAGTTTAAAGTACCAAGAGACTGAGACTTGGTTTGCTTATACCCTTTCATATATTCGCTTGCACATGACATTATTCACTGAGCTTTCCTGCAAGACAAAAGAAAGATGGAATAGTTCAGTTTTATTGATAAAACTCATACATAGAAAAATATAAATTAAATAATAGAATTAATGACATTAATAACATTTCTTAAAAATCTTCTATATAGACTCTCTAGGTAGATATGCTTGGCATATACAGAATAGATGGCACATATGACATATTTACTGCTATATGAAAAGAGCAAGGCATACAATTTGAAATCAGAAATTTTCATTGAAATATATTTAATGCATACATTGAAAGATTTTTCTCTCTTATTGCATATTTAACTTTTTTCAAATAGTACACCATTTTACTATTTTGTAGTTTTCAGAACACAGGTAACATTTGTACACAATGCTGTTTAATTCCTTCAGGAAACTTTTAGTAGGGTTCTTGTCCAGCTTGAAGGAGCTGGAATGTTGTGAGGATGAGTGACTTGTCTAAAGCCTTGTGAATACTGAGTAAAACGAAATCTCTGACTTTGGAGTTTAAGTCTCACCTTCTTTCTAAAGAGCAGTTTATTTGTTGAGCTATTTATTGACATGTATATTGACTAAAGTTATTATAAGAAGCACTAGAGGCAATCATTCTTAATTCTCTCCTTCTAAGGTGATAAAGAACAGAATATATTCTTCATTGTACATATTAAAATCCCATAATCAATAAAGATACTCTTCACACCGATGGTGCAGCATTCCTCTGAACTATTCTATATATGTCAAAAGTTACCTTTTAAGTTACCTTGGGAGCCGGTGGGTTTTGAGAGGAGGAGAATCATGGACTAGCTTCCCTCAACTCTGTAGGAATGGAATGATGACCTGAGCAGCCATCTTGAGAGGGCACCAAAGGAGAGTCTTAATCCCAACACCACCACAGTTTTCTAGCTTTGTATCCTTAGGTATTTCATCATGTGGATCTCTGGTTCCTCACATGCTAAGTGAGCTAATGAATGTTACCACAAAGGCTTGTTGAAGAGTTGGGGAGTTAATACATGGGAATCTGGACACATGGTGGGCAAGTGCTGCTTGTTACACATATTAATTTACCTAGGAGTCAGAGAGAACACTTCCTATCTCTAGTTTACACTTTCCTTTTGTACTCTGGTTTGATAATGATTTGGAAAAAGAATGAGAAGTTAATCCTGGTACAGAGCAGGGGACTGGCAACAATTTTGGCATGCTTGCTTTGATTCATATGTGAGTGGAAATATCAGGGCCTGAGCACTGTCCTTGGACTTTCCTCAAAGCTAGTGTTCTACCCTGAGCCACCGCACCACTTCTGGCCTTTTCTATGTATATGGTACCGAGGAATTGAACTTGGGTCTTTGTGGCACTCTACCACTAGGCCAAACTCCCGGCCCAAGGGCCACACATTTCTATTCTCTTTAGTTGTTCTTTTCCAGTTCATCAAACCATTTGCATTTTATAATAATTACAAGTATACATTCATCTGTCAATGTTTTCTCTCAGTTCTTACAAAGTAAAAAGTAATACTCCTTTTCATTGGTTTAGAAGTTGTGGTTGAAATGTGCAACAGAGGAGAAAACAGTGAGAAAGTGTTCACTTACCACCACCATCTGCCCATCCACCAGCATTCTCTGTATAGTGGTTTCCTTGTCACCCCAGTTCTGAACTTGAACCAAAGTGTCATTGTCTAAGGTTACAGTACTCTGAAATGCAGACAGAATCAAATCAAACACATGTTTGCACACTAACATTTTACTGGATATCATTTTCTTTTCCTATGTTGTGTTGGCTCAGTTGGCTTTGGGATGGCATTTACAATTCCATTTATTTTAAGACTTTTTCAATTTTCAGGGCTTTTTCAATAGTCTTGTTGACTATTTTTACTAGGGGGGAAAGTTATAAGTGTAAAACAAAAGCTGTGCTGGTGATTCATTCTTATAATCCTAGCTACTCAGGAGGCTGATAACTGGAACCACTCTTCTCTACAATTAAGTGACAAAAAGCTAGAAGCAGAGGTGTGTGGTTCAAGTAGAAGAGCATCGTTAGACTTAAGTGGAAAAAGTCAATCAAGTGTGTGAATTCGAGTTCAAGCCTCAGTACTGACACATAAAAAAGTGTAAAAATAACTTGAAGAATAAGTGAAACTTTCTTATCTTTTACTGTATAGGCAAACTATTTCATTATACATAAAGATTATTTTAATACAAAAGATAATAGCTTGTCTATATAGTATATGCATATGTATCACAATTAAGTTCCAACTTAAATCCATATGAGCTAATTAAAACTCTCATATGAAGACCGAATTAAAGGAAAAAAGTTCCTTTGTCTTGCTTATTTAACAATATTTTTCATTAAAAAAAAACCCCTCTCAGCTTAATTTTAATTATGTTCTAAAATCTATGGGCCAGTGATTGCATATAGAGATTCCCTTCTTGAATACTTGTTTGTTGAACATGACATTTGAAATATGATGTAAAAATCAGTGTTAATAAAACCTTTCAACAATATATTTATATATACATAAATAAATATATAAAATTCCTGTAATTTGGGTCAGGAGTTTGGCTTATTAGTAGAGTGCTTGCCTAGCATGCACAAAGACCAGGGTTCAATTCCTGGGTACCACATACACAGGAAAAGCTAGAAGTGGTGCTGTGGCTCATGTGGTAGAGCATTAGCCTTGAGAAAGCCCAAGGACAGTGCTCAGGCCTTGAGATCACACCCCAGGATGGGCAAAAAAAAAAAAAATTCCTGTAATTTATTTGGGTTTAATATAGTATAGACATCTTTATTGAACATGTTAAGTAAAAACTTTTGACATGAATATAAATTTTGTCATATATAGGAAGTAGTGTATAATATTTAGTTAGTAACTATTAAAATGGCATCATGGTCCCTTATATCAGAATATGGCCCTCCAGAAGAATGAGTAATCCTCTCCTGAGTTCGCATTCATTTCAACCAACAAGTAGTTTTTTGATTGTTTTTTTTTTTTATCCATTATTATGTGTTCTTTCAAATAGGTAGTAATTCCCTATCTGTGGTGCTTCACACATGAGTGTGAAGAAACAGACAATAAGCAAACAATAAGTTACACATAAAATATATATTACAAATAAAGTCATATTGCAATTGGAGCTTGTGTGTCACTTCCAGGTTGAGATTAAAAGAAGCTCAAAGTGTCTTTGTCTTTTTGACCAAGGGAGACCCCAAGTTTCATATGATGCAATAACAAAGCAGTTGCACTTCTTCTGGCCAGAATCCCTGAGACCATTAAAAAGGGGCAGAAATCCTTCCAACCTATCCTCCACCTCCCCACAAACTTCCTCATCTCCACCCCACCCCAACATGGCTATGAATTAGAAACAATTCCCCACTGTTGGAGGCCATTGAGGGTCTCTAACTCATACCATTGCATAACCTTATCTACATCTGCTGTCACAAGTTTTGTTCACTGTAATTCTCTTTGTGGGAAACTTGAAAAGGGAGAGGTTCGTTTCTGAGAATACTAAATTGTAATAGACAGATAGGATCCTCCAAATTTGGTCTGGCAAGCATTTACATTATCAGGTGCCCACCCCAGACATTATCACCAACTCTACCCCTGACCACCAGGCATTTTTCCACAAGGATCCCAACCAGCTCTTAATATCATTGAACTTCTACATCTTCAACTTATGGTTTAGCCAAAAGATGATCTAAATAGGCTCCTACTGCCTACTTAGAATGATTTGGTTTTGCTTTTGTTTTTGAGACAGAATCCTACTATGCAGCCCAAGTTCTTCTGGAATTCGCAACATAGCCAATGTCAGTCCTCAAATGCAGGATCCTCTTGCCTCAGCCTCCAGAGTGCTGGGATTGCAAGTGGGCTCCACCATCTCCCCAAAGAGTGATTTCTGACTAACATGCTTACAAAAGGCTGTTGTGAGAATCACCTTAGTTTTATAACCAGCAGGTGAAGTTTCTTCAAATTCTTCTCCCAGTTTAAAAGAGATTTCGGTGTTTTTAAAGATGCTTTTAGTCTTGATGGTGATTACATCTCCATCAGCACTGATGGTCACAGTGGGTTTCGCCAGGCAACCTAGCTTCCTGCTGGCTTTTTTTATTCCTAAAAATCAGGGATGGTAGGAAAAGAGTTCAGTCTTTTGTTGGCTCCAAAAACTCATGTTTATTTATACAAATCTTGGCTGAAGAGGAGCTTTCGGATGTTTTTTTCCCCTCTATTTTTTTTTCTGTGATACCATTAACATAGATATGCCATATTAACCATTTTAAGTGTACAACTCAGTGACATTATGGATGTCATAATATTGTACACAAACATCCCTACTATATACAAGATTTTCTAAAGCACAATTACCATATTATATCTGCTATTGTTCAATCTTTCTTTTTTTAGTTTCTTTTTTTTTTTGCCATTTCTAGGGACTGAACTTGGGTCCTAGGCATTGTTCCTAAGCCTCTTTGTGTGAGAGCTAACATTCTACCATTTGAACCATAGCACACCACTTCTGGATTTTTCTGAGTAGTTTACTGGAGACAAGCGTACCATGTTTTTTTCTGCCTGAGCTAGCTTTGAACCACAGTCAGTCAGATCTCAGCCTTGCAAATAGCTGGGATTAAAAGATGTGAACAATATACAACAATACCTAAAGTAAATTTCAAATAGAAGAAACAGTGGGGAAATGTGGTTTATGGAATTCATGTTGAAAAAAGCAATCATAACATGTAATAATTCAATAATGTTTCCCCAAGATATTTACATTCCCATCTCCTTTCATTGCTACCTTGAATGTTAGAGAGTCTCATTTAAGGACTTGAAATGAGAAGATTATCCTGGGTTATAAGAAAGAATCCTTAAAATAATCAGAAGTTTGTGTATAAAAGAGAGGAAGAGGGATGTCAGACTGTAGAAGAGAAAGCTGAGAGATCACAGGGGCCAAGATTGAATTGTAGTAGCCACAGGCCACAGTATGCTGGTAACCTGTCCCGTCCGGCGGGACGTCAACTAGGGCCAAGAACCTAGAGGGAGGAATGAAAGGGACAGGAGACACGAAGAAGGCAGCAAGACAAGCCTTCTGATCAAGCTGCGAATTTTATTTTTCACACAGGGGCTTATATGCCTCTTCAGGAGAGGGGGTTGGGGTACTGCTCAGGGTAGGGTAGGAGGTCAGGTGGTAGGATGTTTACATATCAATACAAGCAGGCAAGAATTGCTTAGTGACCTTAGGGCAAGGAACTATGCAGGCACATTCTTATGCTAAGAATTCAGGGAAGGGGAGAATGTCCCTGACTGTAACCAACGGAAGGGAAACAAGATTTTTTTTTAATCCTGTAATGATTAAATGTTTATAATCATGTTTTAAATAACTGTGGTTTAAAATTTTTAAATTACCTATTTGAATCACTTTCTGCCTAGTGACTAGTATTTATATAACTCCATGGTAAATTGTATGAAAGAGTATATCATTTCCAGTCTAGTTAGATTTGGCCAGACCTGAATTTTAGTATTGACTTAATATTTATCCTTTCTATGTGACAAATTAGGAGACCCAAGATTAATTGTGTTTTATATAGAAAAAAAATGTGCTATTAAAACTCTCTCTCTCATACTGATATATGTAAATAAATATAACTCACCCAGCTCCTTCATGTAATTTTCAAAATTTTCACAAGAAATAGATTTCCATGTTCCTTGGAGCTGGTCCACCATACTGAAATAAGTTGATCGCAGAGAAAAATCGCTTCAAGTGAGTAGTATAGTTCAGGGTAGAGTTTCTTTGTAGGATATACCAGACACACGGATCCACTTCACCACCTAAAAAAAAATTCATATAGATATCTGTGTTGGTATTTCATGAAATAGAAATGAAACCTTTTTTTTTAAATGCAGTGTTCAGAAAGAACAATGAAGGAAGAAAAAACTGACATAAAAGGGAAAACTTGCCGGGCATGGTGGCTCATGCCTATAATCCAAGCTACTTAGGAGGCTGAGATCTGAGGATCAAGGTTCAAAGCCAGCCTGGGCATAGCACAAAAGGACCTGAGACTCTTATCTCCCATTAACCTCTAGAAAACTGGAAGTGGGGGCTTGGTTCAAGGGTAAGGCTGTAGCCTGGAGCTAAAGAACTCAGGGACAATGCCCAGGCCCAGGGGTAGAGTGGTAGCCTTAACCTGAAGAACTCAGGGACAGTGCCCAGGCTGAGTTTAAGCCCCATGACCCACCAAAAAAAAAAAAAAAAAAGGAAGGAAAACTGATTTTTTCCTTACTATCATCTAGATCAGCAAAGTTCATATCTGTCTTGTTTTTATCACAAGCATTAAAATGAAAAAGCAGCTATCCCTTGGCTTTTTTTTTCCTGATAATTTGAACTAAACTTCAGAAAGTTTATGGCATTTGAAGTACAGTTAATTTTAGGAGCCAGGAGCATAGCCTAGTGGTAGAGTGCTTGCCTAGCATGCAAGAAGCCCTGGGTTCGATTCTTCTGTACCACACACACAGAAAAAGCTGGAAATAGCTAAACTTGAGCAAAAAGTGTCCAAGGACAGTGCCCAGGCCCTAAGTTCAAGCCTCAGGATTGGCAAAAGGAAATAAAAAGAATTAGCTTTAAGGTTAAAAAAATCATTTTAAGCCACATGCTATTGAGCAAAAGACTATAGTAGATAAAAGAGAGGAAATACATACACCACACACACACACACACACACACACACACACACACACACACACATCTTTGTTACTGATCATTTTCTAGCTGCCATATGAATCCATTCTGAGATTAGTGAGCCCTTTGACTTGAGCCACTCCCTGACTCCGCCTACCCCCAACATGAGTAACAAGGACAGCTGCTCTGACCATTGCCCCTTGAGTTTGTTTTCTATTCAGTCATGGTTGCCTCTCCAATACTAAGCAGAATAAAACCATTGTCCATGCTCAAATTGCCCTGTGTACTCAGTTGACTGAGCAATAAGCCTGTTTAAGATTTTCATTCTTCATTTAGTGACAGAGTGCCCTTGGTTATGCTAGGCATGATCTGAGGAAGGTACTGGTGTTACCCTGGTGACCTAGATTCAGCTAGCTGGTCCTGTGATTACCATCACTTCTAGTTTTAGGCTCAACCTTAGATACAGTCTTAGGATAAACTGTTTCCAGGCCTGCCTGAACTCAGGGCTTTGTGGGCCTCGTGGAACCCAGGTCATAATGAATAGTTGGAATGCATGGTATTCCAGTTAAGTACGCTGCCTCCTCTAGGCCCAGCAACATACCACGCATTCTTTTCAAGGTATATGTAGCCTCACTTACCTACAGCATCACAGGACTTACCAATCACGGGACCCAAGTGTAGAGGCTGCTTTACTGTACCAGGCCTTCCTTTACCCTACTCCTCAAAGGAGCAGCTGGAGGCCAGTAGCAGACTAAAAGCTAGAACTTCATGCCAATATTCTTCACATACTTGTCCAACGAGTTTTACTAGTATTGGGAACTGTAGCAGGTGGAATTATGCCTCCTATACACAAAAGATGTATTCAGATTCTAATACCCAGTACTTGTGAATGTGACTTTGTTAAGAAAGAGAGGAAGTCTTTGCAGAGGTAATTGAGGAACTCAACAAGAGATCCTACTGGATTTACTCACACCTTAAGCCTAATATTATTTGCACAAAGAAGACAAAGGATAGAAAGATTTTAAATGGAAAAAAAAAAGGTTACATTAAGCTGACAGGAATTGAAGGGCTGTGTTTTATCAAGGAATACTAAGCCAGCTGCCACCATAAGCTAGGAGAGAGGCTAACTAACCAACAGAAAAACCAGAAGTAGAGCTGTGGTTCAAGTGGTAGAGCACTAACCTTGAGCAACAAAGCTCTGGGAGACTACTCAAACCCTGAATTCAAGCTTCAGGACTGGCAGAAAAACAAAAGATAAACTTTTACTAAAGTTATCTTTAATTATGATATCTTTAAAGTTATGATATCTGTTAGGTAATATCACCCAGACATCCAGGTACAGGGAACAAAAGAAGAAGTTTAATGCTTGGAAGGGACCTGCAGACCCCCTCCCACATAGTTGAGCACGTGGGAAGAAGCGCTGGCTATAGTTAGGATGTGGCCTGTATAACCTGTAGGGAATGGGAGAGGCCTGCTACCTTATATGGTCATGGCCTGATCACCTCAGGTGACCTATAGGTAAGGTGTAGGGGAACCTTGCTGGCCTGCTTGGTGATAGCTCAGCCCTAAGGGGGCTGGTCGCCAGGCCAGGGGGTTGGTAGCTAATTATACTGAATGGGCCTAATGTTGCCTAGGGAACAAGCATGCTGGGCTGTGAGAGAGGAGCCGCCAGGCCTGCACCATCACCATCAATATCTTTTTAAAGTTATCTTTTAATCATGACAGGAGAAAAATGGAATAATAGCATATATAATTTAACAATAAAATTACTTGAAAATTCTTTCTGAGTTTATATAAGGAAAACTTTTTTTAGATTTTTCTAAATTTTTATTTCTCTAGACTTTATTTTTTAAGATAATTTTTTTCCTAGATTTTTTGTTTTAATTTTATTGACAGGGTGAGATATAAAGGGTTTACAGTTATATTCATAAGGTAGTGAGTGCATTACTTCCCAAACATTCTTACCCCTTCCCATGTTTTTCTCCCACTTTCTTTCCCCCTACCCCCTCCCAAGTTGTAAGGTTTATTTCCAACATATTGTCTTCTGAATATCCTGTTACATTGGTTCACCCTTTGTCCTTTATCTCATCTTTTTGTTTTTTCTCTTCCCTTCCCTAATTCAAATAAATAAACCAATATACAATACACCAGGTACCAAAGTCAGATACAGTAACAACAGGGGATAATTTTACCATCTTCCTCTCTGCTCGGATTTCTTTAGTAATCACACATCTTTTCAGCATATATTGAATGACTTAAAATTTAGACAAATAAAACAAATACGTACTGACAATTTCTAAATTTCCACTGAAAGCTCACTCACTGCAGGCTAGTATAGAAAACCAGTGCTGGCTTGCTTGTGCTGTTTACTTCTACGAAGTCCCACAATTCAGACAAATCAAAATAATAGGGAGACATCCTGGAGGGCTGATGGGCTGAGTAAAGACGGAGGGGTCAGAGTCTTAGGACCCTTACAGACTTGCCTGCTGGGTTCCCAAGCTCTTCTGCTCAGCTGGGGATTCCTGCAGCTGGAGCTGCAGCTGGAGCTGCAGGAACCCATCTCCTACTGAACACGCTTGTACTAAATGACAATGTCATCAATTATATCATAGCAAAGCATTCATCCAAGCAACAAAAATGCCAGCTCTTGTAAACCATCTTGTCTTCTTAATCAGAATTGCTAGATACTGGTCCTAGGAATATGTTTTCCTAAAATTTCTCCTAAATTTCCTAACTAAAATTCCCTCTCTCAAGTCTGAAGGTTAGCAGTGAATGACCAGTGCTGGCCTTTGTGTGGCCTTTGTGTTCAGTATCACTGTTACTTGCAAGCTTGAAAGAAAGACAATTTTGGGGGTGGGAAGCTCCAATCTGGGTGTATCAGAAGCTCTGGGACAGGATTTCCATGTTGCAACAAGTTCTCCAGCTGATTCTGATGTTTGAAAGTTTTTAGCCATCCCCAAAGCTTAGACTTATTTGCAAAGAACAGAGTACAGAAAAGTAAAAGCAATAACTCAAGAAACCTGGCAGACAGCATCTTAGCCCCGTTATGAAGTTTGACATTCCTGCAGATAGCATGTCTCTCTGCTCTGGCCAGTGAGAAGTATTTGACCTCTGTGGTCTTCCACACATAACCAACACTGAATCATGTTGTACTCCCAGCCATTTGAAGATAAAACTGAGAAAAGTTCTACAAAATCCTCTTCAAAATGTCAAGATGATGAATGACAAAGAAAACTGGAGAAACTACAGGTGAAGGAAAGTATTTAAGGCAAAGCAATGACAAACCCTCCCCACAAAAATAAACAAAAAGAACAACAAAAAGGGAGAGCAAAAACAAAAACAAAAAAACCCCAGGCAGACTGGAGTAGGTAGACCACTCAGGGGACAGGCTCTGCTCCCCTTGGGTTACATGTGGGCATCAATCCAACCAGATGTCAGAACAGCTGGGAATTGCCCAGAAGGAAGCCCCATGCATACTACAATAGGTTACTGGTTTCTAAGTCCCCTTTCTCCTTTCTGTCTCTCTCTTTTTTTTTTAATACACTTTTTTAATTGTAATTAATAGAAGGGTTACATGATATTTGCCAGATAGATGGTGCATTAATTCCCATACATTGATACCCTTTCACATGTCTTGGTCCCCATTTCCCTCCCCCCCACCCCCACCCCTCATCTTATTTTCCCCCGTTCCCTATCCAATTTCAGATAACCAAATACAAATATATCCGATATATCAGGTAACAAAGTGAGACACTGTAACAATATGAGATAACCAAGGGACAGCAAAAGAGATGAGAGATAACATAGTACATTAAGAACAACACTTTCTGTCTCTTTTTAAAACTTTTTCCCACTGCATTTTAATCTAACTTCCACATATCAGGGAGAACATGCAGCTTTTTGGTTTTCTGATCTTGGAAAATGGGTAAAATGTGTAGCAGCGAAGCCCACAGGCTGCCCTGAACATTGATGAACACAAACAAAGCAATTCATGGGTAGAGAAACAGATGGAGAGAGAATGAAGGAACAGATGCTACTAAGCAAAAGGAAAGAAATATTACTTGAAGTATATAAAGGTAACACTGCTGTATATCACCTCTAAAACAACAATAAAGTAATTAAAAAACATCCATGCATCCTTTGTCACTGTGACTTACATCTTCTCTTGAACTTAGAAGTTTGTACTTTCCTTCTCTTCCTCCTCCTTGCCTGGAAAGTTGGTGGACAGGATCTCATATAGCACAAAATGACCCATAAGTGGAGTTAGGGGATTTTGGCAATTTTCCTCATCTTCTCTGATGCCTTATGCTCATCCTTAAATCAGTTGTTCCTGCTTTCTGATTCTTTATTTGATGAAATAAGGAAAGGACCCAAGATCCAAGCATGGTATCATATGGAAGTAAGATGGTCTGATATTAAGGTCTTTGATCCATTTTTGAGTTAATGCTTGTGCATGATGAAAGGCTAGGGTCAACTTTCAGTTTTCTGCATGTGGCTGCCAAGTTTTGCCAGCACCAATAATTGAATAGGCTGTGTTTGTTCCACAGCCTATTTGCTCCTTTGTTGAATACAAGTTGATTATAGGTATGTGGTTTTACTTCTGGATCTTCTATTCTGTTCCATTGATCTTCTGGTCTATTTTTGTACCAATATCATGCTGTTTTTGTTATTATGGCTTTATAGTAGAGTTTGAAGTCTAGTATTGTAATACCACCTGCATTGCTCTTTTTGCCTAGAATTGCTTTGGCTATTCTAGGTCTTTTCTTGTTCCATATGAACCTTTGAATTACATTTCTGTTTTAGTAAAGAATGTCTTTGGGATTTTGATGGGGATTGCATTGAAATTGTATATCAATTTTGGCATTATGGCTATTTTCACTATGTTGGTTCTCCCTATCCATGAGCATTGGATGTCTTTCCATTTTGTTATGCTTTTATAGTTTTCATTAAATAATTCCTATACATCTTTGGTTAATTCTTAAATATTTTATTCTTTTGGGGGCTATTGCAAATGGGATCGTTTTCTTGATTTCACCTTCTGTTAGTGTATTTATGTACAGAAAAGCTACTGACTTTTGAAGGTTGATTTTGTATCCTCCCACTTTGTTAAAGTAGTTTATTCACTCTAGAAGTTTGGGAGTGGAGTTTGTTGGGTCACTCAAGTAGAGGGTAGGTCATCTGTGATAGGGATAGTTTGATTTCTTCTTTCCCTATGTGGATCCCTTTGATGTCCTTCTCTTGCCTTATTGCTCTGGCTAAGGGTTCCAGCGCTATATTGAAGAGAAGTAGAGAGAGTAGGCATCCCTGTCTTATTCCTAATTTTAAGGTAAATAGTTCTAGTCTTTCTCCATTTAGTATGATCCTGGCTGTAAGTTTATCATATATGGCTTTAATTATTTTAAGGAATGTACATTCTATTCCTGTTTTTTTCTAGTGCTTTCAGCATGTATTTGGTCAAATGTCTTCTCGGGGCCCAGAGAAATCAGCATATGATTTTTAACCTTAGCTCTATTGATATGATGTGTTACATTAATTGATTTGTGAATGTTAAACCAGCCTTGCATCTGTAGTATGAAGCCTACTTGATCATAGTGTATAATTTTTTAAATTTGTTTCTGGATTCTATTGACTAATATTTTATTGAGGAACTTTGCGTATGTGTTTATTAGAGAGATAGGTCTGTAGTTCTCTTTTTTGTTGTTTTTTTTCCCCCTGGTTTGGGAATGAGTGTGATATTAGCTTCATAAAATAATGTGAAAACCCATTTTAACCAGTCTCTGTACTGCTCTTTTGCCTTTGTCCTTGGGATAGCAGCACCTTTGATGCTGGACCTTGGATTCAAAACACATTTTCTTCTTTAAACAGAAGGCGCCTGTGCTGTCATGCCCTGCATCTCCTAGCCTGATCACTATTGAGATTTTCCACTGTTGTCAGCAGGACCTGAAGTGCACTGCTTTCTTGCCATAGTCTCTCACACCTGGGTGTAACTAGAAATAGCACAGCATGGAGACAACTTGCTTTTCCATCCACATGGCAGTGATTTCAAAGGTCCTAGTACCTATAGAAACAAAAGCAGAAAGCTCAACAGGATCTGAGGGCTGTGTCCATGGCTAAGATACTGTTTGAGGCCTATAATATAATACAACTACAGCTACCACAGTAAACAACTGCTTTGTAGTCAGTTCTTTTTCATTTTTGTGTTATAGATGTCACTGAAACAAGAATCTACTAATTCTATAATGACACTTTGATGATTGGGAGCCATATTATTAAACTGGAATAGAAAAAGTGGACACACACACACACACACACACACACACACACACACCCCTCCTCTGGGCCTTTGCCTTGACCTTCTCTTTTGGGGGCAGGTAATGAGGTGAATTACTAAAAGTCAAGACAATTTATTCCTTGAAAATGTGTTCTGGCAGGTATGCTACAAGGAAAGCTGGCTTATCTTGCTTTATAGGTAGCAACTTGATAGGTGTTATGTGAACGTTATCAGAAATATTATATGAATTGCACCATGGCACAGGTGTTCTTCAGGGACCACGGCATCAACTCCTGAAAGACCTGAGAATAGATGAGATAGCTTTTTAATGAACTGAAAGTTAAACCAACTTGATGAGGGGTCACGGGGAGAAGTTTATGAGATTCCATGCCTCTCTGAGTAATGAAAGAGATCTGAATGGAATCCTTTCATAGGATAGATGAGGGATAACCAATATGCAATTCCGTAGAGAAGCCAAGCATGCTCAAAGACCTGGAACCATGCATTTGGACCAAGAATCCACACATCACCATTATAGCTGTATCTAACCAGCACCTTTCGATCTTTTAATCTCCTGCTTTGAAAACCTGTAATCAATGCAGTTGGACACTGGATTTTCTCACAGTTTGAGCAGGAAAGACAGGAGATTAAGCCTAGCATCGATGACTAAAAATGTTGCAAAACCTAGGAAGACTGGAGAGATTGGCAGAAGAAAGCTAAGGCTCCTGAGGGCACTGTCCACCTGACTGCTATGAAGTAGGCCATCACTCATGTCTACTCTACCAGCAGGCTTTTTCAAGTATTTTGATGTCTCCTCTTTAAGATAATCAAATTTAATTTAGCCACGGTGTAGCCTAAAACTTGTCATGAAATATCCAGTGGTGGAAAATCTCTTCATGGAAGGCAGAACATTTCAGTCGTCTGCTTCATGTATTTTATGGAGCTAATTAGTTTCAGGCCAGGCAGTTCATGATTCATTTCTTCCCCTCAAGTTAACATCAACTGTGAAATCTGAAATGAGTGATGACATTCCAGGAACATTTACATGGTAATTATTCAGCAGGTTTGGGCAATGTGGAATAGCTGTCATAAGAAAATACGTCATCTCACGCTATGTTGATGATGGCTCCACAGACAGGAAGGAAATTCAAGAAGGAAATCTCAATATTGGGGCTGAAGTCAATGTGAAGGTGATAAGCAAATATTCTTTCTGCTTGGGATGTTTTATTTTATTTTTATCTTTGTTTTTGAGATGGAGTGCTATTATATTGTCCAAGCTGGCTTCAGACTCACTATATAGCCCAGGTTGGTCTCTGGTAGGTTCAGATACTTCGGCTTCGGACTCCTGGGTGCTGAAATTACTGGTGATTGTCAACCTGGCAGTCTGGTCTTTTGAAATAAATTTCAAAACAGATGAGGAATTTTTTTAAGGATTAAGAGCAACTGTTTAGCCATTTTGAAAAGCAGTGAGACTTATTCATTCATCTATTTGTGTGTGTGTGTGTGTGTGTGTGTGTGTGTGTGAGACTGAAAACTGATAGAACTCAGGGACTTCCATGTGTCACATAAGCACACCACCACTGGATTACATCCCCAGCCATCATTCATATATTTGTCAGCAAATAAAATGTTATATATTCTGACCATAAATATAAAAATTACATAATACGAAGGCTGGAATATAGCACCCAAAATTGTTAATGATCATTTTTGATAATGTATCTAGGGGTACATTTTTTTCTTTCTTCCCTCTTTTTAATAAATTCAATTTCTCTCAAATTGTTCTAATTAATGCAAGAATAAATTTTGGTATGTAAGACAGGTAGTATATCCAGTAAGGTTTTGGGAGGCTGGAAGGATATAAGAGTTGAGATAAGAGATTATTAGGCAATACCTACCTAATCATGAGACACCCATAAAGCAGAGCATGAAGAAGTAAATTTTGAATGTGTTTGCTCAGCTGCATAGCCTTTTCAGCATGTGTAAGGCTCCCCCAAGTTAGAGCAGGAGAAAAAGAAGGATAAGGAAAAGGATCAGAAGGAGGTAGAGAAGAACTTTTGTAGGAAAAAAAGTGACATTTTAATAGCCAGTAGGTCATCACTTTATAGTGACTTGTAGAAAGTAGTATCAACAGATTTGGAGCATAGGGAATTAAGATTTCAATTAGAAAAACAATCCCAGGGGTACTGGAATAGATGAGTTTGTCTGGAGTGGAGAAGAAGAGAAGCAAATGCACAGCTAGGGAAAACTAACAGGTAAGGAGTAACTAGAACAACAGCTAGTAGAGTGATAGAGAAATAGACAGTATTTGATTCCTAGGACTGCTATGACAAATGATTGTGGAATAGGTAGGTGACTTACAGTATCAGAAACATGTTCCCTCAAAGCTCTGGAGTTCAGAAATCTGAAAACAAAATGGTGGAAGAGACATTCCCAAAGGCTCTAGGTAAAGAATCCTTCCTCCTGTTTCAACCTCTGGTGTATTTAGGTATACCCTGATTTTTGACCTCATACCTTCCATCTTTTCCTGTCTTCATACATCCCTCTCTGTGTATGTGTCCTTTCTTCCCCCCCTCTCTCTTCTGCCTTGAACTCAGGGCCTGCATACTGTCCTTGGACATTCTCAAGAGTAGAGACCTACCACCTGAGCCACAGCACCATTTCTGGCTTTTTCTATGTATATGTGGTACCAAAGACTTGAACTCTGGTCTTCATGCATGCTAGGCAAGCACTCTACCACTAGGCCAAACTCCTGGCCCTCTTCTCTCTCTTAAAAGAAAATTTGTCGACCAAGACATGTGAAAGGGTATCAATGTATGTGAATTAATGCACCTTCTATCTGGCAAATATCATGTAACCCTTTTATTAATTACAATAAATATATATATATATATATATAAAAGAAACTCTGTCATTAGATTTAGCATGCATCTAGATCCCTAATGACTTCTGCAGAAATACTTTCCCCGGATTGTAGCATATGCCCAGCTTCCTTATGCAGAGAAGACCTATCTTTCAAGATGCAACCACTCAACCACTATTATAGAGCATGGGTAGGAAGAAATGTGGGAAATGTGGGTGGCATACAGAGTATTTTTTTTTTTTTTGCCAGTCCTGGGCTTGAGCTCAGGGCCTGAGCACTGTCCTTGGGCTTTCCTCAAGGCCAGTGTTCTACCCTGAGCCACTGCATCACTTCTGGCTTTTTCTATGTATGTGGTACCGAGGAATCGAACCCGGGTCTTCATGCATGTTAGGCAGGCACTCTTACCACTAGGCCAAACTCCCGGCCCAATACAGAGTATTTTTATAGGGGTCTGGAAGTAGGAATTGTTACAGTTTAAAAGAAAAAAAAAAAAGAGGCTTCCTCCTTTCTTTGAGCAGAAATAATACCTTTCTACCAAAGCATTGGGAATTTCTTCTCTCTGTGGAAATAACAAAAATAAGACCCAGTCTCAGCCCTCAAAATGTCCAGTAGGGGAGAAAAGGATGTAATTGAAATCACTTCAAAATACTACCATGGTAATAAAATAGAAAATATCAAAGGATTGCAGAGGTCCAGTGAGAGGTGAAAGTGATTGATTTTCTGAAGGATCAATAAACAGTTTATTGACTGCCTTTTATATAAGAAGTTGGGGAGGAAGGTGTTTTGTTTTGTTTTGTTGGTCATAGGGCTTGAACTCTGCTTGGGCACTGTCCCTGAGCCCTTCAGCTCAAGACTACAGTTTCACTTCAGTGCCTGGGTCTTGTCCCTGAGCTCTTCAGCCCAATGCTACCCACTCTACCCTTGAGCCAAGCCACACTTCCCATTTTCTAGAGGTTAATTGGAGATAAGAGTCTCAGGTCCTTTTGTGCCTGGGCTGGCTTTGAATCCTGGTCCTCAGATCTCAGCCTCCCGAGTAGCTAGGGATTACAGGCATGAGCCACCGTGCCCGAAAAGGGTGAAGTTTTGAGTAAGAGTAATTCCAGGAAAAGATCTCATGAACAGTGGCCTAGAGGACAGAAAATGCCCATGGAGATCTTAGGTAGGCCCAAAATTGGGTAACCTAGAGGATGGGGCAGGGTTCGACTATGAAGAAATCAGAGGGTTGGTGGAGGCTGGGTTTTTGGTGGTGGTGGTGGTGGTGGTGGTGGTTTGTCTTCAGAGAAATGTTTCCAAGGAGTGGTTAGATTTCTGTTTTGAGAGGATGCACTAAAATGGAAACTTGAGACTGAGAGACCAATTAGTGACTAAAATGTCAGTTTTCACAAGGAATGTCGGTCAGTAGCTCAGTTGTTATGATGATTTTTTTACTTGCTTTATTTTATTATTTATTTGCTTACTTATGTTTGATAACTAGGTATATTTTTAACCAATCTATCAAAAAAGATAAAAGAGATGAAAACAAAGGGCTGTGTTTATGAGTTATTTATTTTTGAGACAACAACTTGCTATGTACCTTGCTTCAAATTTTCAACTTTTCTGCCTCCAACTCCCAAGTGCTGGCATGAACCACCACATCAGCTGCTCAAACTCTTTTATGACTTTCTTCTTGATTGCTTCTCTCTCTCTCTCTCTCTCTCTCTCTCTCTCTCTCTCTCTCTCTCTCTCTCTCTCTCTCTCTCTCTACTTCTCTCTCTCCTTCCCTATCTCTTCTTCTTTCCTTCCTTCCTTCCTTCCTTCCTTCCTTCCTTCCTTCCTTCCTCCCTCCCTCCCTTCCTTCCTTCCTTTTCTTCCTTCCTTCTTTCTTTCCTTGCTTCCTTCATTAGCTTTCTTGGTTGGTTGGCACCCTACCCTTCTAGCCACCTCTCCAGCCAAACTTTTTGTTGGTTATTTTTTTTTTTTGCCAGTCCTGGGCTTGGGCTCAGGGCCTGAGCACTATCCTCGGACTTTCTCAAGGCTACAGCTCTACCACTTGAGCCTCAGCACCATTTCTGGCTTTTTTCTATGTATGTGGTACCAAGGAATCGAACCTGGGTCTTTGTGCATGCTAAGCAAGCACTCTACCACTAGGCCAAACTCCCAGCCCTTTGTTGGTTATTCTGTAGATGGAATCTCTAGGACTTTTTCGGTTAGGTTGACTTCAGACCATGATCTTCAGCTCTTTCAGCTAGAATTACTGGTCTGGCTAAAAATGTTTTTAATAATTGATATGTTTACTTGCAAAACTACTACAGAAAATGCAGTATTAGTTTCTACACTGATAGTATAGAAATCATCATTTTACATGAATTTTAAAACCACATGCAACTTAGTCTTTTAGTAAATAATTTTAGTTAATAGTCCAGGAAGCTCAAAATGAAAACTTCTTTCAAAACTCTGAGAAGTCTCCCAGTCTTGCCTGTTGGCATTGGTTTTCCACTACCACTACCTCTGTCTTTTGCTCTCCTCTTGTCTCTGGAAACTTCAAAGCCCTTGCAGTTGTGAGCCAGTATTATGAGTGTGTGTTGAGCCAGTTTGCCTCCAGCCCTTTTCCCTCACATCCCCAGTGGACCAGCTCCTCACTGTTCAGGTGCCAGCTCAGGTGCTATCTAGTATAGAACTCCTCTCTGCCACCTTCCAGAAGTAGTTCCCACCCCCAAGGTCGCGTTTTCTTCTTAGCCCTCATCACTAAAGTTGTTCTTTCATTTATTGTTCGTTAACTTGCTCATCATCCCTCCCCTCTCCCACCAAACAGGCAACCACTGTGTCACTGCTGTCTGCTTTACTTGGCGTCACAGCCTTTGGCAGTGCAGTGCTCAAGAAATGTCTGCTGAATGGGTTTCTCTATGTGATCAAAACCTAGTTTTCCTTCCTACTTCAAATGACTAGTGGTGCATTTTGTGAATGGTGACTAAGTAGGTCTTAGAAAAATTGAAATTTACCTCCCTAAACTTTTTACCTTTCTGGTCGGACTTTTTTTTTGTTGGTTGTGAGGCTTGAAAGAAGGAAGGAGGAAAGAGATAGAGGGAGGGAGGGATAGATGGGTATGTGAATGGATGGATGGATAAATGAATAGATAAATGAATGGGTAAGTAGCTGGGTGGATGGGTGAGTGAATAGATGCATAGATAAATGGATAGGTGAACTGGTAGGCGGATGCATGGGTGAGTGGGTAGGTAGGTGGGTGAATGGGTGGGTGAATGGATGGATAGATGGATGGATAAATAAATGGGTAGGTAAATGGGTGGGTGGATGGATGGATGGATGGATGGACGGATGGGTAGATAAATGGTAGGTGAAGAGGTGAGTGAATGAATGAGTAAGTAGGTAGGTGGGTGAATGGAAGTGTCCCTATGCCAACCATAGCCTCATGATAAATGGCAAAGAAACACAGCCTTGCTCATTATTCAGTGGGGGTTTTATAGAGGTTGAATGATAGCCTCCTCCCAAATTATGTGTTCTCCTAATTACTGGAGCCTGTAAATGAAAGTTTATATGAAATAAAAGGGTGGCCTATGTAAGGATTTTTGTGGTAAAGAGAACATCCTAGATTATCTGGCTGGACCCTACATCCAATGGCAAGTATCCTTACACAAAACACTGGGGAGATCTAACACACAAAGAGGAGAAAAAGTGACTGTGGTAACAGAGATGGAAGTGACTCTGTCACAGGGAAGGATAGTCTAGACTACCAGAAATGGGGGAGGGAAGGAACTGAATGCCTCTTCAAGTCTTTCGAGGGAGAGAGGCCCTGTTGACATGTAGATTTGGAGTGTATGGCGGGCAGATCAATGAGAGAATCCACTCACATTTAAATCACCATTTGTGGAATTGTTTTCCACATAAATGATTAATAAATCATTTAGGCTACCTCTGTTTGGTTTTAAATTTATGAAAAGAAAGAAAGAAACCCAACACAATAGCAATACATGACAATATGTTGGAAATGAACTTTACAACTTGGAGAGGGGCTGGGAGGGAGAAAAATGAGGGAGCTCCAGGGTATCAACGTTCAACAAAAAATATACTCACTACCCTTACATATGTAACTGTAACCCCGCTCTGCACATCACTTTGACAATAAAATTAAATTAACAAGAAAATAAAGGAAAAAGCAAGAAAGAGATACTTGCATGAACAAAAAGGTCAATTTCACAACCCACAATTTCAAATTTAAACATCATAACATTTTTCAAGTCCACTTAGTACAGCCAATTTGGGGCAAATCTGATGTGAGTGAATATGTGGCCATTTGTTATTGTCACTCATTTTACTTACTAAGAGACTAAATCTCACAGTGTGAGTGAAAGATGTCCCCCAGTAGTTAATGGTTCCTTTCTCAGTCCTGGAATTTGTTATTCATGTCAACACCTAAGGTTATAGAAAGTAACTTTTTTTTTTTTTTGGCCAGTCCTGGGGCTTGAGCTTAGGGCCTGGACACTGTCCTTAAGCTTTTCTCAAGGCTAGCACTCTACCACTTGAGCCATAGCACCATTTCTGGCTTTTTGTGTGTATGTGGTACCAAGGAATCGAGCCCAGGGCTTCATGCATGCTAGGCAAACACACTACCACTAGGCCACACTCCAGGCCCCTAGTAACTTTCTCTTGATATGAGTCTAGTTTGAAGTTGTATTTAAGCTGTTAAGAGTAAAAATGTCTTGTTGAGAGCAGGCCTGTACCTGTACCACATATTGATGTGGAAAATCCCTTGTTTATGAGCCAGAATAGTTCCAATAAAGTCATGACTTAAAGGAAATGTTAAAATAATCTATAAGAAAATTTTTCTTCCAGGAAGCGTTCTCAGCGGACTCACCACATTTAAACAGTTTTAACTGTGTTTCCCTGCAAGGCCATCATTGGACGCCAAAGCTATATTAGCTCTGCCTACACAAGTCCTGTTGTTCTTCATCTACTTGACTTCTGTGAGAAAATGTCAACAGGTGAAACTCACCTATTTGTTATCTGTAATTTATATTCTCACTGCTCAGCTCTGGCTGAATGTTTGGGGCCAGCATCAAGAGCTACTACCTGTCTTCACAAGCCCTCACTGAGTCACAGAACACCCAGGTTTCTTTTGAACCTAGAAAATACTACAGTATTTTCCTTCAGGCAATTCTGGCTTGTTCAAACACATTGAAGAGTTCTTTACAAAACTTATTTTTTCCTTTATGCTTATTTTATGAATTACGTGAGGGAGAAAAGAAAAAAAGACACCAAAATTTCTTATGCTTTGTGGGGCACTAGGGGTACATGGCTGTAATCCTATCTATTCAGGAAGCCAAGAGGTGAGGATCAAAATTCAAACCCATCCCAGGCAGGAAAGTCCATGAGACTCAAATTATTGCCAAAAAGCTGAAAATTGAACTGTGGCTCAAAAGAAGGGCACCATTCTTGAGCGGAAAAGTTAAGGGACAGAACTCAGGCTCTGAGTTCAAGCCCAAGCAGAAAAAAATTGGTATGGTTTATAAGAATGAGGCAAAGACATCAAATAGCAGTGATTTTGAAACTAAAGTAACCTTTGTCAGCTGACACAGTTATAGCATATATGCCAGATTTGAATTGAACATGGTAAGTGTCCTATAACAAGTGTGTGTGCATGTGTGTGTATATATACGCAGCATAGGCAATAGTGTACTTCTCTCTTCTCCTCCATTTATCTAGTCCTAGCTCTACAAATTGACCTCCCCAGTCTCTAGGAGTCAATGCAAATCTCACATGCTACTGCAAATATAAGATTTGAAAGCAAACAAGCTCTTTCCATGGCATTCCAGTTTCTCAATTAGTATGTGTTCAGTTTAATAAGAAACATAGCACATATATTAACAGCTATTCTTTTTCATTTGCCAGGGAATTGTAGAGATACTTTAGTAAAAAAAAAAACAATTACAACATTATAGAAATAAAGGGCAAAGGAGGTGAGATAGGAATCTAAATAATGAAGTTGTGGATTTCAAATCCTTGGAACAGGTACCAACCTCATGTTCTTCTATCATTTTATGAGACATTATTTCTATACTCTTTTGATGTAACAATTATGAAAAACTAGCCTGGGGTTTTAAAAAGATAAATCAAGTTACACTTAAGGATGAAAAGAAAGAAGAGTATGAACTTCATAGTTGAATTTTCAAAGCCTTCTGCTTACATACACCTTGTGCTAAGTAATATATGTGGTTCTATGCAGTTAAGTTCTAAATATTCTCTGTATCAGGCTAGGTTGGCCTTCTTTCCTTCCTTCCTTCCTTCCTTCCTTCCTTCCTTCCTTCCTTCCTTCCTTCCTTCCTTCCTTAATCTTTTTCCTTTTCCTTCTTCCTCCTTCCCTTCCTGCTCCTTCTTCTGTTGGCTTTACTTGGGACTGAACTCAAGGTCTTACACTTCCTAAGGTCAAGGGCTTTATGAGCCACACCACCAGTCCTTTTGCTTTAAGCTTGCTTTACAGGTAAGGTTTCATATTAACTTTCCTGGAGCTGGCCTCAGACCATGATCCCCCTCTATTCACCTATGGATATGTTCACCTATGGATATGTTGACCTATGGATATGTTCGCCCACGGATAGGATCACCTGTGGGTATGTTCACCTATGAAGTACCTGAGATGTCCCAGGCATGAGCCAATGTACTCAGTCTAAATTATTTATTTTTATTTATGTATTTATTTATTTTGGGCAGGTCATGGGACTTAAACTCTGGGCCTGGGTGCTGTCCCTGAACTCTTCAGCTCAAGGCTAGTGCTCTCTACCACTTGTGCCACAGTATCACTTCCGGTTTTCTGGTGGTTGGTTGGAGATAAGAGTCTCACAGACTTTTGTGCCTGGACTGGCTTTAAACTGGAATGCTCAGATCTCAGCTGCCTGAATAGCTAGGATTACAGGCCTGAGCCACTAGAGCCCAGTTTAAATTTTATTCTTAATGCCTAAAATCTGCCCATTCTCTTTCTAGTGTTTTATGTTGATCCTGTTGATTTGCTACTTTATTCATTCATATAATCAGTATTGCACTCAGCATTCATTCAATATACACTGGGGACCTCCCCTGAGTCTCATGATATATGGGTATTGGAAATAAAATGGTAAGCCAAAGACACAATGTTTTTTTTTTTTCATGATAATCTAGGAATGGTAACTCAAAATAAAACTGCTATATTAGGAAACATGTCTGAAGAATTAATGATGCAGATATTGGCTTTTTGAATACAGCAGTTGCAGAACCCTTCTAGTTTTCTGGTGGTTAATTATAGATAAGAATCTCAAGGATTCTTTTCTGCACAGGGTGGCTTTGAACCACAATCCTCAGATCTCAGCCTCCTGAGTAGCTAGGATTATAGGCATGAGCTCTTGTCACCTGGCAGTAGGGTTTTTGGTTCATTTGTTTGTTTTTTACTGGTACTAGATTTCTAGAAACTTCATGGAGCAGGAGTAGAGATTTTGTTAGACATAAATTACTTATCCAGGAGACACACAACATTAAGTAGTTTAAAGCATTCCTTCTCCGCTTCTTTGCCTTTTCCCCTTTGATTATCATTTTTGTTTGACTCTCTGGTATGGACAAGTACAGGTGAGAACACTCTGAGGAAACACCCAGGTTGTACAGTCCCAGAACCCATAACACAGTAAAGCAGTAGGAGGGAAATGAAGATGATCACATATGCGTGTAAACTTTAACCCTAATGTGTGAACACCTAGGTAAGGCAGAGGGTGCTCGTTCAGTCTAGCGATCCAAGGAAGGCAGCAAAATATATTTACAGAAAATTAAAGAGTTGTATTCATGCTGTTGTAGAGTTCCTTAACACTGCTTTCAATTACTTTCTCTGAAAATTTGAAATAACATGACTTCTTCCTCTAAAATACGACTGAGTACCCTAGAGGAGGTGACCTATTATATGGTTGTGAGAATGCGTTGTTTTCTTTTTGAGTAGGGAAATAGTATCTGAGTTGAAACTAGACCTCCCACACAGGACAACGATCAACCAGGACAATTCCCCATTTAATAACATTAAAGGGTCTCTTCTCAGGCAGAAGTCTACATCTGTTGCTATGTAGCCATCCTATGTGTTTTATGGGCTCACACAGTGGCTCTCATTAGTGTCACCTCAAGAGCTTCAATAGTGAGCCTGAGTCCTAATCACTTATCCTATCCCCAAGGATACAGCTTCATTCAAGTATAACACATTTTCAAGTGACTCTTAGTGAAGCTGTCCCTAAGATCGGCCACATCACAGGGATATCAATGCAAAGGTCACTGTTCATCCAAATAGAACCCCTGTTTATAATTTGAGGGGTGGTCTTGCCTGTTTTTCTCCAGGTTGTGTCCTTTATAAAACTTGATTCAACAGAAGGTACCAGCTTTCTCAGAATCTTCTATGCCAGTCACAAGTTATTGGCCATGGTTAGCTAATGCATTTCAGAGATCAAAACTGTTCAATGAAAAGTCATAAAGAAGTAAGTAAAAACCAATCGGATAGAAGGTGCATTCTATCTGGTGAATATAATGTAACCCTCCTATTAACTACAATAAAAATATGGAAAAAAGAAAAAACCCAAATCAGAATAGATAGTGCTATTTTACTAATGGATTCTAGAAAATGGTACAATGATACTTATGAAATGATTCATTGGGAATAAAATACTCTTTGAAACTGCACTAAAAAAGTCTTGCGGAGAGAATAGAGTATATTACTAAACATACTAAATATTAGAGTATATTACTAAATAATGTGTTTGGGATTGTATCAGATTCAGAACCCAGACTTCTGAAACTATCTGGAAGGATGCAGACAAAGCACACTTAGTTCAACTAACCCTTGGAAAAAACAAAAATTCATAATTACAGTGACCCAACTGTGGACTAGGTATGGTGCATAAAGGTATGCAATCTATCATGATATGCCTAAAGCTGGAGAATCCTCAGAAATCATTATGGGGGGAGGGAAAAAAAGAGAGGGGGGAGTGGGAGGGAGGAGAAGGAGAAAGAAGAGAAAAACAAAGTACAGACAAAAGGAAAATAAATTTACCTTAAAACCACATATTTTAAACTATATACATACATTAGCACTCACACACATTTCCAATTTAAACTATAAAAGCCATGACACTAAGATGATCTAAGAGACACTGGGATGTACAGATCAGGAAATCTGTCTGGGAACAAAGAAAGTCAGGTTGAACAGGATTTAGTGCCAGAGGGGAGACAGCAGAAAAAAGAGCATGAAGAAATGGTTTGGAGCTGGGAGTGAGCACTGGGGTGAGGAACCAGTAAGGAGCTGAGCCAGCTCCTGTTAAGGTGTAATGGTAGAATCTTGGCAGAGAATGTTAGGTTAACACAACAGGACCCAATGCATGGGAAGATACATTGTTAACTTAGACCATTTTCCACTCAACATGGAAAACCCATTCTTTTCCTCAGTCTAGGACACATTTTTAATTCCAGGTGAAAGAAAAATCCTATTTTAATCACTAAACAGCATGGAGATCCTAAAGTTTCTTAGGAGAGGATTGAGAGGTAGAATTGGTAAATATTAACTTCTTGGTCCTTATAAATTGAAAGGGTAAGATTGGAGGAGGGAGGATTGAGTAGGAGAGACTGGAAATAACTTCTCTGTAAGTTGGTGAGAATCAGGTTCCTGGTAATTGTGCAAAGAACAATGGGACACACACATGAAGGAAGTATTTTGAAATAAGAATCTGCAGAAATTTGTCATTGACTCTTATGCAGTTGATAAAGAACAAATAAGATGTATCAAAGTTATTTCCAGGTTTTAATCCTAGGAATTTAGAAACCTTGTGTGTTATAACATGAACATAATAAATAATTATGCTGAAACAAAGTAAAGGACACTAGGCAATTGTCCCTGTGTTTCATTTATGTTTGTGTAAGTTTTTCCTCAGAGCTAATGCTGCAAATACTTTTTTTTTAAGGCAAAATGGATCTTGACAAGATGGTACTGATTCAAATTAGAGAATTACAAATTATGAGAGAATTACATGCTATGGAGTAGATCTTTCCTAATGTAAATAAGAAGTCTCCCTATTAGTTTGCTAAGGATCAACAACAATATGTTACATATTTAAGTAACTTTATTTTCTTAGTTCTGTAGACTGGAAGTCTAAGATCTTTGTTTTCCTGAACCCCCTCTCCTTGGCTGGCTCTATGGCCTCCTTTCACTGTGTCCTGGAATGATGGCTCACCCCCGCTGCCTTTCTCCCTTCAACAAAGAGGAGGACTATCATACAACCTCAGTAAGCCTCCATTACCTCCTTCAAGGGTTCTGTCTCCACATTTAGTCACATTCTGACATACCAATGTGAGTGTTGTGGAGAGCACAATTTAGTTCATGTGCTAGTACAGTTCCTTTGGAGCCAGCCAGTATTTTGGAATCAGAAGGATACACTGGAGTGCTTCAGAAAGATATTTTTTATAATTTTTTATTGTAATTAATAAAAGGGTTACATGATATTTGCCAGATAGAAGGTGCATTAATTCACATACATTGATACCCTTTCACATGTCTTGGTACCCATCACCCTCCCCCCCACCCACAACCCACCCCCATCTTGGTTTTCCCCCCTTCCCTATCAAATTTCAAATAACCAAATACAAATAAATTCAATATATCAGATAACAAAGTGAGATACTGTAACAATATGAGATACCCAAGAGACAGCAAAGGAGATGAGAGATAACATAGTACATTAAGGACAACAATCATTCATTATATGGCTTTTGTTTCAGTATCTTGGAGGTCCTTTCAATTAGCTTCATACTATATGGCCTTATATATCAAGGTAGAAAGATATTTTTATTCAAGAATTTATTAACATTGATTTTTATATCATATTACAAATGACGTGTTTAACAAACAAGGATTTAAGAAGGGAATCTCTATATACAATCACCGGCATTTAGATTTTAGAACATAATTAAAATTAGGCTGAGGGTTTGTATGTCATAGATACATATTAATCTATGTAATAAGACATTATGTCTATAGAGTCATAAATTTTTATGTCTGTATAGTTGTGTTTATATTTCCAGTACCATGTCCATAGCATTGGGTATGCAAATATGGAGTCCTCCCTCTTGTACTGTTTGGATCTAATAGCCACATATTAAGGATGCCATGCACCCTTTGTTGCTTTGGTCTTGACTTGTCTCTAGATTCATCCACTTCCATGTGAATGCCATCTTGTCTGTTGGCTATGTAGAATTCCTATATGATGTATCCGTTCATCCGCAGTAGGGCATCTGGATTGTTTCCATCACCTGGCTATTGTGAATAATGCAGAGATGAACACAGCTGAGCAGGTGTCTTTATTACATCCTGGGTTATGATGTTCAGGATAGATGCCCAGGAGTGGTATGGCAGGAAGGTCTATTTTCAGTTCTTTAAGAAACCTCGGTGGGGGGAGGGTAAAGGGTACCAAGACATGTGAAAGGGTATCAATGTATGTGAATTAATGCACCTTCTATCTGGCAAATATCATGTAACCCTTTTATTAATTACAATAAAAAATTAAAAAATTAAAAAAATTTAAAAAAAAGAAAACTCCACACTGCTTTCTAGAGTGGCTGAACTTGTTTGCAATCCCACCAGCAGTGCAATAGGGTTCCCTCTTTCCAAAGCAGTGGTGATTATTATTGAAGTTCTAGGAGTTATATCAAATGAAACTACATTGTGTAATGAAATTGCTCTTTTTATTCTGCTAATTCCTCTATTTTGAATGATGCAGGGTAGGGAAAAAAACCCATATTTTCTCCTCTCAAATGTTTGTGTGTGCATGTGTGCAATTGCTAGTGCTTGAGCTTGGGGCCTTGGGCACCAGCTTACCATTTTTTTGCTCAAAACTGGTACTCTACTATCTAAGCCACAGCTCCACTTTTCTACCTTTTGGCTGATAAACTGAAGACAAAGTTTTTAGAGAGTTTTCTACTCAGACTGACTTCAAACTGCAACCCTCAGATCTCAGCCTTCTGAGTAGCTAGGATTGTAGGTGTGAGCAGAAGTTCCAGGCTGTCACAGAAACATTTCTATAAAATTTTATGTCTGCCACTCCAATGTCTGGGCACTGATCCTCTAAACAGTCACTTCATTTATTTACTCCTGTGTGTACACATTCATTCCCAGGGCACTCTGGACTCCACATTGGGGTACATCCTTAGATACAGCAGAGAAAAGAAAAGCCAACAAGTGTCTGTGATACAACTTTTACAATCCAGTTTGGAACACAGACCAAAACAAAACAGAAGCCACAAGAGTAACCTATGGTAAAAGGTCTGGAGTGGGTTATTACCAGGGAAGCTCAGCATAGCAGGACTTTACCAATCTATAATGTTTAGGAAGACTTCCCTGAGAAAATAACATCTAAGCTTTATGCAGACATAAATAACCACACTAGAACTAACCAGGTAAAAGAGAGCATTGGCATATCCAGGCAGAGAACACAAGAGGCCAGGTCCTTAGGGGAACTGGAAGAAGTTCAGTGCAGTGGGAACAGGTTGAGGCAATGTACAGTATGTCAAAACAGGAGGTCGGAATGGAGAGAAGGTCAATGCTCTTGTGTGGTTTAGCAGGGTGTGGATAACAGGGTGTCCTTGGGCATGAGAAACTGTTGAGGAGGTTTACACTGGGGACTAATTCCATCAGATTTAGAGCGAAATGACTTCACTGCAGCTACTGTGTGGAGAGCAGCTGGAAGCTAGTTGAAAAAACACGTTTTAGCTTGTTGGAGGAATTAAGAGTAGATATCTCAGAAATAAGGTAAGGATAGGGAGGTAAAGACATTGGGGAATTGAGAAAATGTGTTCTTCATTTGAATTTCACAAAGAAGAGTTGAATTGTTGGACCTCTTTCGTTTACTGATGCATCCCTAATTCCTGAATAGTGCTCAGTAAATGATCAATGAATATTTGTTGAATGAACTGACTAGATATCCATTTATCTCTTAGTATCTACAGAGAACTGATTGCAGGACACTCTGCAGATAATCAAATTCATAGATGCTCAAATTCTTTATATAAAAAGACATAGTGTATTTTCATATAATCGCATTACTCATCTACTTTAAAGCATCCTAAACTTCTTATAATACCTACTACAATGTAAGTGCTATGCTGTTAGACCATAATGATGAAGAAAAGTCTTGTCATTTTGAACAGTTTTCTGTGACCTGAAGGATATCGGTGCCAGGATTTCTTGCCCTTATCCCTACATTCTGAGTATTCTGGGTGAAGTGAGGTTCAGTAAGCAACATAGAAGAAATATGGTATCTGCATTTAAGGAATCTTCTTCTAAATACACACATAGAACAATCATAAAGATATGAGACATGGAGTAGACTACAGGGATAAGGCTGAGCTAAGAAAATTCATGTTTACATTTCTATTTTGGCTGGGCACTAGAGGCTTACTCCTGTAATCCTAGCTACTCAGAGGGATGAGATCTAAGAACTGAAGCTCAAAGCTAGCAGGAAAGTCTGTGAGACTCTTAGTTCCAATAAATCACCAAATTGGAGGAGGGCAGGCAACCCACTTTGGAAGTTGGGTGTGCTGAGTTCTTGAGTCTCAGCTTTAATAATATCTAAGGGTATGTACACAAGGTGGACACTTCCAAGAAATGGGAAGTTTTCCCAAAACCAGAGGACAGGAGTGGTTCACCTACTAAGGCATCCTCAGAACCAAGGTGGAGTTTGGATGGGAACTAAGTCCATGAAACTAGAGCTATAACAATATGAATTTAAGCCTCTGGCTGACATTTAGAGTAAAGGAGAGAAAGTCCCTACGCAGGAGTCTCTTGCTATTGGCACCATGATCAACCAGGTGGATGGTGGAACAGGATGTGTGGCAAAAATCTACCTAGATACAGATACTGTACCTGCTTTCTGGTGTTTTAGGTGTCATTATTGCTTTTATAACTGCTCTTCTCATATCAATATCATTACTATATTAGATGGTAATGTATCATAAATTGATTAATTAGCATTGTATCCTACTCGAATATCATGTGGGGTATAGCAGCTTAAGATAGACAATGAATAGTTGATTATCTAGTCATAAAACTTTAGAACATTTGGGGCTTTAGAAATGATGGAGTTTGGGTGGGGGGGAGGGAAATGGGGACCAAAACATGAGAAAGGGTATCAATGTTTGTGAAATAATGCACCTTCTATCTGGTGAACATAATGTAACCCTTCTATTAATTACAATAAAAATATATGAAAAAAAAGAAATGATGGAGTTTATTTCCTACCTTATGTGGAGATTAATCAAAGGAAAGTTCTTGGGAGAGATAAGTGGTATGTTGTGAAGAAGGCAGGATAGATTTTTGAAAAGAGAGAAAGAGGGAAAGAGAGAAAGAGAGATCTTCTTTTAGTCACTTAAACTGTAGTGTCTTCAGAGAACATTCTAAACACTCATCTGTTGTCACTCTGCACACCTCATTGTCACCTCAAGCATGCTCATGATATTGTATTAATTTTAGGGGCAATTATATTAAAGGCTCCCAGATCTCTAAGCCAGAACTTCCTTTGGGTTCTTACATTTCCACCCAGATGTTCCAAAAGTATGTCAAACAAAATGAGTAAAGTACAATAGATCCTTCACTCCTTTATGCACCCTCTCTGCTGCTTCCTTGCTTTAGTAAATAGCACCACATGTTTCCAATTTTCTATGTCACAAATCTGGGTCATATCATTTTAAGCTCATTCTTCAATGTCCCAGAGTATCTTGTCCTCCTGCCTAAAGGCTCCACATCTTCAGATTCAACCAAAATTAATTTGGGCATGGTGGAGTGTGCCTGTAATCTCAGTATAAGGTCTCAACTTCCAAGCCAGTCTGGTCTACATAACATGATGCTATCTTAAACAAACAAGCAGAAAAAAACTTAGAATTCAGGCCAGGAGTGTGGCCTTGTAGTAGAGTACTTGCTTAGCATTCAGGAATCCCTGGGTTAGATTCCTCAGTCCCATATAAACAGAAAAAGCCAGAAGTGGCATTGGGGCTCAAGTGGTAGAATGCTAGCCTTGAACAAAGGAATCTGAGAGACAGTGCTCAGGCCCTGAGTTCAAGCCCCAGGACTGGCAAAAAGAAAAGAAAGAAAAGAAAAAACTTAGATTAAAAAGTCTCATCTAAAATCGAAAATGAAGGCCCTTTGCCAAACTCATTCTACAAAGCCACCATAACCCTCATCTTGAAACCAGACAGGGACTCATCAAAGAAACAAAACTCTAGACCTATTTCTTTGATGAATATTGATGCAAAACTTCTCAACAAAATACTGGCCAAGTGTCTTCAGCGACTCATCAGAAAAAATTATACACTATGATCAAACAGGATTCATCACAGGGAGGCAAAGTTGGTACAATACATGCAAGACAATTAATATAATTCATCACATCAACAGGAGCAAGGACAAGAATCACATGATTGTCTCAATAGATGCAGAAAAGGCATTTGACAAGATACAACACTCCTTTATTTTAAAAGCTCTGGGGAAACTAGGAATCCATGGAACATTCCTCAATATAATAAAGACTGTGTATGACAAACCCACAGCTAGCATTATACTTAATGGCATTAAGCTAAAGCCATTTCCTCTAAAATCAGTAATGCGACAAGGATGCCCACTCTCTCCACTTCTCTTTAACACAGTATTAGAATTCCTAGCCAGAGCAATAAGGCAGGAAGCAAGTATAAAGGGGATCCAAATAGGGAAAGAGGAAGTAAAACTTCCCCTCTTTGCAATATAGTGCTGAAACCCTTAGCCAGAGAAATAATGCAAGAAAAGGACATCAAAGGGATCCACATAGGGAAAGAAGAAATTAAACTATCCCTGTTCACAGATGACATGATCCTCTACTTGAGTGACCCATAAGGTCCACTCGCGAACTCCTAGAATTAATAAACTACTTTAGCAAAGTGGCAGGATACAAAATTAACCTTCAGAAGTCAGTAGCCTTCTTGTACACCAATAATACACAAACAGAAGGCCAAATCAAGAAAATGATCCCATTTGCAATAACCCCCAAAAGAATAAAATACTTAGGAATTAACTTAACCAAAGATGTAAAGGAATTATTTAATAAAAACTATAAAAGCATAACAAAAGAAATTAAAGAGAACACTAGGAAATGGAAAGACATCCCATGCTCATGGTTAGGGAGAACCAACATAGTGAAAATGGCTATACTACCAAAATTGATATACAAATTCAATGCAATCCCCATCAAAATCCCAAAGACATTCTTTACTAAAACAGAAAGTGTAATTCAAAGGTTCATATGGAACAAGAAAAGACCTAGAATAGCCAAAGCAATTCTAGGCAAAAAGAGCAATGCAGGTGGTATTACAATACCAGACTTCAAACTCTACCATAGAGCCATAAAAACAAAACAAAACAAACAAAAACAACAACAAAAAAAACTGCATGGTATTGGCACAAAAATAGACCAGAAGATCAGTGGAACAGAACAGAAGACCCAGAAATAGAACCACATACTATAGTCACCTTGTATTTGACAAAGGGGCCAAAGATATACAGTGCAACAAACACAGTCTATTCAATTATTGCTGGCAAAACTGGGCAGCCACATGCAGAAAACTAAAAATTGACCCTAGCCATTCACCATGCACAAGCATTAACTCACAGTGGATCAAGGACCTCAATGTCAGACTGGAAACCATGAAACTGCTACATGATAGAGTAGGAGAGACACTGGAACTTAAAGGCACAGGCAAAAGATTCCTGAACAGAATCCCAGGGTCACAACAGATTGGAGAGAGACTTGATAAATGCGACTACCTTAAAACAAAAAGTTTCTGCACAGATAAAAGCATAGCCACAAAAGTAGAGAGACAGCCAACCAACTGGGAAAAGATATTTACCAATAATACATCTGACAAATGCTTAATATCCAGTATCTACAGGGAACTCAAGAAACTAATCCACTGCAAACCCAACAAACCATTCACTAGATGGGCAAGGGAACTAGAGAGAGACTTATCAGAAGAAGAGATTAAAATGGCAGAAAAGAATACGAGAAAATGTTCATCATCCATGGTAATAAAGGAAATGCAAATAAAAACAACCCTAAGATACCACCTTACCCCAACAAGAATGGCCAAGATTTTGAACTCAGACAATGACAGTTGCTGGCAAGATTGTGGAGACAAAGGAACCCTACTGCACTGCTGATGGGATTGTAAACTAGTTCAGCCACTCTGGAAAGGAGTATGGAGGTTTCTTAAAGAACTGAAAATAGACCTTCCCTACAATCCCATCATACCACTTCTGGGCATGTACCCTAAACATCATAACCCAAGAAATGATAAGGACACCTGCTCAGCTATGTTTATCTCTGCACTATTCACAATAGCCAGGCAATGGAAACAATCCAGATGCCCTACTGCAGATGAATGGATACAGAAAATGTGATATATATATATACACAGTACACAAACACACACACAATGGAATTCTACATAGCCAACAGACAAGATAAAATAATGGCATTCGCAGGGAAGTGGATGAATCTAGAGCGAATCATGTTGGGTGAGACAAGTGAAGACCTAAGGAACAAAAGGCACATGGTATCCTTAATATGTGGTTATTGGATCCAAACAGTACAAGAAGGAGGACTCAATATTTGTGTACCCAATGCTATGGTCATAGTATTGGAAATATAAGCACAACTACATAGACATAAAAACCTATGACTCTCTAGACATAATGTTTTATTACATAGATAAATATGTATCTATGATATACAAACCCTTAGCCTAATTTTGATTATGTTCTAAAATCTAAATGGCAGTGATTGTATATAGAGATTCCCTTCTTGAATACTTGTTTGTTAAACATGTCATTTGAAATATGATGTAAAAATCAATGTTAATAAATTCTTTAATAAAAAAAACTTTCCCTCTTTGCAGATGACATGATTCTGTATTTAAAGAACCCTATAGACCCATTCCCAAGTTGCTTGAGCTGATTCAAAACATACAAGTAGCAGGGTATAAAATCAACCCTCAAAAACCAACAGTTTTCCTGTATAACAACAATGTGAGGAGCAAGCAGGAAAGCAACTCCTTTTAGAATAGCCTCAAAGAAAATAGGAATTAACTCAGCTAAGAATGTAGAGGAAAACTTTAAAAACCTTAAAAAGGAAATTAAAGCAGAACTGAGGAAATGGAAAAACCTCCCATGCTCCTAGATTGGAAAAATTAACATCATGAAAATGACAATCTTGCCAAGGGCTATCTACAAATCCAATTCCATATCCCAATGTCATTCTTCAAGGAAATAGAAAAAGCAATTCAAAATTTCATCTGGAATAATAAAAGAACCCATAAAACAAAAACAATTCTTAGCAGAAAGAACAGCACAGGAGGAATTTCAATATCATGCATTAGACTCTATTACAGAGCTAAAACAGCTTGGTACTGGCACAAGAACAGGATTGACGCACAAGAACAGGATTGACGACCAATGGAATAGAACAGAGGACCTAGAAACCAACCCACAGACATATGGCCACCATATGATAAGGGAGCCAAAAGCAATATAATAGAAGAAAGACAGCCTCTTCAACAGTGGTGCTGGCAGAACTAGTTAAGCACCAGCAGAAAGATAAAGTTAGATTCTTCTATGTCACCCTGCACCAGGATTAAGACCAAATGGATCAAGAACCTCAAAGTAAAAGCAGACACCCAAAAACTTTACAAGAAGGAATAGGAGATACACTAGGCCTTCTTGGCACAGGTCGAAAACTTTCTTAATAAAGACCCAGAAATACAACAAATTAAAGAAAGTTTGGACAAATGGGACTGCATTAAACTGCAGAGCTTCTGTATGGCAAAGGACACAGCTAGCAAGCTAAACAAAAATCCTGCGGAGTGGGAGAAGATTTTTACTAACCATAAAACAGACAGCTAAAAAATATTGAATCTCTTCAAAACAAATCTTCAAGAAACAATCATCCCATTAAAAGATGGGCCAAGGGGGCCGGGAGTTTGGCCTAGTGGTAGAGTGCTTGCCTAGCATGCATGAAGACCCGGGTTCGATTCCTCCATACCACATACATAGCAAAAAGCCGGAAGTGGTGCTGAGGCTCAAGTGGTAGAGTGCTAGCCTTGAGAAAGTCCAAGGACAGTGTTCAAGCCCTGAGCCCAAGCCCAGGACTGTCAAAAAAAAAAAAAAAAAAAAAAAAAAGATGGGCCAAAGACTTAAAGAGAGTCTGCTCTGAAGAAGAAATAAGAATGGCCTATGGACACATGAAGAAATGCTCGACATCTCTGGCTGTAAAAGAAATGCAAATCAAAACAACTCTGATATTCCACCTTACTCCAATTTGAATGGCCATGAGCAAGAAATCCAATAACAACAGCTACTGGCAGGGATGTGGCCAGGAGGGATTGCTGCTACACTGTTGATGAGAGTGTAAACTCGTTCAACCACTATGAAAAGCAATATGGTGGTTCCTCAAAAGACTAAACATAGAGCTCCCCTATGACCCAGCAATTCCACTACTTGGCATTTACCCAGTGATCCAGAAACAAGGACATACTAAATCCACTAGCACAATGATGTTCATTGCAGCACTATTTACCATAGCAAAGATATGGAACCAACCCAGATGCCCCTCAGTAGATGATTGGATCATGAAGATATGATATTTATACACGATGGAATTTTATGCTGCCATCAGAAAGAACGACATCACCCCATCTGTAAGGAAATGGAAAGACTTGGAAAAACTCATATTAAGTGAAGTAAGCCAGACCCAAAGGAACATAGGCTCAATGATTTCCCTCATTTGTAATAATTAGTACATATTTAGGACTCTCGTAGCAGAGGATTACAATAGCTCAAACCCTAGATACATGAGGCCATATAGGGTGAGGCCAAATTAATGGACCTCTAAGACATGGAAATGAGCTCAATTATAAGTGACTGTTGTTCTTAATGTACTATGTTTTTTTTCTCTTCTCTTGTGTTGTCCTTTGGTTAATCTCACATTGTTATAGTATCTGACTTTGTTACCTGGATATTATATATACATATATCTATATATATGTTTATTTGTTTATTTGAAATAGGAGGGGAAAAATATAAGGGGAGGGAATGGGGACAAAAACATGAAAAGGGGTATCAATGTGTGAGAAGTAATGTACCTTCTCTCTGGCAAATATAAGTGTAACCCCTCTATACATTAACATTTTTTTTTAAAGTATCATCTAGGAGAATGCAATTTAACTTCCTTCTTTAGATACAAAGCTCTCCTTTAACATACTAGGTATCCATGGAACCTACTTTATTCTTGACTCTCTATGTTAATGCCTTAACTTAGTCATTTCCAAAGCTTTCAAATCAAATCAAATGCTTTCAAAGGAAGGAAGCCTGGTCCTTTCTTAAGTACTGCATTTTACTTTCTTGAAGAAACCAATTTTGCAAGGTCTACATACTGAAGCTAATATTTGCACTTTAACTATTTGGTGGAAGGGAATAAATATTTGAACCTTCACATGGCTTAATTTCCTATTCTTTTGATCATTGGTATGATTTTTTGAGTTAGACTCAAATTTTCAAAAATCTTAACAGCAGTACCCTAAACTTAACAAATAGCAGATCTGTAAAATCTGTAAAACTTACCTGTAAAATCAGATAAGTTTGGGGACCGGGAGTTTGGCCTAGTGGTAGAGTGCTTCCCTAGCAGGTACAAAGACCGGCTTCAATTCCTCGGTACCACATACATAGAAAAAAGCTAGAAGTGGTGCTGAGGCTCAAGTGTTAGGGCTCTAGCCTTGAGAAATTCCAAGAACAGTATTCAGGCCATAGGCTCAAGCCCAGGACTGCCAAAAAATGAGATAATAATGGAACAGAATATATTAATTTTGTTGTTGTTGGTAGTAGGACTTGAACTCTGGGCCTGAGTGTTGTACCTGAGCTCTTCAGCTCAAGCCTAGCACTCTACCACTTGTGCCACAGTACCATGTCCAGTTTTCTGGTGATTAATTAGAGATAAGAGTCTCACAGACTTTCATGCCCAGGCTGGCTTTGAACCATGATGCTCAGTTCTCAGCCTCCTGAAGTAGCTAGGATTACAGCTGTGAGCCACTGGCACCTGGCTAAGATACTGATTTTTTGAAAGATTATGTTTTATGTTCCCTTTTCTCGAGCCAATCTTTTCTTAATTGGTGAAAAAATACAAATGAAAGTCTTTTGTTACAAGTCAAAACATTGTGTTACTACAGTTCTTTAATTTGGTTTTAGGATTCTACACAGGGCTGGCAGATAAACACTGTTCTCTGTACTCCAGGCTGAGCCCTAAAAGTAAATCCTAGTGCTCATGGCATTGGCTCTGCTTGAGCAGGAGGCCCTTGGAGCCAGGGGTTAGACTAGGCAGCTCAGGGAGTAGGACTGAGAGGCCAGTTAGGTAAGAAGCCACTGGAACAGAGTAGGAAGGATTGCTCAAGTCTCATCTAGGCCAAATGGACACAAGGATGATATGACCATGGTTCTTAGCAACTAAGGAACTGGTTCCCTGGCACGCCCTTTTTCTATCCTGCCCTACTCTCGGTTCTGAAAGGAGGGGAAATGCTAAGATTCTTCTCCAGAAAGAAGAAAGAGAATACATAGAAAGGCACGTGTGCATCCATTCTCTCAGCCCTCCTCACACACTGGGGCTGATGGAATTTAAGTCAGGAGGCATATTCTCTTGCATTAACATGAGAGGCCACATAGTAATTAGAATAGGAATTCTGTTAAGTCGTCCTTCAGTAACTTGGATTTTGTGCTATTACATCCATAAGACGGTAACAGTAGACACTGGGTAGATACTTGGCCTATGTTTTCAGGAGCCCCCATTTTCTGCCTTTTTTTTTTGTAACCACACTGGGCTGGGGCCTATCTGCCCTCTCCCTTCCAGTCAGCCTGTGCCATGAGCCTATTCCAAACTGAGACAGCCATGACCTGAAGTGCCCTCAGCAATCAATGGCTCAGACGCCTAGCCTGTATGTGAAAAGAGGACTTGCTAGGGGAGACAGGGAGGACTAATGATGACAGGAAAATTCGGCCCTGACCCCAAACTTGTATATTTTTCTTTGTCAAACCCAAATTCAGTTTAACAAGACCATTTTTCCTTACAAGGCAGGTTGACAACCACATCAAGTTTCACAAGCATGCATTCCCTTTTGGAGTCAATCCCAAAATCATTCCAAGCAGTTTCATCCAGTAATCCTAATAAATCTCCCCATGGAGGGAAGTCTACTGATGGAACATTCTCTATTTTATGCTCCCTGGAGAGATAGAAATGGCTGTTGTGCTGGTCTGCTGATCAAGTGAAGCACAGATCTGACTTCATGCTGTCTATAGTTCCAGGCTCTATTTTCTTTCCTGGGGTCCAAAGGAATCAAAGGATAAAGGTTCTCTCCTCACAATCCTGCCACAAGCTTTTCTTCCCTGTCAGTGCCTCACTCCCTGAGACTGTAATAAATGTGGCATGGAAGAGCCTTGATCCATCCTTCTCTGAGATCCTACAAACTACATTCTTCCCTGCTAACAGAAGCTAGGCTGTGCCAATAGTTCAGTGTCTACTGTCAGCTGCTGGAGTCCAAGAAGGGCCCATATGGGGTCAAACAGGTGTTTGCTGGAATGTGAAGTTCAGATATTTCTATATGAGAAAAATAATATGCTGGAATTGTTTGGGGGTTTTGTTTCTTACTTCCATTCTCATTCCCAGCCAAGCTACAGTCTATTTTTCCTGAATTCATTTTTGAGGGGGAGAAAATCATGGAAAATACCCAACAAAATTCTTACCATGCCTTAAATGGTGTTTCTAAATGGCTGAATCAATGCTCTTCTGGTTTAATGAAATACACTACAATAAAGAATGCCAAATGGAGAAATGGAGAAATCACTATCTGGAAGTAACCATTCTGTCTTCCCTCTTGACAGGTAATTATTTACTGCTTTTCTGTATGTCCCTCATTCCCTACTTAATCCTTAAGAAGTAGAGGGAGCCCGGCCGGGAGTTTGGCCTAGTGATGGAGTGCTTGCCTAGCATGCATGAAGACCAAGGTTCGATTCCTCAATACCACATACATAGAAGAGCCAGAAGTGGTGCTGTGGCTCAGGCAGTAGAGCTCTAGCCTTGAGGAAGCCCAAGGATAGTACTCAAGCCCTGCATCCAAGCCCCAGGACTTGGAGAAAAAAAAAAGAAGTAGAGAGAGCCATTCTACTTCTAGATTACTTTTAAATTGACTAGAAGATGTTGGAACAACATCCCCCCTCCCCAAAGCCTACAGATTGAAAGAATAAACTTAGCTGGTACAGTGGCTCAGGCCATCCCAGATACTCAGGAGGCAGAGACTTTAGTATCCTGGTTCAAGGACAAGTTAGTGAGAGTCCCCATTAACAAAAACAGCTGGGTGCGGTAGCACCACTTAGGACCCCAGCTCCTAAGGAAGGCATAAGTAGGAGGACTGAGATCTAGGCTGGCCTGAGCAAAAATATCAAAGTTATATTTGAAATATATGAAGGGAAAAGTGGTAGGAGTGTGACTCAAGTGGTAGAACACCTGCCTAGCAAGTGCAGGGATCAGAGTTTAAACCCCAGTGTTAACAAGAGCAACAATAATAATTATTCTAATAGTAAAATTAAATCCAATGCACATTTGCATTATATTTCAGGGTTTTATTTGCTTCTGTAAAGCTATTTTATATGGACCACCCCCATTAAACAACCAAAACACCTTTGTGGTGTATATATGACCAGAATAATGCAACTTATCAAAGTCTAAATCAGACATGCAGCACATTGCAAACTTGGGTCTCATTTTCTTTCTCTTCCTCATTGCTTAGTAGCTTTACCAGAAAACCCGATGCCAGGTGTTACGGCCTAGAACAGAACTATAGTTACCTCTTTAGGCACAAATACAGATTAAGTGAGTTATTCCATAAGCACCCAGCTAGGAATGGCAGAGTTCCAGCATTGACACTTTACAGCCCACATTCTTCTGCTTTTTAAGTGTTTTATCAGAGAGGATCCCATGGTTGTTTTTTTTTTCTTTTAATTTGTTTTGTTTTGTTTTTTCCCCTCTCTCCCAGGGTCAACCTTGGACTATAATCTTCATACCAATGCTACTACATAGCTAGGATTACAGATTCACACCCCTGCACCCAGATTGTCAGTTGAGATGGGAATCTTGCTAGTTTTACATGCCCAAGTTGACTTTCAATTATGATCTTCTGATCCCTACTTCTGGAGTCTATGGGATTGTCTTGCTTGGCTAAAATCTATGTCCTTTATTCTTATTGCTTTTCTGTGAGATGAGAGGAAAACCACAGAAACAGTCCTCGTTGTAATGACACTGAGGGGTGTCAGTTGTTTCCAGGCGTCACTGGCCCCAGAAGTAGGAAAGGGGTCCTGCCCACTCTTCCAATCACACAAACCTCCCCAGTCCCATCTTTCCTGAGATTGCTTTTGTATCCATCCCTAGCCTATATAAGCAAGGATATTTGGTAGAAATTTGGCAGCTACTTTATGCCACTTTTAGTCTGTGAGATCTTAAGCAACATAATGGCTCTTAGCTCCAAATCTCCAAGATAGAATAATTATTTTCCTCTTTTCCTGAGATTATACATGGATAATTATGTATATGGGAGAATAATTTGCATGTTAAGATGGCCCCAGCTTAAATTCTAAAAGTTGAATTGATGTTAGTTAATATGCTGTCACTGACAATAAAAAAGTTTTATGAATTACTTTTTTTTGTAGATACAGCTTTAAAACATTGATGTTGAAAAAGAAAACTGCCAAAAGAAGCTTTTGGCAGAAACCAAGGGTAGTTGTCAAATGGATTTTTCACATCCTGGCTGACTGTGAGACTCAGCCAGATTCGTCGCCAGCAAAATCAGTGGAGACACATAGTCGTAAAACCCCGAGGCTGCAGTAGCTGCACACAGAGCAAGAGCAGTCTGACTGCTGGGTTCTGGAGAAAGCAGGTGGCTTGGCAATTCTGCCTTTACTTCCTCTTGATATGAACTGAGTGAGTAGAGAGTAAAGAACTGAATTTCCACCTCTTTGGATCTGTGACCATCAGCATAGTAAGGAGACAAATTTGCAGGCAGAGTCCTCTTCAGGGTTGACCCAACAGCATCACCGTGACATTTCACTCAGAGGGTGACATTTATATCGAGGCACTTTTAAATAGACAGTTTTAATCTTTGATTAGAAAGAGGAGGAGGAAGGGAAGGAGGGGAAATGGAAGGAAGAAGGGAGAGAGGAGGAAAAAGGAAAGAAGGAAGGAAGGAAGGAAGGAAGGAAGGAAGGAAGGAAGGAAGGAAGGAAAGAAGGAAGGAAGGAAGGAAGGAAAAGGAAGGAAGGAAGGAAGGAAGGAAGGAAGGAAGGAAGGAAAAGGAAGGAAGGAAGGAAGGAATTAGCCATGGCTTATACTTGTAAGCCTACTAGAAAGACTGAAATTGGGAGAATCATGGTCCTAAGCCCAAGTATAAAAGTTCACTCCATCTCATTAAAACCATTTGGGCATAGTCTCACACACACACACACACACACACACACACACACACACACACACACACAAACACACACACACACACACACACACAAACACACACGTCATCCCAAGTATTAGGAAGTGTAAAACAGGAGGCCTAAGATCCCAGCATAGATCTGGGCAAAAAGCAGAACTTTAATCTCAAAATAACAATTGTAAAATGAACTGAAGACGTGGCTGTCCATGAGAGAGAACCTGACGAGTGGGCACAAGGCTGTGAGTTCAAGTCCCAGTACCTACCTCGAAAAAAGTCGGCAGCCCTATGTTAGTCTTAAAAACTTTCATTCTAGATAATGATCAAATTTTTCTCTATAGTTAAAATGTATTTTCAAATATCTAGTCTTATTTTTATAAAGATTGTTTTTTTAAGGGACAAAAAACCTTAATTTAAAAGAGACGAAGTCATAGAGCTAACATCTGGCAGAGGCTATTCTTCATCCCTACACTTTTTCAAATTACCATTACAGTTTTTCTACCTTCTAGGCTTCGTAAACTCCAACCCCCAAATCACTAGGGTACTTTAAAGTCATTGCTTAGGTCTCACTGAGACAGCTAACAAGTATCACAATTAACTTATTTATTCACTTTGCAGGATAACTCTAATTTGAAACATTTACTTCCTGTGCTCTTTTAGGCAACTTCCTATTTCTTTTGGAAGTCTTCCAAGGACATAGTTGACTGTATCTACCTTCTCTGAGCTAGAACAGGAAACAGGAAAAACTAAAACATTTTGTGTTTTAATTCTCAATCTTTTCAATCAAGTTAGAATCATGGTATCTGAGGGCTGAAAACAGAAGATAGAAACTCCTAATTTAGTTTTTACTAGATTTCCCAGTAATCCTATAGGAAGTTAATTTGTATGATATTAAAATATGATCTTATGATCTAATTCATTTAAGAAACATCAGGTTAAACAAACAAGTTTGTAACAAACATTTAATAAGGAGGCAGAAGCCATAAATTTCCAATAGATAATCTTTCAAATTTGACCATGAAGCTGCTGTCTGATAAGATCTATTTAGACAGCCTAATCATAAACAATATATATTTTAGGAAATTATGATTTGTGTATGAAAACATAAATCAACAAATAATTCTTCAGCATGAATTTGACGCTAGTGCTAACCATTCTGTGATTATACAAATTAAAGCTTTCATTTCAATTAATCTTTTTTATGATTACAAAAGTCTCGTTTTAATGCTTCTATTTCAAGTATTCTGTAGAATGCTAAGAAATAAAGAATATGATAGTCACTGAAATTTATACTGAATGTAACTACACATTTCTCAGAGACAAGATTTAATTTTATTTTAAAAATGAAGTCTGAAAGCAGTTTTTGATTCAGGGTAACTGGCACATCCATTGCCTCCAACGTTTATCATTTTTTAATGCTGGGACACTTCAAAATCTTCCCCAATAGCTAACAGATAATTACCTTCAATCATAGTTATCCTAATGTGCCATAGAACATGAGGAGTTATTCTTCTGATTTAAACACACCCTCTGCCATTAGCCATCTTCTCTCCAGCCCAGTAAGAGTTCAGAGCGTCTTCATTGCACTCATTATTTACTCTCTACATTGCTTTAGAAGTCATGCATGGCTAGGCTCACTACAGAAACATGGTATGTACAGGCCTGCCCTTGCTCCTGAACTGTACTTTAAACTGAGTACTCTTCCAAGGGAATGCACTCTATAGATGTCTTTGATGGAACTTAAACCTTTTGTTATAACAGTAATCCAAAGGCCAAGCTGTAGAGTTCCCAACTACCGATTTTTGCAACTTTAATACAGCTCTCAGTATTTTTTTATTCGGTCTGGCAGATAAATGGCTGTTTCCTTTGAGTGAGGTTATTGCAAATCTTGCCTGATGGAGCAGTCACTCTGCCAGATAAGAGCAGTTAGTCACCAGAGAAGAGGCTCAGCTTCAGAGTCAAGGCTCTCGAATGGCTCTTGAAATCCCCTCACTGCAGACTTCCTGGCCCTGGAGAACCTCAGAGGTCAAAGGTTCATCAACAGGGGAACCCTTGGACAATGACAAGGGACAAGCAAGGTTGGGCTCTGTGCTGCTGTGTATAACTGATGATTTTTTTGTTTTGCTTCTAGTTTTAAAGGAAACAATGAGAGCTATGATTTTACAGTCATCAAGCAGGTGATGGAGAGAGAGAGAGAGAAAGAGAAAGAGAGAGACAGAGAGACAGAGACAGAGAGAGACAGACAGAGAGACAGAGAGAGACGGGGAGAGAGAGAGAGAGAGAGAGAGAGAGAGAGAGAGAGAGAGAGAGAGAGAGAGAGAGAGAGAGAGAGAGAGAACACGCAGAAGGTGGTTCTCTACTTCTAGAAAGTCAGTCTTGCTTCGGAAATTTAATCAACTAGACACACATATACCTGTGTGTGAAATTCAAATGCCTGCCCTGGAGGAAGGGGCAAGAAAATCATGAATTTAAGATCTGTCAGAGCTATGTATTAAAAGATAATAATCTATTAATTGAGAATCTTGAGGTTAGGAAACTCAATTGGATTATCTGAATGGATTCTAATGGCCATCACAAGCCTCGTAATAAGAGGAAAGCAGGGGCCAGGAGTTTGGCCAAGTGGTAAGAGTGCTTGCCTAACATACAGGAAGACCCAGGTTTAAGTTGTTGGTAACACACACACACACACACACACACACACACACACACACACACACACATATATATATATATATATATATATATATATATATATATATATATATATATATATAAAGCCAGAAGTGGTGCTGTGGCTGAAGTGTAGCATTCTAGCCTTGAGAAAGCCCAAGGACAGTACTCAGGCCTGGAGTTCAAGGCCCAAGATGTCAAAAAGAAGAAGAAGAAGAAGAAGAAGAAGAAGAAGGAGGAGGAGGAGGAGGAGGAGGAGGAGGAGGAGGAGGAGGAGGAGGAGGAGGAAGGGAGAAGAAAATCAAACATGGTGGCACACATTTGAAATTCCAGCTACCTGGGAAGCAAAGGTAGGAAGATTGAAAAATATCTTATTTGAAAAACAAAATGAAAATATGAAAGAACTAATGGTTCAAACCTCAGCAGTAAAAGAATAAAAAGAGGAAGAGGGAAACCAACTCCCCCCCCCCAGAACAGAGAAAATTGTGTGAGGATAGAGGGAGGCAGTGTTTGGAATGAGAGTGACCAAGCCAGGGGAACAGGCAAGGGGTGGGTTTGCCCCTGGAGTCTCCCCAGAGAATACTTCCCTGTTAGTATTTTCATTTAGATCCAGTGATAATCAAATTTAGATGTCTAGCTTCAGGAACTATATGAGAGAAAATATCTGTGTGTAAATTGCCAGTTTGTAATAATTTGCTTCAGCAGCCATAGGAAATGAATATAGATTATGATCTACAAACCTAATTACCTATAGCCTGGCACTGGTGGCTCATGCCTAGAATCCCAGCTTCTCAAGAGGCTAATATCTGAGGGTTATTTCAAAGCCAGCCCATGAAGAAAAGAGTAAGAGACTCTTCTCTCCAATTAACCACCAAAAATGCTAGAAGTAAAGCTGTGACTCAACAGGTAGAGTGTTAGCCTTGGATGAAAAAAGCTCAGAGATAGAGTCCAGTGTCCAGAATCTAGACAGTGGACAGTATGTACACACACACACACACACACACACACACACACACACACACACACACCAGGATTTAGGGGAAATCTGAACCAATGAGCTATGCCTGGGACCGCTCTAGTGTCCATGAAGTTTGGCTAAGACCAGCACCAGAAGAGAAAAGAAGAGAAAGGAAAAGAAAGAAAAGAAAAGAAAGCTCCTCATGTGAAGTAAGATGGTCATTTCGAAGGAGTGAAGGTTAGTTCGCTGTGCCATATGCTGGTACTATGATCAGTGCTCTTTCCAAGTAAAGCATTTCCTCTTCCTCCTCCTCTTTCTCTTCCTTTTCTTTTTATACTGAAGCTAGAATCCAAGTCATTCCTTATGCTAAGCAAGTACTCCACCACTGAAGTATACCCTACCCCATTTTTATAGAAATTTAGATTTTGAGGCAGGAATCCTGGGCCACCCAAGGAATCCTCTCCTCTCCAAGGCATTGGAGCCTCCCTGTGCATCACACACCACTGGAAGCCAACATCTACAAGTGCATGTGCAGGCGCAGTGGGGGATTAGATTCAACGTTCCTCATCCTCCCTCCGGGCCCCTTATGCTCCCCTCCCTCTTTCTCTGGAAGCTTCTTTCTGCTTCACTCTGCTTATAGAGCAGAGTGAGACTTGGGCTGATTGAGTCTTTGAATGAAGCCTTTCCGGTGTATATTGGACCTGTACGTTTGGCTCTTGGCCTCCTCAGAGGCCAGCTGAGGTAAGGGGCAGCTGGCACATACATGTGCCCTTCACCTGCCATCTGCCCCAAGTTGCTTCCTTTGCCGTGGTGTCCCCAGAACATCTGGAAAGCTTCCTGGAACTCTTTGGAATCCTAGCAACAGAAGTCTTGCTCCCTAGAAAATGGGGATATGGGGATATGGGGAGGGGGTTGTTTGTTTCAGTTATTGATTTTATGATGGAATCTCATTATGTAGCCCAGACTGACCCGGAACTTAAAATCCTCCTACCTCAGCCTCTGAGTGCTGAAATTAGAGACATGTGCCACCATACCAAGCTGCAAACTATACTTTCTAAGACTGTCTGCTTTCTCTGTGAACAGCCATTACATGAGTACCTGGGTTCAGTGGTCTTTCTGAGTTAGTCCTTCAGGATTTAGCTAACTGGCTTGAAACACAGTTAGCTCCTTAAATTCACTGTTTGAACTGTGAGCTCTGATTCCAGCTCATGCCACTGAGCCTCTGATTTCTACCCAACCTCAGAAAAAAAAAAAAAAGTCCCACACATTATGTCTAGGTAATCAGTTTAAAAGGCATTTCTAAACTTGTACTATGATCAAATAATCTGTACTTGCACAACAGTGTGTCATACCTGAGAGTTCCAGGAAGTCACATGGGAAGTCGCTTGTGGAAGGACCTGGCACTTGTATCTGCACTTCGTGTGGTGGCAGCAGTTCCCCAGGGAAATCTGCTCTGCCAGCCTCTCCAGCCTCTGAGAGGATTAGCACACTACTTACACCACCTGCCTCATCATCTTACGTGGATTCCCTCCGAGGCAGGGCCATTTCTGCTTATAACCTCAGCCTCAGAAGACAGGACGGAAAGCAGCCATTTTTTTGGGGAGTGGGGGCGGTGTTGGTCATGGGACTTGAACTCTGGGCCTGGGTGCTGTCCTTGAGCTCTTCAGCTCCAGGCTTGCAAAAAAAAAAAAAGCAAGAAATGAACATTGGTGAACTTTCATTTCCAAACCAATTAGGTAGTGACATCACCATAACAATTTCCAGAACATCCTACTTGAGTGAGAAAAGATTAAACAGGAACAGATACTAACTTTGTCTGCAGGTTTTCATTTCTCAGGTTTTTTTTCTCGATAAAAAAAATAAAAATACACAATGCCCTTTTCATTTTTCTCTTACCAATTTGAAAGACTATAAGATTCACGTTTTGATTATTTCTTTTGCTTGCTGCCTGACTTGATTTGAGACCCTTTTATATTTTTTGCCTTAAAATGGTTGCACAAGAGGGGGGTTACAAGGTAATAAGTCAATTTATGTGTCCAGTGTATATTGACCAGTCACCCCTTCCATCATTCTCTCACTCACCTACCCCTCCCCCCTAGTGGCATCATTTCCCTCTTCTTTATTCATATATGTACATTTAATATTATGACTGTTTCATCTGCTGTCTCTTTTTCATTCATTGATTCCTCACCAAACTTGTTTCAGTTTCCTGATATTCATCTGATTAAACTTATGTGTGTGGGAAAGAGGGTGTACACACACACACACACACACACACACACACACACACACACACACACAGGTCCTGGGTACTGTCCCCTAGACTCTTTTGGTTAAGACTGAGCAAAAAAGTAAAAATAAAAAAGAGCCACAGATCCAGTTCCAGCTTTATTTTTCTTGGTAGTTTATTGGAAATAAGAATCACATGGACTTTCCTGTCCAAGCTGGCTTTGAACTGCAATCTTCAGCTCTCAGCCTCCTGAGTTGCTAGTATTACAGGCATGAGCAACCAATGTCAAGGTCATTTTTATTAAACTAAAAGTTTAATAAAATAAATAAGAATTAAAAATTATCCAAAAGGTTTACTTGATAGCGTTTCAGTCTTTTGAATACTACACTTTAGTTAGCTTGATCATGTACATAGGCTTATGCCCTTGTATGTGGGTATATGAGAGGTTGTGGTCACTTTTTTAAAGAAAAAAATCATTTAACCTATAAGATAGGACCAGGTATCATGGTATATGCCTATAATACCAGCACTGGAAAGGCTGAAGTAAAAGGATGAACAGTTAAAAAAAAAAGGATCAACAGTTTAAAAACAGCCTTGGGACACACAGCAGGACCCTGTTTCAAAGTGTGCACACATGCACGCGCGCGCGCACACACACACACACACACACACACACACACACACACACATACACACATGCATGCACAGATACACACTGTTTAAGAGGCTTAGAGTCAGATGAGCTCCTGAAGGGCTGAATGTTGATTATATATGCCCTCTAGTGGACAAAGAGAAAATAAATGATGATTCCTTCCTTTGAGGATTTGCTATGCTTTCAATTTCTGAGAGGGGAAAGACACGTCCCTTCTGAAATGTTACTCAGTTATATTTAATTTACTGAAATTCTATTATTCTGATTTTCTTTACTGCTGTCTTTTTTTCCTGTGTTGATTTTCTTTGTCTTTCAGCCAACAAATATTTCCTTTAAGTTGGCCATATGTCAGATATGGCTAGAGTTATCAAGGACACAGCAATGATAATTCAAGATCCTGTCATGGCGATAGTTGAACTAGTTCTAGACAATACATCATTATGTGTTTTCCACCAGCCACACTACGTACTTAGAGATTCACAGCTAATGTTGTCGTTCTCTTTTCAGTGAGGAGGTTTGAACTCTGAGTCGTATGCTTACTAGACAGGCACTCTGCCACTTAAGCCACATCTTTAGCTCTTGCTTTTGGTTATTTTTTATTTTATTTTTGCCAGTCCTGGGTTTGAGCTCCGGGCCCAAGTACTATCCTTGGACTTTCACAAGGCTAGAGCTCTATCACTTGAGCCTCAGCACCACTTCCAGCTTTTTTCTTTGTATGTGGTACCAAGGATCGAACCCAGGTTTTCATGCATGCTAGGAAAGCACTCTACCACTAGGCTAAACTCCTGGCCCTGCTTTTCAGAAAACATCTTATACTATTTCCCTGGGCTAGCCTCAGACCACGATTCTCCCATCTCCTCCTCCAAAGTAGTTGGAATTATAAGCATTAACCATTGTAATTATTATTTCACCAAGTCATTCCAACAATGTTATGTGAAAATCTCCAAACTAAGAAGCTGACACTGGTGAAGACAGTAAGAGATAAGACAGCCTCAAAGCTTCCCAAACTCCCCAGTTGTTCTCCTGTAACTCCCATTCTTGGACCCCTGTTTTGATTTTCATCATGTATTATTTTTCCAATTGTCTGTGTCCTCCAACTAAAATACCTGCTTCATGAGGCCATGCCTGCATCATCATGCTCTCTATAAGCCTTCCATTGCTGGCCTTCCAGATATTTTTTACTTCTTTATTACTTTGCTACTTTATTACTTAGTAGTAAGAAAACACATGAGCAGAGAATTGAACTCAGAACTGTTTGATACCACAGTCCTGCTTATCAGTGTACTCTACAGCCTCCATAGGTGTCCATAAAATGGGAAGGAAGCCCAAAATTGTTGGTTCAGTGGAATTAGCTTCCAACTATAGGTTCATCTCAAAGAGTAACTGAAGTCTAAAATGAGCCCCTAACAAAATCTGATTGAGAATCAATACCTTCGAACAAAATCTCATTTGCCATCTTTCCTAAGTTTTACCACCAGAGGAAACAAGAAAAAGTCATGGTGACCTTCATTGTGCTTTAAGGACTCTCCTTAAAGGGCTGTTGGTTCTTTGAGGGGGAGGTGTATGGGAGGGTTTGGCCACCCTTTGTGCCACAAATCTTGCAGGGGGAACAATCCAATCTAATGCCAATCCCCAGTGGGTTGGTTACGTTCCACAGAGTTCTTCCATCTGCTTTACAGTACTTATTTCCTCAGTCATTATCTGCCTGATACCACTCTTTGCCACCTACCAGGTGACTTAGGAGGGGAGGCATTATTGTTCACATCTATTAACCTTTCTGCGTGTGCTTGAAAATCATTACAGGTGTTCTAAACTATGCTATCAGTTGCAGAATAGTAAATATTAAAACAGCAATCTTACCAGTTGAAGTAATTCTGGCTGGGTGTTTGCTCAGGTTGCAACACTGCCCAGGCAATTACCAGGTAATAAGGCAGGATCACTTGCCTGTGCTGGGGCAGAATAGGCAAGAAAAATTACTATGTGCAGGAGTGGGCTCTGTCGAGCATCTCTCAACCCATCTTTTCGGTTTTCTTGTTTGTTTAAAGGGAAATGTCAGTGTGTGTTCCTCTTACACAAGATATAAGCCAAAAGGGAAAGCTCAAAAGAGGTTATTTCAGGACAACTGTTAGTTTTGTTTTGTTTTTTAAGCAAGTCGAGATAACTGTCACCCAAACTTGGTTTAAATCGTACTTCAGGTGAAGGGGGGCATACAGCATGCGTGGCACCGACCCTCGATATCTGGGGAAGATGATTCGGATGCAAGTCCCAGTAATGGAAAGAAGAATGCTTTGGGCTTACAGAGGCTTCAGATTCAACCTGGGAAAAATGTCATTATTGAATGTATTAAAAATGAAGATTTCAAGAATGTCCGTAAATTGTGGGCACTCAACATCAGGCTGACTGGCATTGTACTTGATTGCTACAAGTATCTGAAGTCTTTGTACAATGGGTGTCAAGAAAATCAAGAACCAGAACTGAAATGGAGAGCTTGCACTGATGCATGTAGACGAGTTCATGGAACAAGTGCACTGGGGGACAGTCTGTGAGATTGCTCTTCCCCAGTCTAAGAAAAGCCACCAGAAGAGCTGGAAAGGGACTGAGTAATCATTTTAGTCCAAATGGCTCCTGTGGATATGAGGTTGTCTGTTTAAATGGGAAGATTAAAATCTGATCTCTAGGCAGCTATAAGAATATTTTAGTTTTCTCTTACTAAAGGTTTGATTATCTGTCATTTTCTTACATGAAAGAGGTGCTAAGTTTTTTAGGCTTTTTTTGTTTGTTTGTTCTTGTCAGTCTTGGGGCTTGAACTCAGGGCCTGGACACTGTTTTTGAGTTTTCTCAAGGCTAGTGCTCTTCCACTTGAGCCACAGCACCACTTTCAGCTTTTTCTGTGTATGTGGTACTCAGGAATCAAACCCAGGGCTTCATGCATGCTAGGCAAGCACTATATGGCTAGGACACACTCCCTGGCAAGATGCTGGTTTTATTATTTCTTTTTTAATAGTAATCAACATCTTTGAGGGATCTTTCCTAAGATCAGTTTTTGACCAAACCATTTGGGGCTATATTCAAACTCAGGAGGGCCCAAAGGCTCTGGGACTTGGGGATCTGAATGCCAACCGGTGATATTTTCCCTTTTTGCTATTAAACTTATTTACCATTGTTATGTACTTTGGTTTTCTGTTTGTTTTGAAATAAGAACTGCTTTGAAAAGCCTGGGATTTGTGCTACTGATACTATTCAAAAATCAAATCGGACTGGATGTAAAGCTCAAGTTGTAGAGTATCTGCCTAGCAAATGCAATAGTCCAAGTTCAAACTCCAGTACTATCTAAAACAACAACTGGCAAACATAATTAATTGAAACAGGTTAGCAGAAATTTTTCAATAATAAAATATTTGACTAAATAGGCTTCTTCGGGACTTAACCCAATTTCATCAGGTAGTTACACAAAAAGCACTTAGCAGCCTTTACGTTTTTACTTACTTTGTTGCTGGAGATTGTATCCAGGTCTGTACTTCAAGCACTACACCATCTTAACACTCTTTGTGCAATATATTCTCATATTTTGCCATTTATTCATTCCCATAAGCCTTTAGATGCTCAGTCTTTATTCTGCAAGTATTCATATCCAAGCATAGTTATTCTTGAGTTTTGCTCTGAGTTGCTTAACAGTAGTGTCATAAAGTCATAAAATATTAATCAGGAAAAGAAAGCTTTTTTTTTTGAAAAGAGGGGCAGAGAATGAGGGCCATGGTGGTAATAAAAATGATGCATTCGGCTTATGAGACAGTTATGGAATAAGATATAGTTGGATAAATCTCAGACAGTCAGCAATAGGGACTAGAACTCAGCGAAGTAACCTAAGTCAGACTATGTTTAAATGAATAATATTTATATAAAAGAGCTCAAAGAATGTAGGAGTGTGTGGGGGGGGTAGAGAGAGAGAGAGAGAGAGAGAGAGAGAGAGAGAGAGAGAGAGAGAGAGAGAGACAGAAAGACAGAGAGACAGAGACAGAGAATAGTACCATAGGCAACAACATATTTTATAAGAACAAATCAATTTTTTCAATTATTTAATATTGCAATAAACCATTCACTAAGATAGAAGAATTGGGAGTAGGTAAAAGAAGCCCAAAGATTTAAAGCCCTGTGGACACTTAAATTCAAGAGAATACTAAGGTCTTAAGGAAGTTCCTTTACTGTAAACAACAATTCCTCCTTTAAAAATGGGAGGGAAAAAATGCTTTCCTGCAACTCTGGTCCTAGGAGGAATTTGGATGGCAAGCAGCTTTATTTGAGCTAGACTCTTATGAAGTTCTGTCTGGTCATAGAAGAAAACAAGGATGAATTCAGACTCTGAGTTCATTAGGTAAATGTTCAATTGCTTGACTCTTATCCCAGTCCTTTTGCTTTTAGTTTATCAGATAGGGTTTTGCTAACTTTCCCTGGAGCTGACTTTAAACCTTGATGCTCTGGTCTCCTCCTTTACCAGCAGTGGCCTCGACATAGTACTTTCTAGTATTCAGATTGTTTTTCCTCCACAAATCATGAATTGCTGTCACTTATAACTATCATTTTGAGAGGTCAAAATTTGACTTCCTTATGGGGTTAAAACATTCTTGGCTGTTATTTTCATTTTCAAGTGGATAGATGCACTAAGCAAGATTAGTATGTAAATAAAGTTTCCATACTGTTAACCCTTTTATCAGAAGTAACACTGCACAGACACCCCCTCCCCATTGTCTCACTCCCAGACGAAAGCTGTTGGCTTTTTGGCAGTATCTCACTATGTAGCCCAGGCTTCCCTAGAAACAAAGCTTGAGATTCTTCTGCCCCTTGTAAGCTGTGCTTACAAGTGTGTATTACTCTATTGTAGGATACTTAGAATTATAGGCATGTACTACCATGACCAGCTTTCAATGTTCCAGTGTAGGTATTGTTTGTTTGGTTGCAGTACTGGGGATTGAATCCAGGACTTCACATATGCTACGCAAAAGTATGTCCCACTCCAATGTATTGTTTATCAGGCCCTAGGACTTCTTCCTGAACTAAAGTGGCCCATTCCCAGTCAATTATTTTAAGATCAGACATCACTTAGGTTCCAGGTAAGGCAGACATGTTTGACAAACAAATATCAAAAAGAGAAAACTCAGACAATTCAGTGATACCAGTGAGCCTCCGTTGTGGTTCCTAACAGGTATTGTTGCCTGGAGCTGCACTCTCCTAATGGCTTCCTGACATCTTGCAGGGCAGACACAGAAGGGCAGAAAGGGAATTGCCCCTTTGAGAATGTATCAGAACAATCTAGGGACTTGTTAATTACCAACATCCACAATCTAGAGTCCTTATACTATTGTGGAGATTAGCCACCAAGCAATGGACAAAACAATAATTAATGGAGAAAGGGCACAAAAGGGGAAAAGGAGTGCTCATCTAAACACTTACAGGGCTGTTTCACATGAGCCTTCCTCTCTGCTTTAGGGATCCTGAGTGGAAAGAAAGTTAAGATTGCTTTTAGGTAGAAAAGCAGTCTCTCACAGATTAAAGGGTTGAATAGTTCTCTAATCCACACATTCACTATCTTAATTCTGAGAAACTCAATGTTTACATAGAAATTCAACACACACACACACACACACACACACACACACACAGGTCAGCCAAAGATTTTTACCCTGCACCAATTGCCAAGAATACTTTTTCTCTACAGAAGCTAAGGATGATAATTATACAATTGTCTGGCTATCTACCTGCATCTTGCCATAATATAAAAAGGACTAAGATGAAATGAATAGATAATGTGACAAGAATTTAAATTAGAAGTAGGGGAAGGGGCTGTCAAAGAAGAAACAAAAACAAACAACAAACACAGGAGCTGGAAGAGTGGCAAAGCCTAAAGTACAAATCCTCTTCCAGTGAACCACAGATTTTCCTGAGTTCAACCGACCAAATCTGACTAGAAGCCCACTCACATAATTTCCATCTATAAAAAGGATTCTCAATCTGATCAGCGAAGGAGCTATTAAAATTAATCATTAGGTCCAAATATAGAATCTCAAACTCTGTAAACCTAAGGTGAGAGCACAGAGGTTTTTTTGTTTTTGCCAGTCCTGGGCTTTGAACTCAGGGCCTGAGCACTGTCCTTGGGCTTTCTCAAAGCTAGAGCTCTACTACTTGAGCCACAGCACCATTTCTGGCTTTTTCTATGTATATATGGTACCAAGGACTCAAACCTGGGTCTTCGTGCATGCTAGGCAAGCACTCTACCACTAGGCTAAACTCCTGGCCCCACGCAGAGGGTTTTTTTTTGTTTGTTTGCTTTATCAAGTTTCTGCGGTTCTCTCAGATGAAAACAAAGAAAGCACTCAGGATAAGACTATGATTGTTATTTTGGAGGGTGTTGATTGGATGGCTTTGCTTGTTATTTGCAATATTGAGAATTAAGTCTTTCACACTTTAAATATTAAACAAATTCTCCATTATTGAACTACATCCACAGTCCTCCATTTTATGAGGGTCTTGCTTTTTCTAGGCTGGCCTCAGGTTTGTGATCATTCAGTCACAAGTCTCCTGTATAGTGGATATTACCACATGTGCCATTATGCTTGGCCAACAATCATAATTTCTAAGAAGGGAGAGTTTGTAAAATAGAAAAGTCTCTTACAGGGCTGGGAATGTGGCTTAGAGTGCTTATCTAACAGTCATGAAGCCCTGGATTTGATTCCTCAGTACCACATAAAGAGAAAAAGCTGGAAGTGGCTCTGTGGCTCTAGTGGTAGAGTGCTAACCTCCAGCAAAAGAAGCTCAGGGACGGTGTCCAGGTCCTGAATTCAAGTCCTAGTACTGGGAAGGAGGAAGAGGAGGAGGAGGAGGAGGAGGAGGAGGAGGAGGAGGCGGAGGAGAAGGAGGAGGAGGAGGAAGAGGAGGAGAAGGAGGAGGAGGAGGAGGAAGAGAAGGAAGGAAGGAAGAATTAAGGAATAACTTCAATCAATAACGGATTCTATTTTATCCAATTTGTTAATGTTTTATTAAGCATTAAATTTAATTTTTTTTGCCAGTCCTGGAGCTTGAACTCAGGGCCTGAGCACTGTCCTTGGGCTTTCTCAAGGCTAGAGCTCTATCACTTGAACCATAGCACCGCTTTTAGCTTTTTTCCAAGTCTGTGGTAACGAGCAATTGAACCTGGGTCTTCATGCATACTAGGCAAGTATTCTGCCACTAAGCCAAACTCCCAGCCAAAAATGAGTTTTTTTAAAAAAAATTTTGAAGCTATTTGGTATGTGTTAGTGTTGAGATTTTGGTGAAAACAGAGGCAAGGGCAATAACTACATTTCCCAGAAACTGGAGTTTCATCAGTTTGGCTTGAGATAAGAGAAACAATCTTTCTACCAAGCAGAAAATTAAGAACCTTTTAGCAAACCTGTTAGTAAATAGACCAGCAGGTTTCTTTAGCCTTCAGGTTTATTTATAAATGATTTTGGTTTTAGAGGAACGTTATCTAGTTAATTTTAATCTTTAAAAAGGATTCTTGGGCAAGGAGTTTGGCCTAGTGGTAAACTGTTTGCCTAGCATGCACAAAGACCCAGATTCAATTTCTTGGTACACCATACATAGAAAAAGCCAGAAGCAGTGCTGAGACTCAAATGGTAGAGCTTTTTTTTAGCCTTCAGAAAGCCCAAGGACAGTGCTCAGGCCCTGAGTTCAAGCCCCAGGACTGGCAAAAATAAAATAAAATACAATGAATTCTTCCTCCAGTCTTGAAGTGGGATGGAAGAAGATGCCTTGGAGCTGAGAGTGATGCAAATTGTTGTCTGGGAAGATGAGGCTGTTTTCAGCCGAAACCATCACAAGTTCTCAGAAAAGTTCTCAGTCTGTATGAACTTTATTCCATCTTGTAATTCCATTCATTTCAGTAACAGAAGAAATTTCAATTTTATTGTATTGTTTTGTTATGTGATTTTTCAAGTCAGGTCCTAGATGGTCTTATCCTTTTGCAGAAAATGGACATGAAATAAATGATTCTAGATAATTTGTAGGCAGTCATAAAGTTTTTACTCTCAAATCCTGGTGTAAGCGGCATGAGCCAAATCAATATAATGTTTCCCTAGTGTGGCTCCATGTATGAAAAGCATCATGTCCCTCCCCTGGGTCTCTCCTCACAGACTACACTGACTCCACGGTGCATTCTTTCTAGAGGAAAGGTGGGTAAGCAGTAGTGTAGAGGGCATTTGTATATGTTTCTAATAGTAAGTCAATGATTTGCAAAGGCACTGAAATGTTTCAGTGGGAAAAAATTCTATTATGGTAACTAAATACAGGAATTTAATTTAATTTTCTGCATTTTACGATTAGTGAACTGCCTTAAAAAGCTGAAGCTGGAAGGTAGCTAAAATCTACAACTTTACATTTTCTGGGCACCTATGCCTCTGTTTAAGAAAATGAGTGAACTAACAATACAATCTATGATGAACTCTCCTGTTTTTTTTGTTTGGGTTTGGTTTGGCTTTTGAAACAAGAGCTCATTATGTAGCCAGACTGGCCTCTTACTTTCAGTCCTCTAGTCTTAGCCTCCAAAGTGCTGGGACCAGGGGTATATTCACTTGGGTTTGGCTCTCCCTTTGTTTAAATTTTTTGCAAGGCAGCAAATCTAAGTCCTTATAAATGTTAAACACATGTCTAATGCTGAGCCACATATGCAACAACCCTTGCTTTTAATATTCCATTGTTATTATTGGTACTAGATTATTAAGCTCAAATATTGACAAAAGAAGTTAATTGGGAAAAAATAAAACGTTTGGAAATAAACATATGTAACATGATTCTCTATGCGTTGTCTGCCATCTAGTGTTCATTTTTGGAACTAAAAATGGGCGATATTCTCAGCATGCTCAGCCAGTAGCAAAAGGTTGGCTTAAAGTAAACATTATTTTCTTTTAATCAAATTGTAAGCCTAGCACTGGTAGCTCATGCCTGTAATCCTAGCTACTTAGTAAGATGAGATCTGAGGATCATGGTTCAAAGTCAACCAGGGTAAGAAAGTCCTTCCAATTAAGCACCAAAAAGTCAAAAGTGGAGCTGTGTGGCTCAAGTTGGTAGACACTAGCTTTAAGCAAAAAGGCTCAGGCCAATGCCTAAGGCCTGAGTTCAAGGTCCAGAATCAGTACACCCCCCCCCCCCCAAAAATCAAATTGTACTGTGGAAGCCTGAGATTTGTGCAGGTGGGTGAGAGTGGGAATTAGTAAATTGGCTACTTATAGGGGATTGTTTAATTCTTAAAAATGAAATTTCTTAATCCTGGTTACTCACTAACATTTTCTGGAACATAGTAAAAATGTAGATGGAAAGGCACTTCTCTGAACTGGCTGAGGTAGGACCTGAGCATGTTAAACGATCCCTGGTTATTGCAGTGTGTTCCTTCAGGGTGAGGCCACGGGACTGGGCTCTCATCATGGCTCTCACTGTATCTCTACAGTGGTTTCTCTGCTCAGCTGTGCACTTTACACAGGAAATAAACATGTATGTCATCAAGACACTGATGGCTCAAGGTTGTAATTCTAGCTTCTCAGGAGGCTGAGAACCAGAGCAGGTTAAGAGAAAGTCTGAGAGATATTTCTCTTCAGAAAAAACAAAACTTCAGAAAAATAAAAGAAACAAAATTGAAGTGGCTCAAGTGCCAGCCAAGTAAGCAAGTGGAGCAAGTTTGAACTTTGAGCTAAAATGCTGGTACCAGCAAAAATTAATCAAAAATTAACACCGATGTACCTTAGCAAAAGATAATAAACTGCTCCTTATTTAGTATAGGGATCAAATATGATCAGGAATATTAAGTACTGAAAGTACTGGATGGGCTAGGAGTGTGGCCTGGTAGAAGAGTATTTGTCTAGCATGCATGAAGCCCTTGGTTTGATTCCTTGGTAACACACACACACACACACACGCACACACACACACACAATTGTGTGCTACATTGTGCTCTATACATCCATTAAGAAGTAATATCTGAGCAATATTGAGTACTGAAAATCACAAAATATATATTAAGACTTTTTAAACTTTTTTCAGTTAATGTCTTGCAGGGTTTTGTTGTTGTTGTTGTTGTATCCAACTCTTGTATATCTTTCATTAAAATAACTCCCTCAGTGTCTGCTTGTATCTGTTTGTATATTGTAAGTAGCACCTGGACTAAATGCTATCAGATGTGCTGCTGTTTAGATAAACATAGCTGCATCAAACTTATCTCTACTGGAATGGCTAATTCTTTTATAGACTAGGTTCTTTCACAGGCTTTGAGTTAGTTTTAGTTGTACCAATCAACCATTCTACTTTGTTTTCTTGGCCTGCACTTAAGGTAACTGATATCCTTATAAGCACACCCATAATCTGCATCATATACATTTTAATATATTTTCAAACATGCAATCATCAGATAACTGAGGATGTTCAACAATGAAAGAGACCAAGGAAATAAGCAATAATATAGGAAACTGAGGAGACTGAAAGGGAAAATGCAAGGAACAAGATTAGAGAATGGGACTATGAATGTGGCTCATGTGGTAGACTGCCTACTTAGCAAGCACAAGACTATGAGTTCAAATTCCAGTACTGTCAAATAAAACAAAATAAAAACTGGAATGTCAATGAAATACATGAATATCAATGAAACAAAAACAGGGTGTTTTAAGAACTGGATTTGAAGATTAAAAAAAAGCTAAATCTACTCACTCAGAACAAGCATTTCAAATTACTGTTGGACAGTTCATTTGTCAAGTATTCTTTTTCAATATCTAAAGAAGTTTCACAAAACATTCAATTTGTACTTATAATAAAAAAGATATAAAAGCTACTTACAGAAAAAAAATGTTCACTGTTAAACTAGGAAAACAACATGCAAAAAGTAGAGTATATTTTCTATCACAAATCCAAGTATCAAAATTTGTAACTCATCGCAAACACTAAAAGATTAGACAATTAGCTCTAATCATGTAAATGCCAAGAATGCTTTTTTATTTAAATTTTTATTTATGATAATCTTCATTAAAATAAATTTAATTGTAAAATTGACCAGACTGAGTGTCAGAATTACAGTACGTCTCAAGTGCATGTGATTAACAGTACAAATACAGGAATTGTATTACCCAAATCTCAAGTATCATATATTTAATGTATTACACACTCAACAAAATAGCCCCTTACCTTTGAGAACTACAAGAACACTTTTCAAATAAAAGGCTTTATCCAATACAAAGTTCTGACATGCCTATAACCAAATTTATCTGTTCACACACCAAGGAACAAACATTACCAATATTAATCCTTTAAAAATGTCTCTAAAAAAATAAATAAAAATGTCTCTAAGCTATTATCATTTTTCTTTTTAGATTTAATATACTAAAGGCTCTTAAAGAATATAAAAAGGCAGCCACAATGAAATTAAATAGGGAGTCTGGGAAGAAATCAAACAGCTCAATATTAGCAATATTAACAATATATGTGATAGCACAACAAATCAGTGTAACATCTTTAGAATGTAATCAGTGAATACAGTGTTACACTGCTTCTTAGCTACACAACTGATGAGAAAACTAGGTGAAAAATCCCTCTTCTCTAATAAGGGAATTTTATCCTGAAACACCCTCTGGAGACATCCTAACTGCAGAAATGCCAATGCCAATGGTAAGCAACAAGCCCTGGTATATGAAATGCTATGTTAATATGAAACAGAAAAAGGACAATGAGTTCATTTTTACTTCAAAAGTTCAAGCAAAAATATAAAATACTTAGCTCATTACTTTATGTATCAATTAGAACTAAGAACTGCAACTTGAAAATCTTCAACTCAATGCCTTTGCTTTTTGGCTCATAGTTAACTGGAGATGAAGAGTCTCACTAACTTTATCTGCTCAAGCTGGCTTTGAAATGCTACCCATGGATCCCAGTGTCCTGAGTAGCATAAGATTACAGATATGAGGTACAGGCACTCAGCTAAAATATTCATTCTTTTTATGTGTGTGGGGGGAGGGGTGGTTATGGGGCTTGAACTCAGCCAGGGCACTGTCCCTGAGCTCTTCAGCTCAAGGCTACTGGCCCTACCCTTAAGCCAAGCTCCACTTCCCATTTTCTAGAGGTTAATTGGAGATAAGAGTCTCAGATCCTTTTGTGCCAGGCTGGTTTTTAACTTTGATCCTCAGAGCTCAGCCTTCTGAGTAGCTACGATTACAGGCTTGAGCCACTGCATCCAGCAAAGTGTTCATTCTTAAGTGATTATTTTAGATAGACTATTTGACAGATACTGTGCTCTATGTACAGTGATGACTAAAACAAATGAAATTTTCTACTAAAAATCAAAAGTTAATCTAAGAAGTACTTATTATATAGTTAATTAAAATATGGCTTTTAAAAGGCAACTTTCTAATTGAGTGCTTTTGTATACAAGTAGTAACAAAATTTTAGAGAATCATAATTACTTTGAAACACAAAATGTAAATTGACTATTTAAATGGATAGCTAAAGAACTACATTGCCTGAATATTTTTCCCCAAACCACACATTTTTACAATAAATATTTATTCTAACACAGTCCATAGAAAAAGATTTATTTTAAATTACAACAGCAAAGACAATCTACATCAGCTGCATTATACATCTGTTTTCTGATTTTTCCTTTCTTTGTGGTCCCTGGGTTGGAACTCAGGGCCTTGTGCATCTAGGCAAGTGTTCCAGCCCTGAGCTACATCCCAGCCCTATGTCACCAACTAGGAGTGTAAATGCAAGGGTATCCAAGAGTCTGGGCACAGGAATCGTAATCCTCTGAAGCCAAGCTATTAATCCTCATCATCTCTTTGTAAAGGCACTACCTGAATCTCTTTGGCTATCCTTTCGGCTAACTCTTTGCTATTTGCAGCAATTATTCTTCGTGACATCAAATCAAAGGGTCCACCTAAAATCAAATCAAATATGCAAAGCAGTTATATCTTGTACAAAAATAGTTTTGAAAAAAACAATTATAACAATATGCCTTATGGTCAATCCTAACATCTGACTATGTTCAGTTTTCTTCAAAAGTCGAAAAAGACCTGCCACATAATTCCAGTGTTTAAGCTTTGGTAGTACACATCTGAGGTGCTAAGCATTTTTTTTTTTTGATAAATACCAGGACAAATGGGGCTCATACCTCCCATCCGTGAGTAATGCCATTTTCCTCTTCATTTCTTCATTCATGTGCTCTGGTTATAAGCATCACTGGTGTCTTATGAGCCAAATGACTTCCAGGGCTGGGCCTTAGATGGTGGGAAGCAGACACTCCCTACTCATGGCAGACCTTCCCCATATATGTGAGAAGGCCTAGCAGGTTTTCCACTGTGAGTCCCAAATTTTACCAACAGCTCTCCCTATGTCCTCATGCTTATTCTGATTCACAGAAATTTTTAAAGCTTGTTTTGCTTCAAGTTAAAGCTGTATTGTTTTTTTTAAAAAAGAAAGCAACACAACACAGAGAGACCAATCTAACAGATAGGAAAAGAGCAATGCTGTATTCCCCAGTGTCTTCACCTGTTACATCCATCAGGACTCCTCCAGCTTCAGTGACAATAATGCCAGCTCCTGCCATGTCCCAGCAGTGAATTCCCATTTCATAATATGCATCCGCCCCTCCAGTCGCCACTAGGCACATATTAACAGCTGCTGTTCCAACACTCCGGATTCTAGCATAAAGAATATGATCAGGTAAAAAAAATTCTGAGCGTATGGTATTCTTCCTTCAATTCTTTTTATCTTCAGTTTGAGTTTTATTCCTAATACAGTTTTCAAGACTGGAGGCACGTCTCAAATGGTAAAACATTGCCTAGCAAATACAAAACCTGAGTTCCAAAACAGGTATTCAAAACTATATTACGAAATTAGAATTACAGTCTGTTAACAAGTCTCATTCAAAAGAAAAAAATTAATTCCTTTATAATATTAATTATGTGGAACTTTGGGTAGGAAAGGAAAAGAACTTACCCATGAATAGGAATGGAAAAAAGCTTTTCCATGTTAGAGAGAACAATTCTTACAGTCTCTGGTGTTCTGGAAGAACCCAATTCTGTCACCAACAGTGATTTGGTAATATCTGAAGAGAATGTTTTAGATAATTACTAGATTTTAATAAATTTAATTTTGGAAAAAAATGATGTTTGTAATTCAGAACAAAAATAAGATATTTTAATTCCTTTTTCTAGTTTACCGAGTTTGTTTCTTTCTGACTTAATGTAAACTAGTCCATTGTCTAGCAGCACGGTAAGTTCAAGGTCAGCCTGAACTACATAGTAAAATTCTGTCTCAAAAATCAAACAAAAAGTAATGAACTTCTTATACTCAGGTAAAATTTTTATTTATTTGAGACATGATTTCATAATACTAGCTACTCAGGAGGCTGAGATCTGAGGATCTCAGTTCAAAGCCAGTTTGGGCATGCAAGTTCATGAATCACTAGAAAACTGGAAGTGGCTCAATTGGTAGAACGCTAGTCTTGAGCTGAATAGCTCAGAGATAACGCTCAGGCCCAGAGTTCAAGTCCCATGATCAACCAAAAAACAAAAGGTCAGTATAAAAAGGAAATAAAATAAATTAAAAATTTGAATTTCTCATCAAAGTCATGAGATTTTTATCTCCAATTAACCGGGTACTACATGTGGTAGAAAGCCAGCCTTGAGCTGAAGAACTCAAGGACAATGCTGAGGCCCCAAGTTCAAGCCCCACAACTAATAACAACAAAAAACCCACAAAACTTCATCACAAGGAAATAGAATGCCATCCCTCTAGCTACACATGACTCACACACACATAAAAGCACATCTGGATGTGTTTTCTGTATATGCAGAGTCTGCATCCATAGCCTCAACTCATTTCAGCTTGAAAATGCTGTGCCCCAGAACTGCATTTTACTGAACATCTGCAGACCGCTTCCTCATCATTATTCTCTAAGCAATACAGTATAACAACTATTTACATAACTTTTCCATGAAGTGCAGTAATGATTTAATAAGTCAGACAGGAGGTAGGCATGTTGGCTCACAGCTGTAATCCTAGCTGAGATCTGAGGATCAAGGTTCAAAGCCAGCCTGGATACAAAAGGATCTGAGACTTTTTTAATTAACCTCTAGAAAATGGGAAGTGGAGCTTGGCTCAAAGGATAGGGCAGTAGCCTTGAACTGAAGAGCTCAGGGACAATGCCCAGGCCCAGGGGTAGGGCAGTAGCCTTGAACTGAAGAGCTCAGTGATAGCGCCCAGGCCAAGTTCAAGCCCTATGGCCCAGGCCGAGTTCAAGCCCTATGGCCCATAATAAATTCAACAAACGAACAGGAATATATGGATAGGCACCATGCAAATACACCAAAAACTTCTGTAAGATAGTTAGTACAATGTAAGTGGATTGTGGTATCAGCAAGGGATAATGGACCCATTTTCCACAGATATTGAGAGAAAACTGAATATATACAACTTTTAATGCTTTCCACTCTGAATATACTTTATCTTCAATGAACTGTCTAATAATTGGTGTGGTGACATCAAATCAGAATCCTAGGAAGAATTTGCGGTGCAGTGGCTACAACTAAGTCAAGAATTCCACAAGGATAGAAACAGTTGTGTATCCACAATTTCCTCTCCCCATTACTTAGTATAGGCCTTAAGTGTGTCTGCTCAGTTCCATTTCTTTGTTTCTAATACCACATTCCAAAACGATGTCAACATATAAAAGTAAAAAGCAAAAGAACACAATTTATGATTCCATAGAGTAATACTAAAAAACATAAAAAAATGAGCACTGCACCAAAGTCTAACGGACAAACTTACCTTCTTGTTGTGAAACCTGCAGTTTTTGGCCATTACAAAAGGCACCTTTGCCTTTCCGGCCAGTATACATCTTATCTTCCACACAACTGTACACAACACCAAATTCCATCTGCAGAGGGAAAAGAAGCTTCTTGTAGCCAATCTGAGTACTTTTCCACATTAAATACTTTACTTTTCAAAGTAACAAAAAAGCTGACTGTACTGACTAATAACCTATGTAGATAGCTATGACACTAACAATACTAAACTTCAGCTTTAACAGAGACCCCCACACCTGAAATCTTTCACTCCCCCCTCCCACCGACCCCTCATGTCTAACCTGACAGTACCCAATCTTGCCTCTCTTAATCTAGGCTGGAGATAGCTCATTATTGATTTCTAAGGTGGTCTGATCCTTCTGTGTTTTAAATCATAGTGCTGTATCCATTTGTCTGAAAGATTGCTCCATCATCTGATCTCTCTTCTCTGAAACTTCTCTTCCGGTACCTTCCCACCAGTATTACCCTGTTCCCTACTGCTATGGTCTGAATGATTGTCCCTTCAAAAACTCTCACTGAAATTTAATTGCCAAGGTACTAGTATTAGGAGATGAAGCCTTTAAAAGGTAATTAATTGGGCCATGAGGACTCTTCACCCTCAAAAGATGGGTTTACTGACTAAAAAAAAACCAGCGGTGGGCTGGGAGCATGGCCTAGTGATAAAGTGCTTGCCCAGCATGCACAAAGACCCAGGTTCAATTCCTCAGTACCACATACACACAAAAAAGCCAGAAGTGGTGCTGTGGCTCAAGTGGTAGAGTGTTAGCCTTGAGAAATGCCCAAAGACAGTGCTCAGGTCCTGAGTTCAAGCCCTAGGACTGGCAAAAAAATATATAATAATAATAATAAAAAAAACCAGAGCTTTTGTCACGTAAAGATTCAGCTTTCTTTTCCTCTGGAAGACACAGCACGCCTGGTGCCATCTTGAAAGAAAACAGCCTCATCACACATGGAACCTGCTGACACCGTGAAGCTTCAGCTGAAGGAGCACACACAATGACACAACCCTTCTTCCTCTGCTCTGTAAAGGAGAAACCTAACTTGGCATCACCTCCCCTCTTGTGAGTCCCTTATAATTTGGGTTCTGTCCTGATCCCTCCCATTCTGCTGTACCTCCCAGGAAGAGAACTTAAGAACAGTGAACTCTTAGCGACAAAGAATGGGACGGAAACCAGTGGCCACCATCAATACCTGCACAGTACTTAATTGAATACTTCCATGTTCCTGACACTTGTTTACTTATACCTCACTCAGGAATCCAATCTCATTTCCTTGCCTTCAACTTCAAAGTTGAGTACCTCATGATCTTTTTCTTCCTTCTATTATACTTTTTGTGCTCTAAAATTCTTACAGCTTGGTTCTTTCTAGTCCACAAATCCAACTACGATCAATAATTTTGGCTCCCATCAATCTCACCATCACAGATAAAAACCAGTGCTTTCGTCACTGGCATTGTACAATTGTGTTTCACTTGTTACCCCTACCTACTTTCCTTCCTTCCCTTTTTTGTGGTGTTGGAGACTGAACTCTACTACTGAAAGAAACTCCCAGCCTTAGTTTTGTGTTTACATTGTCAGAAAGTTCCTGTTTTATACAACATGCTGATATCACAAATTCCTTGAAGACAAGTATATAAGATGCTATAATCACACTAGACAAGCAAATATAAGACCCTGAGTTCAGGCTCTAGTATTGTGAGGGAAAAAAGATGTACAAGTGCTAGTGAACAGCCTGTACTGTTTGGCTAACCAAATCAACAAATAAAGGGAATGTCATAGCTATGGATTTGAAGCTTCTGAGCCTTTGATATAAAGTGATTACGTTTAGGTTCCAAATAAACTCTGCACTTTCCAGACATGTTTTGTCTCTGCTACTTTTTATATCTTTGACTGTCTCTCTCCACTGATAACTTACTAAAGCATTTCTAGCTCTAACTCCCATCTTTTCTATAATACCCATTATTATTAATAAATGCTTGCTGGGCAAGTGCTTTACAGCCTAAGCCTTGTACTTGTTATTTTTCAAGACATGGTCTCATGTTAACTTTTCCTGGGCTGGCCTCAAACTACAATCTTTTAACCTACTCTGGATTGGCTAGAAGCATGAATGTATGTATCATCACATATAGTCTTGCCAACTTCTCTTGAGTTGACTTTAAAGCATGACCCTCTTGTCTCTGTCTTCCACAAAACTGGAATTATGAGTGTTTACCACTACATCTAGCTCTCCTTGAAGCATTTTAGGTCACATCACTCCTCATGCTTGACTCTACATATATCTATATTTATCTATATACATACATATGTATACATATATATATTAATTAGAGACTGGGTTGTCCTTTTTACTGGTATTTGAAAAATTATTTTTCTTACAACTTTTGCTTATTATAAATTTCCTTCACTGGAAAAGTAAAATGAAAACCTTAGCAGTACTATTGTCTCATACTTAAAATAATGCAGTTATGTAAATAGGGAGACCTGTCTCATCTTTGTCAGAAAACAAGCAGGACATTTTATGAACCATACATTTAAAACATACCTTTTTATTTACAACAAAGCCAATCGAAACAGCTACAAAAGGAAATCTTTAAAAAAAGAGAGACAAAACCCACAAATTTACCAATACAGAACTTAGCTTTAATAAAACTCATTTTTTTCATAAGTGCTAATAAAATTTTCAGTCTGACCCTTCCTCCCTCCCAAAAGTAGGATGCAACACATGTACAGTATGTGCCAAGGGGCAGGAGACTGTACTCACAACTTATACACATGCCTTTTAATAGGTGCCTGTAGGCATGAAAAAGATCTGAGCATTCATAAGAAACTGGTATACTGTCCTTTTCAGAAATATATCCATTGTAAGGGGGAAGAAATGTCAAAAAAATAAATTGCAATGCATGCCATTTTACTTCCTTTGAATGTCAAACATTGTGAACATAATACATATATATATATGTAAAGAAATGTTTTACAAAAAAAATAAATTGACAATAAAACCTTAAAATTATTATTGTTGGTAACTTAAGGAATTGAGATTGGTTGGGAGGATCAAGTTCAAGAGCAATCTGATCAGAAAAGTTACAAAGCTCCTTCTTAACCCATAGCTAGGCATAATGGTACATACTTGTCCATCCCAAGCTACATGGGAGGCTGAGACTGGCCTGGCATTTTAATGCTAGGTCAGTCTAGCCAGAAATGTCTGAGACTCTGTCTCCCCAGACATAATAGCATGCAACCTATGAAAGCATGAAACCTATGAAAGTAGGCAAATTGTGCTAAGTGAGAAGTGAAACCTATGCTAAAAAACGAGCCAGTGTAAAACAGGGCTAGAGGCATGGCTCAGTAGAATCTTCGAAAGTGCAAGGTTCTGTCAAACCTGTGATAAGTTGTTGACTGTTGACTATTCCAATACCATGTGTGAAAAGTAAACCATTTGTGTCAGTGATTTCTACACTGCACCACAGTTTGAGCACAGAGCTTTTAATTTCTGACTCACAAGAGATCATGATCAAAAATACAAAGTAGGTTCAAGCATAACTACCAAAAATAAAAACTTTAAAAATACTTAGCATTGGGTTTTTATTTAGCAAAAAAATAGGATCAAGCTACACATTATTGTATTTCAATATATCACTAATAGCTTTCTACATTTAAAAGACACATTTTGTCAAATACAGATTCTATACTTCAGTTTTACAGGCCACAATAAGTATAAATGTAGTAAAAGGTAAGGTACAGCAGCATGATGACTTTAAATTAATTCCTAAACAATCCCACAAAACTAGACACACATTTTAACTCTCCCTGATAATTCCACCAGGCTTTCATCTAGTGAAAATACTGAGTTATAACAAACTTAGTCTGTGGTAGGCACTACACTCAAATTTTCACACAAACGTACTACTCAGGAGGTCTCTTAAGTCCAAAACCATTTTATGAGGCAGGTGCAATTAAAACAGTATTTTATAAAGATTAACTAATTGTTCAAAGTCCAAAAGCCAATAAAAAGCCCCAGCAGATTCAATTCTGCAACTGTTGATCCTGAAACCCAAGCCCTTCCTAACAGTTTTCTTTCTTGTACTGAATTCATTCTATTGACAACTCTTATTAGTGATATTCCAGTTTCTTTACTGATCTCCAAGAATTAATATTGCTCTTTTAAATTTTTGCATGATGAATTTTATGTTTTAAGTCTGTAACAGTATCATCTTTCATCTCTCCTCCATAGCTGATCAAAGATCTATATAACATATTTAGCTCTACTATATACTTTCTTAGAATAAAGAAGCATAAACAAATCACACTATTTTGTAAACTTATTCACTAAACATATTCCCTAAACTCCCTGAGCAGAGTACTCCACAGGCCCATCCCGTTGATACACGCGTAGTAATTCTGTCAAACGTCTACAGGCATACCTGTGTACGAAGTTAGTTGTGCCATCAATTGGGTCAATGATCCATGTGGGGTTATCGGTTAAGACACTTTTTTCCCCAGCTGCCACAGATTCTTCACCAATGAAACTAAAAGAAACACAAAATCTCTAAACTGCTCCCAACAATTTTCAAGGTACAATATATTTCCTTAGGCTCGCCCATAAAACTTAGACAAAATCTGCAGTTTTTCTGTTGCTGCTTCCTTCAAAAACTGATAAAAATGGCAAAGCTTTATTTTCCCCAGAGGATGGGTTTGTGCAATGTAACAGAATTCAAAATTCTAAAAACAGGAACATTAAGCAATGCCACACACATGTGCACACACAGATGCACCTGAAGAGGCACTGATTATAGAAGAGAAATGACCAAAAAAATATAATTCTAGGTAAGATCACAAATTCTCCACTAGTCTTCCTTTCAGGATGTGGATCTTAATGCACGATGTGAGCTAGACAAAGTGTTTTGTTTCTAACCAACAGCTGAAAGAGGCTTTGGAAACCTATCAGCAAATGGCCTGGGGCTTTCCATACTGACTGCTGCTTCTCCCGTCCTGACTCAGGAGATGGGGGAGGCTGCCAACAAACAACCCACAAGCAACTCAGGTCTGCCAGCTATCACAGAAGTGGATGGACCCTTTAGCCTCAGTTGAGTCTAAACATGACGGAAGCTCTGAACAATACTTTAGCTGAAACCTCATAGTCCCAACTCCAGTAAAACTGTTAGGTAATAAAAGTTTGTTGAGAGAGCACTAAGCTTTTAGGGGAGATCTGCTTTGCAGTAATAGATACTCAATACAGACAATGTTAAATAAATAATGGAAATGCAAATCACTGACAAAATTACTGTGTACATGGTATCTGAACTTACTGGCTTCTACTGTTCTATTCTTATTTCGTATTTTCCATTATTCAAAACTGAACCATCTTAATGATCATTTTTTGTTTTTATTTTTCTCTTAGCTATAAATCTTTTTAGCATTCTATCTAGCCATATTTTTAAATGTTACTTTTATTTCTCAATGTCTATAAGATTGGCAATAGCCAGTAGCAAATTAGAAAGTACAGAATGACAGAGAAAAGGTTTATAAATACAATAATAATACATTACTTTTTTTTCCTTCTTAGTCTAGCTCTATACCCCCAGGAAAAGTTAATCTTCATATTTTTCTGCCTCTATCTTTTAAGTGGTAGGATTAGAGGCATATATAACCAGGCCTAGCTGATGACAATGTTATATTTCTGTGCCTATGACAGCATAATGATATTTAAGATTTTCTAAATCACTAAATCAGATTCACTAAAAGCTACCACGTCTTTACCACACAAAGATAACAGCAAAACAGAATATAACTTAGTTTCCTAATCGCATCTACTGCTGATATATGCTTCAATGGTCAAACATTCCTTTTTTAGAAAAATGGTACTGGGGCTTCAAGTTTTCTCAGCTAGTGCTCTACCACTAAAGCCATGGCTCCATTCCCTTCTTTTTAAAATCAGTTAAAAACAATATGCCTCTTACATGCTAGGCAAGTTCTTTAACCTTTTGTACTTTGTTCTGAGATAGCATCACACCAGCTTTGAGGAGATCAGCCTGTACTGTGCGATCCTCCAAAAGGTACGTGCTCTTCCCTCGCCTGGCCTTTACCTGAGCTTTCTAATATCCTCAAAATAAATTCAGGGTTGGTGTGCAAAATCAAACTTTTTGCCTAATATGCTGACCACTAACTACATTCATCTTATTACTGGAAATGTGTACCTGTGAGATGGATATTTTTCCTTTATCGAAGAGAGAAGCATTTTTTCAACTTTTTGGTCTGTAGCAGTTACCAAATCGGCTGGAGAACTTTTAATCATAACATTCATTTCATGTTTTAGAGCTTCACGAATCACCTAAAAAGCAGAAGTAATTTTAAATCAAATAAAAGGAATAATACAAATGGCTTAAATCATTCAGTGTGTCTAATGTGATATTCTTAAATTTTTCTTGCAAAAATCTCCCTAGAAAAAGACATTTAATGCTTATGCTCTTCTGGGTACAAAATTATATAATCCCTGTCAAGAATTGTGGCGACCAGGCAACAGACAATAATGGACCCCAGACCACTGTTTGGGGCATGAGGGGCCTGAAGTCTTCCTCTAGCCTCAGATGTCTTGGGTCTATATTACAAGCTATTGATTGAAAAGGATACAGGGGTATACGTACAGGAAGAGTGAAGTCACAGCAACAATCATGTCATATACTCAAAAGACAAACAACTTACCTTAAAAGACAGGTACAACTGGCACACCTTTAAGTCTTTCCCTAACTTCCCAAAAGGTTGGGTGTAGGATGAGCCTACATCTAGGATAGGAATCTGAGGTCCTTCAAGTCAGGACCAAGTTAGGAGACTCTCAGTATCCTGAGAGTTTAGGATTGTTAGATTTTGATTAACTCACATTAAGGGCAGGTCTCTGTTAATGCCAAAAGCAATTGGTCTTTCTCAGGCCACTCCCAGCTTATTGGGGGTCAGAGAATGGCATTACAATTCTCTTTATTAGACCTCATGGTTCAGCATTTACAGGTTCCCACAATCTCCACATTCTATTTTAGATCCATAACTGTCATTTCAAAAAGTTTAATAATGGGGCCAGGAGTTTGGCCTAGTGGTAGATGCTTGCCTAGAATACACGAAGACCTGGGTTGGATTCCTCGGTACCACATACATAGAAAAAGCTGGAACTAGTGCTGTGCCTCAAGTGGTAGAGCTCTAGCCTTGAGAAAAACCAAAGACAGCGCTCAGGTCCTGAGCTCAAGCCCAGGGCTGCCAAAAAAAAAAAAAAAGTTTAATAATAGATAATTGAAATAATGAGCTTGCGTGAGCAGTTCAGTTATAAAAGTGCTTGCAATAGAGCAAAAACTTGATACATAAGGCCATATAGTATGAAACTAATTGAATGGACCTCTAGGATATTGAAACAAAAGCCATATAATGAATGATTGCTGTCCTTAATGTGCTATGTTATCTCATCTCTTTTGCTGTTCCTTTGTTATCTCATATTGGCACAATATCTCACTTTGTTATCTGATATATTGGATACATTTGTATTTGGTTACTTGAAATTGGACAGGGAAGGGGGGAAAACCAAGAGGGGGGTGGGGGGGAGGGTAATGGGACCAAGACATGTGGAAGGGTATCAATGTATGTGAATTAATACACCTTCTATCTGGCAAACATCATGTTACCCTTTTATTAAATACAATAATAAATAAATAAATAAATAAATAAGTGCTTGCTTACAATGGGTAAGGAACGTTAACCCTTAATAACAAAATAACGACGATAATAATAATAATAATAATAATAATAATAATAATTATGAGTGCAAGGATTTTCACTATATTTTAAATGGCAATCTACACCTACCAAGTTATGGCCAAGAAAATTTTACTTCATACCTCTCCAGCTTGTCTTGCTAGGGTTACTGCAAAGTCCATGCATTCTTGCCAAGGATCAGCCATCTTCTGAATCTATTTCACAGTTTTAAGAACAAAGTAGTTATAGATCCATCAAAATGTTATAGAATAGTCAGTTCACAACAGCATCTCAATTAGTAACAAACTTTTACTCCAGAAATCATCCATTCTCTAATACCCCTACCCTTGATTTTCTTGGAGACCTAGTTAAAAAAAAACCATTTTGTACCTAATACTTCTTCACATTCTGTAACAAAAAAAGTCCTATGAAATTGTTACCTAAAATGTACACACCAGAACGACACACCAGAACGATTAGTATTGCTGGATGGAGAGTAAAATGAAGCTAGGAGAAGAACACTGAATATTCTGAAATAAAGGAAACTTCCACTTAAAAAGGGACAAAAGAGCATGTACTAATTATTTAATGCCACAATTAGGTGCTTTATACATGTGACTTAAAAAAATAAATTTATAAAGATGAAAAATTTCAGGCTTATCAGTACCACATACATAGAAAAAACCCGGAAGGGTGCTGTGGCTCAAGTGGTAGAGCTCTCACCTTGAGAAAGCCCAAGGACAATGCTCAGTTCCTAAGTTTAGGCTCAGGACTGGCCAAAAAAAAAAAAAAAATCAGTGTTGATAAAAATCTTTTAATAAAAAAAGAAAGGTTTTGCCCTGACATGACAATCAGACCTTTATGGCAAATAAATCTTCCAGTGAAAAAAAAGAAAAAAAAAAAAACTTCCAGTGAATGACAATATATTTAAATTCTCAAAAAAATTTTCAGGCTTAAATATGAGAAATAATTTGTCTAATACATAAACAAATGACACAGATAGAATTTAAAACTTCTGATTTTAAAGTTTATTTATCCCTCTATAGAGGAAAACAAATTTGCAAAGTGAAAAAACAGAGTAAGAAAGCAAAGATGAAATTTACTTCCTGAATTTCAGAGGGGAAAAATACAACATAGGTTTGTGCTCTACCATGTTAGAACTTTCCACCAACTTCTGAAACCTCACGGCTGGCTTGACCACACTCCACAACCTGTGCCCAGCACAGGGAAACAAAGTGAAGCTGTTATACTCAGAAAAATAGGCATTTTGGTGAAGCTGTTATACTCAGAAAAATAGGCATTTTGGGGCCGGGAGTTTGGCCTAGTGGTTAAAGTGCTTGCCTAACATGCACGAAGATTCCTTGGTACCAAATACATACAAAAAAGCCGGAAGTGGTGCTGAGGCTCAAGTGGTAGAGCTCTAGCCTTGAGAAAGTCCAAGGACAGTGCTCAGACGCTGAGCTCAAGCCCAGGACTGGCAAAAAAAAAAAAGGCATTTTTAATCAAGCAACCTAACTCTGTCTCTTTTACACTTTGACAGTTCTGCCTTGTAGAATACTTAGACTCCTGACCTTGTTACTCACAAGATTGGGGGAGAGGGCATGGGACGCATACAGTAAATTTCTGCTGGGTGTTTTTCTTGTTCCATGGTGGTTTGGTTGTGGTTGTTTGTCTTTAAATAGTTCAGACTAGTGTGGAACCTGGGACCCTCCTATAGAACCCTTCTGAGTACTGGGATTACAAGAGTGTATCAGCATACAAGGCATTTTCTTTCATTGAAATAAGCATTTAAACAAATTTCTTTCTCTTTTTCCTTTTTTTGCCAATCCTGAGCTTGAGCTCAAGGCCTGAGTCCTGTCCTTGGACTTTCTCAAGGCTACAGCTCTACCACTTGAGCCTCAGCACCGGCTTTTTTTCTATGTGTATAGTACTGAGGAATCGAACCCAGATCTTCATGCATGCTAGGCAAGCACTCTACCACTAGGCCAAACTCCCGGCCTGCATTTAAACAAATTTTAGAGTTACAGAAATCTTCAACGCTCTTCCAGAATAATTTCCAAACTTTTTCCATTCCTGCCCTCCGTACTTTTTCACTCAGAAGCAGAATTCTTAGATTGTGTCTGCTTCCTTAGTAGATGCTTTGCTTGAACCACTTACTCTCTGCTTTTTAAGAGTACAAAACAAACTCCTACCAATTCATTAAGGCCCATTTCAGAAGCTCTTCTCTTCTAAAGATGTTCTAGCTAGAAGCTGTTGCAAATGATTCAATGGTTATTTGCCAATACTTGTTGTATGCTAAACATAGCATTATGGTGAGAAAAACTGAGTTAGTAAAAAACACTCACAATCTATATGAAAAATTATAAATGTAATAAAGGCTAAAAAGCAGTAAGAAGCACTGTGACCAGAGCTGTGACCAGACTTAGGTAGTGGATATTTCTCTGAAGACATGATTAAATCATGATGCAAAAAGTAAGTAAATTGCAGAATTAAAGAAAAAAAGGAACCTAAGAGATCCAAGCAGGACACCTCAGAGAATGAGAAGTGGAAAAGGACAAGGCTAGAGGGGATACTGATGATAATCTTTTAAAGGTCTCAGGGCCTTCTTGTTAGGCGGATGGTTTCTCACTGGAGGTGTGCTCCTAAACCCTAGAGATATGATTTTGATTTGAGAACCTTGAGGAGTCATTTATTTCCAAGCTTTGATTCCAGATGGGCATGTATGCTCAGATGGGTATGCATGCCTGCTGACAGAAATATGAAAGCAATCTGAATAGGAGTCAATGGAGTCTAAATGTGAATGACTCCTGGAGGCTTGGCCTGAAAGGGAGGATGTTAGTTAGCACTTTTAAGAAGCTCAGTAATGCCTTCCTTCTATTTTAGTTATTTGTGTGAAATTCTGAAATGTCTTGCAAGTAATTGATGACAAGGCCTAGAAGAGGAAAGGGATTTAAAAAAACTAATCAGCAAACTTTTTTTTTCTTTTTTGCAGGAGGTGTGAAACCAACAAAAAGACTATTTTTAGATTGGAATCTAAAAATACTCTAAGCTCTACAGACATTTTTTTTTCAACTACTGTTTAGCTCTGCTGTGGGTACTTGCCCCACCGTGGTCCTTTTCCTGTCTAGTATTTCTCTTCAATGGCCCAATACATGCTTTCATTTCAAGAAATTTTGTGTTCTCTCTTTAACTGAGGTCATACCCTTTTTACCCGGCACTTCTCCCAGACCATAACTATCTCTAACTTTTCCAACCGGTCTCCACACAGATCGGCCTTAGGGGATGGCCGCTGGGCCACTGTCGTCCTCACCTGTCCCCGGCGGCGCGGGCCCCCGGGGCTGGGCCAGACCTCGCCGACCTCGAAGAAGACAAGACTGGGCAATTTCCACACACACACAAAAAAAAAAGGCCTCAAGGATTAGGCAGCTCGCGTGGGCGAAACCGCTATGCGAACGCCAGGGCGGCTTCTGAGGTCGCAGGCCCGGCTCCCGCTCCACAGCAGCGAAGACGCCCCCCGGCGCCGGCCCCGACCCCGGCCCCGGCCCCGGCCCCGGCCCCGGCCCCGGCCCCCGCGCAGCCCACCGCGCCCACCAGCGCCGTCCAGGCCTCCGCGCCCATCCTGTCCGCCGGAGCCCGCAGGGATGCAGGAAGAAAACGGTTCTCACCTTTGGTTCCAGGAGTTCCTGCTCGCTCAGCCGGCGTATTCAGTGGGGAATTCTTCCGGACGTAGCGGGATGCCCGGGGCAGGAAGTCCCGCCTCCACAGCCAATCCGCGGGGCGTGGCTATTTGGATCACGCCCTTCTCACTGGAGCTCCATGCAGTGCATGCTTTGCAACCTGGGTCCTTTTCCTGGCTGGACCTGGTGCTTGAGACTTTTTTTTTGTCTCTTGTTCTTCTGGTTCTTCTAACTTCCTTTCTCATGCTTGTCCTTTCTTCAAGAATCTCTGGTTACTTCTTTTGTCTTCCATCTATTTATGTTTTTCCATTTCCTTTTTTTTTTCCCTCTTGTTCTTTTATTTCTATCCTACTTTTTGGCAGAACATACTATTGGAGCTGTGGTTCCAGTTGACTAGCTCTTATTTGGTAATCCTATACGAGGTAAATATAGATTAAAAAATAACTGGTTAACAGAAACTAGTGTTTACTCTCAATTCATTTAGATGCCATTTATTAAAGTACTAAACTGTACTTAAGGCTGTAGTGCTTTGCATGTAGTAGGCAAGACACCTAACCATTAAGCAACAATCCCAGTCACTATTTTTTGATTCAGAAGCCCACTGTGTTCCTCAGGCTGGGTTGAGACTCCACATGGTCTTTCCTCCCTCCCCAACGTGCACAAATTACAAGTTTACACCTGGCAGTTGCTATATTTTTATTTACAGTGTTTAACTTAACTTAAATGTTGCAATAGTTTCATACAGGTGTGATTCTCTTCCTACAGATGAGGAAATGACAACATAGAGAGATGATATTAAATGGTTTGTCTCCCAGATCACACAGCCAGAACATAGTGGCATACCATGTCTCCAAAGTACATAAGCAGGGAAGATACAGGCTGCAATAGGTTGGATCCCACTTACTATAAATCTATTGTCCTTAAAATAATTCCTTCTCTCCCAATGCCAAAAGCATTGCACAGTTGTCCTAGCCACAACAGGACCAGAAAGTGTGTTGAGTCCAAGCAGAAGAGTCTGAAATTTGATCTCCAAAATAACCAGCAAAACTTGGGCTGGATACATGGCTCAAATGGTAAAACTCCAGCCATAAGCAAGAAAGCTTCTCACTTGAGACCTTACATTTAAGCCCTATTATGGCCCAAACAACAAAAAGAAAATGTACCAAAAAAAATCAACCAAAAAACAAAAAATGACTAAATGGTGTGATCAACAGACTCAATTCTTTGTTCTTATGAAGACCGATGCCTCAAGAACAATTTGGATGCATTTCTTTATCAAATGATACTTTCCGTTTGTTAATTTTTTGTGTGTGTCTTGGGACTTGAACTTGGGCTTTGTCCCTGGGCTCTTCAGCTCAAGGCTACAGCCCTACCCCTTGAGCCACAGCACCACTTCTGGTTTTCTAGTGGTTAATGGGAGATAAGTCTCATGACTTTAGTGCCCAGGCTGACTTTGAATCAGGATCCTCAGATCTCAGTCTCCTGAGTAACTAGGATTACAGGCATGAGCCACCATGCCCAGCTCTGATTTTGTTTTCTTAAAAAGTCTCAGGAACTAATTTTTTGGTTCTTCATTGTCAATCATATAATCACATTAAAATTAATGTCTTGACAAATACGTTGACAAGTATTGATTTGTAATCAAATGAAAATTTCCAGACATTTACAGAAACATTCTAAGAGACACCTTTTAACTTGTTGGTTTTTTTTTTTTTTTTTGCCAGTCCTGGGCTTGAGCTCAGGGCCTGAGCCCTGTCCTTGGACTTTCTCAAGGCTAGCACTCTACCACTTGAGCCTCAGCACCATTTCCAGCTTTTGTCTATGTGGAACCAAGGAATCGAACCTGGGTCTTCGTGCATGCTAGGCAAGCACTTTAACCACTAGGCCAAACTCCCGGCCCCAACTTGTTGGGTTTTTTTGTTTGTTTTGTTTTGTTTTTGTTTTTTTTTTTCAGTTGTGGGGCTTGAACTGTAGATCTGGGCTTGGTCCCTGAGCTCTTCAGCTCAAGGCCAGCAGTCTACCTTTTGAGCTACAGTACCACTTCCAGTTTTCTGGTGGTTAATTGGAGATAAGAGTCTCCAGGACTTTTGGTGCTCTGGCTGGCTTTGAACTGCCATCCTCAGATCTCAGCCTCCTGAGTAGCTAGGATAATAGGCATGAGCCACTGGTGTCTGCCTCATATCTTAACTTTTTGTAAGTGAAAATGTTCCACTGATTTGGCAAACTGATAAAATCAGTTGAATCAATCTCAAATTCGAAAAGATCTCACATATCTTACTCCTTCAATTAAAAAGAATAAAATTAAAATAGAACCATTGTGAGCTTCCTATATAAAAAGTCTAGTTCATTTATTCATTAATTTTTTAAGAAGTTTGGGCTGCTGCTCAACAATTGTTTTCAAGTAACTCTGGTGTTTTTTTTTTTGTTTGTTTTTGTTTTTGTTGTTGTTGTTTTTCAGTTCAAAGAAATGCTAGTACTTCCAAGTTCTCTTTGGGGTGAAGTGGGGAAATGTGCATAGTGGGTCTAGTGTTCACATTTCACTGAAGCCAGGTGCAATCAGACGTACTTAGTCCACTAGAGCTTTCCTGGGTGTTGTTAAAGGAGTTCAGCTTGCTGAGAGTCCTCAGCCCGTAATGAGGACAACTCTGAGAAGTATCAAAGCAAAACAAGAGCAACTGCTCCATATTTCTAAACACATGCTGAAATCCTTGAAGTCTGTCACAGTCCACCAATAACTAACTTTTAACCAAGATTTAAAATATTGATACTTCCGTATACAATATACACCTGCTCAAGGATGATATCTACTTATTATCTACAAAGATTCTGGATTTTAATGACATAAGTCAGAGTTGCAAATATTGGCTAAGGTTTCTCAGGTGCTCCATGCCTACTATTTATACATTGGATTGGATAACATTTTTTTAAAAAATAACAATAATCTAGGACTGGGAGTTTGGCCTAGTGGAAAGAGTGCTTGCCTAGCATGCACAAAGACCCTGGTTCAATTCCTTGGTGTACCACATACATAGAAAAAGCCAGAAGTGATGTTGTGGCTCAAGTGGTAGAACACCAGCCTTGAGAAAGCCCAAGGACAGTGCTCAGGCACCGAGTTCAAGCCCTAAGACTGCCCCCCCAAAAAAAAGAATTTTAATTATTTTATCAGTTAGGCAAGTAAAAAAAAATTCTCTAATAGTCTGAGCAAGCACAGCACTGTCAGGAAAATGTTGAAAGTTTATGTTCTGACTATAATTACTGACATGATATTTCAAACCAGCTTCCAGTGCATTGTAGCTCAGTGGTAACATGCATAAGGTTATAGGTTCAATCCTCAGTCCTGTCAAAAAAAAGTTTAAACCCTGATAAAAATAATAAAAATAGGGGCCGGGAGTTTGGCCTAGTGGTGGAGTGCTGGCCTAGCATGCACAAATTCCAGGGCACCACATACCTAGAAAAAAGCTGGAAGTGGTGCTGAGACTCAAGTGGTGGAGCTCTAGCCTTGAGAAAGTCCAAGGACAGTGCTCAGGCCCTGAGCTCAAGCCTATGACTGGCAAAATAATAATAATAATAATAATAATAATAAATAATAATAAATAATAATAGCTAACACCATCTACTTATTACATGTATCATCTCATTTAACCCTTAGGACAATCTGATGGAGCTGATTACCTCCACTTTTTACATGAGGAAAAGGGGAACGAGAGAAATCACAGAATTTTCTAACAACTATGAAGCTAAGGAAAGAAAAACAGGATGTGTACAAGTGATTACTTCCTGTACATCTTTGAGTGGTATAGGAATTTTTGAGCACAGGATCTCAGGCTTAGTAGGCATGCACTCTTACTACCTGAGCCACATCCTCAACCATTGTTATTAGTTTGTTTTCAGATACACTCTCACAAGTTTTCCCAGGCCAGCCATAGACTATGATCCTTCTACCTCTCAAATAGCTGATATGCCAACACTCCTGGCCTGATATTTCCTATTTCCAATAGCTACATTTTCTTTGGAGAATAGACTGGGCTTACTACAAGTTTCCCATGAAAAGGTCATGCCAACTTTTTTTTTTCAATGTTGAGGATTGAACCCACAGCTTCAAGTATGCCAGGAAAATGCTTTACCATTGAACCACCATTCCTATATAAATATCTTCATTTAGGTCCTAGTCAGTGCTTCAAGACTATTTGACTAAGCACATAACACAGAGGGAATGCTATGGTAGAGCTTGCAAAGAATATCAAAATATCTAATGCTCAAGGATTTACAGCAAATGAGAATAAAATAGGAAGAGAGCTGTAAAACAAAACAGTTTGATTTAACACCAAGGCATATTTGTGAGATACTAAATCATCCACTTGATTGGAGTAAGGAGGAGGCCCAGTGGCATAACCTTGTGACACTTACACTGGAGAGGTGGAGGCAGGACCTCCAAGATCAGCATGGGATACACAGGAAGACTTTGTATTTTTAAAAAAAATGGAGGCTAACGTGGAAAACTAGATACCTTGATTAAGGTTAGAGAGGAAAGAATGTGTGTCTCACTGAGGAATACAAGACAGAAAAGTCTTCCTTGAAAAATAAAGAGTTCTAGATCAATCTGGCAGGGATTGGAAAGGTAGACAGAAGCTAAGCACCAGTTGAGAAAAGCTTAGGAAAGAAGCAATACAAGGGAAATAAAGTGACAGAATTGGAGATGGGGAAGAGGCTGGGAAAGATTTAGCATTATAGGAAATATTGGTGTAATTAACTTTAAAAAAAGGAAAAAAGAAGAGAACTGCTCCAGGGTTAATTGGGGGATGGAACAGATGGCAAGATGTGTGTACACCGATGAAAGCAAAGATGCTTCATTTAGGTTAAGACATGATGCTTCTGACCAACCAATGAGAACTCTAAATAGCTTATTCATTCACTGAGTAAGCATTTGACAATCCTCTACTAGCAAACATCCCTTCCTTAAATACTTAACATACATTAAAATCACTATCTATCTTTATGTGCTTTTTCATTTCACAGATCATAATCAAGTATTCTATTTATATCCTACCCTATCAAATGTTCTCAAACTGATGGAGTTAAAAGGTGTCTCCTTCTTCTGAACTCATTTTACTCAGCTTAGCATGTATGATAATATAGACTCCCTCTACCCTTACATGAAAATTTTAACCAGATCATAAGTGGCTTTGAGATCAGATATTATTTTGTATTTAACATTTTTTATTTTACTATTTGTAAGTAGATGTACAAAGGGGATTTAATTCAATATGTCAGTTTTTGAGTACAATGCATCCTAGTCAATATCATCTCCCAGGATACTTCACATAGAAAGGGATTGGAGCAACTGTGCTTTTAGACTGGGGGCAAGTTTTTATTTTCTGTGACAAATATACCTCTTTTCTTAGCCCTGTAGACCAGAAGAAGGAGTAACATTTCACAGCCAGAACACAAGGCTACCGTAAAAGGAGTCACAGAAGCTAAGTTTGCCTCAGGCTGTAAAAATGAGAACTGTATAATGGCAAAGGCTAAGAAACTATTTTGCATTGCACTTTCAAAGGCAACTGTCTTACAGACAGGAAGGGGCAGCAAGCACAGGTTAGAGGAATATCCCAACAACAAGCCCAAGGCAGGAACTAAAACACACAAAAGAAGCACTTCTAGGTGAGCTGATTTTAGCAGCACTGATCCCATCTAGAAAGTCAAGCAAATCCCCACCAATGTTAAAAGAAAACTCAGTGGTCGAATGATTCTTTCTAAAAGGTTTGCTTTTTCAGGTGTCTTCCTCGTGATGATTACCCCCACTGACACTGGTGTAAGTATGAACAGAAGTGCTGATACAATTTTGAAGACAGGAATATGAAATACACCCGATAAACCTAATAGCCTACTGTATATGTAAGAATTGATAGGCATCATTATCAGGGCCATTGATGTTGAAGTGCAAGTCATTAAAATGGCACAGTGACATCTCCATCTAGAAGCAGAGCAAAGAGATAACCACCTCCCCCTCCCAAGCATGTACAGTCATAAGAAACCCAAAAGCTTGTGCCTCAGGCAAAGCCAAAATCTGAGATAAAAGAAAGCCGCAAAATGCCACAAGAAAAAACTGGGTAACTGCTCCAATAATTACTGGTAAAGGTCTCCTCCATACTGTCTAAAGTACCTGGAATTCAATCTTGCAACCAAAAGCACACATATTTAACAGGATCATGGATAGAATCAGCATTAGGATATTTCTGTTAACATGCACTGGAGCCTGAATAGGTCTCTCTTTGCTGGGTTTGTACACCTTGACTCTTACATTCTTTTTTTTTTCTTTGAAGTGAGGATTTTTTTGGGGGGGGGTTATTTATTTATTTTATTAGAGAATTTATTAACATTGATTTTTACATCATATTTTAAATGACAAGTTTAACAAACAAGTGTTCAAGGAGGGAATCTCTATTTACAATCACTGGGACTTAGTATTTAGAACAATCAAAATTAGGCTAAGGGTTTGTATGTCATAGAAACATATTAATTTATGAAATAAAACATTATGTCTATAGAGTCATAGGTTTTTATGTCTATATAGTTATGTTTATATTTCCATTACCATGTCCATAGCTTTGGGTATGCAGTTATTGAGTCCTTGCTCTTGTACTCTTTGGATTTAATAGCCACATATTAAGGATACCATGCACCTTTTGTTCCTTAGGTCTTCACTTGTCTCACCCAACATGATTCGCTCTAGATTCATCCACTTCCCTGCGAATGCCATTATTTTATCTTGTCTGTTGGCTATGTAGAATTCCATTGTGTATATATACCACATTTTCTGTATCCATTCTTCTGCAGTAAGGCATCTGGATTGTTTCCATCACCTGGCTATTGTGAATAGTGCAGAGATGAACATAGCTGAGCAGGTGTCCTTATAATACCTTGGGTCATGATGTTCAGGATAGATGCCCAGAAGTGGTATGGCGGGATCATAGGGAAGGTCTATTTTCAGTTCTTTAAGAAACCTCCACACTGCTTTCCAGAGTGGCTGAACTAGTCTACATTCCCACCAACCATGTAGTAGGGTTGCTTTTTCTCCACAACCCTGCCAGCAACTGTCATTGTCTGAGTTCAAAATCTTGGCCATTCTTGTTGGGGTAAGGTGGTATCTTAGGGTTGTTTTTATTTGCATTTCCTTTATGACCATAGATGATGAACATTTTCTCATATGTTTTGGTGCCATTTTAATCTCTTCTTCTGATAAGTCTCTCTTTAGTTCCCTTGCCCATTTAGTGAATGCTTTATTAGGTTTTCGGGGGATTAATTTCTTGAGTTCCCTGTAGATACTGGATATTAAGAATTTGTCAGACGTATTGTTGGTGAATATCTTTTCCCAGTTGGTTGGCTGTCTCTCTACAACTCTGACATTCTTTATTTCTTCAATGAGTCTTTTTTGCCTGCCTTCAGAATCCCAGAGTTGAAGGGTTAGATTTGTCTCTCCTTCTTGATCTATCAGTAGGTTTATTTTAAAGCTTGTCACATCTGATGTCTTCTTGGTCACATTCACCAGGTGGAGCACTTTGGGGTCTTGAAATTTGACAAGAAGATAGCTGGAGTTCAGTTGTTTATCTCTGTAAACTTGATCTTATGATGAGGGTTTCTTCGGTCTTTTCAAAAAAAAAATAGTACCTCCATCTGTTTTAGATTCAAAAAACTGATAAATGACTTCTTGGCTTCTCCCAGAATCACAAACAAAAGCAGATTATAAAAAGTTTTGTAGTCATGTTGAATGCTCAATTAAATGGTGTATTTATTTATTTATTTTAATGAGAGAACATTCCTCAGAGGTTGTAATGACTGTAAAGCTGTTAAGTAACGATTGTTGGATTAAGGCCCAGTAGGAGGGGCTGCTGTACTTTTGAAAGGAATACATAGCTACCTAGAGTGAAATAACTTGTTTAACCAGTAGGTAAACCAACTGAAAAGCTATGGCATTTGACAGGTTCAATTCATCATAAACAGAACCGTAATCTTTTTCTTCCTGCTAATGAAAAAATAGCCCATTTACCTGAATTTAAAATATTGGTAGCTTTTGTTTTATGTATTTATTTGATAAGGGTCTACAGTGTACCCAGATTTGTCTGGAACTCACAATACTCCTGCCTCAGACTTTGAAGTACTGGACTTACAGGCATGCAGCACCATAACTGTGGTTGAGGGGTTTGAACTCTGCCTGGGCGCTGTCCCTGAGTTCTTTTGCATTACCACTTGAGTTACAGTTCCAATTCCACTTTTCTGGTGGTTACCGGGCTGGCAGGAAAGAACCTTCATCCACAAATCTTCGCTAGGATTGTTAAGGGGAGCAGGGACTGGAGCCATCCGGAATGCCTAAGAGTTCCCCGCCCCATTGTGGAAGGTCTATAATGGTATAGCCCAGCCACCTTTGCCCTTCCAGGGAGGAGCAACCTTGACCTTCTCCCCACCACCCACGAGGAGGGATATCCTCTGGGGTGGGGGTGGGCCTGCTTTGTGTGGAGACCTTCCCAATTTGCGCACTAACTCCAAATAAGGTGATAGGTAAATTCAAACACTGGGCTGTAACCCTATTGGCTACCTGCGTGTGGCCGGAGCTGGCTATGGTCCCTCTGTGTATGTGACTATCCCATTGGCCACCTGTGTGGCCAGGTTCGACCCCATGGGTTTTGCCCTTAAAAGCCCAGTGTGAGGGCTGCTCGGGGTCACAGCGTCACCTCCCGAGTCTGCACTGTGTCCCTGGCCGGTCAGTTCACCATCTACTTCCCCAATAAATTCATCTTTTTATATGAGACTGTCTCTGTGTGGTGGACTCTGGTGGGACATGGAATACCCACTTGGAGGGATGTGGAATCCCCTCCTCTTGACCCCATAACAGGATTATAGACATGAGTCATCAGTGCCTGGCTTTTTTTTTTTTAATTTTCTTGTACAAAGACATTTCCATTCAACAGAGTAGTTTATGAATACAATGTCTCTTTACCAATGTAACCCCTTTCAACATTCTCATCCATCCCTTTCCTCACTTTTCTTAATTTTTAGGTTGTATATTGAATTTTCTTGCCATTAAACTAAGAAATTTATGTATACAATGCATCTTGATTTCAGTGTCATTTACACTAAAAGTAGCAGCTTAAGAGAAATCTTTGAGAAATTAAAGTAGAACTGAGGAAATGGAAAAGCCTTCCATGCTCCTGGATTAGAAGAATTAACATCCTGAAAATGGCAATCTTGCCAAGGGTGATCTACAAATTCAACGCAATACCCATCAATATCCCAATGTCATTCTTTAAAGAAATAGAAGAGGCAATCCAAAATTTCATACAGAATAATAAAAGACCCTGTATAGCAAAAACAATTTTTAGCAGAAAGAACAGCACTGGAGGAATTTCAATACCAAACTTTAGACTCTATTATAGAGCAATAGTGACCAAAACAGCTTGGTACTGGCACAAAAACAGTCCTGAAGACCAATGGAGTAGAACTGAGGACCCAGATATTAACCTACAGACCTATGGCCACCAAATCTTTGATAAGGGAGCCAAAAAATAGAATGGAAGAAAGACAGCCTCTTCAACAAGTGGTACTGGCAGAACTGGTTAAGCACCTGCAGAAAACTAAGTTGGATCCTTCTTTTTCACCTTGCACTAGGATTAACTCCAAATGGATCTAAGACCTCGAGGTAAAAGCAGATACACTGAAAACTTTACAAGAAGGAATAGGAGATACACTAGGTCTCCTTGGTACAGGTCGAAACTTTCTTAAGAAGGACCAAGAAACACAACAAATCAGAGAAAGGTTGGATAAGTGGGACTGCATTAAACTGCAGAGCTTTTGTATGGCAAAGGACATAGCTAGCAAATTAACTAGAAAGCCTACAGAGTGGGAGAAGATCTTCACTAACCATACAACAGACAAAGGCCTCACTCCCAAACTAATCTCCAAAAAACCAACCATCCCATTAAAAGATGGGCCAAAGACTTAAAGAGAGTCTTCTCTGAACAAGAAATAAAAATGGCCTATAGGCAAATGAAGAAATGCTTGACATCTCTGGCCATAAAAGAAATGCAAATAAAAACAACTCTAAGATTCTACCTCACTCCAGTGAGAATGGCCAGGATCAGGAAATCTAATCACAACAGATGCTGTAGGGGATGTGGCCAGGAGGGATCAATACTACACTGTTGGTGGGCGTGTAAACTCGTTCAACCACTATGGAAAGCAGTATGACAGTTTCTCAAAAGACTAAACATAGAGGTCCCCTATGACCCAGCAATTCCACTACTTGGCATTTACCCAGCGATCCAGAAACAAGGACATACTAAACCCACTAGAACAACGATGTTCATTGCAGCACTATTTACCATAGCAAAGTTATGGAACCAATCCAGATGCCCTTCAGTTGGGCAAAAATACCACATCTTGATCAAGAAGATGTGTATTTATACACAATGAAATTCTATACTGTTGTCAGAAAGGACATTGCCCCAATTGTAAGGAAATGGAAAGACTTAGAAAAAATCATATTAAGTGAAGTAAGCCAGACTCAAAGGAACATAGGCTCAATAGTTTCCCTCATTTGTCATAATCAGTAGAAACCTTGGGCTCTCCTAGCAGAGATTTACAATAGAACAAAACATAGATTCATAAGGCCATAAAGAATGACGCTAAATGAAAGGACCTCCAGGATATAGAAACAAAAGCCATATAATGAGTGATTGTTGTCCTTAATGTACTATGTTATCTCTCATCTCTTTTGCTATCCCTTGGTTATCTCATATTGTTATAGTATTTCTCCTGGTTATCTGATATATTGTATATATGTGTATTTAGTTATGTGAAGTTGGATAGGGAAGGGAGGAAAACAAGATGAGGGTCTGGGGTGAGGGGAGGGAAATGGGGACCAAGAAATGGAAAGGGTATCAATGTATGTGAAGTAATGCACCTTCTATCTGGCGAATATAATATAACCCTCTATTAACTACAATAAAAAATATATGAAGAGAAATTTTTGAGAATCAATGCCAATGTTTATTTGAGTCAAAACTAAATTCTTACTGCATATTTGCTTGCTGGAGGATTGAATGAAGAAGGTAGTTGTAACTGTGATACCATGTATGCTTTCTCAGAATTGAGTCTGGTAGTCGTCAAGGTTAGGTTGCATGGCTGTCACCACCAAGAAAACTGTAGAGCCTACAAACTCAGTATCCTTAGGTTGCTAATAGGTTTTCTACAACTCTAGTGTGATTGATTCTTTTGGGCAAAAATAAATTGTTTTTTGTATCACTAGGTAGGAAAATAATTTCCCAGATTGTGACCACATAATTTAGGAACATTAGAAAAGTAGGTGGTTGGTATCATAGACAAAGGAAGTTCCCTTGAAAATGAAGAGACAGATTAATTCTATTCCCTCACCAATGGTACAATGTATCTTGTTTTTCTTATTGTCCTACATAGTCAAAATTTTTTGGCACCTAGTCTCTAAAAATAATTGTTAATTTAAATAATAAAATTGCAGAAATAACATTGGTTTAAAACTTGTCAAAATGTCTGATAAAAATGACTTTGAGGGCTGGGAGTGTGGCCTAGTGGTAGACTGCTTGCCTAGCATGCACAAAGCCCTAGGTTCAATTCCTCAGTACCACATACACAAAAAAAGCCAGAGGTTGTATTGTGGCTCAAGTGGTAGAGCACTAGCCTTGAGAAAGATTAAGGACAATGCCCAGGCCCTCAGCTCAAGCCCCAGGACTGGCCAAAATTTAAATTTTTTTTTTCTTTTGGCAAGCCATGTGCTGATTGCTCATGCCTGTAATCCAAGCTACTCAGGAAGCTGAGGATCGTGGTTCAAAGCCAGCTTGGTCACAAAGGTGAGACTTATCTCCTAATTAACAACCAGAAAATCGAAGTGGTACTGTGGCTCAATGGTAGAGTGCTAGCCTTGAGCTGAGGAGCTCAGGCCCAGAGTTCAAGCCCTATGACTGATTCCCTGCCCCACCCCGGCAAAAAAAAAATGACTTTCAGATTTCATCATGATTACTGCAGGATCTGCTGAAATGGTAAAATGACTTTCAGATTTCATCATGATTACTGCAGGATCTGCTGAAGTGGTCACATGGCAAGCTCACATGTTAAGAGGCTAATCTAATGACTGCAGGCCCAATAGTAGACAGTGGTATTTTGGGATTCTGTTGTTTTATTTTGATGTTTGGCTCAGAATTTCATACCTATGAATGGAAAAAGACACATCTGAAGATTGACGTCCAGAAATGTTGTGGTTTTTTCTTATCCCTAGGCACAGGCATTATGACTTCAGTTAGGTCACTATCATTCAATACACAAATATACAATGAGGAAAGAGCCAAGACAAAATAGACAAATAGACAAAATATTTGGAGGTTATTATTTTAATTGGAACCACTGTATGTCCATAATATCAGTACAATAAAAAGAATAGAAATAATTTCTACTCCTTCCACATAATAGTTCTTTGGTAGATATAAACAGAAATTATTAGCCAGGAGCATTAATTTTACTTTACTGGTAATATACATATATATATACATATATATATAGTTTTTATTTTCCAGTCATGGGGCTTGAACTCAGGGCCTAAGAACTGTCCTTGGGCTTTTTTCAACGCTAGAGGTCTACCACTTGAGCCACAGTACCACTTCTGGCTTTTTCTATGTCGGTGGTACTGAGGAGTTAAACCCGAGTCTTAATGCATGCTAGGCAAGCATTCTACCACTAGACCAAGCTCCCGGCCCTAAAACATAATTTTTATCACAAGTGTTGCTTTGGTATATTTACAGGAAGACTATAGTGAAGTTGAGCTATACCAGCTTTCTTCTTATTTATAATAGGTTCATATAATTTTTTAAAAAGTCTTAATGAAAAGCCCGGCACTGGTGGCTCTTGCCTGTAATCCTAGTTACTCAAGAGGCTGAGGTCTGAGGATCACAGTTCAAAGCCAGCCCAGGTACTGAAGTCTGTGAGACTCTTATCTCTAATTAATCACTAGAAAACCAGAAGTGATGCTGTGCCTCAATTGGTAGAACAATATCCTTGAGCTGAAGAGCTCAGGGATAGAATCCAGGCCCAGAGTTCAAGTTCTATGTCCGACGGGAGGAAGAAGGGAGGAAGAAGGCTTAAGAAGGAATAAGGGATTTTTTTTTGACAGAAACATACCTCAGCATAGCTAGTTAACCAAAAAAAAAAAGGAATAATTTTCCATTTTAGGCCTGTGATTCCTCATCCAAAAATGTAGAAGACTTTGAGGTGTTGAGATGAGCATTGGGACAGAAAAAAAAAGTTACAAGACTGAACAAGAGGGAGGCATGTACACATCAATAGAGTTGCAAGCAGACATCATCAGTGGCTGCTAATGCTAGTGCTCAGAGGTCAGACAGCAAAGCCATGGGATCAACTGGTATACCCTGTAACAAAACATCTTATCCTATGGCGGGGGGATGACATTATGTGATGATCTCTAAATTTCTGCAGTTCATTTATCAATTTATACATTAGGACATAGGCTATACACTCTGTTCCACTGATAATAGGCTTGAGGTTACAAATATATCTTCTAAAAGCCAACTGAGACATCTGCCATCTCCTCCCTCTGTCATAAAAACAGCGAAGTCATGGAAAGAGGGTTGTTCCATCAGCATGAGGATGACAATCAAAACAGCCACAGCCACGCAATGCTCACTTTCACCACCAGGGAAACATGTCTTGGTTTTAAAGTATTAGAAGCTAATAAAAGCTAAGTGAATATAAGAATTTGCTAATACCTGGGTGTCAATATAGTTAATTCTTTTTCTTGTCTTGCAGCTTGAATTCAGGTTCTAGGCCCTGTCCTTGGACACTTTTGCTCAAGGCTAAAACTGTGCCACTTGTGCCACAGCACCACTTCTCACTTTTTCTGTGTATGTGGTACTGAGGAATCGAACTCTGGGCTTCATGCATGCTAGGCAAGCACTCTACCACTAGGCCATGCTATCAGCCCACAGTGAAACTTTAAAACACAAAAATACATCTTAATAAAAAACTGATACTGTAAACTTACAATGAAAATAAATTAAAAAGCAACTTTTGAAAATAAAAATGAGATAGGCTCTGGTGGCTCACACAAGGAATCCTATCTACTCAGAAAGTTGAGATCTAAAGATCTCAACCCAGGCCAACCCAGGCAAACAAATATGAGAGACTGTTATCTCTAACCAACCAGCAAAGAGCCAGAAGTGTATGATTTAAGTGGGAGTGCAAGCCTTGAGTGGAAAAAGCCAAGCAAGACTGCAAGACTCTGAGTTTAAGACCCCATATCAGCACACAAAGTAAGTAAAAACAAAAACAGTATCTATTAAAAATATCTGACTCAAACATGTAAACATGTATATAAAATTCTTTTGTGTGTGATTTTAGGCCTGAATCCTTCAATGACTATTCCAAGTAAGATTCAGTATTTTTTAAAAACTGTTCTTCATCATCAAGATATTCCAAAATAATATTTCCACCATTATATAAAGGATAATCCTCTTTAGTAATCCACTTTTCCAAGGTGTCATCCAAGGGTAAGGCTTCTCCTGAAGTACTGTGACATAATCTTAACTTCTGTTGAGAGAGAAATTAATCATAGGATATTAAATATACTTACTCAGAGCATCCTAAAACTTTAAGGAGAAAGTATGACAACTTGATGTTACCTTAGCTGTTAACTTGTTATTGTCATTTTTGAGACTGGCTAAGGAAGCTGCAAAGTCTACAGCCTTCCCAACACTCCATCGGCGGCAAAAGAACATGGGTTTGTTCTTCTCTTTCCTCCCCCTTGGTAAGAAAACCTGAAAGTAAACTCTTTCTGACTGTAAAAAAGAAAGTTAAAACACAGATTTAAGCACAGATTTTATGTACATATGAAGTTAGACATTTGTTTGGTAATATCCCTTCCTCTGTTTTTCAAACATTAAAGATGCATCTTTTAGTGGGAAGACTACTTTTACTAGCCCAATATTCACCTAATTGTGTAGACATAAAACCCAAGGCTCTGGTGAGGGTGGTCTGTACAAGGACAGGAATATGACCAGTCAGGCCAATTAGATTTTATGGTCAGAAAGTGAGTAGCTAGGATTACAGGCCTGAGCCAACAGGCACCCAGCTGACAGAATATTGGGGATCTAAGAAACTGTACTGGTTTTCAGACCAGTTCCCACTACAATTTAAGGCATCTTTTTTTTTGCTGTTGTCAAATGATCACAATTATTTTAAGGAAAAATAGACACAACATAATTTCTGTCTTAACACTAAGGAATTTGCCATTGTTGAAGTATGTGACTATAAATAAAAAGTACACAGGCACTTAAAAAAGAAAGAAAGGGGGGGACGAAGGAAGAGAGGGAGGGAGAAGATCAGGAGAAAGTGAGGGAGGTAAGAAAATCACTATGATAAACAACAAAAAAAGAAAGAAAGAAAAGAAATTGGAAAATTCAAGCTCTGGGGCCAGTTCTATCAGTTCTGTTCAAAAAAACAAAGTAGTAAGGGCATAAATATAAAAAGAGAAAATTAAAAATAAGATTTTACCTTTAAAAATGATAAATATATCTGAGGATCAAAAATGAAAATATATGGCTGGGAATGTGGCTTAGTGGTAGAGTATTTGCCCAACATGCATGAAGCTGGGTTCAATTCCTCAATATCACATACACAGAAAAAGCCAGAAGTGACACTGTTGCTCAAGTGGTAGAATGCTAGCCTTGAGCAAAGCCAGATGGGGCAGAAAAGTTCCATGAGACTTATCTCCAATTAACTACTTAAAAGAAATTCAGGGACGGTGCCTAGGCCCTAAGTTCAAGTCCCAGGACTGGTTTTGAACCCCAATCATCAGACCTCAGCCTTCTGAGTAGCCAGGATTACAGGCGTGAGCCATCAGAATTGGAGATTTTTAGTTTTTTTTTTTAATGCATCTTTTAAAAGTATGTTGAAACCTTGGCAATTACAAAATCAGCAAAGGAAATTTTAAAAAGGGAAATATTGAGGATAATGACTAAAATAATAAAAGTATAATCAATGATTTCTTAACCAGTAGAATGAAAAAATTCAAATAAAAAAAGATGATAGGAAAGAAAGAATCAAACAAATGGCAAGTAGAAAATAAAAGAGCAATTGAATAAACTGGACAAAAAATGCTGGCATGGAAAAATGCTTTTAAAAAATTAGAGAAAAAAGACTGATAAAGGATACATGTGATTCATTATCACCTGTGTAAAGTTAAAAAAAACTCACAAAAGTTTGCTATTTATGCAGATCACATATTAGTAGAAGTGAAATATATCAAGTTTGGTTTACTGTTATTTGGTGAGCTGGAGGAGAAAAAAAATAGAACTGCAACCATGGGAAATATTTTATTTTTCAAAATGTCTCAGACCAACCTGTGGCAATGACTTATCCCCATTGGCATGCATCTTTAATTTCATCAGTGCAACCTTTGCAGCTGTCTCACTGTTTTTGGCACCTTTCCGTCGTTTATTTGCTGTCTCTCCTGTCTTGGAATCTAAGAAATAAGCGTAAGCATGTAAGCACTTATACATTACCTTTTATTATCAAGCATTTGTTAAATATAGTCCTGTAACCTTAATTACACACACTAGAGATGTATGAAAACCATGTTGATTTTATAAACATCATGTTCATAGGACTAATGGAAAAATGTGATTGAAGTTGATCTAAGCAATCTCTACATTAAAAATGCACTGTATATGCCCCTTTTCAATATAAGCCTATTTAATGTGTAGTGGCCACTAATGTTTCTACAAGAAAAAGTAGGATTTGGTTATGGAAGATTGTAATGAAGGCACTTTCCTTAATAAAGAACAACTGGCAGAGAGACTAACCTTAGTCACAGGTAATATTTTGTCTGGTAACTCCTATCAGCAGTATTCGTAGTATAGTTGAAGAGGCCTATTACAGTTCCTTCATTCTTTTTTTGTTTATTTAATTCAGTAGTTGTGCAAAGGGGTTCCAATTTCACAAGACAGGTGATGAGTATATTGCATCTTTATCAATGTCACCCTTCTATCTTCCTCTCCCCTTCTTTCCCCATCCCATCCTTATACTCAAATTAGTTGCATTTGTGCAAAATGTGTATTGAATATAATGACTGCCTCTGCTCATCCCTCCTTCCTCCATGTGTATCCCCATCATCATCTCCCCCAACATGTTTAATCTTTAGAGGAAACAGTCCAGTCTACCAATCTTATCACAACAAAAGAGATCATCTGGTTGTATACTTCTAAGTTTTCCATAGTTTATGTAGGACTTGTGAGAAATATCACAGCAATAAATTTAAAATGCAAGCTAATGTCACTGAGGATGTTAATGACACCTTCAATAATTGGCAAACAGATGCAAGAGGGAAGAGCTCTGGAATTAATAGAATATATAGCAATAAGGTAACAAAAGAAGCTTTCTAGAGGCTTACCAATAATGTCTTTAACAAGTTTCTGAGTGGCAGCCATGCGAGGCTTTGGGATTTCCAGTTTTTCACATTCATGATCTGCCTGATGACGATGTCTATAACCAATAGGAGAGTGATACTAATTTATGCATTTGTACACAACCCAACAGAGATTCAAAGCTTGAATGGTCTAAGAGATAACCTTAGGCAAAAATTCTTCTCACAGAATGGACATATAACTGCCACAAGCTCCTTCTCAGTGCAGTCCTTGTAGGAACATGGGTAAGACTTATGTTCATCTGTCTGAACTCTCTCATTGATTACAATCACCTGGAAATGTAACAAAGGGGACATGATATTATATTCCCATTTAAAGCAATATATCAATTCATTTAGCAAGGTACCAGTCCTATTACTATTGTTTGAACTTACTAGATCAAGTTATAAACTCGTATATAAAAATGATAAGGCAAGGGGCCAGGCATAAGTAGTAGAGCACCCGCTATGAGCAAAGAAGCCAAATGGGCTCAAGGTCCTAAATTCAAGCTCTAGTACTAGAAGGAAAAAAATTATGTTTGTGGGAAATAATTATTATATTGTTAATTATTCTACATTTTTTTTTGGTGGGACACGGGGCTTGAACTCTGGGCCCTGAGCCCTATCCCTTGAGCCACAGCCCTACTTCCTGTTTTCTAGTGATTAATAGGAGATAAGAGTCTCACAGTCTTTAGTGCCCAGGCTGGCTTTGAACCTCGATCCTCAGATCTCAGCCTCCTGAGTAGCTAGGATTACAGGCGTGAGCCACCTCGTCCAGCTCCTACATTTTTATAACTTCCTAATGTGATATATTCATCTCTTAAATAAAATTAAAACAATGACTTTATATGTATATGTACACATATGCATATATATATATATATACATACATATATGTATATAGCCCAGGTTGTTCTCAAACTCACAAACTCCTGCATCAGCCTTCTGAGTGCTGAGATTACAGCCTTGAACAAACAGCCAGGTTTATTCTTTGCTTTAGTTTTTTTTTCTTTTTTTAAAACATTTTTTATGGAGCTAGGGATTGAACCCCCAGTGCTTAATATAAGCGAATTACTCTACAACTTGAGCTATGTTCTTAGCCCTTTTGTGCACGTTTTGTCTGTGAGGGTTTTCCTCACTCACTTTGCCCAGGTTGACCTGGAACTCAAAATCTTTGTATTTCTGTTCCCCACATAGCTGGATTTATATATGAGTTCCACCATACCTGACTACAATTTTAATCTATTGCAATAGTTCCATATAAAGATAATGATAAAATTAAAATGATATGCTTAGGCAATTATCTAATCAGTTCTTAAATAGCAAGCAACAACTACTTTCTATACTAGTTTTAAAAAATTATGTTTATAGCTATGAGAAAAAGTTTTGTTTTAATAAACTATTTTCTACACTGTATTTTATGTTTTATTACCAGAACATAATCTATTACAGGCAGATAACAGTTTGTTTTAAAAAAAATCCCTGTTGTGGCTGGGAGTTTGGCCTAGTGGTAGAGTACTTGCCAACATGCATGAAGACCCAGGTATGATTCGTCGGTACCACATACATAAAAAAAAAAAAGCTGGAAGTGGTACTGAGGCTCAAGTGGTAGAACTCTAGCCTTGAAAAAGCCCAAGGACAGTGCTTGGGCCCTGAGCTCAAGCCCAGGACTGGCAAAAAAAAAAAAAAAATCCTTGTTAGCCAGCTAATGAATATAAAGTAAGTAGGTGTAAGTTCCTTTATATTCATGAGTTTGATCTTGTTGAAATTAATTTAAATAGATTTCTAAATTTGTTATAATATCCAAATGAGAAAACTTCAATTCTTTAATGATATCAAGCAATCTGTGTGATACTCAGAAATCAAATGAGATCATAAGAAATAAAAGCTTGGCCGGGAGTTTGGCCTAGTGGTTAAAGTGCTTGCCTAGCATGCATGAAGACCCGGGTTCGATTCCTCGGTACCACATACGTAGAAAAAAAGCCGGAAGTGGTGGTGAGGCTCAAGTGGTAGAGCTCTAGCCTTGAGAAAGTCCAAGGACAGTGCTCAGGCCCTGAGTTCAAGCCCAGGACTGGCAAAAAAAAAAAAAAAAAAAAAAAAAAAAAAAAAAGAAATAAAAGCTTTGGGCCGGGAGTTTGGCCTAGTGGTAGAGTGCTTGCCTAGCATGCACAAAGACCCGGGTTCAATTCCCCGGTACCCCACGTACATAGCAAAAAGCCGGAAGTGGTGCTGAGGCTCAAGTGGTAGAGCTCTAGCCTTGAGAAAGCCCAAGGACAGTGCTCAAGCCCTGAGCCCAAGCCCAGGACTGGCAAAAAAAAAGGGAAAAAAAAAGAAATAAAAGCTTAAGTTAGATTCATAGACTGTATATGAAACATCAATAAACTTTACTATGAATCTAAATGAATATTTCCTGACAATTAATTTTCCATAACTTAAAATAGAACAGATGCAAAATTTTTTGGAAAAATGCTTGTTAAATACTGGGCAGAAATAAATGTTAACTAAAAATAATTTGCAGCAAATGCTTCTTTTCTAGTGCAATGAATCAAGTTGAATTTGCTTCTTCTCTGCCTTAAAAAGAAATGATGCAAATTGTACAGTTGTCAACTTAAAGAATACTTTTACCTTAAGCATGGTGGGTACAGCTTTTTTTTCCCCCTCATGGAAATTTTTGAGGATGAAGCCTAACCTTGTCTAAAACCACTGCAGTTAGAGGACAAGCCAGCCAATTCTAGACTTCCTTTGCAGACATACTGGCACTACACTAAGTTTAATCATCAATTTTTCTTTTCTCTGTAATAGGAGTGCTATTTGTTTATTTTCACATCTATCTACCAGCCCACTCTTAATTTATTGATTTGTTCAAGATTAGGATGGGAGATTTAGTGGAACTACTGATGGTTTATTATTGATGGTCTAATACTGACTGAACAAGAAAAATTTACCACCACAGAATTCTAGTACCAGATATCAAGGAAAATCTATACAACTATTAAGGAAACTCAGACCCACGTGGACTCTGTAGACACTAATGCCAAAAGTGTATTTGTAAATGGATAGCTTAGTGCTATTTGTGGACCTCCTTAAGAGAAATGCTAAGGAATAAGGATTCTGATGGAGCAGGGCACCCAGGGCTCACGTATGTAATCCTTGCTATTCAAGAAACTGAGGTCTACGAATTGACATTTAAAGCCAGTCTGGGCAAAAAAGACTCTTATCTACAATTAACCACTAAAAAGATGGAAGTGGAGCTGTGGCTCAAGTGGTAGAGCTCTAGCATTGGGCAAGAAAGCTCGGGGGAGCACCCAGGGCCTGACTTAAGCCTTAAGACAAGTACCAAAAAAATTTCAAAGGATAAAATTTGCAAATGCCAAAGCAGACAAATTCTTCTTTAAAAGAGAAAGAAATAGTATAAGCAAACCAAAAGCCGCTTTACACAATTGGTTTAGGGTGCCAACTTTTTCTTTTTTGGTCCATCATGGGGCTTGAACTCAAGGCCTGGGTGCTGTCCCTGAGCTCTTATGCTCAAGACTAGCACTCCACTACGTAGAGCCACAACCCCACTTCCTCTGGTGCACTGACTAGTTTTATTTATAATCAAATTCTGAATCAAATTACAGGAATACAAACAGATTTTATCAGATAAGAAAAAAATAAACATACCTCAGGACAACCATGAGAGTCCTTGCTTCTGTGTTCAAGGCTTGAATAATTTTTAAAAAAGTGTTTATTTTAAAAAAGTGTTTATTTAAATGCAATCAAATAAAGCACTTAAAGATAATCTGAGCAATCTGAGCTTTTTAATGATTGGCATCCTCAAGAAACATTACAGTCACACTACTGGTTATGTAAGAATGAACTAAAAGGACAGATACATTAAAGGTGGGGTATATATATCTTCAGAATTAAAACATATTCAACTTAAGTATGAGTAAAAGCAATTTATCTCTCTACCTTTGTTCTGAGTCATTTCAAGTGTATGAAAATACAAATAAAGCTTTAAATTCCTATTATTTTTAAAGAAACTGGTAAAATCAGTAGTAAAACTTCAATCCTGAATTACTTTTATCGACTTTAAACATATCTTTGTCAATTATATTCTGACGGATGTTCTGTGTGTGATTTAATAAATAAAATGCTAATTGTAAAGAAAATAAGTTTCTCCAAATCTTTTGTTAATGCCCAGATTTTTACTTTGCATCTGTGTTCAAATCCCCTTAACACATTTATATTTATAGGTTGGGCTCTTTTCATTTACTGATATTAAACAGCAAAAATCATAGTCTGATTCTTTTACCATATTTTTATATTGTGAATATTTTCTCCTTGTAATAAAAAACAAACATACATGTATGTGACAGTGACAAATATATGATCAGAACCTATGATGTCGATTTGTTTTTTTCCAACTGATTACTATAATGAACAGTAAATGTCAATGGCTGAAGTTACAGTTACTCCAAATTATTATTCTTTTCAGAAATTAACCTTGTATTACAAACACCAAAAGTAATCTCAAATCCTGTATAAAAACTTACCAAAATATTCCAGAACAACCATCACAAATGAACGGAAGGAAATCTAAAATCAGGGGAAAATGTGGTAGGTACTGGTCAGTATATGATTTTTGATTCAGTTATTTTAAACAAAAAGAAAACAAAGAACATTTTAAAAGTATTGGGTCACATCAACAGGACAATATTTTCTGACTAATATCTCCATGTACAAAGTCAATATGTATTTTTGTAATGTTACTTCAAAAAGTGGTTGAATTGATAAGATGTTACTTGTAGTAGCTTTGTTAAATTAGAAAAACGTTTTGGTATTACTGTTTCTTTCTGTTTTTGCTTCTAAGATTAGCAGTTATTATTTCTAAAAATATACACTGCAAAACTTCTGCACTTAAGAGTGCAAAACCTGGGTTCTGATTCCACTGCTTGATAATGTTAAGTAGAGGAAAGGTTGTCTTGAAGAATGTAATTCTAAAATGAAAGAAAACAGATTTCCCAAAACAAAAGGAAAACAGCTTATCATGTGACCCCTGGAGTCAGAATTACACTTGTATTTGTACTCCTAACAGCATATCTGAGAAAACTTCTGAAATTAACTACTACAAAATGTTCTTGGGTGAGTTTTTAAAAGAAAAGAATAAAGCTTCTCACAATTGCATCCTACAGGGTGGGTTTCTGATTCCAAAATATAAAGAAGAGGTGGTAAACAACCAAAAGGGATTCTTGGGTAATTATGTCAGTAGAAACAGACATTGAATTGTTACTGTTGTTATTATGAGCTTCCTTTTCATACCAAGAAATTAAGGATACAAGTGTCAATATATGAAAGAAACAGAAGAAGCATATAACATTGAACAAAACTTTTATGTATTCCAATATGGAAAAATCAGATATATATGGTATTTTGAAACTTCTGGACCAGGAGGACGCAAGAAGAATAACTGAGATAATTTCCTCACACTTGAATCCCCTCTTAAGTTACTCTAAATTTTAGCCCTTTGGTTAGTCTTAGAGATAGGCCCTGGCTCAGCTCAACTGACGCTAAAGATGTGTGAAGTTGGGAAGGACAATGAATTAAATATCATAGAAGCTAAATTATATTCACACATTCATTAAAAGAAATCAGACACACCAGATACAACACATAGCTTACAGTCAAAACCAGATGGCTAAACTTCCATAAGGAGGGACTACAGAGACCTGCACTGGTGGCTCATACATGCAATCCTAGTTATTTAGGAGGCTGAGATTTGAGGATTGTAGTTCAAAGCCAGCTGGAGCAGGAAAGTCCATGAGACTCTTAACTTTAATAATTTACTCAGGAAAAGCTGGAAGTGTTTTTGTGGCTGAAGTGGTAGAGTGCTGAGTGCTAGCCTTGAGCAATAGCAGCTCAGGGACAGTGCCCAGGCTGAGTTCAAGCCCCCTTACACCTCTCTCTCTCTCACACATACACACACGCAGGGGGCTATAGAAAACTGGGAAAGAAGAGGTGGGTCAGAAAAATCAAGTTTTGCCTGCTAAGTGGCTGGTTTTACAACCAAGGATGAATGTTATAAATTCGAAGTGCTATAAGTAACAAGCACCTTGCAGGGATAGTGTCACCACAGCAGGTATCATTAATAAATTGTGGCACTGACATTAATTCTGAGTGATACTTGGGAGTCTTTTTGAATACAGCTATTCAGGAACTTGCTACCAAGGACAGAAACTGCAGGGGGAGCCTAACTGCCATTCTATGTACACATCTGGAGAATCAAAGTCTGACACTGCCCTTGTACTCTAATGCCTCAAGAACTCCAGGTTCCAGTGAGTGACATCCCGAAGCCCCAGACACACTGCCCCTGGGTTATCTGTATTACCAGGCTCCTCTGTTTAATAGGGACTACCATCATCCTATTAGTGTGTGTGTGCTAGCTAGAGCCTATATGGCCCCAACACCAGAATCCAAGCTCGGTAAACGCCAGATCAAACAACGATTATTAAGAATCAAAAATGACTACATAATACTGATGGGAATCATTTTAGAATCAGGAGCTTCTTGGGAATCTGATAGGAAAGCCTTTTCCCACGGGGCCGCTCATCTCCTGAGGAGCTCGTCGACACGAGGTGAAAAACTGATCTCCCCCACATCTTCACCTGCCAGATGAAGAAGGAAAAGGCCTGAGGACCTGGCCTGTCCGCCGGGGGCCGCGGCTAGGGAGGACCCGGAGTCCCCCACCCTAGTCGGCCTCCCCGAGCCCCCCCGGGTCCCACCCCCCGGACTTCCCTGGCCACGCCCCCTCTCCTGCCAGTCATCCTCGAGGAGCATGCGCCCGCGGGGCGTTTCCAAAAGGGCGCCCCACTGATGTCGCTGGGAGCCCGGCCGCCGCGTTCCTTGAACTGAACGGAAACCGAGGAGACCGCGTGTGTGTAGTTTTGTTTTTTTCCCCCTCAATACTCAGGAGCCACGACAAAAAGCCCGGACACAGCCGCTCCACAGACCAGCCCCCTCCCCTCGGCCGCCGCTAATATCGTCTCTGACGTCATGGCCGCCCGGGTTTCCCCGTGGTTGGAGAAGGAGAGGACGAGGGGGGCGGGGAGGGAGGAGAACTGGGATCACCTCGCTGCCGGCAGTGCTCCACCTGACAGTGCTGCCCAATGTCCAACTCCGCCATCTTTCAAGCGCTGGAAGGGGCGGAGGAAAGGCTAAGGGGTGGGGCAAGCCTGCGCGCGCAACTCCCGCTAGGAGGGTGGCGATCGTGTGGGGGGGGGGGAAGCTTGCGTGAGGGGCGGGGCCTGCAGGCGGGGGCGTGGCCAGTGCTGGAAGCCCGTTGTGAATGCTGGGTTTCCAGTAGGGACAGTTTCTCATCTAGTTCTGTCTCTCAGTTCTGTCTGCGGTTTTGTGCGTCGGAGACACCACAATCGAGAACGACCTGATGGGATCAAGAGGAGGGGAAAGGTAGACCAAGGAAGGAAAGAAGGGGCGGCGGGAGAACACAGTTCTAAAATTCAATGCATATTCTATAAAATTAAGAAAAGTGAGGGAAGGGGTAAGGTTGGGAGGGATGGGAGAGAATGCTGATCAAGATTCATTCTATTCACATACTACTTTGTTGAATGACAGCTCTTTTGTACACTTAAAGTTTAAGATACTTAAAAAAAATCTTAAAAAATTACTATAGGCCAAATGGTGTAAGAATGAAGGGAAAGGACAGGCCTTGGCTATGCAGTTCCTGATTAATCCCAAACCGACTGTCTTAGTTGTATTATTGATTGAAGTTAATACCCTTGTGCTTGAGCTATGTAAGAAAAAGAAAATCCAAAAGCCTCTTGGGGTCTCCCGTGTGCATCTAGCCCAGAAGTTCCCTCAGTTTAGGGAGCAGAGTCTAAAACTTAGTTTGCAGGGATTCCCTGGATTGATGGGAAGTTGTGGCGTGCTACAGGAGTGGGGGAGGCTCTGCTGGGTGGGGTAAAAGGCTGGCATTCCACCTAGGTGACACCAGATGCCACTCAGGGTGGACAAATGGCAGTCAGCTATACTCATGACAGGAACTGAAGAGGTATCTAGCTAGTACCTACATTAGTGTTGGGATTCCTAAAGCAATATTCACTGAGGAGGGAGGAAGGATGGGATTGAGGAGCAAGAATTACCCGAGATGTGCTCTTGAACAAGTCTGTTGAAGATTTTCCTGAAAGAATTGGCTTGGATATCTGGAGAAACTAGATTTTAGTGCTAGAAACAAGCTAAGATACCTAGATATTCCAGACTCTTCAGGTTCTTCCCCCCCTCCCCCATACTGGAGACTGATTTTAGCCTTGTTCACACACAGGTACTCTACCACTTGAACCATGCCACCCACCCCTGTTTTACATTGGTTAAGTTTTCCAGAGAAGTTCTCACTTGGTTTCCCTTCCGTGTGGGCTGCCATACTCCTACTTGTGCTTTCCCAAGTCTCTGAGGACAATAGGCTTGCCACTGTGCCAGGCTATTGTGGTTTCCCCCACTGCTGAGATAATGCATGCTCACTGTTCCCCCAGTCATTGCTTGAGATGGAGACTCACAAATTCTTATGCCTTTGCAGGACTGTATCATGATGAGAAAACTTGATAATGAAAGTTAAATGATTCAGGCAAGGGCATGTCTTAGATGGGAACTGCCCAAGAAGAGGTCCTGGGTTCAAACCCAGTACCCACTACATTGTAAGTCTACTTTTATATAAAATTCTTCTGCTCAAGATACCTTTTTGTTTTGTTTTGTTTCTTCTTCGTTCCCAGTAGGATAAACAAGCCCTGTTGCTGTTTTATTCTATCTTCCCCAAATTTGTACCAGTCTTGTGTTTGTAGTTATTAGATTTTTTTCTTCCCCTTCTAAATTGTATGTTCCAAGGAGACAAGAACTCCTTCTGTGTCTTTTTTGTTATTATTGCTGAGTTTGTGTTATGCTAGTGAAATAAATCTTTACTTGATAAATGATTGAAAAGCCTACTTTTAATTTTCTTGTGCATTTGCTAATTAGTCTTAGTACAGGTTTCCTATCCCTGCCTCTAACTGCCTTACCTCTCTGTCTGCATCAGTTCTCTGCTTTGGGGGGCCTCTCACCCAGTTTTACAAATCAATTCCTAACACATCCTTGAGAGTCAGATTTAAATGGCATCATTTTTCCCAGGCTTGCTTTTGTTTCTCCCACTTTAAAGGTGTCACTCTTTCTTATGGTCTGCTATTATATTTTATCTATACCTCTTTAATAAGCTCAGCTATTTTGAATATTATTATAGCTATTCTTAGTTCCTCCCTTACTAGATTATATAGTACATATATAATATATACACATATAACATATATGTAATTATGGCCTAACGATTAATGTTATAGGCATTGTGTTAGTTCTGTCAATCTATCTAGTGTCATTAGGGCTCATACTAAGCTGTTGATATAAATCTATGAATTAACAGATATTCACATGTTTTAGGATTTTTTGCTACCAATGAAGACAGTAATTTTTCTCAGGGTTTACAATGGAGAAGTGATCTCAGTCTATCTAAAAGAGTAATGTGGGACTGCTGGTATGTCTCAAGTGATAGATTTTCAGTCATGAGCAAGAATTCAAGGCTAGCCTGAGCTACATAGTGAGACCCTGTCTCAAAACACCAAAAACTGAGGGTGTAGCTCAGTGGTCAATTATGTAGAATGTAATGTAGAATGTACAAAGCCTTGAGGTTGATGCCCAGTACTGAAAAGAAATATTTCATAATACATGTAGGCAAAAATTTATCTAAGTTTGAGGTTGGGAGTTTGGCCTAGTAGTATAGTGCTTGCCTAGCATGCACAAAGATCTGGGTTCGATTCCTCAGCATCACATGCATAGAAAAAAGCCTAAGGACTGTGCTCAGGCCTTGAATTCAAGCCCCAGGACTGGCAAAAATAATTTATCTAAATTTCATGCTCAATAAAACATTAACAAATGTGGATAAAATTGAATCCGTTATTTTTTTTTTTTTTTTTTTTGCCGGTCCTGGGCTTGAGCTCAGGGCCTGAGCACTGTCCTTGGACTTTCTCAAGGCTAGAGCTCTACCACTTGAGCCTCAGCACCACTTCAGGCTTTTTTTTCTATGTATGTGGTACCGAGGAATCGAACCCGGGTCTTCATGCATGCTAGGCAAGCACTTTAACCAGTAGGCCAAACTCCTGGCCCCTGAATCCATTATTAATTGAAGTTATTCCTTAATTAATTCTTCTTCCTCTTCCTCCTCCTCTTCCTCCTCTTCCTCCTCCTCCTTCTTTTTTTTTTTTTGCCAGTCCTGGGTCTTGAACTCAGGGCCTGAACACTGTCCTTGAGCTTTCTCAAGCTAGAGCTCTACCATTTGAACCACAGCACAGCTTCCAGCCTTTTCAGTGTATATGGTACCAAGCAATGGAACCCAGGTCTTTATGCATGCTAGACAAGCGCTCTACCAGTAGGCCACACTTCTGGCCCTTAATTTCTTCTTAATTTGAAGTCTTTTATTGTTACATAAGATTTTACAGTTTGTCATGAACCAGCAGGTGTAACACTTTGAATTATTGTTCAGCAAATATTTACTTCTTTTCCCACCCACTGAGTAAGGGTGTGCTTTGTCACCACATCAATGCTGGACATGGTTATGTGAATTGCCTTGACCTGCTAGGATGTTGGCAGGTTTGAATCACATACAGACATAAATGTGCTTCTATGGTTTCACTTGTTCTCTTGAGAGCCACTAAGAGAAGAAAGTGAACCATGACATCATTACTTTTCAGTGTAGGCCATAAACGAACCTGTCTACAACAGACCTCAAAGCCACTAAGAATCTGAAGAAGAACTATCCAGCCAATGAATCCTTTCTACCCCTGACAGACAGATACAGCTGTGGATATGTGAATATTCAAATAAATTGTTATTGACAACTTCTTGGGTTTTGAGGGTGTTTTGTTACACAAGATCAGCATGATAGCTGAATAATAAAAGTGAGATAGTTCCATAATTTGCATGACAAAATTATTTATTCTACCAGTTTATTTTGCATACCATTCCCAGTAACAACTCCTTTTTAAAAATTTTAATTTTTTAAGTGTTGTTACATAGATGATGTCCTGAAGGGTTACGTAAGTCAGGCAATAAATAAATTTCTCTTTGGACAAGGTCACCTTTTCTCTTGCTGTCTCCCAGTTTTTCCTTCCCAGCTTCACCCACATGTTGTATAGTTCATTTTCAACATGATGTCTGTCTAGTGAGTAACATTTGTGCTGCATTTGCTATTAACAACTCTTGAACTATTGAATGCAAACTTTAATAACACTCTGATTAGTCAGTAAGTGCCTGGCTAGATGTTTTATTTCATTTACTCTTCAAACAATACTTGAAAATACTTGCGATGATCACATTAGTGTACCTGGATATTTTAGGGAAACCAACCCATTTTATGAGCCTTAATCACACCTTCAAAGACAACTGTGGTGACAGCTGTTTAGCCACCCAATGTACATTCTAAGTTTCCTCATACCATTCCTTTGTAATACTTGTCTCAATATCTAAATTTATATTTGCTTGATTATTAATATCTTCTCTTGACAAGACGAGGATAAAGACTATGTCTTATGATATCTCCAGCTTATCAGTGAGTGTCTGATACAGGGTCAAGTTTCAAAATGTGTCTATGTAATAAATTGGTGAATGACCAAGTAAACATTGGCAGTCTCCTGTAAAGCTGTTAGGCTATGGATGAAGATTAATAAAAAGATTACATGAACTTAGTAGTGCGCTCCATTCTACTTGCTAGTAAAAAATATCTGGAATATTTTTCTTGGTTCTGGGTATGTACTTGAACTGTATAAGAAGAAAATTGGAGAAATTTTAAAGATGGCAACAGATGGCAAAGGAGTTAAAATATTATATAGTTTTATATACAATTATATAAATTTGTTATTATGCAAATCTATTATTGTACAAAAATTATATAACAGGTAGAGCTTCATCAAGATTCATGAGGAAGAGCATGATGCAGTGCATCTCCTCATCAGACTAGCATCCCTGCAGTCATTGCAGCCACAGGCTTGCATGCACTTTGTATGCCCATGCACACTGGATTTGTGTGCATTCTAAAAAGCATCCTTTTTTAAGCAATGGTTCTCCACACCAAGTTAGTTTGTAACATTTTCCTCAGACCATTTTAGTAGTCACCATAAACATACATAAAATTATTTTAAAATGATGTCTTAAATTCCATTTTGGAATTCAAGTATATTCAAGTATAATTAGGGTAATTTACTATGGAAAACTTAGAGCATGCAATAATAACAGCTGCTATTAGCATCACTCCTTATAACTTGTATCAAAGAAAAGGAATAGAGTATTCAAAAATATGAATTACTTTCTAGAAATAATTTTTTCAAATTTTTGCCAGTCCTGGAGCTTGAACTCAGGGCCTGGGCACTGTCCTTGAGTTTTCTCAAGGCCACCACTTGATCCATAATACCACTTTTGGCTTTTTCTGTATATGTGGTTCCCAGAGATCAAGTGAACAAAACAGATCACAATCTCTGCTGTTCTGGAGAGCATACCAGGTACAGAGGGGAGGTAAAATAAACACAGTAAACAACAACAACCTCAATACTAGTTATACAATAGATGGTGGCATGTGTCATAGAGGAAATTAATGTTGGAAGGGGCTAGGAATTCTGTGGATGTTAGGGTACTCAAGGACAGGATTGAGGTTCCAATACAGAGGGTGGTAAATATAGCTGGGGGAGTGAGCACAAGGATTCCCAGGGGATCCACAGGAATCTAGGTAGAGGAACAGTGTGGGTAAAGACCACAGTGCAAATGTGCTGGCCAAAGGCACTGGGGCTATGGCAAAAGGGGACCAGCAAGGAATGGCAGGCTGTGTGGACAGGAACATATATTATGAAATAAAAGAACTGACCAAATAAGGTATGACAGCAGGAAGGGGCATAAAGCCATTTAGGAGAGATTTCATTTGTTACTTGTTTTTAAATATATTGCAATAGTGGGGGATTGAATTCAGGGTCTCGTTTGCTAAGAAATGCGCAACTACTTGAACCATACTCCCTGAGCCTTTCCTTTTAGTTCAGTTTTCCTTGTTTTTGTTTTTTATACAGTTGGATATTGGCCTTTTGCCCAGGCCAGCCCCAGACCACAGTCTTCCTATCTTTGCCTCCTAAGCATCAGGTAGTTTAGATGTGTGCTCCCATACTTGGCTCTAGATGTTGGCTTCTAACTGGAAGGAGGTAGGAAGTCAATGGGGAGTTTTAACCCTGTATGTTATATGAAAAGAATGTGGCAAGGTAAAGATGTTTATAGATATTCACTGGAAGAATCTAGGTGAGAGATGACTGATACTCAAAACTTAGTAGTATTGTCTGGACAAAAAGACTCCTTCAATAGGCAGAAAACTCCTGGGATTTTCTGGTAGCTAGGATGTGGGACAAAGATGACTACAAAGCTTTTGAACTGAGATAGAGGAGGTATGAGAAGGATAGGAGCAGTATTGAGAGTTTCTGTGTGTCGATTAGGAACAAATACCGTGTGACTACACTTATCTATATAGGACTCTAAAAGAATGTATAAAAAATCACCTTCAAGCGCCAACAGGGACATTGAGGTTAAGGGCTCTATCTCATTTTATATCCTTAAATGAATGGAGAGGAAAACAATTCCAGTCAAGTCTAAACAAAGTCAGGTTCTTTCATTTCTTTCTGATTAGGGTTATATACAGGAATGAGAAAAATGGCTAAAGAACTATCCAAACAAAACTCAGGCATAGGCATTGTGTATTCTCATTTGTGCATCAGGGCAATCAAACTTTTATGTTTGCAAGATTATTATTTTTAAAAAATGACTACTTTTGTACTCTATTATCATCAAGTGTTCCATATTTGGTTGTAAGGATGAAAAAATGTGTACATGCTTGTTGAGCTTTTTAATAAATAACTATTTGATGATTAGTCTGCAGTACATTTAAAGGACAATTTTTCTTCGGTTGCTTTAGAGAGCTCATTTGGCATTCTAAAAATGGATGCAATTTCAAAGGGTGGCCAAAATGTATCAATTAGCTTGACATCTAGGTCTTCTTAACAGATCTATAAATTTCCAATTTCCTTTGCCATCTTAACCATGGTAAATCATCCTGAACAAGATCATTCTTTTGAACAACAGCCTCCTTATTAGCCAAGATCAATTGAGACTAGAAAATGAAAAATACACTAGACACGGAGAACTCTTTATGAAACCACACTTGTGAGATGCATATTGAATGAAGATTAATGTGTCATTTTCATCTTCTAAATCATTGATTTAAAATTTTATTTTCTACATCCCACTGCTGGATTAAAACTAGTATATATTGGGATGGTTTACTTGCTTGCAAGCATTATCCTTTCCCAATTGAATTTATGCATTAACAGAATGAAATGATTTTTAATTTCAGATGAATCTCCCTTTGCATACTTTATGTGTTTCTAAAAATGCTAACTTGGGTAAAATAATTTTTCCATTGAATTATAAATTAGTGGCTAGACTATTTTAACATCTGAATAATTTTTATATAAGGGATTCTTAACATGGTATGGATCCTGTATTATTTGGACTCTGCTTACCATTGAATATAATCTCCTCCTCCTCCTCCTCCTCCTCCTCCTCCTCCTCCTCCTCCTCCTCCTCCTCCTCCTCCTCCTCCTCTTTCTCTTCCCCTTCCTTCTCCTCCTCCTTCCCCTTCTCCTCTTCTAAATCCAAGTCCCAGTGATAATGGATTTTATTCAGACTCCAACACTTACACCCAAGATTGAACATATTTTTCATAATATTAATAGTTGACTATTCTCCACACCTCACATTTAGTACAGTACTTTCTTAAGTGTCTTCCCTAGAAAGTAGACTTCAAAAATGCATGGATTTTTTTTTCTTGTGGGTCCTGGGGCTTGAACTCAGCCTAGGCTCTGTCCCTGAGCTCTTCAGCTCAAGGCTACTACTCTACCCTTGAGCTAAGTCCCACTTCTCGTTTTCTAGAGGTTAATTGGAGATAAGTGTCTCAGGTCCTTTTGTGCTTTGAACCTTGATCCTCAGATCTCAGCCTCCTGAGTAGCTAGAATTACAGGCGTGAGCCACCGCACCCAGCTGAAATGCTCGGACTTTTATCTACCTCCTACTAACTCTTCTCATATAGAATCCTCTTAGATAAGGATAAACAAATGCATAAAGGAAGGAATGTGAAATTTTCTTTTTTCTTTCTTTTGGTTGGTCATGGGACTTGAACTCAGGGCCTGGGCTCTGTCCCTAAGCTCTTCAGCTCAAGGCTAGCTACCACTTTGAGCCATAGCACCACTTCTGGGTTTCTGGTGGTTAACTGGAGATAAGAGTCTCATGGACTTCCTTATCTAGGCTGGCTTTGAACCTTGATCCACAGATTGCAGCCTAGCTACTAAGTAACTAGGATTACAGCATGAGCCAAGGCGCCCAGCTGTGCAGTTTCTTACACTGAAACACATTTATTTCCTGTAGTCTTCAGTAACTTCTACTTACATTCAAATCACAACTTAAATGATGCTTTTATATTTTCAGGCTAGTCTTCTTGGATTCCAAGATAAAATTAGGTTTCTCAATTTTATTCATCAAGTTCTCATGCTTATTTTTTAAAACTTATTAGAACTTACAAAAGCCCATTGTTTGAGAAATAATTGACTTACCGTCTGAATTCCCCACGCAGTTTAAGTCCTGTTGAAATAGAAAAGCGTTTCAATGTTCTTCTTAATCATATCCATTTTTACTAACCAGATGCTGGGGAGAGAAATGTTCAATAAGAATCTGATAAATGAAAAGATAGACGAATGAATGGTTCCAGAGCTACTTATTTTAACTTCCGTTTCCTCTGTTCTTTTTGTTCAATATTCTCCCCATCCTTCAAAAAAAGTGTAAAATAGAAACCACAAAAGACAATTTTAGCACAATAGACAAATTAATTGTACTCCACAACAAATTCAATAGTGCTCACGGATCCACTAAACTTAGTGTGTCATTACTATCTCCTTACCCCCCCCAAATTTAATCAACAAATGTTTAATGATTTTCTCCTCAACCTAGAATGTACAAGGTTGTGAAAATAGTAAAAAGACCATAAGTTTTTGTTGTTTGTTTGTTTGAGTGATGTTTTGCACTGAATTCTCCCTAGGTAGCCTGGGCTGGCCTTGAATTCATGATTCTTTTGCCCGAGATTCCAGGCAGGTATCATTATGTTCAGCAAGACTTTAACACAGTAATATCTTCTACTTTTATTGCCTGTGTGAATATAACAAAGTTACTAATTAAGCTTTAGGTACTTTGTCAAAAAATAGAAATACCGTTGTATCCAGAAAAGTGCAATCTAGAAGTCTCTTCATATAGGTGTATTTATAATTTAGTTAATCAGAATCTTAGCAGCACAGAAATAAAACCCATTAAAATAAAAAAATAAAAGCAATTTTGCTGGGTTTATGTAAAGATTGTTGATGATATGTGCAGCACGCTTGCCACATGGTGGACATCCAAAGAGTCCAGTTGTAACTACTGTCCCCAGAAGGAAAGTCCCTAACAAGCAGAGGACGCTTCTGCTCCCAGTCATTTATACACAGAACATGGTTCCATGAAGGTTACATCAATTGCCAGCAAGAGGAACAGGAGCAGGATAGAACACAATTAAGAAAACAAGTCCCAAAATAAATTGATGATAAAAAAAAAAAATCTCTAGCTACAGGCTAAAACTATGGCCTAGAGCTTGCCTAGCTTGCACAAAACGCTGGATTCAATTCCTTGATACTGCATACACAGAAAAAGCCACAAGTGGTGCTGGCTCAAGTGATAGAGTGCTAGCCTTGAGAGAATCCAAGGACAGTGCTCAGGTCCTGAATTCAAGCCCTAGGACTAGCAAAAAAAAAAAATCCTTAACTACTTACAAAGTAAGAGGAAAGTATGTGTTACAGACTATTTTTGGGCGGCTGTATTAGTTAGTTTTATTGTTTCTATGACCCAATTGCCTTGACATAAATAATGGAAGGGAGGAAGAATTATTTCAAGTTATGATTTCAGAGGGCTTAGCCCATGTTTTCTGGGTGCCAGGCACTTGCACCTGTGGTAGGATATAGTAGTTGGTAGTAAGGCTGCCAGATAGTGAGCAGAAAGGACCAGATACCCCTAAAAAATCCCAGCCCCTGGGACATACTCCTTCCATCTTCTCAAGTTTCCCAAACCTCCCTGAATAACTCCACTATCTGGGGACCCATTCTAACATTGATCCTAGGGAGCCTATTTCATATTCAAACCATAGCAACCAGTAGTAGAAAATGATGGGGAGTGGCTACTGGGAAATAAGTTCATATGTGTGGCGTATGCATCTCAGCGTCTTAGGAAAATGTTCAAATCCTTTAGCAAAATGTGATGTTGAATGTACTAGTGTTGGGTAATGCTGGCTAATTTGTCACAATAATAGAAGATAATAATTGGGTTATTGATCTTAGATATCAAGAAACATTTGTCATGGTAATGGATGTTCCTTTCGCCTTTGGTAATGCCCTGGTAATGAGCACAAACCCACTCTGATGTTACATTAGAATGGGGCTCACAGGGGCTGTGTTGTTTGGCTACCATGTTAGTCTTTGCAAATGGACCACAGACAAGTTACACAGGTCACCATTTTTGGTGCACGCAGGGCAGGTCTTCAGTGGTATTGCATTATTCATAATCATTATGTAGTGCTGTCCTTTGGCCTAGCCAAAGTCCACCGGATGGCACTGGATCATGAACATGAACAAAAGAATGTTCTGCTTTTTGCGAGATTATTCTCTACTGTTAAAGTAGTCTATGTAAAAAGCATTTGACAAAGATATAAACATCAAGAGTAGCACCTGTTTGAGTTTCATACATTTTCACCTCTGTGAAAAGTCAGGACTGTTTACACTTGCTAGACAGGCAAGTCCACCATTTGAGCCCTGTCCACAGTCCTCAAAATTTTTTATCCACTGGCAGTCACCCAGAAAGCTTCAGATTCATAAATTCCAGAAGAAAAGGCAAGCACACACACACACACACACACACACACACACACACACACACACACACACACACACACAGAGCAGCTCTGCCATTAGGTAATGAGATTGACTAGCATCTCTATGAAACCACATAAAGATGATGTAGCCTCACATGTAGCAACAGGCAGTTAGACACAGCAGTCAGACAGAGGAGCCGGCTGCTCCCTGCATGTCCCCACTTCTTCATGACAGCAGCCAGCAAAGGTCCTGGAAATCACCACCTCCTTGACACACGCACTCATGCAGGACACTGGTGGAATATTTTATTTGCACTATTCTCTCTCTCCCTCTCCCTCTCTCCTCTCCCCTCTCTCCTCTCTCCTCTCTCCTCTCTCCTCTCTCCTCTCTCCTCTCTCCTCTCTCCTCTCTCCTCTCTCCTCTCTCCTCTCTCCTCTCTCCTCTCTCCTCTCTCCTCTCTCCTCTCTCCTCTCTCTCTCTCTCTCTCTCTCTCTCTCTCTCTCTCTCTCTCTCTCTCTCTCTCTCTCTCTCTCTCTCTCTCTCTCTCTCTCTCTCACTCTCTCTCTCCTCCCCCCCCCCCTTGGTTATATTCAAGTAGGTAAGAACGCATCCACAGCTGGGAGACCGGTTTGCTTTTCTCTGAGCCATTCACAATGTCTTCATCCCCAGCAGTGATAAAGCAGCCACTTGATACACAGCCCTGCTCAGGTCAACTTTGCTCAGTTCTCCCTGAACTCCCAGAGGGGCGGGTGGCGCTGGCCCGGGGTGGGCGGGTGGACTCCGGTGCCCGCCCCGTAGCCCGGGAGCCGCGCCGAGGGGCGGGGCCGAGAGGCGGCCAGGAAATGCCCAGGAGGCTGTGTCACCTGTGCCCAGCCAACTTGTTGATTCCCAGGAGCGCAGGCTGCCTCTTCTGTCTGCGCCCGCCACTAAGTCCCCCGCGCACCTGTGGCCTGCGGAGCTCCAGAAGAGGGGTCTCCAGGGCGGATCTCCCCCCTACCCACCTCCACACCCCAACTTCCCAGCCATGAGCAAGTTGGGCAAGTTGTTTAAAGGGAGGGGCACCTCCAAGAGCCGAAGTGCCCCCAACCCCCAGGAGGCCCTGGCCCGACTGCGGGAAACCGAGGAGATGCTGGGGAAGAAACAGGAGTACCTGGAGAATCGGATCCAGAGAGAACTCGCCCTGGCCAAAAAGCACAGCACCAAGGACAAGCGAGGTAGGCTCCACCAAAGCCTCAGGCTGGGGTTATCACCCACCTGCTGAGACCTTGCCCAGGGGACATTGGCCCGCAGTGTTCAAGGGCCAGCCAGCCAGGTTGCCTCTTGGAAGCCTTTCTAGGAAACTGGTAGTGACTCTTCCCCAGGCCTGGGTGATTGGGGTGAGCTGAGCCAGATACTTCCTGGGTTGGCACAGTAAAAGGCAGGCTCCGAAAGGACAATGATAAAATGGACTTCATCTTCATGTGATATTTAAGTGACTCAACATGGGTTTGAGGAATCCGGGATGAAAATCTCAAATCAACATTTCAAATAAAGGCAGAATCAGCATTGCTGATTTTTTTTTTCTTGTCTCTGGCCCATATACTTACTGTTCTAGACAACATTCATTTAAATTCTTTTAAAATGGGCTATATTTAGGCTAGCATGGATTTAGTTTGGCATTTCTTTTGAGTCCTGAAAATAGTCCAGTAGATGGAATTCATCTTACTTACTGAGGTTTCTAGAGTTTTCTCGTGGATCCTACTTTATCCCCCTTGATCTTTTCACTAAGCATCAAGTTTTCTGCTGTATGTTTATGTGACAAATCACACATTTACCTTGTATGTGAATTCCCTGTGTAGAAAATTCTGATATAGTCATTTTTTTGGTATTTTGTTCCTTGTCTGTTGAAAACTAGTTGTTTATCATGCAGTTGAAGTCTTTAAAACTCAAAAACAAAGAAGGGAGGTTGCTTATGGTGCACAGGCCGGACTTTGAGTCAGTAATGATTCTTGTTGCTCCTGCCAAGCACCTGCCGCACTTTGAACCCTTTGTTCTTTGCTAGAGTTAATTGGTTTCTTCAGCATAATACTCTCTTTATAGGAATAGATCCACAGGACACTCACAGCATACATAAAAACCCAGTGGGAAGATTAGGTGATTTGATCTTATAATACCAGGTCAATGACAGATTTAGATATAGAAGTGGCAGTATAGGATTCTCCTTATCACCAAGCCCCGGATATTTGCACCCTCCAAGTCCAACTTCTTTAGTCACAATGGAGCTCTGGCCTAAAAGAGGCTGTCATTATTTCCTGGAAAAGAGGAATCATGCCTTATGGAGGTGACCTTGAAAGTCTTGACTCTGTAAATTCTAAACTCTGGCGATGAAAAGATCAAGTTTTATTGTTCTCTGTTATTGCATATAACTTTAGCTACATTTGAGCCTGTTTTAAAGCTAAGTTCTGCTTTCTATTTTTACTTCACGCCTGAAAATATTTTGGGAGATCATTAAAGGCGGTTTTTAAACAAAGACGATGCCATTGTGGCTTGTGAAAAAGTCACTGGCCATTCCGTCACTGTGCCTTCCTGTTAGGCTTGACATGCTGACATTTGCTTAGTGTCTATCAAACATTTCCCTTTTGCACCTATTTGGATGTGCATACAGCTTTGTCTGAGCGAATATTGATTCAAAAATATGAAAAAGTTGAATATCTGGTTTAAGAACTGATAAAACTTTAGATTTTTTCTTTCATGAATAAAATGTATGACAATATACATGCAGTTGAAGTTTTAGTTGGTCAACTAACACGTCAGGAATACTGGTTGAATAGAAAGCCAGCATCACTTTGAAAGGCATATCCTGTATATTTTTCTTCAACAATCTGTTTTTCTACAATAAAAGAAGTTTTCTGCATATTAAAAAAGAGTTCTACTGGTTAAAATATGTAGCTTTCAAGTGAGTATCATGTGTTAAAAAGATGGATCTCATTGGTGAAATTAAGAGTTTCTGAGTACATAGAATTAGCTGTCATAATTTAAAGAAAAGGACATGTCTTCCATGTATGAATAGGTGATTAAACAACCCTACTAGGTACTTAACTAACTTAACATTAGCCTGCTATCTGAGGTTTGATATCGTTGATTGCTGGTTCAGGTGGTTTTCTAATTGAGCATACTTCCTATGGGACAGCCTGTATTCCAGAGTGTCTTGTCTGCTTTTAGCTTTCAAAGGTGTAGTGGATCACCTGAAGGATAAGGAGCTGGAATTTTGTTGATCCCATTCAACCAGCTGGCAAGTTGTGTCTGCTTGCCATTGTATGTTGGTTTCATAATGTGGTTCCAGAATTCAGTCTGAAACTTGGGCGCATTATTATTTGTAGCTAGGTAGTACAGGAGTTGGCTAATTCTTACCTTAAGCTTTTAAAAAGTGAGTTATCATTATCCTTTATCAAAGAAAAATCCTAGTTTATACAACCAAACTGGTTTTGCAATGGATATGTTATTTTGATATTCAACATACTTTTGGTATGAAAAAAGAAATAGTTGCAGCAAGGTTTATAATGTAGCTAAGAATTTAGGAGGACCAGAGCTAGTTCTAAATGTACATTATTTAGTGTAACCCCTATTGTATAACTAATGTCTGTTTTGTGTGACAGCAAGCTTGTACATAACTTGTTATTTTTCTACATCTGTCTTACTCTCTCAGTGTTTCCTGACCCTTTGTACAACATGGTACCATGGACAACAGATAGTTGTCCACTTTACTGGGATACTGCAGAGCTGGGCTCTTCATTTGCCAGACTGGTGGCCTTAGGAGCTGAAGAGTATTTTAGAACATTGTAAATCTTTCTTGCTGCATTGGTTTGACAATGTACCTAAGAACATACGGTTCTGAGATCTTTCTCAATAATGTTTGATAGATGGCCACAGGGATTTTGCAGTATAATAGGTATCCCAATATAATTCTTTTTTTTTTTTTTGCCAGTCCTGGGCTTGAGCTCAGGGCCTGAGCACTGTCCTTGGACTTTCTCAAGGCTAGAGCTCTACCACTTGAGCCTCAGCACCACTTCTGACTTTTTTCTATGTATGTGGTACCAAGGAATCGAACCCGGGTCTTTGTGCATGCTAGGCAAGCACTCTACCACTAGGCCAAACTCCCGGCCCCAATATAATTCTTATATAAGAGCCTGGGATTCACAGCATCAGTTCAAGGTATAGTGTCTAGTTCCGATGGTCACTTAGCCAATCTGTGACAAGGCACTTGGACAATGTAATTTTCAGTTTTCTTGTCTGTCCAATGGAAGTGGTAACCTAGATCCATTGTGAGGATGAGTGAAAGTATTGTGAAAATAACAGTGCTTTATAAATAATCATCCCTGGTTTGTCTGTCTGTCTATCTATCTATCTATCTATCTATCCATCCATCTATCTATCTGAATTTCTATGTGGTCTATATTTATTTAGATAGATAGATATCTCTCTATATTTGTAATTGGCCTATTAATTGGCCCACTTTTTGATTTCCTGGAATCACATTGAACAATCTACTCCATGTCCCCCACAAAACCTATTTCATGGAAGGCACTTGTCCAGGTCTTTCTTTTCTCAGTCTTTCCCTTCCATACCCTTAGAGGAAATCTAAGATTTGCTCACTAGGGCCTATCCACTGTGAGGCTGGTGAGATGCTTTTGACATGAGTATGTGATCTGACAGCGAGACTTGCCTTATATTTTCTGCTTTGTGTGTCTCTTTCTCCCCTCCCCCTCATCCTGCCTGCTGTTTACCTTGTCCAAACATATAATTTCAAGCGGCAACTCCAAATATGCAATTATGGGAATCCAATTCAGGGTTATCAGTGGGCCTCAGCCTGTTGTACTTGTGATGTGAGCTGACGGAGAGAACATGTTGAGATAGAGACAAAGCACATTTGCTCAAGGCCCTCTTCAGTATTGCTATTACTATACCTGCTTTCTGTGAAATTTGGTATTGTGACCATTCTCCCTGTTCATCAGGTATCTGTCAATCGTGATCCGTGTCACAAGTGGACATGGAACCCAGGACTGTTGGAAATAGTTGCAGAGGTGGAGCATCCTCTGCACAAACAAAGCATTGCACTTATAGGCCTAGGCTGAGAGTTGACAGGAATTTGGTTTGGGAATTGCATGATGCTAACATGATCTGCAGTGTAGGAAGATGGTATATACAGTCACAATTCTACTCATTTCAGTGGGAGATCTCCTGTAGACTCTTGATTTTGCTCTGTATCAGAGGAATTCCTCAGCTCTTGTACCAGGAACAGTCCAAAAGGACATTTGTGTCCTGAGAACAACAGCAGAGGCTGCTGGTAGAGTGTCAAACCAGGGCAAATACAAGGCCCAGGTAAAATGAGATGGCCATGAATTACAGGCTCCTGACAGAAGTTCCCTGGGGAATGCAGCTTACCTGGTGACCTCTTTTTGGAAGAGAGTTTCACAGACTGTGGCTCCCAGATCCCCAGCATTAGAATTACTTTTTCAATGGTTGTTAAAAGGCTCACCAGCAAGATTCACAGTTCTGAACTTTGAAGAAGCAGCTCAGTAATTCTTACTCCCACTACACTTGAAGCTTATGCTCTATTATGAAACAAGCCATTAAATCAGAGGGACTCATCTCTACTGTTTCCTTCCTTCTTCCTTCTCATTATTTCTTCCTGTTCTGTCATCATTCAGATACTGAGTTGAGGAATGTCAACTCAGTGTTGTTCTATTAACTCCTGAACACAAATATGAGGAACTTCTGGCAGATTGAACCTATTTCTTAACTACCTGAGTTAGTTTTTTGTTTTTGTTTTTGTTTTTTTTGCCAGTCCTGGGGCTTGAACTCAGGGCCTGAGCATTGTCCTTGGGCTTTCTTAGGCTAGCATTCTGCCACTTGAGCCACAGCACCACTTCCGGCTTCATGTATATATATATATATATATATATATATATATATATATATGTAGTACTGAGGAATTGAACCCGGATCTTCGCGCATGCTAGGCAAGCACTCTACCACTAGGCCAAACTCCCAGCTCCCATACCTGAGTTAGTTTTTAAGAGACGTTCATATGTTTCTTAGGGTTGTGATTTTATTATTGACATATTTTTTATTTGCGAAATTGTCCTTTAGTTTTAAACTTTCTCTACATGTTATTTAATTATTTGAAACTTTATTTATTAGTTACAATATGTTACTAAGAGGGAATTTTGTTGTAATAACTTTATAGATGCATATATCATGCCTGTCTACTCTTCCCTTCTTTTACTTCTTCCAGGACTCTTCAGCTTTATTTCTGTTTGTCTTTTCATTTCTTTTCTATTCTTTCCCTCCCTCCCTTCCTCCCGCTCCTTCTTCATCCCTCCCTCCCTTCCTCTCTCTCTTCCTTCTTTCTTTCTTTCTTTGTTTCTTTCTTTCCTTCCTTCCTTCCTTCCTTCCTTCCTTCCTTCCTTTCTTTCTTTCTTTCTTTCTTTCTTTCTTTCTTTCTTTCTTTCTTTCTTTCTTTCATTCTTTCTTTCCTTCTTTCTTTCTTTCTTCTTGAACTCTGGGCCTGATCACTGTTCCTGAGCTCTTCAGCTTAAAGCTACTGTTCTACCCCTTGAGCCACAGCACCACTTCTGGTTTTCTAATGGTTAATTAGAGATTAAAAATGTCACAGTCTTTGGTGCCCCAGCTGATTTTGAACTGCGATCCTTACTTAGATCTCAGCCTCTTGAGTAGCTAGGATTACAGGTGTGAGCTACCTCGCCTGGTTCTTTCTTTCGTTCTGCTTGAACTCAGACCTGGGCTCTGTCTCTGAGCCTCTCTGTGCTCAAGGCTAGTGCCCTACCACTTGAACCATAGCACCAGCACCACTTCTGGTTTCTTCTGAGTAGTTTATTGGAGATAAGAGTCTCATGGACTTTCCTTCCAGGGCTAGCTTTGCACCTTGAACCTCACATCTCTGTCTACTGAGTGGCTTGGATTACCGGCATCTTAGTCATCTTTCTTAGTTCCCACATGTGAGTGAAAAGTATTTCATTTAACTTAAGCTCCCTTCACTTAATGGTGTTTTCTAGTTCCACACATTTTCCTGACCAAAATTTCTGTGTGTGCATCTTGTGCTTTAAATCTTCAGTATCTCCCCAAAATCTGTGTATTGAAGTCTTGGTCTGCAATGAAGCAATGTTCAGACATATGGATTTGGGAAAGTAATTGGGTCATTAGAACTCTGAACTCAGGTCTGGGAGTGTGTTCTAGTGGTAGAGTGCTTGACTAGCATGCATGAAGCCCTGGATTCATTTCCTTGGTTCCACATGTGCGTGGAAGTGGTACTGTGGCTCAAGTGGTAAGTTGAGAAAGCTCAAGGACAGTGCTGAGGTCCTGAGTTCAGGCCCTAGGATTGACAAAGAAAAAAAGAACTCTGAACTCATCAATGAATTAATCTTCTCATGGGTTCATAATTTGATGGAATGCTGGAAGATGATAGAAACTCAGGAAGTTGGAAGGGCGTGTCCATTTGTATGTGCCTTTGGGGGCTATATCTTGCCTAAAGCCTTTTCTTTCTTTCTCCTTTCTGGATGCCATGAGGAGTGTCACTCTCCTGTCCTCATGATCCACCTGACTTGCTGTCCTTCACCTCAGGCCCCAAATAGTAGAGGCTAGGGATCATGAACTGAAACCTTTGACATCACACTTCCCTCCTTCAAGTTGTTTCTCCCAGGTGTTTGTCACAGTTACGGCACAATATATATTCTTTATTTTCATTATTCATTCATCTCTTGAAGAGTACCTAGGTTGATTCCGTATTGGCAGTTGTGAATTGTTTCTGTTTGTATGGTTCATAACTCACACTGATTACAGAGGGGCTCAGATTTATTCAGTATTCAGATGACAACCAGACATCAGCATATATTTGTTCTGTTTGTCTTTGGTGTTCTGATTACTGTGTATCATATTTAGTATTCTCATGTCTGGAGAGAAAAATGAGTTTTATACTTGGAGCATTAATCACAATCTAGGCCAAATCCTACTCTCTAAAATCAATTGCCTTTCACTATTCTGGATAAATAGATCAATGGATATATTTTAGGATCCTTTTTTTTCATCTTCTACGTGCAGTTCCTTTTCCTTTACCTCAGATGTCCACCTGCATAGGGGGGCTTACAACTGATGCATTAGCCTTGGAACCTCACTAGTTTAAGCTATTGCTGTGAAAATTCTAGTTTCCCGTGCCTTCCTTTCCCTTTGCTCCCTGGCAAGGATCCTATGTAAACATCCAGTCTCATTCACACTGGCAAGCACAGACTGTCCTAGCTTTGTTATCTACATCCTCAGTCTGCACAAACTTTCATATGCCTTGATCACGTACTTTTTCTTCAGTACATTTAGAATCAAAACTCTTAGATTAATTTCCCCATACATTTATTTACTTATTTGTTTACTACTTATTCTACTCTGACAACCATTATTATTATTATTTTCACAGTACTGGGGTTTGAGTTCCTTATGCTTGCTAGGCAGGTACTCTAACATTTGAGCCTCTTTTCTAGCCCTTTTTCGCTTTAGTTATAGTTTAAGCAAGATCTCATGTTTTGGTCCAGGGCCAACCTCTGACTATGATGCACCTGTTTATTTTTTCCACATATTTTTTATTGTAATTAATAGAAGGGTTACATTATATTCAGATAGAAGGTGATGCACCTGTTTATACCTCCCTATATGGATGGGATCACAGGTATGTATTACCACACTCAGCTATAGTTCCGATGGAGCTTTGGTAACTTTTGACCAAGGTTGGCTTGGGCTAAGCCTTCCCAGTCCTGTAATTTTTTTCCTTATCTGTATCTGTACCTCCCAACTAGCTGGGATTGTAGACATGCCCTGCCATACCCAGCCAAGTTTTTTTTTTTGAAGTACTACATTTTCTTATTTAAATTAGTTTGTTAAACTGGAATGTAGCATTTATTTCTTCCCACTAAATATCAGAATAGAAGGCTTTTCATTCCGATTTTATCTGAGGTTTTTTTTTTTTTTTAAACATGGTCTTGGGCCTTAAACTCAGGGCCTAGATACTGTTTCTGCCATGTTTTGCTCAAGGCTAGTGGTCTCCAATTGAGCCACAGTCTCACTTCTGTCTTTTTGGTGGTTAATTGAAATTAAGAATATCATGGACTTTGTTGTTACTGATGTGAGCCACCAGTGCCAGCTATATGAGCTATTGGGAAAGGGTGAGGGAAAGGAAATGGGGACAAAAACATGAGAAAATTTATCAATGTGTGACAAGTAATGCACCTAATATCTGGCAAATGTAACTGTAACCCCTCTATACATTACCCTGACAATAAAAAAATTAAAAAAAGAAGATCCCAGCCTACCTTGCATATAACCCTTCCCCCTCCCCCATTTTTTTTGTTTATGTTTTTGTTTTTAACAGGACTGAGAATGACAGCTTCTGGGATCATTTTGTCTGCTTTAATTCACTTCAGTCTTTTGTTGGACTGCTTTCTCTAAAGCAGACTTGTGTTTTTCTTTTGTGACAAGTAGGTAAATCCTAGTTAAAATTCAACTTCTGAGTCCATAACGCATGACCCCAAATAGCAATTACTGTTTATATTTTATTTTATTTATTTATATTTTATTTTATTTTTTTTGCCAGTCCTGGGCTTGAGCTCAGGGCCTGAGCACTGTCCTTGGACTTTCTCAAGGTTAGAGCTCTACCACTTGAGCCTCAGCACCAGTTCCGGCTTTTTTCTATGTATGTGGTACCAAGGAATCGAACCCGGGCCTTCGTGCATGCTAAGCAAGCACTTTAACCACTAGGCCAAACTCCCAGCCCCGCAAACTGTTTAGACTTAAAGCAAGTTTTTGTGTTTTTTTATTCTGAAAGTTTTTATTTGGTAGGAGGAATGACCTTTTTCTATACCATTAGGCACATTGTGATATATCAGATGAATTAAAGTGATGTTTTATCATATACATGCTATCATGTCTTTGTAACCTAATGGTACAGATCTAGCTTATCTATTCTAAAACAAAAGGGAATTTGGTGACATACTTAACTGAAAAGTATCAAGATTGTTTGGTTTTAGGCACCACCAAAGGTAGGAATTGGTGAACTCTGATCCATCGCCTGTTTTTATAAATAAAACACACACACACACACACACACAAACACACTCCCCAAAATTGAATCAGACATAATCAGCCTTTTCTGTCTAGATATATTTGTTAAGATATTAAATATGACAGAAACAAGGAGAGAGCCTTATGGTGTCTCACTAGAGAATGCATACCAAGACAGCCTCTTCATGACAGCAACATGCTTCATCTAGGGTTCAGCCAAGGCCTGAATGCCAGTTTGACAGAATGACACTCAATATTCTCAGTGAGTCTAGTTATTCATCGTGTTTGAGTATACCTGAAGCCAAGGCACGACTGTGAGTTTGACACTCAATTAGTCTAGTTATTCATTGCATACACTTTTAACCCACATTATATTAGCTATTCATTTTCTCTGCTCATCAAGAATACCCCTATACATTGTGAATCATATTCCTCTAACCAAACTGTCTTCTCATGCCTGGGGTTCATGGTTTCATCAATTTTGGCTTAAGAACTGCTTAGGAACTACTAGTATTGTCAAACAGACATGCTACATTGGGAGATTCTGTTAAAAGAAATTGGGAATAAATTTCAAGATGGCCTCACTAAAATCTTTCTGGATGATTTTACTGTATCTTAGGATAGAAGGCCAGTAGATGGTCTGTGCATTTTCCTTGGGTCTAAGTATATGATATCAGTGTAGTATTTCCCTTTGGGAACTCATGTTGGTCTCTGATTATTATCTTTTCTATCATCTCAAAAACAAACTTGGAGTATAGAATATTTGTATTCTAGAATAATTCTTCAGGTGTGTATGACTGATATTGTGATACCTTACTATTGTGCTATGGCTACTTGTAGAGGCGTTTCTTATGTCATATAACACTACAGTTAACATTTGTCCTCTCATCTTCATAAGTTTGGATCATTATAATGGGACATCAATTATTACCATTGTTGATTAAATTCACAAACATGGTAAGTGTTGAATTTTGGGAAATTCTAACTTTAAGAAAATAAATTAATTTTCTTTGATTGGTGCTATATTGCAGTTTATTGAATCAGCCAAAATAAGGTAAAAGTAGACCATTTACTACTGTAAATGTGACTGTAGCAAAGTCACAGGATTTGTATGCTTTTTTTCTTTTCATGTTTGTTTATTTATTTTTTTCTTTATTAATGTTGATTTTTACATCATATTTTAAATGATAGGTTTAACAAACAAGTGTTCAAGGAGGGAATCTCTATTTACAATCACTGGGACTTAGTATTTAGAACTTAATCAAAATTAGGCTAAGGGTTTATATGTCATAGAAACATTAATTTATGAAATAAAACATTATATCTATAGTGTGATAGGTTTTTTAAAATATTTTTATTGTAATTAATAAAAGGGTTACATAGGTTTTTATGTCTATATAGTCATGTTTATATTTCCATTACCATGTCCATAGCTTTGGGTATGCAGTTATTGAGTTCTCACTCTTGTACTCTTTGGATTTAATAGCCACATATTAAGGATACCATGCGCCTTTTGTTCCTTAGGTCTTCACTTTTCTCACCCAACATGATTCGCTCTAGATTCATCCACTTCCCTGCAAATGCCATTATTTTATCTTGTCTGTTGGCTATGTAGAATTCCATTGTGTATATATACCACATTTTCTGTATCCATTCATCTGCAGTAGGGCATCTGGATTGTTTCCATCACCTGGCTATTGTGAATAGTGCAGAGATGAACATAGCTGAGCAGGTGTCCTTATAATACCTTGGGTCATGATGTTCAGGATAGATGCCCAGAAGTGGTATGGCGGGATCATAGGGAAGGTCTATTTTCAGTTCTTTAAGAAACCTCCACACTGCTTTCCAGAGTGGCTGAACTAGTCTACATTCCCACCAACCATGTAGTAGGGTTCCTTTTTCTCCACAACCCCGCCAGCAACTGTCATTGTCTGAGTTCAAAATCTTGGCCATTCTTGTTGGGGTAAGGTGGTATCTTAGGGTTGTTTTTATTTGCATTTCCTTTATGACCATAGATGATGAACATTTTCTCATATGTTTTGGTGCCATTTTAATCTCTTCTTCTGATAAGTCTCTCTTTAGTTCCCTTGCCCATTTAGTGAATTGTTTATTAGGTTTGGGGGGGATTAGTTTCTTGAGTTCCCTGTAGATACTGGATATTAAGCATTTTTCAGATGTATTATTGGTGAATATATTTTTCCAGTTGGTTGGCTGTCTCTCTACTTTTGTGACTATGTTTTTATCTGTACAGAAACTTTTTATTTTTAGGTAGTCCCACTATCGAGTCTCTCTCCTATCTGTTGTGACCCTGGGATTCTGTGCCTATGAGGTCCAGTGTCTCTCCTACTTTATCATGTAGCAGTTTCACGGTTTCAGGTCTGACATTGAGGTCTTTGATCTACTTTGAGTTAATGCTTGTGCATGGTGAAAGGCTAGGGTCAATTTTTAGTTTTCTGCATGTGGCTGCCCAGTTTTGCCAGCACAAATAATTGAATAGACTGTGTTTGTTCCACTGTATATCTTTGTCTCTTTTGTCAAATACAAGTTGCCTATAGGTATGTGGTTCTATTTCTGGGTCTTCTATTCTGTTCCACTGATCTTCTGGTCTGTTTTTGTGCCAATACCAAGCTGTTTTTGTTATTATGGCTCTATAGTAGAGTTGGAAGTCTGGTACTGTAATATCTCCAGCATTGGTCTTTTTGCCTGGAATTGTTTTGGATTTGTATGCTTTTAAGAAGCTATGCAGAACAATATTGTTAGTTTGCTTAGTATTTTTGGTGTGTTCCACAGCATTTAGAAATGTTTATTTCAGATGATCTTCAAGAGAACAGAAAAGTGTATTTGACCTAGCTAATAGGGCAAAGTATCTAATACCCAGCATTTAGAGTTTCTTTGCTTTGGAAGTCACGCTTCTGATTTCCATGCATAGCTCAATTTTAGTGCTCTTTTTTATAATAAACTTAAGTACATGTATATCTAGACTTTAAGGGAAAAATTATTGTAGTTACTTAATAAATAATATTGAAGATTCATTTTCACTTTCTCACTTAAAAAATCACTTAACTAGCTTAGTACTTTAACTGTGTGCTTACACACGGGTATGTTTTCTTCTACTTATTCTGTGCATAATTTGGTCAAGCACACACTACTTGGTTCAAACATTAGAAGGAGAAGAACAAAGCAAGAGTCTGCCTTAAATGCAATGCATTGGATATAGTAAGCTATTTCCTTAATAATGAATTTTCTTGTGATGGATATTTGATTCCTTCATTGAGACAATGGATGCACATGTAGAATTGTCTGTTGAGAATATCTGGCACCTCTTTCAGAAGCTGACCTTTCATGCTTTAAGGTAGTAGGAGTTTCTGCAATGCAATATCAACTTTGTCCTAACTTTTGGGGTATTCCTAATTTGTGGAGTATTTTGGTGAGAAGATGGATGACCTTGTTAGGATGGGGGACGCTCCCGCTGCCATCTCTCCCTCAACTCTCCCTCAACCTAGCAATTGAGAGACTTAAAATACCAACACAAAATCATAATCACTACCCACAAAAGAAAACACATTCAAAGTAAACTGGCAAGCAAGAACTGTGAGTTGAAAATTATAGGCAAAGAGAAGCAGATCCATTTTTTGCCATGAAAAGTCAGCAGTCCTGAGTTAGAAGTAAAATTCTTGATTTAAAAATTAAAATTTTAACATCAATCATTAACTTAAATGAAATGAAGTGTGCACATTAATATTAGATTACATAGAAATCTGGAGGAAGAAATTTATGAAGTCAAGAATTTGGTAAGCAATTTGGATATTTTATACTATATTTAAATAGTATCTAGCGTGTTGTGTGTGTATGTGTGTGTGTGTGTGTGTGTGTGTGTGTGTGTGTGTGTGTGCGTGTGTGGCTTTACCCAGAAATGCTGTCGGCTTTGTGGTTATAATGGGTGTGCCTTATTTGTTGTAGCAGTAACATTGTTCAGCAGGCTTTGCTCAGTGAATACTGCTATTTATATTCCTACTTTTTTCTGAGTTCTCATACATAGAGTAAATGTAACTTGAGAGTTTGAACAGAGATATCATCCATCCTAACCCAGTCCTATTGTGTTAATTGAAGGAAAAAGGAAAAGAAAAAAGAAAAGTATACATACATGAGACTAATTTGAACATGGTTTAAAAGGTTTCATAAGCAAGAATCTACTTTTTATTTTTGGTGGGTCATGGGGCTTGAACTGGTTCTGGTCACTGTCCCTGAGCTCTTCAGCTCAAGGCTACCGCCCTCCCCTTGAGCCAAGCCCCACTTCCCATTTTCTAGAGGTTAATTGGACATAAGAGTCTTAGGTCCTTTTGTGCCTGGGCTGGCTTTGAACCTTGATCCTCAGATCTGAGCCTGCTGAGTAGTTAGGATTACAGGTGGGAGCCACCGCATTGGCCTAGAATCCACATCTTTTCTCATGCTGTGAGCAGATTGTTATGAAAGCTACCCTACTTTAAAGAAAAATATAGTATGTCATCAATTTCAAAATAACCTATTTCTAAAGAATGTCAAGTATTAATAGTTATCTTGAGTCACTCCAAAATTTGTTTACCATACATTCTTAGGAGACTAGTCATGGAACCATGGGAAATGAAGCTGGAAAGGTTGTTAAGGGTATAGTTTGTTGGTTCATAACATTAGGTAGTGAGACATTAGCAAGTCCCACCATAATACTACCAGATATTGTTGCCTTGAAAGGGTAGGTGAATACGATTACAATATTCAGTATACAAATGTGATAATGGAACCAGGAAATATGAAGGGATGATTGGGGTAGGGAAAGATGGGGAGAATGTTGGGAAAAATGACATTGATGAACATACATTGTACTCATAAACTGGCATATTGAAATGAAATGCCTTTGTTCAACTGCTTAGAGGTAATAAAAATTTAAAACCAATGTTGCTTTCTTGTATAAAAAAGAAATATCTTTTTACAAGTAGAAAATAAAACCATTCCAGGTATGTATATATATATATATATATATATATATGTGTGTGTGTGTGTGTGTGTGTGTGTGTGTGTGTGTGTGTGTGTATAAAATACATATCAAACACTATATCTATAAGTGCCTGTCTTCCATAATAAAATTAAGTCTAGAAAGCTACTTTTGAGTTTTCTTGTTAATATTTGTTGGTTTCATTTCCACACTTTCCCTCTACATTCTAAGTGATAGCACACCTAAAAAGATTACTAATTTGTGAGGTTATTGTTAACAACAGTATCAAGTGAGACAACTCATTTGTTCAATCCATTATATATTCTGCCCTGTGTCCAACAATTAATTGGGTTTTTACAAAGAATATCAAGTAGAGTTTAATTAACATATGGGTATGTTGTTCTAATAGCAGATTACTTCCACTTACTTAGAAACTGACCTCTGAAGCAATTAATTGCAGGGGGATGAGAATTTCACCGATACTTAAATGAGTCTGTGCTTATATTTCTTCCTTTTTTGATAACTCAAGCTTGATAACATGTTGGGGTCATGAACTTCCTCTTTTAGATTTATCTCCTCTAATATTCCCTTGTGTGATAGCCTGGCAGGAAAAACTTGCTCATCTTCAAAAGTAATGGCAAGCTCTTCAGAGGAGAGAATGAGGATGGGAAAATCGTTGCTGTTGAAAATTAACTTTCATTTTCTGTGTCCATTTGCCATCTCTCCCAAGAAAGGAAAAGCCCCTGGTCATCTTGCCTTTCATTTATTCACAATATTAACTCAATACAGACCAAAGTGTTTTAAATGTAAAATTCAGTCTGTTTCACTTATGGCAGTATCCCACTTCTAAAAACTCTTTTCTCAGAACACTTATTTATGTTCTCCAGGCTCTTTTACTGTTTTCTCAGGCACCTGTATATTACTGTTGTGTTCTAATCTTTTCTTAGTTCCTGTTTACCCTCCTTCTGACATTTAATATTGGTGAGACCCATGAAAATATGGAGGTTATATATAAAATCCAACTGTTATGGCAAGCTAGTATGATTTGCTCTGTTTTGAGGTTTGTAGTTCCTGGTTGCTAATATTTCTCAGCCAGAAACTTCACATGGGTATGAGATTTGCAGTAGGGGAAAGGTGGTATTATTTTATTGACTGGTGTGTTGAATGTATGTATAGGTTATTCTATTGACATTGCCTCATCTGGGAAGTTTTCTTTACCATCCTGAGAGCTTTAACATTTTTTCTCAGTATTTACCATACTTTGTATGTTTCTCTTATTATTCTCTCATATATCTCTTCTATTATCTGAGATGATTATTTTTGCATATTAATATCCCTGGGCACATAACACAATAAATACTTACAAAACATTTTTTGTTTGAGAGTGCTGGGACTCAAACCCAGGAGCTCAAACATGCTTAGTAAGCCCCCTACCACTGAGAAACACCCCCAGACTAATAAATATTTGTGCAGTGATGCATATATGATTAAATGTTGATTTCATGTTTTGCATTTCTGAGATTGTTGCTTTGTTTCTTTGCCTTTCGTGTCTATTAATGCTGGACATATGGTAGTTCTTCAGTATATGCTTGTTAGGTGAGTGACATGAATAAATAAAGAATATGTCTGGAAAGTATAGAAGCCTTGGAACATAACCCATGACTTTGAACCAAATTATTTATGCAATGCTTATAAAGATGATTGTTTAGATTATGCCTTCTGAGACCTAAACCCATGTGCCACAACAGAAGGTAATGCTTCATGAGATGATCTGTATATGACTAAGAGAAATGTTTCCACTGAAGTTCCTCCAGTAGCACATGATCACAAGACTTCCCAGTTAAAGCAAAAGATGATGCAACCAGTTACACATGACATCCATCTCTTAATCATTCTCATTCTGGGCTTTGTTCCCAGAATTTCACCTTTCAGTCCTTGTCTAGTGGTCATTCTTTTCTGAGGAGAACTATGGTGTTCAATTATATTGTTCACAAACAGGTTTGTCTATATTTACTGGGTATGATGGTTCTTTAAAAGTTCTTCCTGCTTGCCAACATACCTTGGAGGAGTGAAGAACAACAGATTGACATTAAAAACCAGGACATTCTACATATTATATGGTCAATGAAGCTGTGATTCTTTTCTGCTATCTCAAGTAATTTGGCATAGGTGGTGGGAAGCCTTCTTCCTTAGTGGAGTAGAATTGGTTTAATGTAAGGTTCAGTGAATTTCAGTCTCAGTCCTCAATAGCCTGCAGAAAGGTCTCACCTATCCTGTTAACAGGGATATATAAAGGACATTGTTTCTGCAACTCCATGGCTGAAAGAACATACTATTATGGGAGGAGACAACAACCCTTCCTGTTTCTCCACCTCAGAAGGATACAATAGTATTCTTTGTTTTAGGGAGAAGGTTGTCTAAGTCACACCCGTTTCTTAAAAGCATTGGCAGGAATTTGGAAAATTGAATTAGACCTTCTAAAGATTCAGTTTCATGATTCTAAAAGTGCTCTAGTTTGCCATGTCTGGAGCAATGCTTAATTTTCAGCATTTGTGGTTTTGCAGGTGTGAAATGCAACTACTCCTCTCCCAGATTATTCATTAGGAATAAAAGCCAACACAAGATATATCAGCGATATTATTATCCCATATAAAAAACAGTAAGAGAGGGATGTGCATACTTTTTGTGGATTTGGAATGGGAGTGCCTTGTTTTAATATTTGAGAGAAGCTTGATATGCCAGGAAGTCACAGCAAATGTCAGGTGTCTTTGGGTCAGATTCACCTATGCAGAAGTCATTGGTTTTAATCTCAGAAGAAAAAGAAAGAAAAATAAACAGGATTTTGTATGCAAATCCAGATTCCTTATTTCCTTCAAAGACAGACACATAGGAGCATGGGTCTGGGAGTTTACTAGTAGCTGTGTATTACAGCTTGTGATATTATTTCTATTATGCTCCTAGGTTACTGGCCTTATTTCACTGTCTGAACTCCCTGAGACTGAGGCCATTTCTTGTTACCTTGGCATTCTTCTTTTTCGTCATTGCTGTGGTAGAGAAACATTTTTCTTCAACTCCTGAGAGAAAACATAGGGGATCTTTTCCCTGATCATGTCTCTGCTACACTTAACTTCATAACCTTTGTGGCAGGCACTTTGCAAATTGCGAATTATACTATGGTCCACAAACAGTTGTTGGTGAGTTTTACATTTTACTCAAACAATTTGAAAAGTAAAAAAACTGTGTGTTAATGTGGGTGTTTAAAACTGGATCCAAATCAGAACTTACTGACAACACTGAGCAGGCTGATATTGTATCTTGCCACTCTCTTCTCCGGTTCTAATAACCTAAAATGGAAACAGTAACGAAAATGTCTAAGGTTCTGTGATCACTTACAATGTGCCAGGCACTTGCCTACACACTTCAAATGTGTTTTAATTTCCCATTTTACAAGCTGAAAAGCCCAGATTTGAAAGGAAAGTTCAAGGGAACAATATCCCATTGTTGTCTAGGTGTGGTGGTTATTTTTTTTCAGGTGAGAGAAACTCAGGATGAAGAGTTAAAGCCATACATCAAAAGTTATTACATGCCACGGTTATTATATGGTAGGATTAAGTATAGGTCTAGACTCTGAAGCTTCTTTTAGACCAAGCTATATTTCTTGATTTTTTTTCCAAAAAAGTAATCTACACTTGGGGCTGGGAGTTTGGCTTAGTGGTAGAGTGCTTGCCTAGGATGCACGAAGGCCTGGGTTTGATTCCTTGGTACCACATACTTAGAAAAAGCCAGAAGTGGTGCTGAGGCTCGAGTGGTAGAGTTCTAGACTTGAGAAAAATCCAAGGACAGTGCTCAGGCCCTGAACATAAGCCCAGGACTGGCAAAAAAGGTAATCTACACTTAACTTCTACTAGAAAATATATTTCTCGCTGGACGACTTAAAATTATTGAAGGAAAAAATGCTTTGGGGTCAGTGGTTACTACTAAATAATTATATACACTGAGCTTGCCCGGCAAAACAGTGATGAGCTAAAGTGATAGTCCATTTTTGGATGCATTAAGGAAGATATGTAATTGGAAAAGTGAATAATTTGTTTCTGTTTGTTGTCCGAAATAAAATATGCAGTCTCACTCAGAATGCTATATGTTACTGTTATTGATGCTATTTCCTTACAATTGTTACTGATGATGCTTGTAATTGATTTACTTGGTAAAACAAAATGTAGGGACTATATAAAATTGCCATAAATTATCACTAATTCTAATAATCCCCCAATTTGTTATAATCCCCATTTCCATAACAGTGAACTGGAACTCAAAGCAGGGAAGGAACTTGCCTAAGAAAACCATCCATCTAGTAAGTCTTAGAAGAGTAGTTTGTAGATCATACCTGCTCATTCTATTGTACTATATTATGCACAGAAAATGTACTATATACATTTATTGATTTAATATTCATTCATTCATTCATTTCCTCTTCTGTACAATAATTGATGATAGTATCTAGGTTTCTATGAGAGCTTAATGACATAAATAACATAATGTATAAAACACATAAAACAGTTATCTGATATATTGAATTTATTTGTATTTGATTAATTGAAATTTGATAGGGAAGGGGGGAAAACCAAGACGGGGGGGGGTGGGGGAGGGGAGGGTAAAGGGTACCAAGACATGTGAAAGGGTATCAATGTATGTGAATTAATGCACCTTCCATATGGCAAATATCATGTAACCCTTTTATTAATTACAATAAAAAATAAAGATAAAAACACATAAAACAGTAACACTTTAATTTGTAGAAAATGCTTAATAAATGTTAGGACTTATAAAAAAGGTATCTAAGCTAGGAGCGGGATCAAGATGCTGAGGAAACAGGACTGCAAGATGCTCCACTTATGCTTTAAGGACTTGTAATATGGCACAGAAGATGTGGGTTGGAACAGATTTTATAGTAAGTTCAGTACAGTGTGACAGATACAACAATAGCTATGGATCCATAGGCAGAGTGACAACATTGTTAGTGAGATAACCCTTCTCCCCTTGTAGTGATGGAAATCTTTATAATTTGGTTATTAATTTGGTAAGCATCCCTTGAAGGTGATATTGTCAAAAAGATTTGAAACTAGTTGATTAAAAAATGCTCTGATTCTTTCTTTTCTCAAGAAGAGAATCACATTTAGTTAAATTTACATAATTACATAATTAAAATATGAGTATTATCTAGCAAGGACTCAAATTATATCTAAGGAGGAGTTGAGAGCTGCATCTAGAACTCCAAGGATGGTGAGAATGAAACTCATCACTCAAGAGGAAAGGGCATTTATTCCACACTCAGGGGAAAGCCTTTTACAGCAGTTGTGGGAATGGCCAGTGATGCACGTGTCTCTCATAGAAGAAAGCCTGTGTGTTGTGATTTGACTCTACTTTTCACACACAGTCAGATGTAGCCATCTATTTCCAGAGGAAGGCTTCAGAGGAAACTGGCTCATATAACAACAGGATACCTGATTACTTACAGTAACTGCTCTTTCATTTATAGCTATGAATCTATAATAGAAGGTCAGAGGAATTTATTTTTAAAATTGTATTTCATTGTCAGGGTGATGTATAGAAGGGTTCCAGTTACATTTGTCCAGTAGATGGTACATTAATTCTTTTTTTTCTTTTTTAGTTGTAATTAATAGAAGGGTTACATTATATTCACCAGATAGAAGGTGCATTACTTCACAAACATTGATACCCTTTCTCATGACATGGTCCCCATTTCCCTTCCCCCCTCTCATCTTGATTTCCCCATTCCCTATCCAATTTCAGATAACCAGTTAAGCACATATAAAATATATCAGATAACAAATCTTGTTACAATATGAGATAACCAAGGGATAGCAAAAGAGATGAGAGATAACATAGTACTTTAAGGACAATAATCACTCATTATATGGCTTTTGTTAATTCTTTTTAAAAATTTTTGTTCAATTTTTTATTGTTGGGATAATGTATAGAGGAGTTACAGCTACATTCGTCAAGTAGTAGGTGCATTACTTCTCACACACTGATCCCCCTTCTCATGTTTTTGTCCCCATTTCCCTCCCCTCACCCCCTCTCAATCATCTTGTTTTCCCCTCTTCCCTTTCCTATTCAAATAAACAAATAAATGTATATACAACATACCAGGTAGCTATGTTAGATACAGTAACAATATAAGAGAAGGTACATTAATTCTTGAACATTGATACCATCCCATGTTTTTCTCCCCTTTTCCTTCCCTCCATCCCTTCCCAACCCTAGTTCCCTACCCTATTTCAAATGAATGTATATCAATACACATGGAAGTAAAATCAGATACAGTGACAACAGGAAATAAACCATATGAGGAAAAAACAAAAGAGAAAAGAAGTAACTTCACATAGCGCATTAAAACAACAACCACAAAGAAAAACCTCTTGTTCCCATATCCTGGAGTTCATTTTGCTTAGCATCATTCTATATGGTCATACAGCTATTGAGCTATTGTGATCCTCTGCTAGAAAATATAAGTATAGGAAAATCCTACCTATACATATACCAATTATTACAAATGAGGGAAACCATAGAGGCTATGTTTCTCTGGGTGTGGCTTACCTGCATCACTTAATGTGGTTTTTTCCAAGTATTTCCATTTCCTTTCAAATGGGTTTATGTCATACGTTCTGATAGCAGCATTCCATTGTGTATATATACTGCATTTTCTTGTTTCATTCATCTCCTGAGGGGCATTTGGCTTGGTTCCATATCTTAGCTATGGTAAATAACTCTGCAGTGAACTTAGTTGTACTGGTTGTTTTAGTATGGCTTTGTATGTGAACATCTGGGTAAATTCCTAGAAGTGGGATTGCTGGGTCATAGGGGAGCTCTATGTTTGGTCTTTTGAGGAATCTCCATATTGCTTTCCAGAGTTATCCTTCCTTCTTAAAAGAATTTCAACTAGTCTCTTGGTTCTGTTTTGAATATGTATATAAAGTATTTGACCTTATCTATCCTCATTCATCCGGTCCATCTTTCATCCTCTCAGGGTGACCCTGTCCCTAGCAATGATACAGGGATTTTTAAATGAAAGAAAACAGAAGAGATGGTTTCAAGAGGATTTTGTATGGATAGTTAAATAAAAACAAATAGGGATTTTGAAAGAAGGTAGATGGAAATAGTGGAGAAACTATGTGCCTTTGATCATATAAAATGATGCCTATCAAAACAAACTGTAATAAGTCTAGAGGTGTTTTATTGTACTGTTCACAGTTTTCCTCTCCTCCCTTTAGTTTATTCCCTTTTGTCACTGTTTTGGATTTCTGTACCCTTTGTGTTGTATATAAGTTTTTCTGCTTTGGGAGGGGAAGGGGAGTCACAGAAAGAGTGGGGCAAAGGTTTAACCAATTCAGCAGTGCTACTCACTAGACACTGTGTTGGAAATGAACTTTACTACTTGGGGAGGGAGAGGGCTGGGAGGGGAAAAACAGAGAAAATGGGGGAGAGGGCAACGATATTTAAAAAGAAATGCACTCATTACCTGACTTAAGTTACTATAACCCCTCTGTACATCATCTTTTCAATACAACTTTAAAAAGGAAAAAAATAATGGAGAAAGAAGTAATAGAATAAACAATAGAAAGTTATTTTCTCAGATTGAATGAAGATTTGAATCTCCAGAATAAAAGTTCTCACCAAGTTCTTAGTTGGAAAAAGCAAAACAAAACAAAAAATAAAGACACTTGCCTAGACATGTCCTAGTGAAATTTACTAACTTGAAGACAAAAAACCAAAATGCTAAATATTTCTAGAGGACACACAGAACAGATTATCTACAAAGATGTGAGAATACTTTCAGTAAACTTTTGAAATGCTCACTAGTGGAAGACAATTAGACAGTGTCCTTGTAGCTGAAGTAATATCCTCTGCAGTGCCCTGTGGGTTGTGAGCTTCCCAGTCTAGACAATTACCATGTTCAGGGTGGTGGTGGCCAACCCTTTGGTATTCATGGAGAGAGCAAAAAGACCTATGTAGATTATTAGTAAAGTCCACCCACAGCATATACTAATGCTGAGTCTTTAGGTACCAGTGATACATCATTGGGAATATTGAGTTAGGAATAATAAATAATTTAGAGTAAGAAGGAGATGTTTCTTAGAAATCTCTTGGGACAACTTTTTTTTTTCAGTCCTGGGCTTGAGCTCAGGGCCTGAGCACTGTCCTTGGACTTTCTCAAGGCAAGAGCTCTGCCACTTAGCCTCAGCACCGCTTCCAAGTTTTTTTTCCTATGTAAGTGGTACTGAGGAATCGAACCCGGGTCTTCGTGCATGCTAGGCAAGCACTCTACCACTAGGCCAAACTCCCGGCCTCTCTTGGGACAACTTTTATCTTCAATCTGCAAACCATTTGAGTCCTTTTGCCAAATACAATCAGCTCTCTTTTTTTGTTGTTGGTGTTAGTCCTGGGCTTGAGCTCAGGGCCTGAGCACTGTCCTTGGACTTTCTCAAGGCTGGAGCTCTACCAAGAGAGCCTCAGCATCACTTTCGGCTTTTGTTCTGTGTATGTGGTACCCAGGAATCAAATCTGGGTCTTTGTGCATGCTAGACAAGCACTCTACCACTAGGCCAAACTCCCAGCCCCTTACAGTCAGTTCTTACTTTTTGTTATGCTTGTATCCTTACTTGCGCTTTCCCCAAAGCTTGACAAAATCGACTTTTTTTTTTTTTTTTTTTTTGTAGAGGGATGGCTTTTAAGGTGCTTGAGTCAGAGGGATTCTCTTAGTAGTTCTGTGCTTCAGAGGGAAGCAAGGAAGCTTACCATGTTGGAATGAATATGAGAATTGTTTGGATCTTCTTTCTTTAAAGGTGATGCTCTTTTTGCTCACTGTGTTCTATGTAGTCCTTAAGTATGACTCTGGCTGTGCTGTGGCTCAGGACCCTCATGGTTGGATGTAACTTGGCCATTTTATAATCGTTTTAGATAAAGACATGCAGCTCAGAACTGCAGGTTCAGTTCACTAGCTGCCTAACTTTAAAGAAGCTACTGCCAATGCCCTGGGTTACAATAAACTTGCCTTTAAGGCAACAGGCCCTCAAGGTACTGCCCTCCTTTCCATAGTTATTTTCCTTTTGCATAGTTTTTCTACCACATCTCCCCACCCCCCCTCGCCCCCCCCCCTTTTTTTTGCCAGTCCTGCTGCTTTAACTCAGGGCCTGAGGACTCTCCTTGGGCTTTCTCAAGGCTAGAGCTCTATCACTTCTGGCTTTTTTCCCCTATGTATGTGGTACTGAGGAATTGAACCTAGGTCTTTGTGCATGTGAGGCAAGCTTTCTATCACTAAGCCAAACTCCTGGCCCTTTTTTTTAACCAATTCTTTATCCAAAATTCATTATCCACAGAGCCATCTTCTGTGGTATATGTTGTGGAATATGAGAATTCACTTCCTATTCTCTTATACCTGCCAGATGTTTGGAAGAGAGAATACTGTAGCAAAACATCCAAGGGAGCCTTCTGTTATATTGAGAAGAACAGAATTGTTTCTCAGGGTTAATGGACATGTTCTTTGATGCAGTTCTGGGTCTCTGTTTAGTCTGAGTAAATGTCTCTGGAGTATGAATCTTGATCTTCTGTGTTATAAATGTGGCCTCTCCCTTATTTAGCGGCATTACAGGCATTGAAGAGAAAGAAAAGGTTGGAGAAGCAACTCACTCAGATTGATGGCACGTTGTCCACCATTGAGTTCCAGAGAGAAGCCCTGGAAAACTCCCACACCAACGCGGAGGTGCTGAAGAACATGGGCTATGCAGCCAAAGCCATGAAGACAGTTCATGATAACTTGTGAGTGGTGCCACTCTCCTTTGACTGGTGACCGCCCACAGTGTGGAGAAGAGACTGGAATTATATGGTGGCTGGGGCAAGACTCGTCTCACACATTTGAGGCTTGTTTGATCTATTGAATAGGATACTTTCTCAGAAGTGGTTAGAGGTTACGGTGATGAAAAAACAAAAAAGAAGGAAGAGAGGAAGAGGATGCAAGGGAGGGAGGAAGATAAAAATGGGAAAAGAAAATGCATTCATTTTTGCCTTTAGTGTTTCTGAGTTCCCTTATGATTGCCTGAATTCCACTTGTAACTAATTTAATTCTGTATTTTTAATAAGACTGTAATGCCAACATCTGTGAGGGTTTTAGAGTCATAGAATAGTGGTCGACTTTTTTGAATCATCTAGAGAGATATTAAAGAGAATACAGATGCCCAGACTCCTTGCTCAAGATTAAGATTGGTACTTTTTGTTTTTAGGAAAGTGATTTTTTTTTCTGATACTAGGCACTGAACCCAGGTCTACAGCAAGTTAGGAAAGCACTCAACCCTGACTTTTTTTTGTTGTATTTTATTGTCGGGATAATGCATAAAGGGGTTACGGTTACATTTATCAGGTAATGGGTACATTACTTCTAGAACCTTGATACCCCTTCTCAAGTTTTTGTCCCTGTTTCCCTCTCTTGGCCCTCCCAATCATCTTGTTTTCCCCTTCCATTCCCTATTTCTTGTTTTGTTCTTTAACTAAGTTCCTTAGCCTATTTGATCTAATATTTCTGAACCACATACAAAAATAGTATAGGAATCACATTTCATCATTGTTAAATTATATTTTTATTATCTCCAAGTCATTGTACAAAGGGATTACCTTTCAACACATCACGTAATTACAATGTATCTTAATTAATAGTACCACTTTTCTCATCTCCTAACCCAATACAGTACCTCCCCTCACTTTCCTAGTTTCACAGGATGTGCGTTATGACTGCATTCTCTCCCCTCTTCCCTTCATTTGTCTACTTCCTTATTTCCCCTTTGGCTTCCAGTGGGAATCTTTTTTGTTTGTTTGTTTATAATCCCAGTTGATTTGGGTACTTATAAACTGGAAATAACCAATTGTACTTCATTCATGTGGAGACAGTGTTTATGATACTTTGGTTAGTGAGTTCTCATTTTGTTCCTGGAATAAAAAAGTAAGCACTCATGTTCCTGGAATAAAAAAGTAAGCACTCAATAATCAATATTCTTAGAGGTAGTGGAATTGGTAGGAGTTTGGCTTAGGTTTTGCAATGGGAAATAAATGCCCAGGACTGGTTCTTTCCTTGATGTGGGATATTGATAATGAAAGCCTGATCAAGGGAACATAAGAGTCATACGTGAGGCATGAAGACAACTACCCTTGCCTTGGTAGCTCACTAATAGAGTGCCTGCCTAGCAGGCACAAGGACCTGGGTTCAATTCCTTGGTACCACATACATAGAAAAAAGCAAGAAGTGGTGCTGTGGCTCAAGTGGTAGAGCTCTAGCCTTGAAAAAGCCCGAGGACAGTGCTCAGGACCTGAGTTCATGGCCCAAGACTGGCAAAAAAAAAATCATCTCTTGTTACTGTACACTGGGTGCTGAAATGTATCACCATGCCAGCCTTTCCCACAGCATAGCAGCATTGTATTATTGTGTTACTTTGGCAAAAAAAAATTCACTGCCCGCTACAATTTTTTTTACATATATGTCCCATACTCTTCTTAATAAATATATTTATTATAACAAAATAAGGATTGGAGATAGAGGGTGGTGGAAAGCGGTACAAAGCATTTTTATTATTATTTTGTATATGTGCTGATCTTGGGGCTTGAACTCAGCTCAGCCCCTGGGTATTCTCTGGGAGCATTTTGCTCATGGCTAATGCTCTACCACATGAGTCACAGCTCCACTTCTGTCTTTTTGGCAATTAATGAGGAATTAGAGTCTCACAAACTTTCTGCCTGAGCTGGTTTTAAACCCTTTACATCTCAGCCTCCTGAGTAGGTAGGATTATAGCTACAGGCGTGAGCCACTTGTGCCAGGCCAAAGCATTATTTCTTACCAGCACATGAGGTATGTTAAAGTATTGAACTTGTCTAATATATATATATATATATGTATTTATATATATATGTAGTCTGAGAGTCTTAGAAAATTTTAGTATGTCTAGACTCAGGTTTTCAATGGTTAAGTCATTTCAAAACAAGGGATATGGTTATGTTTTAAAAAATTCAGTCACTTTGGCCCAGAGTTGGAGGATGATTCAAGGTATTAAAGAAACAGTTAAGAGCCTGGCCTGGCCTGACTTTGAAGTAGCTGTCTATCCTGGCTGTGTGGCTACTTGATTCTTTTGCAGAAGATACTGCTTCTTTGAGAGATTCATAGACCTAATCCACTCTCCTTTGTGACCTTCCAGAGAATCCACACTGTGGGATCACCTTCAAGGAGGCTGGGTTTCACAGTTACTAGTTATTGTAGAAAATACATCTCTAGTAGCCCACCTTACTTTCTCCAAAGGGCTGTGCTCAGAGTTGATACTGAGAGCTGTCTTAGTCGTCTTAGTCATGACAGTCGCAGAGATCCAGGTAAATCTTCTGCAGAGTTGACACACAACAGGTTGTATCTAAATTTTACCCACCTCCTACTAGACAAAATTTCCAAATGAGTCTATGAATATGAAAAAGTCATTTATCTTGTAGTGAGGTAATAGATATTTACTTGATATTTCAAATGTATGTGCATGTACAGGATTAAGTTTTTTGAAGTGCAAATTGTACTCAAAGTTGTTTTTTTTTATATGAGATTATATCTAGACTCATTACAGTACATGAAAACTCTAAAACATTTCCACAAAATATTTCCTAGGGATCTGAACAAAATAGATGACTTGATGCAAGATATCAGCGAGCAACAGGATATTGCCCAAGAAATCTCAGAAGCATTTTCTCAACGTGTTCAATTTGGTGATGGCTTTGATGAGGTAGGTGATGAGTTGAAAGTGACAGTCTCTTGAAGGTGCTATTGTCCCTGTAATAAAGATTAGCTCCTGTCCTATATACCATAGGCAGGTCTCTTAATTGCTTCTAGCATGAATGATATTTGTTAAAAACATACTTCTCATAGAAGGGATATGAAGTGTTAGTAGCTCCGATTTCAAGAAAAGATTAATAGAGTTTGGCAAACAGCCGTCTAATTAAGTTTTCAGCTATTAAGGAAAAAAAAAACCCAGCGTGTGATTATGTGAAGTTAGTAACTTTTAGTAGTTAGAGTGTAAATGGCCCCATTATGAGGCATTTGGTGTTCACACATCTGGACGAGGGAATCAGGCTGTGTCACTGCAAGGAACAGACATAACCATGCTCTGTGGCTGCTAAATTAGAGGGTAGGATACCTCTGTTTATTATGCAGACTGTGAAACAAGATAGGTTTGGAGTGGCATTATTAACACATATTCCATTTAGATTAATCAGTCTAATAGTACAGGCAGACTATAATTATAATGGTGATGTTTGCATTGCAAATTTCATTGGTACTCAAAGCACACATGAGTCAGAGAAGGACGTGTTTAGTAACCTTCTGCCTTTTTTTTTTGTCAGTCATGGGACTTGAACTCTGGGCCTTGGCTCTGTCCCTGAGCTCTTCAGCTCAAGGTTACCACCCTACCCTTGAGTCACAGTGCCACTTCCCGTTTTCTGGTGATTAACTGGAGATAAGAGTCTCACAGACATTTTAGTGCTCTGGCTGGCTTTGAACCACGATCCTCAGCTCTCAGCCTCCTGAGAGGATTACAGGTGTGAGTCACCGAGCTAACCTTTTATGTAGTAGTAAATATGACACATCCAGCAAATAAATTGAGGCTGTATGTAATCCTACATAATGCCATTTGTTTTCAACTATTTAAAATGGTGTGGACCAGAGTTTGGCAAAAATAGAATGTGCCAGTCAAATCATCTCATGATCAGATTTTTTTTCCTGTTCTTTTGTGCTGTGCCATGCCGTGCCGTGCCCTGTGCCGTGTGTGTGTGTGTGTGTGTGTGTGTGTGTGTGTGTGTGTGTGTGTGTGTATGTATATGTATGCGTATGCGTGTTTGCACTGCTCCTGGAACTTGAACTCAGGCTGGAGTTGTCCTTGAGCTTCTTTTGCTCAAGAACAGGGCTCTACAATTTGATCCAGAATTCCACTTCTGGCTTTTTAAGGAATGGTTTATTGGAGAGAAGAGTCTCACAGACTTTCCTGCCCAGGCTGGCTTTGAATAAGGATCCTCAGGTCTCAGCCTCCTCAGTAGGTAGGGTCACAGGCATAATGAGCTGCTGGTACCTGGCTTCATGGCCCATTTTTGTATGGCTTGGAAGGACAGATCATTTTTCTTTGTGATGATCCATTTACAATCAATTTACTTTTGACTTCTAGTTTCTTTCTCTCAAGAGACTATTGTCTCTCTACAGTGTTTGGATAGGGAATAGTTTGTGATTAAACCAAGCCCTGGGATCATTCTTAAAAAGAAAGAAGAATTTGATGAACCCAAACAAACACAATTTATATTGACTTTGATGACTTACAAAGGAACCACATTATCTTTGAATCTTTTTATTTTGTATGCCCTGTGGTTTTGCCTTGCGTGGATTTTTTATTTTGGAAGCATTAATCCAATAAAAATATTTATTTTCTGCAATTAGTTTTATGGATTCTCATCAGGAGAAGAAAAAAGGACATATTACAATAATGACAGGCAAGGTGTAAATTTCTCTGAAACTGAGGCGATTATACATTCAGCTAGCACAAATTACTTGAATGGCTGTTTACTGAAGTATTATAAGATTAACTACAACAAATATGCACAACCTCAAATATTCATTTTTTAATCATTGCTCAGTGTTGCAACAAAGCCTTAGTTTTAAAATAAATATTCCATTTCACTGGGTTCTCACATATCAATTGGGTAGCAGATGTTCTCATTATTGTGTTTAGGGAAACCCACTTCTTGAAACGTTAACTCTGTAATTCTTTCTTTCTCCTGTGTTCAGGATGAGTTGATGGCAGAGCTTGAAGAATTGGAGCAGGAGGAATTAAATCAAAAGATGACAAACATCCGGCTCCCAAATGTGCCTTCCTCTTCTCTCCCAGCACAACCAGCTAGAAAGCCGAGCATGCCGTCATACGCACACCGGTCCCGCGCAGGTCTGCCACCCAGCAACTTTGCCTAGGTTCCCATAATTCCTTCAAATTAGAGCCAAGCTCATCACTTTGCTTGTATTCAATTTATTAAATAAATTTATTTTGGTGCAGGTCCCGGGGCTGGAACTCAGGGCCTGAGTACTGTCTCTGAGCTATTATGTTTAAGGCTAGTACTCTTCCTTTTGAGCCACATCTCCGCTTCCACCTTTTTGCTGGCTGATTGGAGATGAGAATCTTACAGGTTTCCTTGCTTAGGCTGGCTTTGAACTTTGATCCTCAGGTCTTAGCCTCCTGAGTATCTAGGATTACATATGTGAGCCACTAGCTCCCAGCTTCATATATATATATATATATTTATGTATTTATGTATTTATATATGCATTTTTTTGTGGGACATAGGGCTTGAACTCTAGGCCTGGGCGCCGTCCCTGAGCTCTTCAGCTCAAGGCTACCACCCTACCTCTGAGCCACAGCTCCACTTCTTATTTTCTAGTGATTAATTGGAGATAGAAGTCTCAGGGTTTTCAGTGCCTGGGCTGGCTTTGAACCTTTATCCTCAGATCTCAGCCTCTTGAATAGCTAGGATTACCACCGCACCCAGAAAGAATATATTTTGTATCTAATTTGTACCTGTTTTTTTTTAATGGTGAACTATGAATGATAGTAATTACTAATTTTTAAAAATCCCCTTCATGTTCCAGCATCTTCTAGGAGGGCAGAAGAAGACGATGATGACTTCAAACAGTTGGCAGCTTGGGCTACATAAACTTCAATGGACAGTTTTTCTTTTCCTTTGGATACTGGAATGAACCATTCATTTAAAAAAAGTTGGGTTCTTTTTTTGCCACGCTTAAAAGTAACCAGAGACTTTATTTTATATCCATCCTGGGTGGCTGTTGCTTTTTAAGCTCTATAAGGAAAGTGAGGAAAGAACTCTGCTAGGATGTTAGGAGACCCTGGCATGCACATGCAGTGACTGTTTATCCACCTTGTTCACTATGGAATTTCTGGTTTTGATCCATAGTGGATGTTCTGTATATATTTGTGCCAAGAAATTGAATTCTGCTGATGCATTAGACATATACCAGTTCATAAGCCATTGATGTGGTATATGTTAGGATAGCTGGGAAAATTTGTACATGGAGGTAAGGTTGCTGTGTGTATTCCTATGCCCAGGGTAATGTAAATTCCCCGTGAAGAGACTCTTTAGCTTCTCCTAGAAGAGACTTCTTGTAGAGAAGCTTTGTATGAATCTATACACACATAGCTTCACTTGAGTTTTGCTGTTTAAAATTTTAAAGCAGCTCTAATTGACATTTATTATGCCAATTAAGCTTGGAATGGGGCAATTGACGCGCTTCCCAAAATGTCTGAAAGTGCTAATGGTTTCCACAGCTGAGGGAGACTCTCTGGGGGGTACTTCAGCCACTTAGGGAGCTGCATTGCCACTTGGAGGCCATTATGATGCTGTTTTGACTTCAGCATGCTTGTTCACTCTCTTCTGTGTTGTGTTCTCGTGTACATTTTTAAATACTTCACATGATATACTTTGTAAATATATAAAATTATTGGCAATCAAAAGTTTACCTTAAAGTTTTGGCTATCATTATTTTTTAATGAAAATAAACTATAAAATGATTTATACTCTATAATATAGGAGCATACAATAACAAATGTTCTGATACAAAACATTCAGGTCTTATATTCATTTGTTTAGTGATCGTGGACTACTACTAGTCCAAAAGATTTCAGTCCTCAGTCCTGGCTTCCAGAGTCTTTGCCCCCCTCCATCTTGCTACTTACATAATGCCATAAAGTCTCTGAGTATTACACAGTTTAAAAATTGGACTTGATGACTCTTAAAGATTCAATTAGGTGTTTTGTCTATGCTTTTTTTTTTCTTGGCAGTCTTCTTGCCCTACAAATCACTAATCCTAGATCTTTTTACTCCCTTATATCCTGGTTCAAATGCCCCTTGTCTTAGTAAACTTTTCTTGATTTCCTGGTCTAAGTTAGGCCTTCCCATTATATATTATATCCTTACTGTATATTTTATTACAGCACTTTGCTCTCTCCTACCACTTTTCAAGATTTATATTACATATTCACTTGAGCAATTATTCAGTTATTGTTGTTTTTCTCTGTTAGGCTGCCATAACCTGAGGGCAGACACCATTTATTTTGTCGTTCAATAGTTCATCCCCAGCTCTTGGCAGGTTTTCATGTACAGTAGCCATTCAATCAATATGTATCAAATGAACAACGATTAAATTTTATATCTTTTGGACTCTGATTGACTAATTGGAATTAGACTTACCTCTGCTCTTCAATAACCAGAAACAGGACAAAGTTTATAGAAGACAATTGTTTTCAGATGTTGGACAGTCATGTCTGTGTTGATTCCTCTGTGAAGGAAGTCAATGATGTGAGCACTGCAGTGCCTGGCTCTGTCTTTGTAGGGAAGGGAAACCCAAGATATCTTCATTTTTTTTGCTGATCTGTGGGACTTTGTAGGCCAGAGTCCTGCATAGGAGGTGGCTTTGTGGAAGAACATGTATGCACATGAGAGTAGAAGGTGTGAGTTATGGTTGAAGGTTTGTGTTCCCCAAATGATTGCATTGTAATCCTAACTCACAAGCTGCTGGCATTAGGAAAGGAGAACTTTCAGAAAGTGTTGATGTCACAAAGGCAGAGCCTCCAGGAGTACCATTTTTCCTTATGAAATGTAAGCCCAGCTGGGCAACAGGGGAGTCATATCTGTAATCCTAGACATTCAGGATGCTGAGATCTGAGTACTGCACACACACACACACACACACACACACACACACACACACACACACACACACACACACACTGAGGCCAAGAGAGCTTCCTCACAGCCTTCAGCTATGAGCTGAAGGTGCTGGCTGTGAACTAGCTGTGCATCCTCACCTGTCTGCTGCTGCCTTGAACTCGGGCTTCTCAGCTTCTAGAACTGTGCTAAGTAAATTTCTGTTATTGATATACTCCCAGACTATAGAGTTTTGTTAAAAGGCTGGGATGAAGCCTAGGAAATGCTAGCCCTGTGCAAAGAGGTCTCTTCAGGCCCTTGACCTAACCCACAGCCCACACAGGGTCAGAAATAGTTTGTGCAACAACTTACCAAAGTAGAAAAATTTTCTAAGATGGGTTCTTAGACGAGCATTGCTTCAACAGTGAGGTCAAGTTCTATGTAGATTGAAGGCTGTTTGGGGCCTTTCTTAAAAAGGTTGAAAACAAGACAAGGATAAAATGATTCCAAGTAATAATCTACAGAAAAATGTCCACAAACACGATAATATAAAAACTAATAATTATAAAACAACTAAAACAGTTCCCCTAGCTACTCAGGAGGCTCAGGTGTGAGGATCACAGTTCAAAGCCAGCCCCGGCACTAAACACCATGAGACTCTTTATCTCCACTTAACCACTAGAAAACGGGAAGTGGCACTGTGGCTCAAGGGGTAGTCTTGAGCTGAAGAGCTCAGGGACAGCACCCAGGCCCAGAGTTCAAGCCCCATGACTGATCCCCCCCCCAAAAAAAATAGACATATATAAAAGGAGTTTGGCCTAGTGGTATCGTGCTTGCCTAGCGTGCACGAAGACCTGGGTTCAATTCCTCGGTACCACATACATAGAAAAAAGCCGGAAGTGGTGCTGAGGCTCAAGTGGTAGAGCTCTAGCCTTGAGAAAGTCCAAGGACAGTGCTCAGGCAAAAAAAAAAAAAAAATAGAAGGCAAAGATGTTAAAGCAGCATTTAAAAATGCAATCCATATGTTCAAGGAAAGAGAGGAAAGCATGGTTATGATGAGACATATGGAAGCTATATGTAGAAAATATTCAAATTTAAACTCCAGAGATGAAAAATGTATTGCCTGAAGAGAAAAATACCATGGTTAGTATTATCAATAGACACTGAAGAAAAGCTGTATACATTTGAAGATAATGCATAAATAACCTTTAGTAAAACTGAGAAAAAAGGACTGGATGGAAAAAAGAGGCAGGTATAGTGGTTCTTGCTGTAATTCAAGTTACTAAGGTGGATAAGGTCAGGAGGTATACAATTTGAAGTTAGCCCTATAGGAAGTCAATGAGACTCCATATCAAGCCATAAAGGCTGAACATGGTGCCTATATAGCTGTTATCCAAGCTACAGAGGAAGTAGAAACAAGAGGATTGCATTCTTTAAATTTAAACTTTCTGTTAACTTAAAAATTGGGTTTCGGGGCCAGGAGTTTTTTTTGGCCTAGTGGTTAAAGTGCTTGCCTACCATGCACGAAGACCCGGGTTCGATTCCTTGGTACCACATATATAGAAAAAGCCGGAAGTGGTGCTGAAGCTCAAGTGGTAGAGCTCTTGCCTTGAGAAAGTCCAAGGACAGTGCTCAGGCCCTGAGCTGAAGCCCAGGACTGGCAAAAAAATAAAAAAAATTGGGTTTTGGTTCATTTACTAGAAAATATTATTTGAACATGGGTATGCAAATCTGCTTTTTCTCCTATAAAATATATGAGATCTATGCATAGACCAGGATTTTTGTTTTGTTTTATTTCTGCAATGGGGGACCATGTAGACCCAGGCTTTTCCTACTTTAGCTTCCTAAGTGTAGAGTTACAAATATGAACCATCACATCCAATCCTGGATCAAGATTTCTTTTCTTTTTTTTCTTTTTTGTTGGTCAAGGGGAACTCTGGGCCTAGTGCTGTCCCTGAGTTCTTCAGTTCAAGGCTCTACCATGTTGAGCACAGCTGCACTTCCTGGATCAAGATTTCTCAAGCAAATTTTCATCTCGGCTGGGTATATCTACTTTAAGTTTAATATACACTTTAGATTTCAATAACAGTACAAAACAAGATGATTTGGGGGTGGAAAGGGGGACAAAAACCTGAGAAGAGGTATCAAGGTTGGAGAAGTAATATACCCATTACCTGACAAATGTAACTGTAGCCCTTCAATACAAAAAAAGTGCAAAATTCCTTAACAATTTGATATTGGTTACACATTGAAATACAATTTATTTTGTTCAATAAAATATATGATTGGAGATTTATCTCAGATTTCTTTCTGCTTCTTATAGAGATGGCTATTAAGAAATCACATATGTGTTGGTTTACAGTGATACTGATTAGTCCTGGACAAACTAACTCCTTATTTTCTAAGAGGACACAGATAATGTAGGAAGTATGCTGAAACATTAAAAAGTAATTTTGTACTATAGATGAAATGAAATAAAAAATTGGCTCATGTAAACACTTCTGGCCTAGCCATTTAGATCCTCTTCAAATGAGAAGCAGGACAGGGAAGGAACTGTTAAAGTGCTAAAATCAAGGTGATCCTATCTAAAGAAGAGGAAACAAAAGAGGCTCATCCAAAACCCAACCCACCAACACAATGTATTGATATACACTCAACAGCTGAGAAAAATTTAATCCCCACCCAAACATTTTCTCCTCTTCGGCAAACAGAGTTTTAGCACTGACTTCTTTAGTTAAAATTGGAGCAGGAAATAGTTTATACATCATCAGGTTATATGTCTTAGGAAAGAAATTGGATAATGCATTAAAGTTAGCAAGTATAGTACAAAGAAAAAAGGGAAGGGACTCAGATAAGACATGCCTAATAAGGATATCTTGGCTTGCTACCATTCTATTACAGCCCCAGGAGATGAATTGATTAAATATTAATCAATTTCTATCCCATCGCTTCACTTTCTTTCTCCTATTTCCTTAATTTAAGACAGGCATGAAAGTTTCTGATGGAGAAAATATTTCTTAAAGTAGCTAAAAATTCGTGGCCACCTTCAAATTCCCTTTACATCATTTATTACTTGGCTCACTAGAAACTTGCTTACACTATATATACAAGATGAGCTATTTTTCAGAAGGAAAAGACTTAGTATACATTAACAGAGCAGGATGAAGTATCCAAGTTTTATTTAGGAGAGAGAGATGTACAAACACTGAGCAAATCGATATGGTTCTGATTAAGAATGGTTCTTTGGAATGTTTCTAGTATTTTATACAATTATATATGTCAGGAGAATGAAGTGTCTCCTTTCTGCAGTAGAAAAAGCTTGTGTTTCGGGACTCTGTGGTGTGTGGAAGGGATAGCACGTCCATGTTGACTATTTTTGTTACAGAAGTATCTTCTCGGTGACTTTGCCCTCCACAGTTCCAGTTCTGTCTACAAGTCAACTGTGGTCCAGAAATATTAAAAGGAAAATTTCAGAAATTATTTCTAACTTTTAACTTGTATGCTGTTCTTAGTATTGTGATAAAATACAGTGCTCTCTTGATGTTTCTCTTGAGAAATATGTTGCCTATCTAGTATATCCAAATGATACAGGCTACCTGTGCTTAGATATAGTCATCTTAATTATCCAGGCCAAATGTCTTAGCATCACAGTCCATTATTTTACTTCATAATGGTCCCAAAGGGCAAGATTACTAGCAATGGAGATTTTTATTATAGGATATTGTGAATGTTAGAATTGTTCTATTTTGTTACTAGACCTTATTGTTAATCTCTTATTGAGCCTAACATAACAAGTTAAACCTGATTGCTAACATACATGCATAGAAAAAACGGGTGTGTATATATATGGTTTGATTGTATCTATAGTTTCAGGCGTCCATTGAGGTTCTTAGAGAACGTATTTCCTGCACATAAAAGAGAAGTACTGTAAAGTATATTCAACATAGACAAGTACATGTATGCTATATGCAGATCATATATGATATAGAATATATGCTTGATATATCTGATATGATATTTATATATCAGATATATCTATATTAATATGCTATGTATATCTTGCATATATTTGAAAACCCGTTTCTCCTTGCCTACATGTCTTCCTTGTGATCCTCATATCTCTTATCTTTCTCATGCCTCTTAAACATGAATCTTTCCCATATTTTCCATGATTTAGGTGTTTGCTCCCTCCCTCCCCCTCCCCCCCTCTCTCTTTTTTTCCTTGTCTAGTCTTTGTAGACCTTATTTCAATACTGCTTTAATCATCACTTCTATGGGAATGACTCAAGAAGAAATTTATTTACATAATCAATATTTATTTATTATATACTTGCTGTATGTTGAGGTCTGCACTAAGTCTGCAAATTGCAGTTAATAAAGTCTGTTTGTCTCATCCTAGTTTTCATGGTTTTCTTTTTTCTTATCTTTTACTTTTTTATATCTATTCTTGGATCTAAAATCTCTCATGAACAACATGTAACTAGGTTATAGTTTGTTTTTGTGACCGAGTGTCAACCCAGGTTGATATAGATCAGCTAGAAAGCCCCGGCTGACCTCAAACTGACGATCTTCCTTCTTCAGCTTTCTTAATTCCAGGATTACAGTAATATGTCACCCCACCCAGTTTAAGTCAAACTTTTTTGTCAATCTCTACTTTTTTAATCAGAGCTTAATCCATTTACACATAGTGTAATTATTGCATGTGCATTTTGCTTTTTGTGTTTTATAGATCTACTATGATTTGAATGTCTGTGTCTTTCTCTAAAATTCATGTTAAGCTTAATTCTGGTAAGAAGTGGTGGGCCCTTTAGGGAAGAATTTATGTTATGAGGAATCTGACCTTGTAAACAGGATTAATAACCTTTAAAAGAGAGTTGGAGAATAGCCTGATCTTTCCAAGTCTCATGCTATGTGAGGACATAGTATTCATCCAAGGACTCTCTTTTGCCTTCTTACATTTAAGAACATACAATTTCCCTTCTCTCCCACCTGAGGGTACTGTGAAATGTTCTCCTTGGACACCTTTATCTGTGGTTGATTTTTTATTGAAGATGTCTTGTACAGTTGGCCTCTAACTCCATTCCTTCATCTCTGACTCCTAAGTAGCTGGGAGTAGTCATCTGACCTGTTGCAACTGGGTGTTATTGTGCTTGCATGCTGATTTTGTGTGGGGAGCTGCGAGGGCAGCGCCTTAAAGATGGCACCGGTTTCCGCCTTCCGCCATCCCGACGGTGAGTGCTCTCTGTGAAAAACAACTCCTTATATGGCTAAGTTTTAGCTTCTGGCGTAGTTGGCCCTATCGGCATCTCCCATGTGGCTTTTCAGGATTGGCCAGGCGGATGTCTTATAAGACCGGGGATAGTTGGGGGGGGGGGGGGAGAAAAAGGAAGAAGGAGAAAGGAAGAAGCTTGTTAAGGGTTCCTGAATAAACTACTTGGAGAAGAATCCTGTGTCGCGTCTTCCTTGCTGGTCGAGGCGGAAGCGACAATTTTGTCTCCTACTACTATAAGTTCTGACAATTTTGATGGCATGTTTAGTCTTGTCATCTGCAAACATGGATGATTTAAACGTCCATCATCTCCAATTTGCCTTGTTCATCTTGCTAAGACTCCTAGCATGCTTGTGCATGCTTGTCTTACTCCTCATCTTAAAGGGAAAACTTTCACCCTTTTTCCCATTCAGTAGGATACTGATGGTGAGTTTTTCATATACATTTTTAACATATGTCCTTTATATACCTAATTTTTTGAAACATCTTTTGATTCAGTTTTGATAGGTTGTACACATTCATGAATCATGATTTGTTTCAAATTTCAGGGTTATTTTTTAGTATATTATTTTTCACAGTGATTTTATATAATTTTTTTTTTGTTCTGTGCTATCAATTGTAAGGTCCTCAACAGATTTTGGAATGCTCTTTGATAAGAGAGCGAAAAAAAGTAGGATGGAAGAAAGATAGCCTCTTCAACAAATGGTGCTGGGAGAACTGGTTAAGCACCTGCAGAACATTAAGTTGAATCCTTATATGTCATCCTGCAACAGAATTCCAAATGGATCAAAGACCTTGAGGTAAAGGCAGATACCCTGAAAAGGTACACTAGGGCTCCTTGGCACAGTTCAAAACTTTCTTATTAAAAGCCCCTAAACACAACAAATTAAAGAAAGTTTAGACAAATGGAGCTGCATTAAACTGCAGAGATTCTGCATGGCAAAGGACATAGCTAGCAAGTTAAATAGGAAATCCACAGAATGGGAAAAGATTTTCACTAGCCATACAACAGACAAGGGCCTCATATCTAAAATATACCTACACCTCAAAAAATTGAATCTCTCGAAAACAAATCCTTAAAGAAACAACCATCCCATTAGACGTTGGGGTAAAAACTTAAAAAGAGAGTCTTCTCTGAAGAGGAAATAAGAATGGCCTATAGACACATGAAGAAACCCTCAACTTCTCTGGCCATAAAGGAAATGCAAATCAAAACGATCTAAGATTCCACCTCACTCCAGTTAGAATGGCCAGGATCAAGAAATCTAATAACAACAGATGCTGGAGGGGATGAGGCCAGGAGGGATCACTACAACACTGTTGGTGGGAATGTAAACTCATTCAATCACTCTAAAAAGCAGTATGGCAATTCCTCAAAAGACTTAAACGCAGAGCTCCCCTATGACCCAGTAATTCTGCTTCTAGGCATTTACCCAAATGTCCAGAAACAAAAACATACTAAAGCTACTAGTACAATGATGTTCATTGCAGCGTTATTTTTTCAATTTTTGTGGAAAGATAAAATATATTTCCACAAAAATATTTAGCCTAGTGAGTTTTATCTAGTGAGTTCTTTGTTTATTATTATTATCGAGGTAATGTATAGAGGGGTTATAATTACATATGCCAGGTAGTAGGTGCATTACTTTTCAGACATTGATACCCCTTTTTATGTTTTTGTCCCCATTTCCTTCCCCCCATCCCCTCTGAATCATCTTGTTTTCCCCACTTCCCTTTCCTATTTAAAATAAACAAATTAACGTATACACAGTATACCAGGTAACAAAGTCAGATACAATAACAATATGAGATTAACCAAAGGGCAAAGGAGAAGAGATAACATAGTACATTATGAACAATAATCACTCAAGATAAAGCTCTAGTTTCCATATCCTAGAGAGCCTTTCATTTAGTCTTATCCTACATAACCGTATGTACCTAGGTTTTGTGCTATTGTAATCCTCTGCTAGGAGAGTCCTAAATATGTACTAATTATTACAAGTGAGGGAAACCATCTATGTTCCTTTGAGTCTGGCTTACTTCACTTAATATGATTTTTTCCAAGTCTTTCCCTTTCCTTACAGATGGGGTGATGTCGTTCTTTCTGATAGTAGCATAAAATTCCATCATGTATAAATACCACATCTTTGTTATCCAGTCATCTCCTGAGGTGTATCTGGGTTGGTTCCATATCTTTGCTATGGTAAATAGTGCTGCAATGAACATCGTTGCGCTAGTGGATTTAGTATGTCCTTGTTTCTGGATTGCTAGGTAAATGCCAAGTAGTGGAATTGCTGGGTCATAGGGGAGCTCTTTTGAGGAACCATGATATTGCTTTCCATAGTGGTTGAACAAGTTTACACTCTCAACAACAGTGTTGCAGCAATCCCTTCTGGCCACATCCCCACCAGTAGCTGTTGTTACTGGATTTCTTGATCATGGCCATTCAAACTGGAGCGAGGTGGAATCTCAGAGTTGTTTGGATTTGCATTTCTTTTATGGCCAGAGATGTCGAGCATTTCTTCATGTGTCTATAGGCCATTCTTATTTCTTCTTCAGAGAAGTCTCTCTTTAAGTCTTTAGCCCATCTTTTAATAGGATGGTTGTTTCTTTGGAGATAAGCTTTGGAGTGATTCAATTTTTTAAGCTGTTGATATATTTTAGACATGAGGCCTTTGTCCATTGTATGGTTACTGAAGATTTTCTCCCACTCTGTAGGCTTTCTAGTTAACTTGCTATGTCCTTTTCCATACAGAAGCTCTGCAGTTTAATGCAGTCCCATTTATCCAGACTTTCTCTGGTTTGTTGTGTTTCTGGGTTCTTCTTAAGAAAGTTTCCACCTGTGCCAAGGAGACCTAGTGTATCTCCTATTCCTTCTTGTAAAGTTTTCAGTGTATCTGCTTTTACCTCGAGGTGTTTGATCCATTTGGAGTTAATCCTGGTCCAGTGTGACAAAGAAGGATCTAACTTTAGTTTTCTGCAGGTGCTTAACCAGTTCTACCAGTGCCACTAGTTGAAGAGGCTGTCTTTCTTCCATTCTATTTTTTGGCCCCCTCATCAAAGATTAGGTGGCCATAGGTCTGTGGATTAATATCTGGGTCCTTAGTTCTATTCCATTGGTCTTCAGACTTGTTCTTGTGCCAGTACCAAGCTGTTTTGGTCACTGTAGCTCTGTAATAGAGTCTAAAGTTTGGTATTGAAATTCCTCCAGTGCTGTTCTTTCTGCTAAGAATTGTTTTTGCCATACGGGGTCTTTTATTATTCCATATGGAATTTTGGTTTGTTTCTTCTATTTCTTTAAAGAATGACATTGGGATATTTATGGGTATTGCATTGAATATATTGCTAGCCCTTGGCAAGAGTGCCATTTTCACGATGTTAATTCTTTCAATCCAGGAACATGAGAGGTTTTTCCATTTCCTCAGTTCTGCTTTAATTTCCTTTTTCAGGGTTTTAAAGTTTTCATCATAAAGGTCTTTTACATTCTTAGTTAATTCCTAGGTTCTTTATTTTCTTTAAGGCTATTGCAAAAGGAGTTGCTTTCCTGATTGTTGCCTCGTTCCTCTCATTGTTGGCATATAGGAAGGCAGTTGATTTTTGAGGGTTAATTTTATACCCTGCTTCCTTGCCAAAATTTTGAATCAGTTCAAGCACCTTTGAGTGGAGTCTATAGGGCTCTTTAAATACAGAATCATGTCATCGGCAAAGAGGGAAAGTTTCACTTCCTCTTTTTTTTTTTAATTTGGGTCTCCTTTATGCTTGTTTCTTGCCTTATTTCTCTAGTTAGGAATTCTAATACTATGTTAAGGAGGAGTGGAAAGAGTGGGCATCCTTGTCTTGTTCCTGATTTTCGTGGAAATTCATTGCCCCATTTGTAAGAAAATGGAAAGTCTTGGAAAAAAATCATATCAAGTGAAGTAAGCCAGATCCAAAGGAACATAGGCTCAATGGTTTCCTTCATTTGAAATAATTAGTACACATCTAGGACTCTCTTAGCAAAGGATCACAGTAGCTCAAAAGCTATGGTCATATAGGATGAGACCAAACAAAATGAACTGTAGGATATGGAAACAAGAGGTTTATCTTGTGATTTTTGTTCTTAATGTACTATCTGCAGTTATTTCTTTTCTCTTTTTCCCCCATATGTTTTATCTCATGTTGTTACTGCAACTGACTTTGTACCTGGTATTTTGTATATCCATGTGTTTGTTTATTTGAAATAGGGAAGGGGAGGGGAAAAACAAGATATTGGGAGAGGGTGGGAGGAGGAAAATGGGGACAAAAACATGAGAAGGGTTATCAATGTGTGAGAAGTAATGCACCCACTACCTGATGACTATAACTGTAACCCTTCTATACATTATCCCGACAATAACATACAATTAAAGAAACTTAAAAAAACATCAAAAATGAACATGGAATGTTGGTGATATTGTGCTCATTAGCTTGTGGACTTTTGGACTTTTCTTGTATTAGTCATTTAGAAGCCAGTTATTTAATATCTGTATGTACTTCATCTTCTGTCAAGTTGGAGTGCTAATAGATTGCAGTATGAGGAGACATATGTTATGATTCCCATATTTTTAAATCTATTGAGGTTTGACTGGGAGAATATTCTGAGGGTTAAGAAGGCAAATGTATATTATGCAGCTTTTGGGTTAAATGTTCTGTAAATGTTGGTTAGGTCCATTTATTCTGTAATATGGTTCATTTCTGATGCTCCTCTATTGATTTTATGTTTGGATGATCTGTCCATTGAGGAAAGTGAATATTGAAATTCTTCAGTGTTATTGTATTTGAGTTTCTCTTTCCATTTAGATTAAATATTTGCTTTATGTATTTGCAAGTTCTGTATTGGTATCTATGTATTAATTTCTATATTTTCTTGTAGAATGATTGATTTATTAATATATAATGACATCTTTGGCTCTTCATGCAACTTTTAAAGCCCACTTAAACTGATATCAGTACCTATTCCTGTTTGTTTTTTGAATTTTCTTTTTGTGATTTATCTTTTCCAGTCAAGGAAATATTCTGAACGGTGATCTATTTACATTTTATAATGTTCAATCTGTTACACAAAGTGAGAATGTATTGTAAAGGAGAAAATTGGATATCAAGAAATCAACCAAGAGGCTACAGCAGCATCATGGAAAAAGTACTGAAAGGAAGAAAATGAGAGAATGTCTACGAGGCTAAAGGGGAGTGGAAATTCCAAGTGTACCCAACTCTAGTCCAAATGGTTCAGCAGATGAGGGTGGCATTTTGTGTGTGTGTGTGTATGTGTATGTGTGTGCACATGTGTGTGTGCGCCAGTCTTGGGGTTTGAAACTACGTTTGGGGTGCTATCCCTGAAGTTGTTTTTGGTCCACTAGTTGAGCCATAGCTCCACTTCTACCTTTTCCAGTGGTTAACTGTGGATTAAAGTTTCACAGATTATGCCGGGCATGGCGGCTCATGCCTGTGATCCTAGCTACTCAGGAGGCTGAGATCTGAGGATCAAGGTTCAAAGTAATCTTGGTGAACAAAAGGACCTGAGACTCTTATCTCTAATTAACCTCTAGAAAATGGGAAGTGGGGCTTGGCTCAGGGTAGGGTGGTAGCCTTGAGCTGAAGAGTTCAGAGCTCAGGGACAGTGCCCAGGCTGAGTTCAAGCCCCATGATTCCCCTCACCCCCCACCACACACACACACACACACACACACACACACACACACACACACACACACACACACACACACAAGTCTCACAGATTTTCCTGCTTGGCTGGCTTTGAACCACCGCCCTCAGATCTCAGCCTCCTGAGTATTTAGCATTATAGGCATGAGCCACTGGCCCAGGAGTGGCATTGTTTCGGAGAAGAGTGACGTCTAGAACAGGGGCAGATTTGGAGGAAGGAGGAATGGAGAGCTTCAGCATGGTTTTAAGTATCAACACTGAAGTATTCACTGAGGTCGATTGGTGGAAGAGATGGGCATTGGCAGTGCAGAAAGCAAGGCAGAAGAGAACGCAACTGGAGAACAGCCAGTTAGTGGCGAATGCAACTGGACAAGAGGATCTATACAAAGGGAAAATCTAAGAAGTGTGTGACTTTTAGTGATATGTTACCGTGTCCTATTTCTAGCTGAGCAAGCAGCTGCCTGTTCAATGAAAGACACTTCTTTCAGGGTATCAGAATTTCCTTCAAAAGGAAGATAGAGACCAGCAAGAATTTTATTTTCAATCAGGTAAATGTACCATTTTTAGAAAATTAGCTGGAGAAAAAGAAAAGCAATGGAACCAAAGCAAAAGTAAAGTTTTCACACACACACACACACACACACACGATTATGAGGAAATGAAATGACTAATACATTTGTTCTGGAAGAGAATTATTAACATCTACTAAAAGCAGGCCTATGTCAGCACAGTATAGCTGGCTTCTTATTGGAAAAGAGGTCAGATATAGCAGCAAATTAACTGAAAATATATTAAAGCTCAAAGATGGTTGATAAAGCCATAGTTTGGACTAAAAATAGTGAAAGGAAGGGGGTATGGTTTGCATATGAGATATTTCTCTCAGGCTAAAGTAGAATGCCTGCTGAAACTATTATGGGAAGTGACAGGAATGTTGGGAGATGGTTGCAATTTTAGGAGGTGGGAGTAAGGCACAATTGCAGAGAGACTAGGACACTAAGGTGTGAATTTGAAAATCATTCCTGGCCCAAAGCCTTTTCCTCACTCTCTGCTTTCTGTCATCATGAGGAGAGCAACTTGTTCCTTCTCATGCTATCTCACCGTGATAATTCTGACTCACGATCTGCTCCAAATCAACAAAGTCTCCAGGATTGGTGACTGTAGTCTTTAAAACCACAAGCGAACATATTTCCTCCATCTCCTTGTCTCAGAAAATACTTTTGTCACAGATCTGCAAAAGTGACTGAGATTAAGGTTCAATTTCAATGTTTAATGTTCTTATCTTATGGAGCTTAGAAGAAGAAAGCTCATCAAAATATTCTTCAGTGAGAAATATATTTCTGTTTATGCTATTGGAATGGTAGTTGACTTATTGCTACCTAGCTTCATGTCTTCTCTTTGATTAGGTTTTTTTTCAGTTGTCTACAGAATGAAATGCTATTACTGATGTTGGCCACTAGGCGGCAGGCTAGACCCATCGCAAATGTTAAGATGGCACCAACAAAATGTCTTTGCAGTTATCGCCTTCTGTGGGAAATTGATACTGGTTTGGCTTTTATTAATTGAAATTTGGGGAAGAAAAATCACTCTTTCTAAATAGGAAGCCTCATTTTTTGCTTCTTCCTTCCTCTGCATCCTGCAGATTACAAAAAGGAGATTTCACGTGACAAACAATAGGAGAGTTAAAAGGAAAGGGAAGAAAGAAAGGAAGGAAGAAAGAAAGAAAGAAAAAGAAGGAATCCCCTTTTCCTCAGTACAGGTAGTCAGGGATATGGTAACAGGGAGCTGATCTGATCTCCTGGAAAGTCTACTATATTCTCAAGGAATTTACAGAAGACCAACGATCTTGCTCAGACATAGACAGGAGACTAGAGGTTGCTTGTTAACACACAGCCCCAGAGGGAACACTTCTTCTCTTCACTGGTAGATATCCTTGCTGGAGTAACCCACCCTGTAGTTAATTCAGAGAAAAGCTTTCCTCACCCCACGGGTTCCAGGCATTGTACCTGTGTCCACACTCTTTGTGTATTTTATTCTTTCAAGGTTCCTCTTAGATAAGCATTTATTTCCTACAGCTGTACATGAGGGAATGAGACTTCAGAGAGATTCAGTCTGGCTTCCGAATGGCTAGAAATTTGACTGTGTATTCATTTTCTGCTAGTGTGAAGCCAATTATTGAGAAGAGAAGCATAAAATGATGCAAAGCCACCATTTTACATTTCTGTAGCTGTAAGTACAGCACACTGGATCTCAGGGGCTGAAGATGATAGGATGGATAGTACTGCATTCTAGAAGGGGAAAAATCTGTTTGCTGGCCGTTTATTCATTTCTAGGGGCCATCTGTGTGCCTTGGCGCACCTCTTCTCACACTGTGGTGAATGTGCACTGAGTAAAATGTAGAAAACTAGACTGTTCTTTACGTGGATGAAGGAATTCCCTAAACAAATAAGTGGAGGGAAGTAATACTAATGTCCTGAGAGAAACTTGCCCTAAAAAACAAAAGGTGGTGTGAGGTGGAGTTTAAAACTAGCACTTTACACATTCTGAAGTAACCATCCACTGCCTGCAATTACTCCTGGATCCTGTGACTAAGGACACATTTAACTTTAGCTACTGCTTCTACATTTCTTTCTAAAAACATTTTAAACTATCTTTAAGTAGTTGTACAAAGGAGTTGCCACTTAACAAACCAGTTTAGGAATACAGCGCAGCTTGATCGGTGTCATCCCTTTCAACATTCTCACCCATTTTTCTCTACTCACCCCCTTCTCTCACTCTTCTTAATTTTGTCTGATAGACCTTGAATTCTCGCGGCACACTCTCTGTCTTCTCCTTTTTATTCCTCTACCTCATTCTGAACGTCGGAAGTCTGTCCTGCCCTGAATGTGGAAGGCATCTCTACAGACGGATCAGAAGTGGAAGTTCATCTTAGGTGTCGCCAGTGGGGAAGGACAGAGTTCCCTCACCAATGTCATGATCTAGCCATGTTACCGGGCCTTGTCTCTGCACCAGGTGGGTGCTGGCAGCTCAAGTGAAGTCACACCATTGCCAAAACGCATCCGCTTCAGACTGGTCGCTGCCCCTCTCTGTGACACAGAGGCAGGGAAGAGCATTTGTGTCACTGAGCTGCTGAAGCGCAAGACCCGGAGTGAAGATGCCGTCTCCAGCAACCAGTATTGGAAGAGGCCAGAGGAGGGAAAGCTTTTTCATGGGGTTCACACATGGGCGAGGTTTCCTGTGTGAGGCCTGACCTTCAGGTGGCAGCCTTGTCACAGCCCTGGCGGGTCCAGGTCAGGTCAGGATGCTCTGGCCTTCCCTTAGAGGCAGCGGGGCTCGGGGAGAGTGAGTGGTGCTGGCTGCAGGCCGTGGTTCTGATGGCTGGGAGGTGAGGGACAGCCCAGGGTGACCAGTGGGTGGATCACCTTCAAACATGTCTCCTGGAGTCGCAAAAGCAGGAGAGACTGGGGAGGAATCCAGAAGCAATAAGCAGGGAGCCCAAGGGGCCTCGTTTGCCGTGGAGCTCGTTCCCTCCTTGCGTGCTCCTCTGTCAGATCTGGAGCCTTCATGTTCACATGCTCAGGTCTGCAGCCGGCGAGGTGAGCTCGGCCAAAGCACACGCAGCACGACTGCAGGAGAAGCTCTGCAACCCCAGGCCAAGGAGCTCAGGGTCTGTGGTCTGTGAGGGTCACCGTGGTTCGGCTGCTTCCTGAGGCGCTGCCAGGCGTTCAGCTTGTAGGCCCCCCACTCTTGGGAGTGGATTGCAGAGTGTGCATGGGCTGGGGTAAAGCGTTCCACCTCGTCTATTCTAAGTATTCTTTTCCAGAGGCTACCATGTGTTCCTGGAGGTCAGGTTTCTTTTTCTCTGAATCCCCGTGCAGAGTCTTGTGGAGAATGTCTTGACAGGATGCTGGACTAATTGGAGCTAATTGTACCTAGACTGAAGGTGATAGGGAGTCAACAAAAGGAAAGTATAGGTGCTGCGGAGCAGGTGCCTCACATGCAGAGAGAGTTGAGGCAGAGTGTGGGTGGGGTTGAGGGCTCAGAGGAAGGACTGCTTGATACAGGAGACAGGAGAAGAATTTTTAGGGTCACCAAGGGACCACCCAGGAATGGCCAGTGTTGTTTGTGGATTAAATGTTTACAGATGACAAAGTGTTGAGGAAAAAGAATTGTATCCCTCAAATGTTTCTGAGCTCTCTCTATAGGCAGAAGCCAAGGCCAGCACACATTTGATGTTTTAACTGCCATCATTTCCCCAGAAATTCTGTCAGTAATGGTGGGAATGTCAACACGTCCTCTGCATTAATTGCATGGAAGGGAATTCTTACTTCATGTCTCAAAATTCACTTAACTTTCTTAGAGTGCACACTTCACTTTTAGTCAAAGCTAGTGAGAAAAGGAATAAAGTTGTGCAAATGTTTACTATAAAATATTTTAAAGTTAAAAACTCTTAGTACTGGGTGCTGGAGACTTACACCTGTAATCCTGGCTACTCAGGAGGTTGGGATCTGAGGATCATGGCTCATGAGACTTTTATCTCCAATTAGTCACCCTGATGCTGAAAGTAGAGCTGTGGCTCAAGTGGCACTGAGTTGAAGCCCCAGGACCTGCACACACCTGAACCCCATCCAAACAAACAAAAAGTAAAAACAACGCCCCCCCCCACAAAAAAACCAAAACCCAAACCAAAAACTGTGTGATTGAGTAAAGAACAAATGTACAAAGATATACAGTTTTAGAGTCATGTGATTTTTGTATCTTGAAAATGAATTTAGGGAAAGCTGTCCATGGCATATTGGTATATCTCAACAACTGGTAAAAATCAACATTCTTGTATGACACTAAATGAAAGGACCTCTAGGATATAGAAACAAAAGCCATATAATGAGTAATTGTTGTCCTTAATGTACTATGTTATCTCTCATGTCTTTTGCTGTCCCTTGGTTATCTCATATTGTTACAGTATTTTACCTTGTTATCTGATATATTGTATATATGTTTTTTGGTTATTTGATATAGGATAGGGAAAGGGGGAAAACAAGATGGGGGCAAGGGTGGGAGGAGGGAAATGGGGACCAAGACATGAGAAGGGGTATCAATGTATGTGAAGTAATGCACCTTCTATCTGGTGAATATAATGTAACCCTTCTAATAATTACAATAAAAATATATGAAAAAAGAAAACAGGAAGAGAGAAGATTCTACAGGGAACTTTATCAGATTTCTGACTCACTACCCAACAATGGACAGATATTTTCCTTTCCCAAGGCTGGCATAAGTGACAGACCCTGGGCAGGGAGCTCATCCTGTTTTCTTTCCCTGTCCTTTCTTCTTAGGATAGGTAGATTTCTGAGGATAAACTTTATAATGCCATGCCTATTTCCCTTATATTATTGCAATTTCCTGTAATTTTGACTTCAAGTAGAACATTTTACGTATAACTCCCTTTATTTGGCCATGTAGTTTATTGTAAATATACATGATATTCAATTCTAATGTTAAAGGTCTTACTAAGTAAACATTTTTAGATTAAAAAAATCAACATTCTTTTGATACTTTGATATGATCTTTCTCCAGGATGGACAGCATGTCCTCTGTCAGGGTTTGGAGGTGTGGAAGTGTTTAGAACACTCCCCCAACAGAAAAGAGCCACCACACAGAGTGAGTCAGAAAGGTGACTAGGGAAACTCCATTGTTCAAGTTGGTATTGTTCAAAATGTGCTATCACAAAAATATCTCTTCTGCCATCACTGAGCAAGCTTACAGAAGGTGGGAATGTGGGTAATTCAGTAGTGCAGGCGACTTTCTCTGCTTGGCTCCAGACTGTGACTGCACTGTTTTATCTCTGTAAGCACAGCCAGCAGACACTGGGTGAAGCATATAGAGGCCCGACAGGGATAAACACATAGCAGACCTCACAGAGACTCAGGTCAGGCATGCTTGTGGATTAAATGCTTGAGTGTGTACAGATTACAAGGTGTTGAGGGCAGAAAGCAACCAGGCCCCAGCTTTGCATCCACGCTGCCACTTCCTGCACCACAGTGGATGGGGCATGCTGTCCTCGGCATGCTCTAAAAAGTTCCATGTTCTCCAAGAGGCCAGATTGGTGGTGGCTATTCCTGCTTCAGAAATGCCAGCAGAGACACCCTCCTTGGAAAGAAATGAAACTCAAACTTAACTCTGTCTGACTTTAAGGGATGTCTAGAATTAGTAAAGGCTGAAAGTCTAGTTTTAATTAGAATTAGCAGGAGGGAAGCTTGGAAAGGACCTGATGCACTAAGACCTGGAGAAAAGTAAGAAACCATTTAGAAGCCATCAAAGCTAGAAAGGTAAACCACAACAGATTTTAAGAAGTATTCCAAACCAGGTCTGGTAAACATTTGCCCATGTAAGGGAAATCAGACCCTAGTAATTGTCATGGATCTGAAAAATGAGTTTCAAACATCTTATTTTATATCCTTCAGTACATACAATAAAGATCTCAGTTTGAATGGAAAATTGTTCACACATAAAAGGAATTCCTTCAAGTTCCTGATAAGCAATAAACAAGCCATTTACCATGTGTTTAAAGAATAAATGTCTGTTGATATAAATTATAAGCCTCCCAGATTAAGTGCCCCCCCTCTCGTTTCAGACTCATCAGAATCAGTCTCTGATTCAGACTCATCCACCTTTGTCTCTTGATCACCTTTTTGCCCTCTCATTGTGTGAGTTTACATGCTGGTGTAACATTCCTCTTCTGCTTCCTCCTCTTCTTCCTCCCCTTCTTCCTCCTTCTCCCCTTCTTCCTGCTTGTCCTTTAGCAGCCACACTTTAATTCACCTGAAGGCAAACTCACATTTCTCACATATCTCCCAGTTACATTTTATGCAAAAGTGTAGCTTTTACTTTGACTAATAGGAATAAATAAGGTATGGTGGTGCATTCCTGTAATCCTAGCTCCTCAGGAGGAAGAGGCAGTGAGTTAGAAGTCAGCATGAACAAAGATGGAGAGATCTTGCCTCAAAAATAAAGCAGAACCAAGAGTCTTGAGCATAGCTCAGGTTGTAGAGTTTACCTAGCGCACTCAAGGCCCCCACTTCAACTTCCAGGACTAGAATAGGATGGAGGTCAAACAGAAAGGCCAACCGCATACCACCTCTCTTAAGCTCTCTCTCAGGTCAGGTTGTGACATAGCTTGCTGCAGGTATGAAGAAACAAGTACACAATTGACAGGAATGACAGGTAATTCATTTCTGCAGCTGTAGTCTCTTCAGAGCTGGGTGGCTTCACTCAGCTAACAGCACATTTAACAGGAAGAAGAGTTTCTTTACTCCTTTGAAGTGATACACTGTGGTACACTCAGAGTACACCAGTGGCATACTTGTGGCCCTGTGGGTGCTGCAAGGACATGTGTCCTTAAGACACACACATTTCTGTCCTATTTGGCTGGCTAGTATATGCAGATGGGATGCTCAGAATTACGAGTTTTCAGTTTTTGGGTTTGGGCTAATTTGCTTTGAAATTCCCTATTAGATTTGTAACAAGGCTCCTCTTCCTTTGGTCTCTCAACTGCTTCCCTCAAGTGTTGTGTGTCTAGGAAAAATGATTTCTTTATTCATGCTTTAATTACAAGTAAAAAGTTATTTTATCCCATTGTAAACATTATACAAATTTCCTGTATGTTTTAGACTCTAAAAGAACTGTAATTTAAGCATTGCTGCTTATTGAATGTATTCCTTTGAGAATGCAGTTAGAACACAATCCATTTGTAAACTGGAGAATCATACCTTGTCAAGCCCTTAAAATTTATAATATAAGTGGAATGTAGCCTATAGGAGTGTGGCCTAATGGTAGAGTGCTTGCCTAGAATGCATAAAGCCCCGGGTTTGATTCCTTGGTACCAAATACACAGACAAAGCTGGAAGTGGTGCTGTGGCTCATGTGGTAGAGTGCTAGCCTTGAGAAAGCTCAAGGACAGTGTCCAGGCCCTAAGTTCAAGCACTGGCAAAACCAAATATACAAAAACAAAAGACTGGGAAGGCATGATTAATCCTGGTTACAATATCAGTTTAAGAAATTATTTCCACTGTGATTTAGCTTTTCAGACTTTACCAAGTGACCAAAAATGCTGGTATTAGCAGAGATTGGACATCAAGTTCTACCCATTTATAAGCAATTTATGTTATAGACTGAGCTTTGTATATCACATGTCCACAGTCCAATACTGGAATTGGAGTGTCATTTTCTTCCTTTACTAGGAGACATTCTGAAGAATTTACTGTAAATTAAACAGAAGTTGTCAATATACACATTTATTACTATTAGCTAAAATAGTTTAAAATAACTTCAAAATTACAAAGTAAAATATGCTTGTTATAGTAGACAGAGAACAGGTTCACAAAAAGGAGAAAATTTCTTCCTAATTAGGTAGGGATAACCATAACTATTACTGTATCTATTGCTTCTAAAAAATGAACACTATTTCACTTATAAACTTAAATCTACTGTTCTGTAACCTGCTTATTTCAGTTAATGGCATGAGGATCTTTAATATTCTGCAATATTGATTCAGGAAAAGTTCACTTTTTTGTATACCATAAAATATTAAAAAATGTTTTCTAGAAACTGTACATCGACGTATTTGTGATAAGAATATTGCATATCCTTTGTAACAAATCTTTATAGGCCACATGTATATTCGTATGTTTGTGGAGGTACATTTGCTGGGTTGAGGGCTGGGAACATTAAGAACAGTGAGTAGTTTATGTTGCCACATTGGCTCCAGAAATGTTATTTTTCTCCTCTATCCCACCAATCCAACTTCGCCCTTAATTTTAATTGAATTGGATTTGTATTCAATATGATGACTAAATTCACCTCCTCCCACTTCTTTCCTCTGTGTGTGTGTGTGTGTATTGGTCCCAGGGCCTGGGCACTGTCCCTGAGCTTCTTTTGCTCAAGGCTAGCCCTCTTCCACTTGAGCCACAGTTCTATTTCTGGCTTTTGTTTTTTGTAGTTTAGTGGAGATAAGTGTTTCACAAACCTTCCTGCCTGGCCTGGCAGATCTCAAATCTCAGCCACATGAGTAACTAGGATTGCAGGAATCACTGGGGCCAGGCCCTTTTCCCCATTTATAAATGAGAACTCACAGTTCCACCAGCAATTCACTGAGCTTATTTACTACACTACAAACACCACTAAATAAATTTCCTGTGATTGTACAGACAGCTTTCTTGCAGTTGTGGTTGTTTTGTATCTTTGATTTCCAGTGAGATCAAACGTTCCATTAAATTTTGCTCTAAATATACTAAAGTATGCAAATGACATAGGTGAAACTTATAGTATGCTAGTACTATGCTTATTTTCCAGGACTGTTGTCACAATCTTCTGTGACAAAAATTACTCATGGAATGAAAAACAAATTAACTGGAGAAAAGAGCTGAGCCCTTTAGGTTTATTTCCATGATGCTAGTTGCTAGGGCACAAGAGGAATCAAGCATTTCTTTCCTTCTTGATTTTAGTCCTGCTAACATGTAAGATTGTGTGTGTGTAACCGTGTACAATGGGAAAATAAATTAAAAAATAAAAAGGAGGAACACCTCCTAATTCTAGAAAGATGACCTTTCCACTTAATTTTGGATCACTGTAGCATACTGCTCACTGAAGATCTCACAGAATTCCAAATTCAGCATATCACAAACTTGCTCTTTCCTGTGATCTGAAACTTCCCTCATCCTCTATAAATATCTACCTCAGTAGTACAACAGTTCATTATATCAATCCTCAACACTTACATTTTCTTTCCAAATATCTTTTGTAATTGACTTCTAATTTCTCTGATAATTCTTCATTTCATGCTTTATAATCTTAATATCATAAACGTTGAGCAGGTACTATGTCTTCTAAGCAAGGGAGGGAGATGGGCAAAGATTAGAGAAAAGAAGGCAAAGATTAAAGGAAAATAGACAAGGCCTTGCTCTTTGGAGGGAAATGGAAACAAAAAATAAAAAGTAACAAGCCAGGTCAGAGGTTTGTGCATCTAATCCTAGCTACACAGGAGGCTGAGATTTGAGGATCCTTGTTATAAGGCAGCCAGGGCAGGCAAGTCTAGGAGTCTGTCTCTAATTAAAAAAAGCTGGACTGGGAGCAAAAGTGTTGAGCAAAGGCATAAAGCCTGGAGTGTCAGTTCTGATATACATAGACTCATAATATAGATAACAAATTTGAGGCTGTGATTTTTTTTTTCCAATTTCAACTTTTGGTGGTACTGGGGGTTGATCCCTAGCACTTGCTAGGCAGGTACTCTTCTTACTTCTTGAGCCATACTGTATTGCTTGCATAAACCACTTTGTTGAATGGTAACTTCTATATACAACTACTGAAAGATAATACAAATAAACTAAACTAATTAGCTGTTCTCCATCTACTCCAGTCAGAATTCTGAAGACAGTACTCAATTGTCTCCTTGCTATATTTTTGAGCGTCACAGCTCCTATGGCTTCTACTGTTTCTCATTCTTCATTAGACCCATTGAATCATGTACATATTTCACACACCTGAGAGATGTGGATAACATTCTTAGCAGTCAGAAAAGCCAGGTGGGAGGACTTACACAAGGCTCTACCAAATCACATTGACAGTTAACTTTATTTTAAAAACTTGGTTTATATATTGGAGTTATTTTGTAGGTTATAATTTATATTAACTGTTCTTTAGCTTGAAATAAAACTTTTAATTCTACTGAGCTTCACTGGTACTCAGGAGCTTTACTGGAACTGAACTTACAACTCTGAGTGAGAATGTTGGGGGGAAGGAAAATGGGAGAAAAATCATTGCTCTTATTGAACTGTGTTCGATAAGAAAAATACTTGCTGTCTTATACAACTGTAACCCCTCTGCACAACACGCTTACAATAAAATTAAAACTAAACCAACAAAAAACAAAACCAAACAAAAAAGAATTTCACAGACTTTCCTGGCTTTGAGCCAGGTTCCTCACATCTTAGCCTATTAGGTAGCTAGAATTACAGGCCTAAACCAGTGATACTCACATGAATCTGTATTTTTTTTTTTTTCCAGTCTTGGGCTTTACTGATTACTGAGCTTCAAGATTTTAATGAAATCTTAAATAATTCAGTCTTTTTTTTTTTTTTTTTGCGCCAGTCCTGGTGACTGAACTCACGGCCTGAGCACTGTCCTTGGACTTTCTCAAGGCTAGAGCTCTACCGAGCCCCAGTACCACTTCCTGCTTTTTTCTATGTATGTGGTACCAAGGAATCGAACCTGGGTCTTCGTGCATGCTAGGAAAGCATACTACTACTAGGCCAACCTCCCGGCCCATGAATCTGTATTTTTTTTTTTTGCCAGTCTTGGGCTTGGGCTCAGGGCCTGAGCACTGTCCTTGGACTTTCTCAAGGCTAGAGCTCTACCACTTGAGCCTCAGCACCACTTCCGGCTTTTTTCTATGTATGTGGTACCGAGGAATCCAACCTGGGTCTTCGTGCATGCTAGGCAAGCACTCTACCACTAGGCCAAACTCCCGGCCCCGAATCTGTATTTTTAAAGGGAGATAAATTTCCTTTTAATTATTTGTCTTATTATTCTGTCAAGTCTTAACATTAAATGTTGTTACCTGAAGGTTTTGAAACTCTAATACACTTACAGACAGTTCTAAGAAAAATACTTTAAATATCCTGTCCATTGTGAGTGCTTCAGTGAACATGTAAAGTCCAACATTTTTTAAAGGTGCTAGGATAATGTGAATGCTTACAGAAATGTTCTAAACCATGGTCTACAAAAACGGCTAAAATGAGAGGTTACAATCTTATTCTTTCATCTGTGTTTTTCAGGTAAACAAAACAACTACATGAATCAGGAAATCTTCAAAAATATTCGTGTCGTAGTTTTTCAATGTGAAAGAAGACTAATAACAAGGAAAGTCACTAAGTTTTAAAAGAAGATCAGGGATGTAAAGTATAAACTTAGAATGTAAATCACTCATTTCACACCTATGAAATGCAACTCTTAAACAGAATTCAATCTCTAATAAGCATGGCAGAGAACTCAGAGAATGTAAAAAGTAGATGGAGGAAATGACTTTCCAAATTGGAGTGACACAGTTACTGTTATCATGAAAAAATAATTTATTAAATGAATGGAATACTGGAAGCAAAACACATTATAAAAGTAAAAAAAGGGTAAATTCTAAATATAATGTTTTTAGCTAATTAGTAGTTTTTCATTGTCCATTCAGAACTTTAAATACATCTTCTGAAAAGCCATATTATGTAAGTGTTTCGTTCCCTTTAAAACAGATGTAGTAGCACTATAATACCTGGAATTTGGCAAATATCACCTTGTTTTATTAGACTCAAAATGGTATTCAGTGATTGTTCTTTTGAAGCTATTTGGAAGACCTAGAATAATTTAAAATAAATATGCAGACCAAATTATTATATTCATTTCTGAGTAAGGATAATAAACACATTCCTAATACACTTTGTTGAAAATGTTCTGATTCAGAACATATAGAATACATTTTATCAGACTTAAACTTTTGGATACTTTGGTAACAATAGCCCCTGGGTGTGCTGATTTCTGTCAGCGTAATTTTGAACAACCTCATTGTAACATGTTCATTCAGATACTATAAACTCCAAGATAGCAAAGAAAAAAAAGATTGTTATTCTATTCACTAAAGTTCTTTGTGGAGTTTAGTTCATCCAATTTACCACCAGGACTCCCAAATGATAGTATGATTATGATGCATATATCACTAAGCAAAATAATATAAACAGAAAACCACATAACTTCACATCATGAAAAAAAACAAGGCACTTTCAATAACTAGACACAAAGCTAAACAAGTACAGACGTTTTTGTTCATTATCCTGGGTCACAGATCATTGCAGAAGTTTGTATAAAGTGAAATAGTAAAGGCACTTTATACTTTATTCACCTAACTCTACTGCCTAAAGAAATCTACCAATTAAACTTGGCACAAAAGTTTAATGATCATAAAGTGCATCAGTTGGCTTCTTAAGAAAGAAAAATAGTGATGATACAATATAAGAGAACAACTTCACATGTACATAAATACAGATGCAATGCCAGCAGTTAAGGGAGCTACAGATGGTATCAATCTCTTGCCTTTCTTTTTTAGTGTAAAATTTTATCTCCCTAGATTGTGGAATATATTTTCCAAAGACTATGTATTAGATTAACAAATAGAGGTAGTGTTCTGAAAGGCAAACTGACCAAATCTACAGGCAGAAGTTTAAGATGAAAAATATGCGGAAAACAACCCAGTATAACAATTCATAAACCAGGATAATGTATCTTATTAATGAATTGGCTTTTACAATCAAGGCTATTTTGTCACTTTAGATAAATGATTACAGCTCTTTAAAAGTTTCCCTTTGGTACTAGAAAGTCTTTTAAATAGTATTAACATTTGGAATAGCAATTTTTATTTAGAGATGATAAATATGCCAGCATTATATTAAACTTAACTTATATCTTTACTATGATGCCTTTGATTTATACTACTCATGAAAGTAGGTCATGTCAAAGATACAAAGAAGTATCTATTGCCCAGATAGTAACATGCAATTAACTTCCATTTGACAAAAGTAACTGATGATTTAAAATACATTTTCTCTTATTCTCTCGCTCTCTACACACACACACACACACACACACACACACACACACACACACACACACACACACACTCATGCACTAGACTGAGGCAATATACAGGCAAAACACCAGAATAACTTATACAAGGTATTAAAAACATACATAAGCCTTGATAACAGAATTCTATCTTCAGTTTTTTTTTCAGTGTATTAAATACAAGGCTGATAGAAGACAATTAAAAGCAGCAATAGATACATTACCTACTCCAGTATTTTCTAAAAAAATTTTCTTTAATGTAAACTTTATACATTTGCACTCTTGTTTTTCTGTGTTTCACTATCCATTATCTTTTTAAACAGTATTTTCCCCTCTCTTCCAAGTTGCTGTGACATGGAAATGGAGGACACTTCTGGTGTGGTGTTAGTCTTCTTCAGCATTATATGCCAGTTCTGCCACTTCTATGTCTGATACAACATTTTCAGCTTCATGAGAACTCAAGTGTGGCTTATTATTAGTTCTGTAAAAATGGAGAAAATGTCAATGAAGAGAACAGAATCATGCTATTTCACTTTATTGTTCTCCTTAAAAACCTCTTATGTTTTGGAATGACAAAACATTTAATGTAAAAACATTCAAATATTCAATAAGAAATTTAAGGAAACAGCTTTGGAGATATATACATATGCTTCTTATGATATGGGAGTCTTGCTATTTTACCCTAGTTGGCTTCAAACTTGTGATCCTTTTGCCTCAGCCTCTTGAGTAGCTGATATTTTATTTTATTTTTTGTCCCTCATGGGGCTTGAACTCTGGGCTGGGCACTGTCCCTGACCCTTCAGCTTAAGCTACTGCTCAACCACATAAAGCCATAGCACCACTTCCAGTTTTCTGGCGGCCAATTGGAGCTAAGAGTCTTCTGGACTTCGGTGCTGGGCTGGCTTTTAACTGTGATCCTCAATTCTCAGCTTCCTGAGTAGCTAGGATTACAGGTGTGAGGCACCAGTGCCTGGCCTGACATTTTAAATAAGTGCCACCAACCCTGATGGATATAAGTTTAAATTTAGCTCTCTAAAACTACCACTTGCCAATTAGATTTTAGTTTATAATCATTTTAACCAGTCTAAGCATGGCTCTCATAATTATAGTTCAACTGTTATCACTAGTTATTAACAACTTTACCTTCAATTATCCACTTTCAGTCATTCCTATTAGGTAGGCAGAGTGGTTTCCTATCACACTTTCTACCTCTGAATGGAAAAAGAATGATATTAAGAAGATTCATTTGTCAAGATTTAAAAATCTGATGAATTCTGTGAGAGCTCTGTTGATTCAGACATAGATTTTTTTTTTTCTTTTTGGTGGGTCATGGGGCTTGAACTTGGTTTGGGCACTGTCCTACCATTCTACCCCTGGGCCTGGGCTTTGTCCCTGATCTCTTCAGTTCAAGGCTAGGCTACCAACCTACCCTAAAGTCAAACCCCGCTTCCCATTTTCTAGAGGTTAATTGGAGATAACAGTCTCAGGTCTTTTTGTGCCCAGGCTGGCTTTGAACATTGATCCTCAGATCTCAGCCTCTTGAGGGGCTAGGATTACAGGCATGAGCCATCATGCCCGGCCAGATTTAGCTTTAAAATAATGAAAAACTTAGGGCTGCTGCCAAAGACACATTTTCAGGGAGAACCAAGAAAATTTAATGGTCTTTCTCTGAGTGCTTAGCAGATTCATGATACTAAGAGCATTCGAAAATTTCTCTCCAATTATTTAAATTAGAGTGTAATAAACTAAACATATACCTAGATTCTTCACCCAAGACATTCTGATCAACTTCAAATGCAGAAGATTCCATTCTTAGGGTATGACCGCCATCTGTTCTTGACACATACAGCAATTCTTCAGGTTCTAAGGACAATGTTCTAAAAGTATATTATAGCATAAAGTCATTTTTATGAGAACAGGAATATACATTTATTGTAAATACATACAGCATTAATAGCTTTTAGCTGTCTAATGTAATCAACATGGCTAATAACTCACTGTGCAAGCCACAGAGAAATCAGCAACTATAATTAACTAAAAATGATTATCAACATCAATCTGATATATGCTGGTAAGAAGTCAACTTAGAGCTTTTATGTGTGTGAAGTCAGTATCAAAGCCTAGAAAAATACCAGGCTGAAATGAATAATGGTTATTGTGCTGGACAGCTATTGGTTGATTTTCCTATTGCCCATCCTTCCTAACTTAAAAATCAATTTCCTCAATTTATATGGAAATAGGTCAAGAGTTTCTGACTTTTAGAATCAGAATTCTCCTAACAGAGGATCATAATAGCTCAAAAGCTATGTACATATCGCCATATAGGATGAGACTAAGCGAAATGAACTCTAGGATATGGAAACAAGAGGTTTATCTTTGTGACTGTTGTTCTTAATGTACTATGTGAAGCTATTTCTTTTCTTTTCCCCTTATGTTTATCTCATGTTGTTACTGTATCTGAATGTGGTACCTGGTATACTGTATATTTATTAGTTTAGATGAAAATGGGAAGGTAAGGGAAAAACAAGATGAATGGGAGGGGGTGGGGAGAGGAAAAGTGGTAGAAAAACATGGGAAGGGGTAACAATGTTCAAGAAGTAATGTATCTACTACCTGGTGAATGTAACTATAACTCCTTTGTATAATACCCCAACAATAAAAATAAAATAAAATAAAATAAAGGAAAACAGTTGAAAAATAGATTATAATGAATCTTGGAGACTTAATAAAAGCATATCAAGTATGCATTTCAACTGTCTTAAAAAAAAAAACCCAATGGCAGTTAGCTCAAATACTAGGAGATTAACCAGTCCAGCTACAAATGCAACTATCACCACACACCTGATTCTGGTCTCTAATGTGTCTATGTGAAGTTGCTTTTCACTGAGTAGTTTCTTCAGTGATTCCACCTCTCTTTGCTTTTCAAGTAGCTCTTTCTGTAAATGGTAGTTAGTCTCTTCTAGAGTTTCACAGAAGGCCTTAAAAAGAAGCAAATAGGAAAAGGAACACAATTTTTACTGAAGTAGTATTTTTCTCAGGAGCACTACTGAAGTGTCAAGAGACAAAATAATATGTACATAATACAAATGATCTGTTCTCTTCAACCACCTTTTTAAGATTATAGATAGTACTTATGTACCATGGGAACACATGAGTTGTTTTTGTGAGAACTATTATAGTAGTAAGTCAGTAAGACTATAAGTAGATATATAATTACAGAAATCTTTCAGCAAAGATATGAAAGAAAAAACATACAAAGTAACTAATTTAATAATACTTTAGAATATAAAAACCCTCATTAATTATAATACCTACAAATTAAGAACGGCTGAGTTGTAGACAAGAGTTTAGGGAAAAAATTATATTTTTACTTAGTGTCTTTTGAAAAAGATCTATGTGATCAAAGATCTACTGACAAGATTTAAGTAAATGAAGACAATGTGCTTCAAAATTTAAAAAAGAGTGTCCTTAAATTCCAAACAAAATCTCAACAGGATTTTATAAAGAACTCATGAGCAGATTTAAAGTTCATATGAAAAAGTAAAAGAAATTTATTTGGAAGTGTAAATAGTGAAATTTGAAGAAAAATATGAAGGAAAACCCTTGTCTGGACAGATACTAAGATTACTTATGAAGCTATTATAAAAAAAAGGAAAAAGAAAAAAGAAAAAAGACAAAAAAGAGGGGGGAGGCTGTTTAAGGAAGTGTATAGACTAAAATAATATTTGATAAGGCCACATAAATTATATTTTGAAAGAAAAGAGCTAGTGCAGAATTTCTTCAAACCTGTTGTCCAAATAGCATTTAATTTCTTTTAGAAAGAAATTCCAGGAGATATTCCATATTACTATGTTAGGTAAATAAGTTTAATATGGCCTTGGTAATTAATTAAATCAATTATTCCAAACCAGGGTGATTTTAAACTGAGAAAACTCTTGACAATGAACCAGTTCTTCTCCAAAGAATTATTCAGTCCTCCATATGCTGATAGTGTGGTGCAGAGAAACCCTAATTTGAACCAGCTTCTACTCTACTCAGTTACAATGCCTTATACATGTAGTATTGCAGATTTTTGCACTAAAGATATTGAGAAGATAAACAGTTTTGCTTGTAAACGAGCAAATGTAAAACTAAAAACAAGTTAAAAACTTTTGGAAAAGTAAAAGAATACTAGACTTCAAAGCAATGAAACTCAAGGAATCTGTGAGCTTGGGAAGGAATGACAATCTCTTTAGCACAATTCACACTTAAAACTGTTCAAGTAACAAAATGAGCAAAGAATTACATTGCTGGGGAAACAAAACATCACATACAGGTCTAGACAAGGTCCAGTCAAGGACCAGGAGTTTGTCCTAGCGGTAGAGTGCTTGCCTAGCATGCACAAAGACCTGGGTTTGATTCTTTGGTACCATATGCATGGAAAAAAAGCCTGAAGTGGTGCTGTGGCTCAAGTGGTAGAGCGCTAGTCTTGAGAAAGTCCAAGGACAGTGCTTAGGCCCTAAGCCTAAGCCCAGGACTGGTAAAAACAAAACAAAAGAAAACAAAACAACAACAAAAAACCAAAGAAGCCAGTCAAAATAACACCATTTGGGGATAGCAAATAAGTGAGTCTAAAATATATTACCTGTGATATCTAGTGTTCAACAAAAATGATGAAATATGAAAAGAAACAAGGAAAGTCTAAGTATTCATAGGAACAAAAGGCAGCTAATAGAAGGAATCTGTCTGTAAATGGCTGCAAATACTAGGTATAGAATGATTTTGAAACAGCTATTATGTATGTGAAGTAAAAGATAAAATGAAAGGCAATTATTCAATAAATATATAACTCAAAATAAGAAAATGGAAAACATGAACAAATGGAAATTTTGATGCTGAAAAATACAGTAACCAAAATGAAAATCCCCCATCAAGAGGGTCTTATGAAGCAGACCTACCATACAGAAATTGAATACATCAATTTCAAGATAGATCAACTGAAATTTTCCAATTTTGAGGTCAGAGAAAAAAGTGAAAAAAAATGAAAAATGCGCAGAACTTCAAGGAAATATGGCACAATATGAAGATATAAGTTTAGACACTGGCTAACCATTTCCCAAGTCTAACATAGAATATAGCTCTGCTAAGTCAAGAAGCTCAAAGTGATCTACACTTTGATACCTGTTAAACAAATGAAAGGACAAAGGCAGAAATCAGAAAAGCATTAAGACTAAAATGATTCATCCTATACATGAATATAAGAATATTACTAAAGGTTGAATTTTCATCAGAATCAGTGCAAGACAGAATACAGTGAAATGACATCTTCAATGTATTAGAAGAAGAAAATCTGTCAGCAAAGGTATCACTCATAAATAAAGATAATATCAAATGTTTGTAAGAAGGTATTGCCACTTCAAAAATTGTTTTGTCAGATTCTTCCTCTTCAATAGTTAAACAATTTTTTTTTATAAAACAATACCCCTACTAAGTATTAACTGAAGAGTAGTGAAAAGAATTTCCCACAAAGCATTTTATTAAATAATTCATAGATAAAGGTGCTGGTGGCTAACACCAATAATCCTAACTATGCAGGAGGCTGAGATCTGAGACGGGAGTTCAAAGCTAGCTTGCCAGGGAAGTCCGAGACTCTTATCTTCAATTAAATCATAGAAAGAGCCAGAAATGGAGAGCTAGCCTTGAGCAAAAAAGGAGCTCAGGGACAGTGCCAGGCCCAGAGGCCCAGAGTTCAAGCTCAGAACTTGGAAAATTAAAAAAAAAAAACCAAAACAACAACAGAAATAACTTAACTTGATACTTGAAATGTGGCACATACATACAATCAAAAACCATTCCATAACTTAACATAACAAAACAATAGGGTTGTTATAAAATGGATCACCTTCAAAAACATGCTGAGTGAAAAAAGGCAGATACAAAAGATTATGGAGGGCTGAGAGTTTGACCTAATGGTAGAATGCTTGCTTAACATGCATGAAGACTCGGGTTCAATTCCTCAGTATCACATACATAGAAAATGCCAGAGGTGGTGAGTGGCTCAAGTGGTAGAGATCTAGCCTTGAGAAAGTCAGGACAATGCCCAGGCCCTGAGTTCAAGCTCTAGAACTGGCCAAAAAAAAAAAAAATACAGTTAGCTGGCAAGGAGTTTGGCCTAGTGGTAGAGTGCCTTGCCTAGCATGCATGAAGACCTGGGTTTGATTCCTTGGTATCACATACATAGAAAAAGCTGGAAGTGAAGTGGTGCTGTGGCTCAAGTGGTAGAGCTCTAGCCTTGAGAAAGCCCAAGGACAGTGCTCAGGCCCTGAGTTCAAGTCCTAGGACTGGCAAAAAAAAATACAGATATTTGACAACGTATTGTGCAAACTATACTGAATTCAGGTCCTTGTGCTTGCTAGGCAAGTGATCCACTGTAGAGTCATGCTTCCATTCCTTTTTTGCAGTAGTTAATTTTGTGATACCAATTTCTGCCAAGTTATGTACCTGGTGTGTCATTCACCTATTTTAGGCATCCCCTTATAGGCAGGATGACAGGCACGTAACCTATGCCCGGTCTCTTCCACCACAAAGCTAGAAGACAGGCATTCCTTACCATGTTCAACTATGGGCTTAAAGTACTTTTTTTTTTTTTTTAATTTAGGCTGTCTTCAAATCATTATCCCCCTGCTCTCAGCCACCCAAGAGCATCTATTACCCACTGAAAAACACTTTTTTTGAAGTGATGTGACTATTATTGTGACACAAATCTGTACATTTCTTAAAATATTAAACTGTATATTTACAATGGAATAACAAACAGTAAATGGATGATTTAACGTTGACTACTTCAACAGGGCAATTTTTTTTTAAAGGCTATGGCATTCACTCTAACACAAAGAACGATCACACTTTAACTGAAAAACACTTCAAATCTATCAATTAAATCTGTTCCATTTAAATGCCATTAAACATTTTGAGAGATAACTTGCATAAAATCCCTAGCTCATCTATTATTTCTAAATCTGCTTTGTGTATTTACCCTATTGCTTCAAGAAATAGGCCACTTTAATGCGTCAATTAATGTAATCTGAGTAGCATCAAGCATGAACTGAATTGGTAACAAGACAATCACTCCTGCTCCTGAAGACTTTTAAATTTGATTTTCAATAATTGTTCCTTTATTTAGATATTAAGAAATAATACCATTAAAATAAGCAAAACAAAGCCCCTACATCCTTATACTTTTCAAAATAGTAAAAAGAAGGTAAAACTTAATTTTTTTACCTTACACTGTATGAGATGATTTAAAATTTTTTTTTCAGTACACTAAGTCCATGTATTTCAATGAAAGAAACCTCTGATGAAGACATTAAAAGCCTTCTGTTAAAAATACCAGACTGAAAAGATCATATTTTGCTGCAGGTAATTCATTCAAGAAACAATGTAGTAATTGTATTATTCATTCCTCTTTCATGTGATATACAATGCATCACTTACCCTGCTTTCTTCTAGGCTATCAAATGGACCTGGTGGGTCATCCAGACAAAGAAATTCTCTCACTGCAAGGCTTTTCAAAAGTGAAGGAACAAAGTTAGCTGGAATACAAGGAAGTTAGCTGGCATTCCATATTCCATGTATCTTTCCTAAAAGCTTTACAATCTTTTGTCTTATGTCTTGGTTTGTCTAGATTCCTTGTTCTTGCACCCCGCCCCCCCACCTCTCTTCTTGTTCAATGTGTATGTAATGAATTAAAAAAAAAATTATTTTATTTACCAGTTCTGGGGCTTTAGGACTCAGGGCCTGGGCACTGTCCTTGAGCTTTCTTAAAGCTAGAGCCACAGTACCACTTCCAGCTTTTCCTGTGTATGTGGTATCTAGGAATCAAACCCAAGGCTTTGTACATGCTAGACAAGCACTCTACCACTAGGTCACAGTCCCAGCCCCATATTACTTATTCTTTATTCTGGTGGTCAGAATATTGCCGTTGGTTTAACAGCACTGAATATATTCACTCATTGGCCATGGACTATCCATTACTAGATAAAAATGAGTCACAGAAGCAAGAAGAGATTGGAACAATATATACCATGCCCTGAAGTCAAATAACTACCAGCCAAGAATACTGTACCCAGCTAAGCTGTCATTCATAACTGAGGGAACAATAAAAACATTCCATTCCAAGGAAAAGCTTCAACACTATGTAGCAACAAAACCAATACTACAGAAAATTCTCAAAGATGTTCTACACATGGAAAACCAACACAAACGTAATACAGAGAAAGACATGGCACCTAAAACTCATAACATCTAAGTACCTCAAAAACACAGACCCTAATGAAAGCTTGTAAAAATGGCAGGAACTAATAAATATTTCTCAATCCTGACTCTCAATATCAATGGACTTAACTCTCCAATTAAACGGCATAGATTATCTAGTTGGATCAAAAAACAGGATCCATTGTTTTGCTGTCTTCAAGAGACACATCTTACCCAAAAAAACAAACACCTTTTGAAAATGAGAGGTTGGAATAAACTCTATCAAGCTAACGACACCCATAAACAGGCTGGAGTTGCCAACCTCATATCAGATAAAATAGATTTCAAACTAAAATTAGTGAGAAAAGACAAAGAAGGTTACTACATACTACTAAAGGGATCTTTCCTCCAGGAGGACATAACCATCCTAAATATCTACACACCAAATCCCGGAGCTCTGAACTTCATCAAGCAAACTTTACTTTCACTGAAACCTTACATAGATCGAAACACAGTGATTGTTGATGACTTTAACACACTACTCTCACCTTTGGACAGATCAACAAGGCAAAAACTCAACAGAGAAACCTTAGAATTGAACAACTATATAGACCAACTAGATCTAACAGACATCTGCAGAATATTCCACTCAGCAACAACACAATATACGTTTTTCTCAGAAGCACATGGAACATTTTCCAAAATAGACCACGTTTTAGGCCATAAAACAAACCTGGACAGATTCAGAAACACTGAAATTATTCCCTGCACTCTCTCAGACCATAAAGGCATCAAATTGGAACTGAACACACATCTCCACCAACGAAAACCCTGTAACTCATGGAGATTGAACAACACATTGTTGAATCACCAATGGGTCATCGAAGAGATCAGAACAGAAATCCAAAAGTTTATGAAATTTAACAAAAAGGAGCACACAAAACACCAGCTCCTTTGGGACACAGCAAAGGCAGTACTCAGAGGAAAATTTATAGCTCTGAGTGCCTACAATAACAAATTGGAAAAATCGCAAACCAACAATTTAATGTGTCAACTTAAGCTCCTGGAAAAAGAGCAACAAACCAATCCTAATCCCAGTAGAAGGAAGCAAATTATTAAAATCAAAGCAGAATTAAATGAATTGGAATCCAAAAAAACTATAGAAAGAATCAACAAAACAAGGAGTTGGTTCTTTGAAAGAATTAACAAAATTGACAAGCCCTTGGCAAATCTTACCAAAAAAAGAAGAGAGCATATCGAAATAAACAAAATCGCAGATGAAAATGGTAATATCACGACAGAAATCACCAAGATCCAGAATATCATGAGGGAATACTTCTCAAACCTTTACGCCAACAAATTTGAGAATCTAGATGAAATGGATGAATTCCTAGCCAATATTAACATACCCACACTGAACCAAGAAGAACTAACCCAACTAAACAGGCCTATTTCAAGCTCTGAAATAGAAATGGCAATAAGAGAACTTCCACCTAAGAAAAGCCCAGGGCCAGATGGATTCACAGCTGAATTCTATAAGGTCTTCAAAGCAGAGCTCACACCAATACTCCACAAGCTCTTCAACCAAATTGAAAATGAAGGTTCTTTACCAATCTCATCCCCAAACCAGACAGAGATTCATCAAAGAAAGAGAATTATTTCTTTGATGAACATCGATGCAAATCTTCTCAACAAAATACTGGCCAACCGTCTACAACAACTCATTAAAAAAATTATACACTATGATCAAACAGGTTTCATCACAGGGAGGCAAAGCTGGTTCAACATACGCAAATCAATTAATATAATACAACACATCAATAGATGCAGAAAAGGCATTTGACAAGATCCAACACCCCTTTATGTTAAAAGCTCTGGAGAAACAAGGAATCCATGGAACATTCCTCAATATAATAAAGGCTGTGTATGACAAACCCACTGCTAGTATTATACGTAATGGTGAAAAGCTAAAGTCATTCCCTCTAAAATCAGGAACGAGACAAGGATGCCCACTCTCTCCACTCCTCTTTAACACAGTATTAGAATTCCTAGCCAGTGCAATCAGGTAAGAAGCAAGCATAAAGGGGATCCAAATAGGGAAAGAGGAAGTAAAACTTTCCCTCTTTGCAGATGACATGATCCTGTATTTAAAGAATCCTATAGACTCTACTCCCAAGCTCCTTGAGCTGATTCAAAACCTTGGAAGGGTAGCAGGCTATAAAATTAACCCTCAAAAATCAACTGCCTTCCTCTATGCCAACAGTGAGAGGAATGAGGCAACAATCAGGAAAGCAACTCCTTTTGTAATAGCCTCAAAGAAAATAAAGTACCTAGGAATTACCTTAAGAATGTAAAGGACCTTTTTGATGAAAACTTTAAAACCTGAAAAAGGAAAATAAAGCAGAACTGAGGAAATGGAAAAACCTCCCATGCTCCTGGATTGGAAGAATCAGTATCGTGAAAATGACAATCTTGTCAAGGGCTATCTACAAATTCAACGCAATACCCATCAATATCCCAATATCATTCTTTAAAGAAATAGAAGAGGCAATCCAAAATTTCATATGGAATAATAAAAGACCCCGTATAGCAAAAACACTTCTTAGCAGAAAGAACAGCGCAGGAGGAATTTCAATACCAAACTTTAGACTCTTATTACAGAGCTATAATCATCAAAACAGCTTGGTATTGGCACAAAAACAGGCCTGAAGACCAATGGAGTAGAACTGAGGACCCAGATATTAAACCACAGACCTATGGCCCCCTAATCTTTGACAAAGGAGCCAAAAATGTAGAATGGAAGAAAGATAGCCTCTCAACAAGTGGTGCTGGCAGAACTGGTTAAGCACCTGAAGAAAACTAAAGTTGGATCCTTCTTTGTCACGCTGTACTAGGATTAACTCCAAATGGATTAAAGACCTGGAGGCAAAAGCTGACACTCTGAAAACTTTACAGGAAGGAATAGGAGATACATTAGACCTCCTTGGCACAGGTTGAAACTTTCTTAATAAGGACTAAGAATCACAACAAATCAGAGAAAGGCTGGATAAGTGGGACTGCATTAAACTGCAGAGATTTTGTATGGCAAAGGACATAGCTAGTAAACTAATTAGGAAGCCTACAGAGTGGGAGAAGATCTTCACCCAACCACACAACAAAGGCCTTATATCTAAAATATATCAACAGCTCAAAAAATTGAATCAATCCAAAACTAATCTCCAAAGTAACAACCATCCCATTAAAAGATGGGCCAAAGACTTAAAGAGAGTCTTCTCTGAAGAAGAAAGAAAAATGGCCTCTAGACATATGAAGAAATGCACAACATCTCTGACTATAGAAGAAATGCAAATCAAAACAACTCTTAAGATTCCACCTTACTCCAGTTAGAATGGCCAGGATCAAAAAAACTAATAACAACAGATGCTGGAGGGGATGTGGCCAAGAGGGATCACTACTACACTGTTAGTGGGAGTGCAAAGTCATTCAACCACTATGGAAAGCAGTATGGCAGTTGCTCAAAAGACTAAACATAGAGCTCCCCTATGACACAGCAATTCCACTACTTGGCATTTACCCAATCATCCAGAAACAAGACATACTAAACCCACCAGCACAACAATGTTCATTGCAGCACTATTTACCACAGCGAAGATATGGAACCAACCTAGATGTCCCTCAGTTGATGAGTAGATCAACAAGATGTGGTATTTGTACACAATGGAATTCTATGCTGCTGTTAGGAAAAATGACATCGCCCCATTTGTTAAGAAATGAAGAGACCAAGAAAAAATCACATTAAGTGAAGTAAGCCAGACTCAAAGGAACTTTGGCTCAATGATTTCCCTCATTTGTCATAATCAGTAGAAACCTTGGGCTCTCCTAGCAGAGATTTGTAATAGAGCAAAACCTTGATACAAAAGGCCATATAGTAGGACGCTAAATGAAAGGATCTCTAGGATATAGAAACATAAGCCATATAATGAATGATTGCTGTTCTTACGGTACTATGTTATCTCTCATCTCTTTTGCTGTCCCTTGGTTATCTCATATTGTTACAGTATCTCACTTTGTTACCTGATATATCAGATATATTTGTATTTGGTTATTTGAAATTGGATAGGGAAGGGGGGAAAACAAGATAGGGGTGGGGGTGGGGGGGAGGGAAATGGGGACCAAGACATGTGAAAGGGTATCAATGTATGGGAATTAATGCACCATCTATCTGGCAAATATCATGTAACCCTTCTATTATTTACAATAAAAATTGCATGAAAAAAATGAGTCACAGGTAATAACCTGTTCTTGAAAAGATAAGCTATCGATGAAATAATGAGAAAGCAATTCAGATGGAAAGGAAGACACTAAGAAGCACACTGATATTTAACAATTTCAGTATGTAACAACTCAATGGGAGACATGCTGATTTACACCAGATTTCATTACACTTTATTAACATTTTTTTTTTTTTTTTGGCCAGTCCTGGGCTTGAGCTCAGGGCCTGAGCACTGTCCTTGGGTTTTCTCAAGGCTAGAGCTCTACCACTTGAGCCTCAGCACCACTTCCAGCTTTTTTTCTATGTATGTGGTACCAAGGAATCGAACCCGGGTCTTCATGCATGCTAGGCAAGCACTTTAATCACTAGGCCAAACTCCTGGCCCACTTTATTAACATTTTAAAAAATTATTTATTTTTCAAGATAAGACTTTTGCTACATAGCCTAGGCTATCCTTGCACTTTTTTTTTTTTTTTTTTTTGGTGACACTGGGAATTGAAGTTATAGACTCACACTTGTGAGGCAGGTGCTCTCACACCCAGTCCTTTTGCTTTTCAGATTTTTTTCTTTTTTGTTAGTTGTTGGGCTTGAACTATGGGCCTGGGTACTGTCCCTGAGCAATTCAGCTCAAGGCTATCTACCACTTAAGCCAGAGTGCCACTTCCACATTTTCTGGTAGTTAACTGGAGATAAGTCTTACAGACTTCTGTGTCTGGACTAGCTTTGAATTGGGATCCCCAGATCTCAGCCTCCAGAGTAGCTAGGATTAAAGATGTAAGCCTCTGGTGCCTGGTTTCAATTACGTTTTTTTTGTTTGTTTTGCTTTCGGATTTTAAAAATTGCATTGTAAGGTGATGTACAGAGAGGTTACAGTTACACCAGTCAAGTAATGAGTACATTTTCTTTTAAAGTATCACTCCCTTACTTCCCTCATTTCCAATATAGTTTCTAGTCAGATTTTTATTTTCATAAAACAAGATCAGCATCTAAATAATTTATGGGGCCATAATTTAGGTATGATAAGTTGTAAATAAACGTAAATGTTAAGTAAAAATCTCTAATTCATTTTAAAAAAATGAATTTGCACCTAAAAGTAGTAACATTCTCTCAATACATTAAGAAAAGTCTGGTATCTCCAATTAACCACCTCAAAGGCAGATGTGGAGCTGTGGCTCAAATGGCAGAGTGATAGTCTTGAGCAAAAAAGTTTAGAGACAGCTGGGCATGGTAGCTCATGTCTGTAATCCTAGCTACTCAGGAGGCTGAGATCTGGGGATTATGGTACAAGCCAGGCAGGGCACTAAAAGAACATGAGATTCTTATCTCCAATTAACCAGTAGAAAATGGGAAGTGAGGCTGTGGAGGCTGTGGTTCTAGGGTAGTGAGGTGGCCTTGAGTTGAAGAGCTCAGGGACAATGCCTAGGCCCAGTTCAAGCCCCAGGACTGACAAACAAAAATAAAAGCAAAGATTATGGTCTTATATCTTCTTCATGGATCACACTCTGTATTTGGGCTGGGCAAGTGTTTTTTTTTTAAATGAAAATATTTTATTATTAACACTTTTTTTAAATCATATTTCAAATGTCAACTTTAACAAACAAGTATTCAAGAATGGAATCTCTATGTAATCAATGGCACAGAAATTTAAGAACAAAATTAAAATTAAGCTGAGATTTTATATGTCACAGATACTTATTGATTTAAATATCTATATGTCTATAGAATATATATCCCATCATAGGTTTATATGTCTATATAGTTATATTGACCTTGAGTACCTGAGTATTGAGTTACTGCTCTTGTACTGTTTGGATGTAATATCTACGTATCAAGGAGACCATGGGCGCATGTTTTGAGAGTAAATTACTTTCTACTGGAAAGTGATAAACTAGAAGAGGCAAAGAATAGCAGTATACATATGCTTATCTTCATCCACTCCGACCAAGTAAGGCTTCCCAAATCATTGAGAGTTTGTTAAACCATATGAGGGTAAGGGTACGGCTTTAATTTTGTAATACCCAGTAATGACAAACTATTATTATACTCTACATTGTATGTGTGTGTGTGAGAGTGCATGCACGTGCGCGTGCCAGACAGCCTGTAACACTTCCTACTTTTTAAACACGTATTTCAAAGATTATTTTTTCATGAATTTTTTTCAAGTTATCTGGTAAAGTGAATCTTTAGAAGAGGTAGTTAATAATAATTTACTTTTCTTACATTTCGAGAAAAAAAAAAACCCATATGGAGCTGGGCACGGCTCACGCCTATAATCCTAGCTACTCTGGATTCTGAGATCTGAGGACCACAATTCAAAGCCAGCCCGGGCATTAAGTCTGAGAGAGACTTATCTCCAATTAACCTCCAGGGGTAGGGTGGTAGCCTTGAGCTGAAGAGCTCAGGAACAGTGCCCAGGCCCAGAATTTAAGACCCATGACTAACAAAACAAAACAAAAAAACAAACAAAAAACCCCATATGGATCATTTCTTCTACATTTTCACATCACATTCTATATAAATTAACACAACTTCTACAATTTTCATATTTTGACATTACTTTTGAATGATATGTTTAGCCTGAAAATTAAAGTGCCATCTCATCCAAAAGGTGACTAAGATGTAAGTCACTGTGTTCAAATGATTGTTAAGATGCTAAATCCTAAGATCAAGTTTACAGTTGGATAGTTTGAATACATGGAACACTGAATTTTTCACTTCACTGACTTTAAAAGCTTTAATGAAAATCAAATGCTAAAAAAAAAATCTTCTACAAAAGAAAATGACATCTAGTGCTTTATTGCAGAAGGTAAGTAATTGTACGACTACTCTACATAATGCGCTTAAATAACTATGGTCCTAGATTTACTCTTTAGTTTGTCAGTTGTTGGAATGTTTTTATATCTTATTTTACTTTGATACATACCAGTTAGCAATGTCCTTGTGAGCTACTAAATTTTGAAGAAATGCTTGCAATCCTAATTGTCTGTCTTCTAAAAAGTCGACATTATAATTATCTTTAAACCAGCGTTTTGGTGGAAGTGCTAATCGAAAGCCTGGAAACATTTCCTTTAACTGAAAAAGAAAAAAAATGTCGTTTACATCAATTAAATAAATTCTATAAAATCTATTATGTTGAGTATGTGAAATCATTCATGAAGTAATCTTATAATAGTCAAATTCAGTTAAGCTTGTTTTATGCCTTGATTTCTATTACTTCTATGCATCTGCAAGTGAGTTCTAGTTGTTCCATGTCCTTGCCAAACTCTGGCAGTGTCCACCTTTTTCTTGCTTGCTATTTGAGTGGATGTTGAGCAGCATTTCCCTGTGGTTGTAATTTGCATTTCCCTACTGATAAACAATTAGAATAGCTTCTTTCTGCCATTTTTCTTTCATTTTTCCCTGAATTAACCATTCTAATATTTTGATTAAAATATGAAAAATAATAGGACTTCCATTAAAAATAATAGGATTGTCTTTTTGTTAAGTTGTAAGAATTCTTTATATAGTCCACTTTCCTTGGGCTTTCTTCAAGGCTAAAGTTCTAACAAATGAGCCTCAGCACCACTTTTGGCTTTTTCTATGTATGTGGTACCGAGGAATCGAACCTGGGTCTTCGTGCATGCCAGGCAAGCACTCTACCACAAGGCCAAACTCCCGGCCCCAGATGTTTTAATTTTTAATTTATCAAATCCATCCATTTTTCCTTTTCAAGAAACAGGAAACACATTTTTTTACTTTTTCTTTTTAGTGCTTTAAGACAGGGTCTTAAAGCCTGTAGGTCAGGCTGGTCTATTATTTAACAGATTTGCAATGAACACAAAGTAATAAATGCAACAAGAAAGAACTTCAGTCTTTTTATTAGTTTGAGGCTTGTAATTAAATGCCATCCATATTCACTTTTTTCCCTTTAAAATTATCCAAAGTGAAAGAAAAAAGAAGTGAAAAATTCCCCAGAAAAACAGTGACGGCCAATCTTAGGGCTGAGATTATGGATAAATTCAAATTAAGGAAAAATAATTCAGGACAGAGCAGTTTGTCTAAGGAATAAGACATGTCAAGAAACAAGCACTGAATTTTCTATTGTGAGGATGAAATGGGAGGAATCTAAACACCTGGCCCCGATTCTATATCCTTGTTTCCTATTTTCTGGGGGCTGGACTCTTCAACTCATTTTTTTTTTTTTTTTTTTTGGTGCCAGTCCTGGGCTTGAGCTCAGGGGCTAAGCACTGTCCTTGGACTTTTTCAAGGTTAGAGCTCTACCACTTGAGCCTCGGCACCACTTCCCACTTTTTTTCTATGTATGTGGTACCGAGGAATCGAACCTGGGTCTTAGTGCATGCTAGGCAAGCACTCTACCACTAGGCCAACCCCCCGGCCCTCTTGCACTCATTTTACTACTCAGAATCATTCATCTTTGACTGCTGTGACTTAGAGCTAAAAAAATGCTGATTTCTCAAGGAGAATTTCCAAAACCCCCTCTCATGTCTGTGATTCTGTAATCAATGCATCCCCTAGCCATCCTCCGACCCTAACTTTGCCATGAGGCCTCATTAGGTGAGCCCTACATTCCAGAGCTTACTCAACAGAGGCATTCATAAAACTTCTAGAGACTCTGAAGTCATATTTTAATCCAGGAGATTAAAAAGGGAAAGAAAAGGTAAGATTAATGATTAGCTGAAAGATTTTCCTTTCTATCAGTATTGTTTGAGGTATCAGAAACACAAATTTAGAATCAAATCATATCAATAGATTTTCTAGCTCGACTGTCCTCAAACTATTCATTTCATTAATATTTTAAGATTTGACTTATAGACGATACCAAGATTTCACTATATATGTAACTATTATGAAAGAACTATAGCTTAAGCTATGCATATACTGAACATCTGACACATTTTTTAATCTTGCCAGCAAAAGTAGGTGATGGGGGGGCGGAGTTTAGCCTAGTGGAAGAGTGCCTGCCTAATATGCACAAGGACCTGGGTTTGATTCCTCAGTACCACATACATAGAAAAAAAAAGCCAGAAATGGTGCTGTGGCTCGAGTGGTAGAGCTCTAGCCTTGAAAAAGCCCCAAAACAGTGGCCAGACTCTGAATTCAAGGCCCAGGACTGGCAAAAAAAAGACCAGTTCTTCTAATATCTAGTATAGTCTGCCATCAGTCAGTTTTGCTTTCCCTGGTTTCAGCTTTCCATGATCAACTGAAAAGTCCTGTAAACACACAATTTGTAATTAACATTAAATTAAAATAACATGATAAAATTTCATGTCATCCTGCTCCAGCACATAGCCAACCTCTGTTACTTTAGTGCAGTACCTGTGATCAGAGAACCTCTTATTTGGAGGAACAATATTATACACTGTTACATTTATATTTAATCCATTTTCTTCATGCCCTATGTATTTCATGTAGGCAATACTCTATTTCTAATCTATATAACACAATATTTTAAGAGTTACCTGTGATGTTCAAATTATATAAAACTCTGTGGTATCCTGTAGGAAGATCTGTACTTCCAATACTATGTAATACCAGTTAAATACCTGTCGATTTGACTGACATAATATGGTTTCTTACTTTTCTTAATGTACTTGCTTTCCTATTTATTGGTCATTTATATTTCTTCTGTGAAATAATGTTTTCATATCCACTTTCTTTTTGCTTTGGGGTTTTAAATTTTATTTTAAGGGTCTTAACATATTAGGGATTGTTGTTATCCTGTTCTAATGACTCTCATGACTTGTGAGATTTGGTTACAATAGAGCAAAATGGTTTTGCTGCTGTACTGAAGCTCCCAATCAGTTGACCTTAAAATACAGGGATTATCCTGGTGAGCTTTAAGAGTGTTTTCTCTAGTTTGCAGAAGGGAAAGTTAGAACCAGAAGGACTTAGCTCTCTGTTGCTGGCTTTGAAGATGGAAGGGCCAAGTATAAGGAACAAAGATCAGTTTCTTTAAGGTAAGAATGATCTCTGGCTGGCAGCCAGCAGGGAAACAGTACCTTGGTCCTCAACTTTAAAAAGCTAAATGCTGCCAACAACCTGAATGGACTGGGATACTGATTCTTCCCCAGAGACTGCAGATAAGAGCAAACTCAGCCAAAAGGTTGACTTTGAGCTTGTCTGATGATCCTAAAAAGCAAATCAAGTGGAACTAAGTTACCCAACTAAATAAATGAGTTTTATTTTAACTAACAAGGTTTGAGATGTTTGAAGAAAAAAACTAATGTTAATTCTTTTTGTTCATTCTTTGCTAGTCATTTTATAATACTTCAAGTGATATCTTTCTCAAATTTATTTGCACTAAAATAATTGTGTTCTTCCCATAAAAATAAGATAAATATAAAGATAATTTTATGATTGTCACAATGAGATAAAACAATTTAAAAATAAGATTTGACTTGGCTCAAGTAGTAATGAAGAAAAGATACAAATATGACAAACATAGGAAGGAGGTAAATAAGTCACAGTTAAAAAGGCAGTTTGTACTAAAGGCATTAAGACACTTACTTTGTCGTTAAGCCTAGAGAAGTCAGTGTATCTCCGGAAAACGACCCAACTTTCTTCTGAGGATTTCTTTACCAATATTTTGTATACCTGGGGTGAGAAGAAGTGAGAAGAGAGGTGAGAGAGAAGGGAGAAAGAAAGGAAAGGAGAAAGAGAGACAGAGACAGAGACATGAGAGAGACAGAGACATGAGAGACGAGAGAGAGAGAGAGAGAGAGAGAGAGAGAGAGAGAGAGAGAGAGAGAGAGAGAGGAAAGCAAACATCAGAAGTCATTAAATATACAGAAAATCAATGGAGGCACAGGAACAATTCTTTTCTTAATAGAACAAATATGAGATAAATGCCTTTTTTGTGCATATTAATAAACTACTCAACTTCAAAACTGTTTTATGACTACATATTCTAAAATTGATAAAAGACTCATATATGTTTAAACAAGCTATAAAATAGTTTTTGTGTTCTATATAAGTAATTTTTAAACCTAATATCAAGCTAAATTCTCAAGTAAGTTTAATATATCTTAATCTTCAAGGCTGAAATATAAGAATGAAATGTCTAAAAAATTATACATAGTAGATAAAATTTTCATTTTTGTAACTATGTATCTAGGACACTGGGTAGAAAAATTCAGTTGAAGAAAACCAACATCTTCAAAAAAGAACTTTAGAAAAACATATATTCCCCCTTCTTTTTCTTTATGCACTGACCCTGAAGAAACTAACCTTTGGCTCTGGTGCTGTCCCTAAATTTTTCTGCTCAAGGATAGAACTCTACTAATGAACCACAGCTCCACTTTCAGCTTTTCCGTAGTTAAATGGATATAAGAGTTTTGTGGACTTCCCTGCCTTGGCTTTGAACCCAGATTCTCATATCTCATCCTCCTGAGTAGCTAGGCTTATAGGTATGAGTTACCAAAGTCTAGCCTAGATTTTATTTTTTAAAAGTGTGAGCATAAGCAGGACGTCTGTGGTTTATGCCGGTAATACTAAATACTCAGGAGCTAAGATCCAAGTATGGCAGTTCAAAGTCAGCCTGGGCAGGAAAAGTCTCTCTCTTATATCTAATAACCACAATAAGCTGGAAGTAGAGCTGTGGCTCAAGTAGTAAAGTGCTAACTCTGAGCACAAAAACTTAGACATAGCATTCAGGCTGTGAGTACAAGTACCAGCATCAGCGTGCGTGTGTGCACGTGCGCGCGCGCGTGCACACACACACACGGATCTGTTATTTAGGACAGAATTTCAAGAGAAGCATCTGCTGATAGTCTTTGTTACAGGATTAACAGGTATCCTAATCATCACATTTTCCACCCTTATATGTTACAAAGGTGTTTTTCATTTCAGTTCTAAAAGATTTATCTGGTGCCCCTGCTGATTTTTCTACTTAAAAGCTGAAAGGATAGTCTATGGAGGAAAAATTCAAATGGCAAGGATGGTTCACAGTTCTTAAGTAATGATTTATCTTCAGAGCTAAAAGTCTACTAAAATATAATCTGCTAAGTAAGCTAAAATATAATCTGCAGAATAATTTCCTATGAAATCATTTTCTTTTTTCAGAGATGAAACAGATGATTTTTATTGAAGTATTGCAGTTCTTGTGTTTCCTAATGTCTGGCATAGTCTTTGACTGGTAGGATCTTTAGGAAAAATATTAAAAACCCTTAACATATTGCTTCATCAAAATATACTAAGTCTATTATTTATTCTATTGAAAATAAAGGGATAAGGAAAGTAGGTGTCCATATACCTAGGTCATTTTAGCCATTTCTATAATATTTCCCACTCATTATCTTCTTTACAAAATACATCTCTAAGAGATGAGGAATTCAGTACACTGACTGAGCACTAAAAGTGGATTTGCTAAGAAATTATTTTCAACAGCTCTACAACTGTATCTTATCAACGAGGTTAATAGACGCTTGACATGTAGTACATGTGCAAACCACACTCTGGATTCCAATGCAGGATGAAAATACTATATAATTTTAATTAAAATTATTTTATACTGATTATACATTGAGATATTTTAGACATATGAAACTAAACAAAAAAAATCTAAAAATTACAAATGTGCTGAATGTGGTGGCTTACATTTCAAATTCTTGCTAGTTGGTAAGTAAAAATGAAGAGAATCATAGTTTGAGGCCACTCCAGGCAAAAAGTTCATCTCAACCAACATGCTAAAGAAAATAGGAAGATTATGGTCCTCTCTGGCCTGGGCATAAAAACATGACATACTATAAGAAAAATAAGAAAATAGAGGTGTAGTTCAAGTGCCTTGTAAGTCTGAACCCTAATGCTGCCCAGGCTGCCCAATGCTGTGTGTGTGTGTGTGTGTGTGTGTGTGTGTGTGTGTATTACATACATGCAGCCAAGCATAGTGATACATGCTTATATTCAAGCCTCGTTGGGAGGTAAGATAGAAGACTGAGGCTCAAAGGCCAGCCTTGGTAGAAACATGAGATCCTTTCTGAAGAACAAACTAAAAATGAAAATACTGGTGAATGTGGCTCAAGGGACAGAGTGCTTACCTAGCACACAGCATGTATAAAACCCTGAATTCATTCTCCTGTGCTATCAAAGAAAACAATTCCACATGTGACTCATACTTGTAGTTCAAATTACTTTGGGTCTGGACAGTACTGCTCTAAAGATAAATCATTACTTAAGAATTGTGAACCATGGGCCGGGAGTTTGGCCTAATGGAAGAGTGCTTGCCTAGCATGCATGAAGGCCTGGGTTCAATTCCTTGGTACCACATACATAGAAAAAAAGCTGGAAGTGGTGCTGTGGCTCAAGTGGTAGAGCTCTAGCCTTAAGAAAAGTCCAAGGACAGTGCTCAGGGCCTGAGTTCAAGTCCCATGACTGGCAGAGAAAAAAATTAAAAAAAAAAAGAACTGTGAACCATCCTTGCCATTTGAATTTTTTCCTCCATAGATTATTTTTTCAGCTTTTAAGTAGGTGAATCAGCAAGGGCACCAGATAAATCTTTTAGAAATGAAATGAAAAACACTTTTGTAACATGTAAGGATGGGAAATGTAATGATTAGGATACCCTTTAAAGGATGCAAAAAAAGTCCTGACATGAGAAAGTCATAATGAGGATATGAAATTTCTTTAGGAATCATTAAACCAAAAGAGATACATTAATTCAAAAATTTTGCAAATGACTCATAAATAATAAAAGTCAATGTCATAACTTAGATGATTTAAACCACAAATAATCCATATTAATTTTATTTTCCTATTTTAGAAAATAATCCCCTCATATACACACTAAGTAATCACTACTATGGCCTGTGAACTGTCTTTATTTTTCTAACAAAGAGAGAATACTGACCTTCATTTCTTGTCTTTTCTAAAAAGTTTTCAATCTTTCTACTTAGTGCTTCTAATAAAAAAAAATGCAGTACCAATCATTCTATATTCTAATAGCAGTTTTTATTATTACATCTGAAGCTTAGTTGTGTAGTTCTTATTGAGATATTTAATTGAATTATAAGGCATATAGAAGCATGCATGAAATTATTATATATATGGAATAGTACAAAGTACAATTCTAAGTCTATAACTTGAAACTTTTTAAATTCATTTTTTAGTGTAATTAATAGAAGGGTTACATTATTTTAGTCAGATAGAAGCACTACTTCACAAACATTGTTACCCTTTCTCATGTTCTTTATAAAGTGAACAAACCCATGAAATTACCAAGAATAAGAAACAGATTATCCCTTGATGAAGCTCCCATGTCTCCTTTCAGATCCTAATCACCATACCTACTAGCCACCTTTAGTTTCTAACCATCCCTTTTAAAGACTTAATAATGTGAATGACAAGATCTAAGCAGTTATTCTAATTATCTATTTAAAAGATCAATTTAAGGGATGAAAGATCAGAGAAACAAAGGATCAAACGAAGAAAGAATCGAAGGTACATAGCTAGGAAAAAATTGTTTTTAAAAATCTAAGGTCCTCATTTTATTATCTCCAGCTCAGATTTCTCTCTAAAATCAATGAAGATACATACATATGTGTGTGTATAAACACAAATAGGACACTGAAGTCTACTAGTCATCTCCAGTGCATCATCATCAAAATCAAATCCTCATCTTGCTCAAAATCTGCCATTTGATTAACTGGTAATCTAATCTCATTCTTCTTGTTGATTATGCCGAGATTGAGATCAGCTTCAACTTCTTCCCACATTCGACTTCCAAAATAGTAGGAAATACTGTTGGTCTGTTGGTAGTACTTTCAGGATAACTTTTTGAGGTTCTTAGTCAACCTAGCCTGTCTTTTTGCCTCCCTTGTGTTATTTCAGAACCTAATAGCTTCCTGCTATCAAATGTCCTCACACTCAAACTGGGCACGGTGGCTCATGCCTGTTAATCTTAGCTACGCAGGAGGCTGAGATCTGTGGATCATGGTTCAAAGCCAGCCAGGGCATTAAAGGCTGTGAGACTATTAACCATTAGAAAACCAGAAGTGGTAGGGTGATAGCCTTGAGCTGAAGAGTTCAGGGACAACGTCCAGGCCCAAGTTCAAGTCCCACAACTGACAAAACAAAACAAAACAACAAAAACAACAACAATAAAAGGTCCTGACACTCTAATCTCAGTTTAACAGTCAGAACAAGCCTTTTAAAATGTTAACCTATATTCCATGATTCTTCTTTTAAAATCTTTTACAAAGATTCCCATCTTACTAGGAGTAGAATCCAAAATTCTCAAGATGTGAGCTAGGTGCTACAATCCGTGTGCTCTGCCTTTTACCTACTATCTCATATCTGTGCACCTTGCTTACTTGGCTGTCAGCCACAGGAGTCTTTGTAGCTGTTTCATCTGTATGGAAAGCTCTTGCCTCAGAGAGTGCCTATTAGTATTAGCATTCCCCCCCCCCCCCCCCCCCCCCCCGGGAGACCATGACTAGCAACAATATTTAAATCCTGCTATTTCTCTGAAGTGGATACCAGAAATATCTTTATTTACTCATCATTTATTGATTGATTCATTCATTTAAACTGCCAAACTACCATCACCAGAAATAGTAATAATTGAAAACACTGAGTTAGTGAATATACGAATAAGACTAATTTTATCTTTTTACATCTTCTTCCATAGTACTATCAAGGAAAATTATAGACACATCTATAAAGTCATGCAATACATATATATATATATTTATATACACATTTATATATAAAAATACTATATATTTATTTACCTATCTCTATATAAATATGATATAACTATATATAGATATACTATTTATATACATATAAATCACACATTTATATATAAATATGGATTTATAAATGTACATATAAATATATATTACTACCTTAAATTTGCTACAAACTGGCATTTTCACAGATATCGCATTTTAGTCCATTTAGATATACCATAAATTAGATACTCATGTGTAACAGAAATTTATTTATTTTTTTCCACATTTCTAGAGACTGGGAAGTCCAAGATCAAGATACTATCAGATTTGGTGTCTGAGGAGGGCTCAATTTCTGTGTCTAGAAACAGGCATAAAGGACACACAAGGAAGCTCTATGGGTATCTTTTATAAGGGTACTAATTCCACTCAAAAGGGCTGTCCCCCATCACTCAATTGCTTCACAAATGCTCTACATCTTAATGCCAACATGGAAATTAAAAATCTAAGGAAATGGAAGACACAAATATTCACATCACTGCATTACCTAATACTCATTCTTTCATAAGAAGGTAGGTAAATGAAAGGTATTGAGTAATTACATAATAATTTCTAAAACTGTTATCAAAAGCAAATTTTATGCAGATTTTCCACCTTATAATAACAATTTTAAAGACTATCTCCTCATAAATTGGGTCAACATTTTTCCTGGAGGAACTTCCATCATGGCATAAATTTGCATCATGATGTACTAAGGCAAACATAGAGTTTACTATAAGAAATGCCAAAAACCAAACTCTAAACTAATGTTAGCAGGAATAACAGATAAATGTACATAAGTCAATATACAAGGTTAAACTATGTAAATTAATAATGAACAAATAAAAATCAAAACAAAAATTCCTAAGAAAAAAATTAAGCAACACCGATATCCAGAAGTAAATCAAACGAAGAGGTCAAAAAAAAAAAAATCTCTTAGCCAGGCAGGGTGGCTCACATATTTAATCCTAGCGACCAAGGAGGCTTAGATCTGAGGATCAGGTTCAAAGCTAGTCCAGCACTAAAGAACCTAAAGAACATGAGATCCTTATCTCCAATTAACCCCTGGAAAGTGGGAAGTGGGGCAGAGGCTCAAGGGGTAGGGTGGAAGCCTTGAGTTGAAGAGTTCAGGGACAATGTACAGACTCAGAGGTAGGGTGGTAGCCTTAAGCTTAAGAACTCAGGGACAGTTCCCAGTCCCATGACTATGACTGTCCCTGCCCCTTCGCCACCCCCCCCACCCCGCCACAAAAAATCTCTGTATTGACCACTGTTTAGAAGAAGTTAAATACTTAAACCTTAGTTCATATATTAGAAGACAATATTGCAAAGATGTCAGTCAGCTACCCTTAGACTAATTTACAGATTTAACAAATCTCATTACAAAGGATCAAGAGCAGCCAAGTCAATCCTGGAGAGAACAAAGCTAGAGTATTTAAACTACTAAGTTTCAAGATAAAACTTTACTAGTTAAGCTGGGTAGGGTGGCTCATGCCTGTAATCTTTGCTACTCAGGAGGCTGAGATCTGGGGATCAAGGTTCAAAGCCAGCCCAGGCACAACAGGACCTGAGACTCTTATCTCTTAACCTCCAGAAAAAGGGAATTGGGGCTTGGCTCAAGGGTAGGGCACTAGTCTGGAGCTGAAGCACCAGGGACAACGCCCAGGCCAGGGACAACGCCCAAGCCCAGTTCAAGCTCTGTGACCCACAAAACAAAAACAAAAACAAAAAAATTCTTAGCTGGGCATCAGTGCATGCTTATAATGCTAACATGCAAGAGGCTGAGGTATAAGAATCATATTTTGAAGCCATTCTGGACAGTAAAGTCTGTGAAACACTAATCTCCAAAATCTGGAAATGGTGTTGTGGCTCAAGCACTAGCCTTAGCAAAAATGCTCAGACAATGTCTAGGCTCTGGGTTCAAGTTCCAAGACCAGCAAATAAAATAAATAAATAAATTCATTAATCATTAGGAAAACTCAAAACAGCACTATGATATTCTATTTACTATAATACAGGAAGTAAAAAAAGAGAAAAACAGCATATGGTATGAAGATAAAGAACAACTAAATTACATACACTGCAGTGTGTATACTGGTATAAGCACTATGGAATACTATTCCATTACTATCTTCTAAAGCTGAAGGTGATAATGCTGAAGGAACGAGACCTGGTACAAAGGCATAATTCCATTTATATAAAGTACAAAATAGGCAAAATTAATCCAGGCTATCCAGAAAAGTATTTGGTGAGCCCAGACTGACAGAGAGCATAGGGTGCTTCCAGATGTTAATCATGTTCAGTACTCTTGATACATGTGCAGTTGCACAGGTGTGTCTAGTTTTGTGAAAATTCATTAAGGTAAAATAAACATTTACTCTAGCATGAGAGAATTCCAGGATGTAAGAATGAGGGAATTCTCTGTCCAAGGAATTATAAGTAAGGTGCATGTTTATTAGTACAAGTTTAAATACAGAAGTTAAAAAATTAAAAATAAATAAATACAGAAGTTATATACCTAATCTTCCACTTTCCATTGGTATACAGCAGAAAGCAATACTTACAGTAAATTTGGCCCTTTCTTCCATCACCTCATAGCCCAGTATTGTGGGTGTAGATGGTCTGTCTTCCCAATTCATTGATTCAGGATTTTGTTCTTCAGGTTCTCTTGGTCTAGAAGAATATTCAATGGAAGAATCTGTCCCTGTAAATCTAGTCCTAATGAGAGGACTGCTACAGAGAGATGAAGTACTATTGGTTTGGTCAGGAACACTTGTCTGTTTAAAGTTACCCATACTTGAGTCTTCTAACTGGCCTTTGGATGAATTTGAGCTTGTTGAGACACTGCCAAAAGAAGAACTTCTCTGATTTCTGTTGGTTGTAAAACTGGAAGCAGAGTTTCCTAGGGGCATAGGAACTGGAACATAAGGAGTTGCCATCTTCTTTTGCCTTTGCAACAAACCTGGACACTGCAGAGTCCAAACATTTAGATAGTAACTAATACACAATCCATTGTTTTGTTCCCTAGGAATTCATCATCTAAAAATAAGAAAACACAATGAAAGATTAATTTTGAGCTTAATCCAAGGCAAACAAAACATTCTTTTATTTATTTGTTTCAAATAAAAATAAACTTGAAACCCCTTCCTTTAATTTCAAACCATTTCTAAGGTCTCTGGTTTAAAAGATAAAAAGAGTAAAATTATTCTACATTCTTTTTCTTGATCCTCCTGTTACTCTTTATCCCACTGTTTTACTTTGTGAAGGAGTTTGTAATGTTCATCTTAACCTATTTCATCCTAATAACTACAAAATATTTTTTTTATACAGTTAGTAGGAGATGGCGTTGCGGATATATCTCAAAAGCAGAGTGCCTGCCTAGCCTGTGTGAGGACTGGATTTAATCCTCTATAGGAAGAAGGAGAAAAGTAGCTTGAAATGTTAAAGAATGGTAAAGAAGATCTTGAACCTTTATCCTAAGCCTTTCAACCTGACTGTTATATACAGCATTAGAAGGCAAGGAGAATAGAGGAAAATTATTCACCATTACCTTTTGATTTAAGTAGTTTAAACACTTAAGGATTTACAAACAATACCATCAATCAGTCAGAACCTTAGATACTGATGTTACCTATTTAAAAACTGCTTTGAAAGTAACATTTTAGCCAGGCTCAGATGGAGGTTGAGAGGATTTTAGTTGGAGGCTAGTCCAGGTAGAAAAGTTCAAGAGACTTCTTAACCAACAATGTGGTAGTGCTAGCCTGTCATCCAAGCTATGTGGAAGGATCACCTGGACAGAAAAATTTCGGACATATTCTACCTCAGAGGAAGAAGATGGGTGTGTCTGTATGCAATTCTCATTCCAACTACATACCAAAGCAAAAAATAGTATCACGGTCGAGTGCAAACAAAAGCAAAAACAAAAACAAAAAGAAAAACAGAAAAAAAAAAAAAACCCAAACCCAAACAGTGCAAAAAGGGCTTGAGGCACAGAGAAATGGTAGAGTGCCTGGGTGAAAAATCCTGAGTTCTAATCTTTGAGCCCCACCCCCAAAGTAAAATTTTGTAAATTTAGGATCAGATATATTTAAAAATAAACATAATCCAACTAATAAAACTTGTATTCAACAAGAGTTAACAGTTGGTTTCATAGTTAATGATCAAGAATCCTGCTTTGTAATCAACAGAGCATTTAGCAAATCTTTGTAATTCATATTTAATGTTATTAGAAGGACTAGAATATTGTACAGAATAATTTCACGACAATATAAAGAATCACTGGTTTACCATTAAGCTGTTAATGAACTCATAAGAAATTATATAACCACAGACCAACCAAACAACAGACTGCACATAGCAACAAAGGGTCTTCCTGGCCACCTTTCTGTGCCCAACTCCTAACGTGAGAAAGGTAGGAGAGTCCCCTGGACTTGGAAAGATGCTGAAACTGGTTTTTTGTTTTGTTTTGTTTTTGTTTTTGTTTTTGAACTTCAGCCTGTGGCTCTGAATAACCTTCCCTATTATCACAGATTCTAGACACTCGAGGCACTGCTCTTTCTGATGGCCTCTCCTCACTCCTCTCCCCCCACCCCCCAAAAAAGTACATTTAAAAAAGTCGATACAGCTACCTTCTCAGTGTCTGTGGATGACCTTTGGCCTTTGCCACGTGAGATCGCCACGTCGGGGAAAGGTGGTCTATCAACACAGCTACCCGACCGACGCTCCTGGGAGTGTTAAGAAAACGCACTGGGCTCACTAGGAGCGCCTCCGCCTGGGTTCTCCCGAGGAGATGCTCCGGGAAGGGTCGCCGGGGCCTCAGCTTGCCCCGGTGAGGTGGTCAGAGGCTAGGCGGTGGGTGCCGAGGCAGTGCTGGAACGCGAGCGCACACTGGCCACGCAGGTACGGCGCGGGCCCCGGCGGGGTTCCTGGAGGAGACCCCAGGGTCTCCACGGCCCGGGGCGCAGCCGGCGCCTCCCACACGACGGGCGGCGTCAGGGGAGTCCCGGCTACGTGAAGGGGGGTGGGAAGGAGAGTTCCCGGGGTGTCCCGTCAACCTTCCGCCACCCTCCATAGGACCTGGTGTCACCGGCACGCGAGACCCCTGTCCCCTCACGCCCACCCGGTGTCATCCGCACGCCCGCCGCCACTCAGTCCCTACCTCAGCGCACTCCACCACTGGGCTCCGGCGAGCTTCTCGGGGAGGGGAAGCCGTCTGGCCCTCCACCACAGCTTGTCGCCGGCTTCCACAACACCGGGATGCCTCACGTGACCCTTAGCCCCCCCAAACAGATGCTACACCACCTCTGCCTGCCGCTGGGCCCCGGTTCCCGGCAAGGTGGAAGGCGGGGCGTCGCGGGCGCCGCTCCCGGAAGTGACGTCAGCGCGGACCGTCCATCCGGGAAGCGCACAACTGAAGGGTCAGCTCCCGGCTCGGTAGCTGAGAGTTTAAATAGGATCCTGAGGAGTGAAGTTGGCACCCTTTTCGGTAGCTTCTGGGAATTCCTTTACGATAAGTAATTTGCCTAGCAAGTGGCTAGAAGCCTTTCTTTCCCAGGAGACACTATGGGCGGGACTCCCGCTTTGCTTCATGGGACTTGTAGTCATCACCTAGCCGAGCTGGTTCTGCTAGGTTATTGACTGTTCCAGAATTAACAGCGCTTTAAGGGATGGCGATTGATTGCAAAAGTAGGCAGACAGAGCACTTCACTATTGTCTATTTTCCTATTCAGAAGTTATTGTGGATAGAGAGTTTTGGGGTTGTTGAGTTAAAAAATATTTATCCCAAATGATTAAGTAAGTTGATTAGACCTGCTCATATGGAAACTTACAAAATTATCAGTCACACGCCAGTCTTTGATGGTTAAACATAAAGATTCAGGTAAGTCTAAAGGACTGGTCGTCTTGAGGATTTTTCAGTTGGATTTAAAGGTCATTCCATGATTTCTAGGGCTCTGGAGCATTCCCAAGGCTGGGAAAAATGAGTGTTAATGTAATAATGAAAACAAGATGACTTGTGTCATAATAATCAGTTTGGTTTATGAAATATTGGCCTTTAAATATAAATGAAACAAAAAATATAGTTCTACGGAAACTGAGAGTGAGTGTAGATGTTATCTCATGATAGACTTGGTAGTCTTAGCCTTGAACTATATCAGTGAATAAATGTGAAAGAAAATCAAAGCAAAGAAAAATGAACCTTTAAATTTTTTCCTCAATCATGGACAAGGATGTTGATGGTACTGTAACTGGAATTATGATGTTCTCTGCAAACTGGACAAACTGTTACCTGAAAGAGTGATGCTCCAAAGACAAGGTCTCTTTCTGGTCCTTGGGTACAAAGTTAATCCTGTTCCTCAAGATTTTGGGACATACCAAGGTAGAGACCGAAAATGATTAGTAAAGTAGAGCAAAAGAAGATAGATGGTACCTAACTTAGACACACATATCTGATAACGGATGCAAGGATGGCTCCAAGATCACAGATATTTATAGTAAAAGATTAAACATTAAACATTACATAGATTTACCATAAGACAAATGCTCCCATTTAATCTGATGCAGTAGATTTCATAAGCATTATGATTTCACTGTTACCATTTGGGCCTAGAGTTTCAGAGTTGGTCAATTGAGTAAATTTGGGGGCGTTTTTGGCATAGATGTCCAAGCCTTTCTTCCAGGGATGGGCAAACATTTTGTTTTGGCACAATGCCGGTTGAACACTTACAACATCATTTGTGGGTCTAGGATTTCACATTAACAAAAAGCTCCTGAAGGTATGGAGTTTTGAATCCCACTTGATGTTGCCTTGGCTAGGTCTAACCAAATAATTTCCTGGGCTCTAGTCCGGTGGACCAGAAGATCCTCACTCTAATGAGCTCTTCCAGGTGTTTCATTATGACAGGTTTCCATCTTTGAGATAACGGGGTTTTTTTTTGCAAACACTTTTTGTGGCAGGAAATCATTTTCTAAGAGTTTTCTTTTTCAGCTGGTCACAGTGGTTCACTCCTGCAATGCTAGCTACTCAGGAAACGGAGATCTGAGGACTGCAGTTCAAAGCCAGCCCCGGCACTAAAAACCATTGAGACCCTTATCTTCAATTAACCATTAGAAAACCGGAAGTGGCACAGTGGCTCAAGGGGTAGGGAGGTAGTCTTGAGCTGAAGAGCTTAGGGACAGTGCCCAGGCCCAGAGTTCAAGTCCCATTCCTCCCCCCCCCCAAGAGTTTTTCTTTTTCCCTTAGCCTAAGTAGTGTTTTTCTTTAAGATCTCATTTCTTTTTTTTTTTTTTTGCCAGTCCTGGGCTTGAGCTCAGGGCCTGAGCACTGTCCTTGGATTTTCTCAAGGCTAGAGCTCTGCCACTTGAGCCTCAACACCACTTTTGGCTTTTTTCTATGTATGTGGTACCGAAGAATTGAACCCGGGTCTTCATGCATGGTAGGCAAGCACTTTAACCACTAGGCCAGACTCCCGGCCCTTTAAGATCTCATTTCTAGGTTCCTAGGATACACTAGACATAATTTGAGCAAACATGCAAGGTCAGAAGAAAGACTCCTTCACTTTTAACTAATGTTGAAGACTATGAGAGATTCTAAGACCAAAAACAAAGAAAATAGTGTCTTGTGCCTTTAATCAAGTTATTAAATAATGCAGTAGCTCATTTTATTCTGATCTATCCTGCCAGAGTAGCAAAAAAAAAACCTGTAGTGAAGAAAATATGACAGTTCAATGTATAGGAAGGCAGGGGAAATATCTAGGAAAAGAATGAACAAGTACTTTTATACTTCTTGAAAATATGCATCCACAAATACCACTGGTAGGAGGATAAAGATCTAGAAAAGGTTATTTAAATTGTCCAAGGACCACTGAATAATCTACAAATTATTAAGTAAAGAATTACAAAATCTATACACTATATGTTTTCTGGCACTGATACATGTCTAAACATTATTTTTAAGAAATGGCTAAACAGATTCAGTAACAAGGAAAAAATGCCCTACTGTTGGGTGGTCAAAGCAAAAATTATCACATTATGATAAACTATATCTGATGTTTAGTTACTAATTGTGCAGTTTCTTTTCTTCAGGTCTGACATATCTTGTATAGTGCCTATAATAAAATTACATGGAATTTAACTTGCTTAATAACCTGAAATTGTTTCTCTGTCTCATTACTTTAACTTTGCATAAATTACATATCCTTCAAAGGACATTTTGAATTTACCTATGGCATACATTTATACAATGATATATTGCTATTGGTAACTGGAGTTAGTGGGAAAGAAAAGGAAAGGAAGAGTTAAAAATTAGAGCAGATGGGGCCGGGAGTTTGGCCTAGTGGTAGAGTGCTTGCCTAGCATGCATGAAGGCCCGAGTTCAATTCCTCGGTACCACATACATAGAAGAAAGCCGCAAGTGGTGCTAAGGCTCAAGTGGCAGAGGTAGCCTTGAGGAAGAAGCCCAAGGACAATGCTCAGGCCCTGAGCTCAAGCCTAGGACTGGCAAAAAAAAAAAAAAATAGAGCAGAAAATAAACCATATGCATTGAGTAGAGATCTTTGGAAGTGGTTTCCTAGATTTTAAGATTTTCTTTCTTAGGAATTACTCTGTCTTTGATACTGCAGGGCTTTTCATCGCAGTTAATTGAGCCCAAGTAGAACATCTGAAGAAGTTACATCCAACTGATGGTTTTCCCTAAGAAGTAGATTTGGAAATTGAGGAAATATACTCTGTTGGAAGTCAACAGTGCTGAAGTCAGATCAAAGGAAATTCTGTGATAAGGCCCATGAAGTTCCACTGTTATGTCCTCTGAAATTATTAGGTCCTTTACTTTTCTCAAATTTCTCCAAAACTCTAAATGATAACTTATGGTCTTTCAGTATATTAGCGTTTTGTTTAAATATGTCTAGAATGAGTTTGCATAACACCAAAGGTGCAAGAGAATACAACAAGTTGAGCTGATGTTAACTGAAAATGAATAGTAACTACTTCCTATATGTTAAAATAGTTTTCAATTATTTAGAAATGAAGATTTTAAAGTGTATCTTGTGATTTATCTGTTTATGATAGGAAAAAACATTTGCACAATAACTTAAGAATAAAATAAAATAGTTTAACAAAAATAATTCCATCCATTGTTCTGGTTTAATTTTGTAGAATGTCTAATTCATGCATATTGTTTTCCATGGGCAATATTTCTTTAGTCTTAAATTTAGGGCCTGCACTCCATTTGCCCTCTACCTTCACACTGCCATGAATCATGTTCCCTGAGAAAGAACCACAATGATCTATTATTAGAGCAATGAGAGATGACCAAAATTGGTAGCATGGCAACATGATAGCCCAATTTATCTCAATAAATTTGTTACTGATAGGTCACTATGGGAACTACATGCTACGTATAATAATAAAGATGGAAATACATTAAAACTGCTGCCATCAATTAGTGATTTTTCCTTATCTCACATAGGGAAAGTTTTGAAGCATGGGTAGAAATCTTACTGGAACATAATACAGAATTTCCACGAACAGCACAGTCATAATGTTAGAACTAACTAAAGCATAAAGATCATAAGGGTGCAGGCTGGACCTTCAAATAGATACACTGATAAGACATTAGTTGACAGCTCACTCTCTGACTTACTTCTAGGAATTGTGGTTCTCCTCACATCATTATATCTGGCCCAAGTGTTTTCTTTTTCTTTCCCATGGACCATTAGCTCTTTGTAACACAATTTATTCATCTTAGGTGTAGGTCATTTCAATTTTTTTTCTTGGTAAATCTTATCCTGTGCCTATTCTATCTCAAGCTTTTCTATGTTATTATGATTCATTATCTGGCATTGGTGTGATGTTACTTTAATTTTCCTTGTTGAGCAATGGGAAGAATAAAAAACATCAGTAAGTAGTTGACCAGGCAAAGTACATTTTTAGAGCATAGATTAGGAGTGTAGTTGGGTAGAGGGCTATCCCAGACAGAGGGCATATATTATATTGTTGTTTATAGCTACAGAAGATTACAGATACAAAATTCGAATTTGTATGTGTTCATGTCAATTACTGTAGAAACAGATGGTAAGGCTTCAAGATGTCCTAATGCACTGGCACAGGAATTAAACATTGTAGGAGTACTGTTAAATATTGTTAAGCACTCTTACTCATAAGTCTTTGTGTTGTGCATAATTTAAAAGTTTACTTTCTTTTAAATGCGCTGAGATGTTGGAAGTTAGGGAGATTTAACTATGTAATTGTCACCTCTCAAGCCCTCTCCTCCATGATCAACGTCCTGACTGAAGGACTTCCAGCATTCAACTAAATTGCCAGCACTGGCTGCTTTGAATCCCAAATAAGACCCTAACTCTTGAAGTCCCTTGCCTAGGAAACAGCATGGGCCCAGGTATTTCTACCACAAGCCTCTGGGAACTTTAGATGACATTGTAACTATTTCTACACAGGGCAGCTCTTCTTAGTGGCTCAGTAGAAAATGAGCTTAGTGACTAGTACAAGAGTCCTTCCTATGCATGGTGGGTACAGGTATCTTTGTCATACCTCTTTTCTGTCTGCTCAGCTCATTTGACGAGTATCCAGTAGATATTCTTTGCTGCTCTCTATTCCACAGAAAGTTTAATAGTGACTTCTTTTTAGTGGCCTTCCTTGCTTACTTTTGCGGCTTCTCATTAGTAGAGGACTGAGTTGGTAACATGAAGACAAAGAGAAGGGATTGCAGAGCTAGCAGCAGTGGCAAGAGCCATTAGAGCCTCTCTATAGCAGAGCTGAAAGCAGTGATCAGAGCAGACTGTAAACGTAGAAGCTAACAGTCAACTGACATCTCAGCAGAGTCAACAGCAGAGTTGCCATTAGGCTAGGAAGCAGAGGTAGTAGCAATGGAGAGGGTGCAGAGGGAGCCATATCAGGTGCTTTGCCAAGTGTTTCCCATTGGTAAGAGAGGAATCAGGATGATGGGAAACTGCTGAAATTGGCAGAGGAGTTAGCTTATCAGGGCAGGCAGTAGTGTGAACCTGAATCTGACATTGGCTGAGACTGGTAGCTAGGAAACACTTGTTACCATGGTCCTTGCATGAAGCACAAAATAACTTTAATACGGTAAGCTTCAGGTCTGACCCCAAGGCCCAGAAATTCTGGGATCAGTGCAAAGCTCCCATGATGCCTACTGCCCACCAGTATCTCCTGCCACTACTTGCAAGTGCCTACTATTTGCAAGGTAGGCATTTCCTAGAACAAGTGGAGGAATTCCTTTGCATCCACTCATGATTTCTAGAACAGAGAAGGACCTCAGGTACCTAGCTTCTGTGAGTTGAAAAATGTTAACTCATTCAGTGAATGTTTGTTGACAGCTACCCTGTATGCCCATTATTATCATCAGCCTACAGTAATTTCTTAGTGAAAAGATAATGCCAAGTCATTGTTCCAATGGGGTTCTGGTAATATTTATTCAGGGGTATTCAATAAACATTAAAAACTTTAAGACATAGCTGGATATATTTTATATTTGTTGATGAATATAAAATTGTTTAGTATAGTAAGGTTGGCAAGGAAAAATGAAACAACTGAAAGGTAGTGACATAAAATCAAGCGTCTCAGAGAATATTTCTTGAGTTGCTAAGATTCTCATGTCTGAAAGAAAACAACTGGTAAAATATGGTGGTTTAATCTTCTAGGAAGTTTATCTCATACATTCCATAAGAAAGAAAAAGGGAAGAAAATTAGTTAGCAAAAGCACATCCTTTTCCTACTCCTAAAAGGTCCAATTCCAGGAAATAAGATTCCAGATGTTTCCTTAATGGTAAATGGAAGCCATATGTCCTGGAGTCACTTTTTTTAATTTTTTGCCAGGTGTGGGGCTTGAACTCAGAGCCTGAGCACTATCCTTGGACTTTTTTCTCAAGGCTACAGATCCACTACTTGAGCCACAGCACCACTTCCAGCTTTTTACTGTATGAGGTACCGAGGAATTGAACCCAGGTCTTTGTGCATGCTAGGCAAACACTCTACCACTAGGCTAAACTCCCAGCCCTTGGAGTTACTTTTTAAAAAGAACATGAATACTCCCTGCTCTTTTTAAATCCTGACTTCTTTGCTAAGAAATTCTAGTCTACTCTTTCCTGAGTATTCTCACAGTCTGTAGGGTTATAATCAATGTTCCAGAGAACCTGTTCTGGCATTTGCTCTCTGTCTTGGTTGCTGGATGAGTTGCTGTCACTGTCTTTACCACTGGCTGATTCATGCTTGCCTTGACAGCTCTACACTAGCCTTTGCCCTAAAGGAGATTAGAAATGCAGTATCTCTTGACTTATACTCTGACACCATGACTTCAAGCTGGAAGTCTTCCAGCAATGCTACCTGATCCAGAAACTCACAGTGTAGCATTCAGCTGTTAATGGAAATGAAGAAGCTTTTTTTCATGTTTGCTTGAATCCTGAAGTGTAACAGCATCCATATCAGCCAACTCTTTTGGTTTCATTCATAGTCTTCTCTCTTCCAGGGAGCACCTTGCATGTGGGTGGATCATTTGGCAGAAGTTCCTATAATAACTATGGAGAAGACCTTATTAGCTGCCAACTCTCTGGATTTCTCTGTGTCTTGGGCATTCCTGTTCTCTGAATCCTGGTGAGAGGTCAGAGCCATAAACTACTATAAAAGTCTTCCATGTAGGTGGAAGACTTCCACATAGGTGCTTGAGATACAGGGTCTAATGCTTAGTACAGCATGTCCCAAGGTCAGTTTTGTGTGTAGCTTAAAGTTTTGTTCTTGGCTGCGCTGTCCCCAAACTTTCTAGAATTTCTGTGAGCTAGTTAAAATTAATTAAATTAATTAAAAATATCAGAACTAAAAAAATATCAGAACTTGCCCATAGACATGTGAAGAAACAGGTCAAGAGAAAGACTAAGCAGAGGGAAAGATATTTCTTGGTCCTGGGGAACAGTACTCTCTTTTCTCCACTTAAATATATAAAAGAACATACAGACTTCTGACTGCCATTGGTTATCATCTTAAAACTTGAAGGGAGTCACTTCACACTGAGGCCAATATGAAGGTAGCCAGAGTCGAAGGTTAAAATATGTGTGGGTCTTGAGGGGTGGGTGAGAATGTTGAAAGTGGTCACACTGATCAAGTCCCATTGTTCTCATAAGTTGCTTCATTGAATGGCAACTCCTTGTAAGATAATAAAAATAGGAAAAAGAGAGATAAAGCATATGGGAGGTATTATTGAGCATTTGGTTATGCTGTTACCTCAAGGCCACTATGATTCTGAACATAGAATTATCTGAGACAAATTTCTTAGTAATAAGCAAGCCTAAGCTGTCATTTTTCTATTAATGTTAGCTTTACTACCATAATGATGCGTGACCTTACAGTATTTCAAGAACTTTTTATTCATTCAACACTTACAGACATTAATGTTGCTAATCATAATAAACCTGTATTTGAGCAGTAACATGTTTCATATATGCAATTGAGTACATACGTTTATACCTAGACATGCAAATTTATATATGTATATGCAAAGAGAGAAATAAGCATGTATATTGATATAGATATAGTTTGGTATACTTATACCTTTTAGTATAGCTATAAGGATGTACAACTAGGTGACAAATAAGATTTCTATGTTGTCTTACAATGGCAGCTGAAACTCAAAGCTGTGGATACAACTTGCTAAGAACTTCATGCCATAAGGATATAGCACGTGAACAATTGCAGTTAGAGAACTATCCCAAACACCAAGACAAGCCAGGCAGCATCAGAAGAGACAGGGAGAGAGGATGCAGTGCCTATTGGGAGAATGTCTTGTTTGCAAAAGGGGATAGTTCTTCCCCTTACAACAGCTACCAGTTTAACCAATATTTTTTCCTTCTATAATCAGGATGGCCAACTTTTCAACCTGGAATATTGCTCATAATTATCGTGCTTCTTTCGGTCAATTTCACACTTTAATACAATGTTTTGAATTAGATATGACTAGGGGTATAAGTAATAGAATCTATGACTCAAACTTGCTGAGACATAAATAAGAAAATTTATTGGCTCAATTACCAGAAAATACAAAAGTAGAACAGATTTTAGGTTTGGTTGATTGCAAGACTTAATGATTCTGTTCTGCTTTCTGTGGCTAATTAGCCTTGTGATGTAGGATAGATGCTCATAGTAATCAAGTGTGTATACTTCCTTATTTATTTAGTAAAAAAATTCTGTCTGAATATTCTAGACAAGAGTCTAATATTTAACCCTACTAAACCAAGTCACAATTCCAACAATGCACTAGCAACTGTGGCCAAGGGAATAGAGTATATTTGCTTTCTTAAATCAGCCATTTTGTATACCTGATTTGGAGGCATGAATTAGCTTTACCCAAGGTTGCATGGAGTGTGCAGATGGATATCTGAATCAAAATAAAGAGCTATTAACACTGGGTATACCTAAAATTCTAATTATTCAGGAGGCTGAGATCTGAGAATAGTGAATAATGATTTGAAGCCAGCTCAGGCATTAAAAAAAAAGAGAAAAGAAAAAGTCCGAAGTAGAGGATTATATATACATATCATACCCTGTATGTCTTCAAGTGTTAGGGATTGAAGCCAGGGCCTGTGTGAGTTCATTTACTGAGCAAATACTCTACCAATGAACCATAGTTCCAGCCCTGCTTTATCTCTCTATATAAGACACTTAAATATTGATGAGTTTTCATATCAGATAGAGTTTCTAAACTCAATTCCCCACAGATTTGTAAGTAAAGCTTAGGGATTTTTTTTTTGTCACAAAACACAGAGAACAGGGCTCCTGAGCAGTCTGAATAAAGTATCCACCTTTTCCTCAGTAGAGATAATGTTTTCATTTGTGATAGACTGTACTACTCTTTGAGAGAAAAATCTAGTTCTTTATGTTTCATCATAGGAGCAAATAAGATGGAAGGAGCAGTTCAGGTCAATAGTCCACCAAAATAGGTGGGGTGTCTGGAGGGCTGGGGACTGGGATCCAGGAGTCTGGGTTAGATGCATGTGAGCAAATTGATGCTCACATGGCTAAGAACTGAAGCACCCTACCTAGCTTTTCCTTGTGTCTTGTTCCTTGTCTCATAATGGAAGAACTGGGTTCCAAGAATTGGGCATCCAGAGAGAGAGAGAGGGGAAGAGAATCACTTTGAAAGTATATCACTTCTTCTAGCTAACCTTCAAGGAAGGCACTATATTTGCAAGATATGCCTCATTAAAAAGCAACATATACCTGAAGAAAATTTCACCTCTTTTGTTAGGAAGACTGTAAAGGAATTTGATGTTATGATTTGAATTTACAGCAATATAATACTTATATTGTACTTAAATCTAGCAAGTACTCTTTTATGACCTTTATTTATATTGAATTATTTATCTTGAATTATTTGTTTTGAATTGTTAAAAGCATGCTTTCAGAAGAAATTAAAACTAGCAGAGTTTATTTGAACAACAGAATAATTCATGAGTCAATGCAGCACTAGAACCCAGAGATTTTAACCAGCAGTGCTTGTGTGTGTGTGTGTGTGTGTGTGTGTGTGTGTGTGTGTTTGTGCAATTTAGTTTAAAAAAATCGCTCTTGCTTCTATGTGGCAGAAAGAAACTCAGAAAGGAAGGAAAAATTAAAGTAGGAGAATTTGGGAGACCGGTAAAAAGGTTGTTTCAATCCATCATTTAAAAAACATTGTTACCATGAAACTGAACATTATTCATAGTAATTCAATGGATGAATGTGGCAAAAGTTACTGTCACTATTTTAAGACTACTCCTAATGACTGACACTTCCTCCCACTCCTGCAATCTTTCAAAAACAAGACTTACCTGTATAATCCTCCATGATGACTACAAATTCCAACAGGCACAGATGAAAGTTCTATAGTAGGATTGAAGGGAGTAAGAAGTCCAGAACAAAAGGCAGATACAGAATGCTGAATTAATCTCTGTACTTCTATTGAGTTTTCAAAGTGCCAGTGGAGGAGAAAGAGCAAGAGATACCCTTCAGATACTCAAGGAGCTGAGGCAAGGGTATCTCCCTGAGCCAAAAGTTCAGGGCGAGTCTGCACAGACTTCAAATCAAAGACAATAAAGGATGATACTGTCTTGGCATTAGAAATGGTGCAAAGTATGTTTCAGTTTATATAATGAAAAGTTGCTAGCTAGATGCCTACTTAGAAATGTTTTTCATCTGACATATTAATTTATCATATAGCGTATGTTCCTCCATCCTTGTACTATAAGTCTTTAAGGTTAGACAGTATTCCAGTTATTGTAGTCCTTTTTACAAATGCCACTAAATGGAAATTTATTAAATTTTGTGGCCCAGAAATTCAAACAGGGATGACTTGTCTTTCCACCATTGTGTCTGAGGAAAGAAGTTTGATGGCAAGATCAGCAATCAATGGAAGTTTAGCTGTTCTCAGGTCCAACAGCTGTTGCTGACAGGTGGATGCCCTGGATCTCTTTGTGATATTGTCTCATGGTTAGTTTGCATTCTCTAAAAGCATAGTGAGTGCATTACAAAAATGTATGTTGTTACAAAGAAAATATAAGGAAGGAGGGGAAAGAGGTGTCAGTGTTTAGGAATAATGTTGAACATGATAGCAGTAACTTTAACCACATTCAGCTTATTATTGAGTTACTGTAAATAATGCTCACTTCCAAAGGGAGAAGAATCATCTTCTCTTGATGGTGTATGGTAAGGTTGGAAGAACAACAGTTTTAGAAATCGTAATTTACTGCAGAGGCTGGGAGGTCAATAACCCCTGGAGTCAAACTGTGAGCCTGGACAGGATCAGATCTATTTGTCTTTAACTTTGTGATGGCTCCTTAATCAGACTTCATTGTAGAATGTTGTGAAGTCAATAAGGTTTCTAAAGAATTACTGAAAAAGAAGCAGGGATAGTTACATGAACAGGTTAAGCTCAGTGCTTACAATACTACTTAAGCTTCTCAGAATTCAATATTTACAGGTTATTAACACATAACACATTTTATTGTATCTGTAAATAGCACACATGTTAACTTCATTTCAATATAGTATGTATACATATATTAATACTCACTACCTCCCTTAACATACTCCCTGACTACTTATTTGATTCAGAGAATGATCTTTGTCTAATTTGGTTCATCTTTCTATCCTGACAATACCTATTAGGAGAATATGACTTGCAGAAGCCTCTCAATAATTGCTTTGTTAAATGTCTAAAATGTGTTTATACTAGTATAACATGAGGGGAAACCAGAACTTCACTATTGTTGAATTTTTCTAAGTAACACAGATTGTCATTCCTGTGAGGGTCAGATTAGGTAATTAGAGTGGAAGAGCTTTAAAATGGTAAATGTCAAATGGACATGATGATTAATTCAGTAGTGACATATTAAGGCCTGGAGCCTTTACAGACCTTGCCACTTGATCACATGGCACAGTAGAACGTTACAGAATCATTAGGATCCCCAAAGGACTATTGAAAAACAAGGAAAGACAGTTACATGAACAACTGGCAATCCGAATTTACAGTATTACAGATGCACCTTGAAGTTAAAGGTGACTGACAAATAGGAAATCATGAAGTCATTTAATTCTTGGTCTTGGACCTGTGGTATAGGGTGATATTCTTAGAGTAAAAATAAAAACCATGTTCACAAAAAAATGTAATGCCTGGCACGGTGGCCTATGCCTGCTGTAATCCTAGCTACTCAGGAGGATCACATGCGAGGATTGTGGTTCAAAGCCAGCCTGGCACTAAAGAATGTGAGACTCCTATCTCCAATTAATCACTAGTAAGCGGGAAATGGAGCAGTGCCTCAGGGGTAGGCGAAAGCTTTGAGCTGAAGAGCTCAGGGACAGAGCTCAGGCCCAGAGTCCAAGCCCCATAACCACTCCCCCCACCCCAATAATGTAACAGGACTATAGGAAGGTCTTTTTAGTCTAACTCCTAAAATATTCCCATTCCTCTATCCTCTTCTCCCTTCCCTTCTCCATTTCTTCTCAACCGACTCCCCCCCCTTTTTTTTTTGCCTGTCCTGGACTTGATCTCAGGGCCTAAGCACTGTCCTTGGACTTTCTCAAGGCTAGAACTCTACCAGTTGATCCTCAGCACCACTTCCGGCTTTTCTCTTCTTTCTATGTACATGTTACTGAGGAATCGAACCTGGGTCTTCGTGCATGCCAAGCAAGCACTCTATCACTAGGCCAAACTCCCAGCCCCCTTTCTTCTCCCTTTTTTCCTACTTCTCTTCCCATTTCCCTCTATCTTCCTCTCCCACTCTGTTTCCTTTTTGTTTCTCTTTCTCCAGAGGCATCATAAGAGAACGTCTCCAGTTAGCTGTCTTCTACATTTATTATTTCCAACATAATTACACAGATGAAATCACATCATTTTAGAGTTGCATATTCATTTTACTACTAAAATAAATCTTAGAGATTTTTCTATGTAAATATATAGAGATTTACCACACTCATTTACATTGTTTTGTATGATGTCACACACAGTACTATACTGCAATATTTACATATTTCTGGGCATAATTTGTATTTTGCTAGCTTTGATGTGGCTGACATGAGGAAGTTATAGAAAAGTGGGTGAAAGAAGAACCAAGTCAGTAGAGAAGGGATTATTCACCAAAATCTGGTTTAGAACACTAAAACTTCCCTTAACCAGTGATGTGATCTTGGATAAATTACTTGTTCTTTTTCTGCCTCACATTCTTTATCCATCATTAAGGCAATGAGTAGGAGAGAAGGGAATAGATTTGGAAGAGAAGGGGAAGAATTATGAAAGGGGTGACAATAATCGAGATACATTGTACTCATAAACTGACATGCTGAATTGAAATCCTTGTAAAACTACTTAAGGATAATACAAAATAAGGAAAAGATTAACCATTCTAGAAGAACATAATAAAGAAAATAACTGCACATGGAGTTATGTCCTTGTGCTTGATGAAATATTTGAAATTACATGGTATATTTAACTTATTTTTCTTTCCTTCAGTAAATTTTATTTAAATATTTTTCTAAGACCTATTTTTTTCCAATGCATTTTAGTATAAAATGCTGTTTTATTAGCACAATTTCAAAAGAATAGAATTTCTTCTGAAATTATAGCTTGAATTTAGCAGCCTACATATATTTGGAGGAAAGCATTTTGGTTTTGCTGATTAAAAATTCATATATCTGGCATTACATATTTTTTGAACTTTCCTTGGATTTTTTCCCTCTGTGATGACATAATAATGATCATTATGTTTCTTGGTATATTTATGTCCTACAAAAATTCTATTGGCATTGTTATATTGTTATTAATTATAAAGGTAAATTATAGTTTCCCTGCTTTCATGACAGAGAAGTATGGTAAGGAACTGGAATCTAATGCTAATACAGTCCAAAAGATTGGACAACTTTAAACTTTACAGAGGTACAGTTACCTTTGCTTGTTTTCTTTTAAAGTTGCTGATAGTGAATAAAATTGTTCAGTTTGTAATGAGTTCTAGAAAGAATAAAGAGACTGGAGATATTGGAAAATGAAATATGTCTTTTAATTGAAAAGAGACTGTCTTTTTCCAATCTAAATCAAATTACCATGGTGTTGGTTTCAGGCAATTGGAAAAAAGAAATTATTCTCTGGAAATAATGATCTCATTATGTAGACTAAAAATGTAAGTTACACACCCATTAGTTGTTTTTCTGCAGAAATAAATGATTTACAAATGAAAATATTTTTATTTTTTTATCTAATGTTTTTCTTAAAACAATACATTAGCATTAGAAGTCTTATTCCTTACTGGAATTTTCATCTGGACCACAATAATATATAAACTACTAATGTAAGAGAACTGACACTATTAGTATAATAATTATTATTGATATGAAAGGATAATATGTAAATATGTGGATAATACCACATATGTGGATAATATCAAATATCCACATTGCTATTGAGCCATCATGCTTCTGTGTTAAGAATATCTAGACATATTCTAGTCATTACAAATGAGGGAAACCATGTAACACATGTTTCTTTGGTCTGACTTACTTTGCTTAATATTATTTTCCAGTTCTTTCCATTTCCTTACAAATGGGGTGATGCCATTCTTTCTGGTGTAAGAATAGAATTCTATTGTGTAAATATACCATATTTTCTTGATCCACTCATTTACTTGGGTACTTTTCAGTTGATTCCATTTCTTTCCTATGGCAAATAATGCTTCAGGGGACATGGTTGTCCTGGTAGCTTTTGTGTGGCCTTGTTTGTGATGATTTGGGAAAATGCCCAGGGTGGGATTGCTGGATCATAGGGGAGCTCTATGTTTAGACTTTTATGGATTCTCTATACTGCTTTCCTGCGTGGTTGAACCAGTTTACATCTTCACCAAAAGTGTATTCAGTAGCATTGCCTTTTGGCCACATCCTGCCAGCATCTATTAGTTTTCTTGATATTGGCTATTCTATTGGGGTAAGGTGCAAAATCAATGCTGTTTTGATTCACATTTCTTTTATGGCCAGAGATGTTCTTCATATATCTACTGGCTGTTCTTGTTTCTTCTTCAGAGAAGTCTCTCTTTAAGTCTTTAACCCACTTATTAGTGGGATTGCCATTTCTTTGAGGATTTGTTTTTGGAGGGTTTAATTTTTTGAGCTCTAAGTATAATTCAGATATTAGGCCCTTGTTGGATGTATAGCTAGTAAACATCTTCTCCCAATCTGTAGAATTTCTATTTTTCGTGCTAGCTATGTCCTTTGTTATGTAGAAACTCTGCAATTTAATGCAATACAATTTATCCAGCCTTTCTTTGATTTGTTGTATTTCTGAATCTTTACTTGGAAAGTTTTGACTTGTGCTAAGGAGCCCTAGTATTTCCCCCTGTCCTTTCTGTAGCTAATATTTTCAAAGTATCTGGTCTTACACTGAGGTCTTTGATCCACTTGCAAGTGATACTTGTGCAGGATGGTATAAAAGAATTTATCATCAATTTTCTACATATGCAGAATCAATTCTGCCAGAATCATTTGTTGAAGAGGCTGCCTTTCTTTCATCCTGTGTTTCTGGCTCCCTTATCAAAGATTAGTTGGTCACATGTCTGTGGGTGCTTTTCTGAGCCTTCAATTCTATTCCATGGTCCATTGGTTCATATGTCAGTACCAAGCTGTTTTTTTGCCAGTCCTGGGGCATGAACTCAGGGTCTGGGCACTGTCCTAGAGATTCTTTTGCACAAGGCTAGCATTTTACCACTTGAGCTACCACCATTTCCATCTTTTTCTGTTTATGTGGTACTGAGGAATCTAATCATTATTCAAGTACTGCTTCTATTCAGATTGTGACTGCCATGTGTTGCTGGAAAATTGTCTAATGGAATGTAATGTTAGTTCCCTGTCTGTTCATATATTCATCTATATATTTAAATATCTAGAAATCTATTTTGCCAATTCATTAATCTATCTCTTACCAAGCTACCCCCAGCACATACACTGGGCACTGGACTCTTCTTTTTTACTTGATAAATATATGTTAGACTTTTTGTTGTTTTGACAATATCTGAGAAAAAAATGAGGAAGGATTTAATTTTTGATTCCTCATTTCAGAGTTTTCAACAGTTATCTAGATCCTTTATTTTTAGGGTGTGAGAAGGCAGAATAACATGGAGAAATGGATTGCCAGATGAAAGCAGTTCACCCTATGAGAGACAAGAAGGAAGTACAGGACACAGGCAGATATAGGGTATCCCTCTTAGCAAGTTACTTATTGTCTCCTGAACCATATAAAATAGACACCTGGGAACCAATCAGTCCATGAGTTGAGGAGTGAGTACATTTCATATTCAAACAGTAAGGAAGATTACTTTTTCGAGGTACATAGTGGATCAACTACATTATTATTGTTTAACATCTAATTGATTTAAACTGGAGATATTTAGACTAAATATTTAATCACATCATCAGTTTACTCTCAGATAGTATGATTATTTGAAATTTTCCCTCCCTCCCTCCCTCCCTCCCTTCTTTCCTTCCTTCCTTCTTTCCATCCTTCGTTCCTTCCTTTTGGCTTGAACTCTGGGCTTAGGTGCTGTCCCTGAGCTTTTCTGTTCAAGACTGGTGCTCTACCACTTCCCACAGCTCCATTTCTGGCTTTTTTTGGTTAATTGGAGATAAGAATTTCACTGACTTTTCTACCCAGGCTGGCTTTGAACTATTATTGTCAGATCTCAGCCTCCTGAACAACTAGGATTACAGGCATAAAGCACTGACACCCAGAAAAGATTCTACCCATCGTCTTTGTTCTCCTCAAAAGCAGCAAACCTCACATTTCCTGTAACAGTGACCTCATTTCACAGCCATACTGTGCCTTTTCCTTTCATCTTAAGTCAGTTCTTATAGTGTTTTGCGTTCTACTTTCAGTCTTTGTTTAAGATACATGCCCATAAACAAAAAGTATTGGTGTGTACCAATATGCATATTCACCATGCTTCCCATTCTGAATGTTAATATTAGTTTCCATATCTAAGCCACAATCATTCTCTAAAGCCATCAGGTATGACCATAAAATGTGCACAGTAGGTGAAACAAAATGAATCTGAAATGACAAACCGGTGTAATTAAAGCAACTTCTTAAATCTCTTTCCTTCTCTTTTGTATGCAGTTCTCAAAACATGTATATGTATATGTTTATGTATATATCTTTTTTTAAAAGCCCTACTAAAATCAACTCCTCAAACCTTGTATTAGCTCTACACTAAAGTACAAATGCTGTATCAAGGCAGTATTTCATCTATCTTCCCAACTTTATCTTCCATTATTCACTTACCAAAAAGTTTTGAAGAGTAAATCAGCTCATTATTCCCTGACAGGAAGGGAATTGTGATGGAGACAGACTGTCTGTGTTTAATCTTTGCTCTGTAACCTCCTTACTCTGTGGTAAGCTTAAATGATTAATTAACTTTTCCCAATTGACTAAATAAATAACTAGTGATAGTATCGACCTCGTAGTGATATTTAAAGAAGTGCAAAGTGTTAACCCACATGAAAACATGGAAAATTGTATATGACACAAGGTAAAATTCAGTTTGTTTCAGAAAAATGTCAAATGTGTCTAATTGAATATGTATACTCTTTTATCTTATAAAGTCATTAATTTTATTCTTCACATTAGACCTTGTCTTTTTTCAAGACATTTTAGACCCAATCTCCACCATTCATTGGCATCTCCCCATCTGAATTTATGTGTTTCTTTTGTTATTTTGCAGTGCTTAGATAGCATAATCACATTCTCCACCATTCAATCTGAGACATTTGGTGGTGAGAATGAATGTTTATCTCCATAATCACAATGGAAAACTTGGTATAAATTGGGACAGACTTGAACAAAGGGCAGATGGTTACTCTATGTAAAACAGAGTCTCAAGTTACCAAGTCTGTTATCAAATCAAAGCAAACATTTTTATATATAAGTTGTTTTGATAAATGCCCTATTGACTTAATTGTCAGGAAATGAATATCATCAAAATGAATTTCAGCTGTTTCTACCTAGCTCCTGAATTTTGCTTTTTATCTGTTCAGGCACAAAGTCTCACTGTCTTCTATTCGGATTTACTCACATGTGGTATCTATGTGTCTGCCTTCCTAACTGATGTTTTTTTCTAAGCCAGATACTTTACCTGGCATTATTGTGTTTTCCTACTCTCCCCACACTTTCTCTTCCCTCCTAACCCTTACTCATATCTTCTTTGGGCTCTAAGAAAATAAACTTTTTGCATATATATATCTTTTCCCCCCCATAAAATGAATGCACTGAGCCTTTCTTAATTATCGCACTATAGCTGAGATGAAACTAATTCTTGTTTAGACATTACTGAAACATCATGGATAAAAGGGAACTGTTTTATATCAGCTAATTCTTAATAATTCTTCTCTCCTTTCCCTGCCTTCCTTTTTATATCTTTTCTTAGGATGATTAGCAATAGAAAATGTCCTTTCTAGGGAAACCCTCATTCTTTCTTCTTATGATAATGATGACAGGGGCCAGGAGTTTGGCCTAGTGGTAGAGTGCTTGCCTAGCATGCACGAAGACCCGGGTTCGATTCCTCGGTAGCACATACATAGAAGACCCTTTCCCATCTCTTAGGGCATCTTGGAAGCAGAGGCATGAGGTAAACGATAGAATAACAGTCTTGAGTGAAAAAGCTAAGGGGAAGTATAAGGACTTGAGTTCAATTGACAAAAAAGAATAAAAACGAAAGAAACCCCAGCCTCTTAGTTTTTCATTGTTCACTACAAAAGGAAAAATTTGTAGATGTGTAGAAATAAAGCCATAGTAAGAAAAACAATTTCCAACTCTATTTATGAAGTTTGGTCTATTGTTGATTTCTTTGCTTCTTGGTTTCATAAAGTGAATATTAATTTTTGTCTATCACATACTCCTAACCACTATGTTTTGCTTGACCACAGTTCCTAAACAATGGACCCAACCTTCCACAGATTGAAACTTTATTTTGTTTTATTTTTAGTTTTTTTTCCAGTCGTAGGCTTGAGCTCAGGGCCTGAGCACTGTCCTTGGACTTTCTCAAGGCTAGAGCTCTACCACTTGAGTCTCAGCACCACTTCCCTCTTTTTTCTATGTGTGTGCTACCGAGGAATCAAACCTGGATTCATACTAGGCAAGCACTCTACCACTAGGCCAAACACCCAGCCCAGATGAAACTTTTAAATTTGTAAACCCAAATAAACTTTTCTTCTTTTAAAGTTGGTATTCTTAGGTATTCCATTATAGCACTGGAAGGCTGGCTTCTGTTGCCCAGTTCCTTGGACACTTATTTCTCTTCCTATTTTCACCTACAAGGATTTATACATCTTTAGAACTCTGGCTATTGGAAAACCACTTTAAGAATCCATATCTTGGTCTGGGATTGTCACTTAGCGGTAGAGTGCTTGCCTAGCATGCATGAAGCCCTGTGCTTAATTACTCAGTACCACATAAACAGAAAAGGCCAAAAATGGTGCTCAAGTGGTAGAACTCTAGCTTTGAGGAAAAGAAGCTCAGGGACAGTGCCCAGGTTCTGAATTCTAGACCCGACTGGCAAAAAAATCCATACCTTGTTGCATAATATAAAGTTTATATTATGTATCTAGGTTTTGCTGTATTGTAAATCTCTACTAGGAGAGCTCAAGGTTTCTACTGATTATGACAAATGAGGGAAACCATTGAACCTATGTTCCTTTGAGTCTGGCTTACTTCACTTAATATGATTTTTCTAAGTCTTTCTATTTCCTTACAAATATGACGCTAAATGAAAGGACCTCCAGGATATAGAAACAAAAGCCATATAATGAGTGATTGTTGTCCTTAATGTACTGTGCTATCTCTCATCTCTTTTGCTGTCCCTTGGTTATCTCATATTGTTACAGCATTTTACCTTGTTATCTGATGTGTTGTATATATGTGTATTTGGTGATTTGAAGTCGGATAGGGAAAGGAGGAAAAACAAGATGAGGGGCGGGGTTGGGAGGAGGGAAGGAGGGAAATGGGGACCCAAACATGAGAAAGGGTATCAATGTTTGTGAAATAATCATCTTCTATCTGGTGAATATAATGTAACCCTCCTATTAATTATAATAAAAATTATATGAAACAATAAAGTCCATATTAATGTATAAATGGCAATAGACATCACATGACGAATCCTGGAAAGAGACAGTATTTAGTAAAAATTATTCTTACATATATAAATTAAATCCAACTATTTTCTTACACATAAATATTAAATCTCATGTCACAAGGAAAGTGTCATATTTAAGAAAAGTAGATTTGTTTAATGGCATTCCTGGTGATGCAGAACTGATTAAGTGAGCCAGGAAGCTTGTCAGTGGGAAAGCAATGATTGTCCTTAAGTAAATGAAGTGAAGAATTATTCTCAAACTTGTTGAAATCACTACATGAAAATTCTGGCTAGCAGCAGATGTTTGTGAAAAACATAGTACTGTTGATTTTTCAAACTAGTAGGAAGCATATTTTATTTGGGGTTATTTTTTATTGAATGTCTCACTTTTGAAAGATTTAAAATGACTGGAGTTTCAGATCTGGATGTTTCTCGAGATGTAAATGAGCTGCTCAGATTTACTCAGACAGGATGAGCAGGAGCTAGAAATCTCTCCAACATGTTTGATGGCATTCATATAATGTGTTTGTCTTCATAGAATGTTTACCAATGAGACTCTTCCTGAGAAGCAGCCGAATGAGACTCTTCTCGAGAAGCAGCTGATAAATACTTGACTGGCAGGACACAGAGCTACTAAGCTAACAGATGTATTTGCTGAGAGTAACAATATAGCAAAAGCAGACTTACTTGTCATTGTTTACTAGTCTTCCTGTCTTCCTGAATCATAAACATCGTGCCCTCTTCTCTGAGCATGTAATCTCAGACCCACTTTAACTTTTTTCCCTCATTTAATATTCTAGGACTCAACACATCAGAAAAATGATCACTTCTCTTATGCCATGGAGCTATGTTTCAGTTGTGTTTTTCCATTCAGACTTCCACGTCTTGAGTCAGAATTGAATTATCCCAATGTAGAGCTGGATAAATACCAGCTCTCCATTGATGTAGAAATTATCCATGCCCATGGACAGTTTTCATTTCTATTTATGAACAAATGTTAATATCATAATCACGTGACCAGCCTGTTCACTAACCTTAAGGATTTTTCAGCTGTTTGATGCAATATTATATTGTTAAGAACACAGCCTCATACTATCTGAGTTCAAACTCCTTTTGGTTAGTGACTAGATGGGCTACTTAGGGAATGCTTTTGAATTTTATAAGCCTCATTTCCATGTGCCTTAAATGAATTATGGGAATCATTATCTCATAAAACTTCAAGAATAAAATAATTTAGCCAAGTGCTGGTGGCTCATGCTTGTAATCCTAGCTACTCAGGAGGCTGAGATCTGAGGATCGAGATTCAAAGCCAGCCCTGGCAGTAAAGTCCCAGGCAGAGTCCAATTAGCCACCAGAAAACTGGAAGTGGAGCTATGGCTCAAAGTGGTAGAGTGCTAACTTTGAGCAAAAGAGCTCATGAACAGTACTCAGGCCCTGAGTTCAAGCCCCATGATGGATCAGAAAAAGAAGAGATAGAATAAAATGACTTAATATAGGTAAAATGCAGGTGATAATACAGGCAGAAAGTAGAAAGTACTGAGTGCATAGTAAACATTAGTTGGATTTTCCATTATTATTGGGTTTGCTATTATTAGATACTTTTTGTCTTTTAATTATTCATGCTACATATATTCTGGGCTCTTTGAGTTGAACTCCACAGTGATATGAAGAAAATATCTTTCAAATACAGTATTTGTTTTATTTGATCTCTCTGTGTGTGTGTGTGTGTGTGTGTGTGTGTGTGTGTGTGTGTGTGTGTGTGTGTGTGTGTGTGGTGTTGCATTTGAAAGAGAAGGATTGGATAATAAAGCCAGTGGCTTCTTTTAAATTTTAATCAGGTATAAGGATTGAATCTGAATGACCATGATTAGAAGATTGACAGAACCATTGCTCTAAGAGATCTGGGAAGATATCAAGCAAGAAGCAGTATCTTAAGTGAGACTTTGTGCACAGCAAACACATAGTTATTTTGGAGTGTTGCAGAGTAGCCACTGAAGGATGAATTTATTGATTAGCCATCACTTATTTCACTTCACTCTAGTCTACTTGCCTACTTCAAGTAAATCAATACTCCTTTAACACTGGGTGCTTAAGCAAACAAAAATTAAACCCATTTAGTGGGCACATGCCCACAACAGGAAAAGCTGAAGATAAAGTTTTCCAGGTACAATTTACTCACTACTGATTGTAGAGCAGAAAACACTCCATGATGAAGTATTCTATCTTTGGAGATAGACTAGCTCTGACAGCTCCAGTGTGCACAGCCCATTTTGAACCATGGCTGAGTAGCCTGGGTCACCATCTTCCCACTTTGTGAACAGATTTTAGACCTTTTGATACATTTTTCTCTTTGCCTTTTCAAGGACTTCTGTCAAGGCAGCTCCATGGTCTTGTTCTTCTTTCCAAAGGCTGATACTATAAACTATGCCTCATGGGCTTATTTCCTTCGGGAACCCAATGGACATTTTTTTTTTTTTCAAAGTAGAATCTTGTAGAGTCTCAGTATGTGTGGTGGTGACATTCTTGAATTTTTTTTTGCCAGTCCTGAGGCTTGAACTCAGGGGCTGGGCACTGTCCTTGGACGCTTTTGCTCAAGTTTAATGATCTGCCACTTGGCTTTTTTTCTGAATATGTAGTTCCAGAGAATCACGCTAGGTGAGCATTCTACTACTAGGCTACACTCCTAGCCCCTTATGTTTGAATTTTGACTAGGTTAATATGTGTATATAGTCTAAACGTAAACATTCTAAATCTTGGGACAAATTCCAGAAGTTTCCTACTCCTCTACACCCAAGGACCTATTGCATATACTTCTTTAGCTCCATCTTCTGTAATTTCCTTCATGTTTTAAATATTTTCCTTTTCCTGCTGGCTCTTGCATTATTGATTTTAGTTATCTATTGGTTTTTCTTATTGTAGTGAATGATGTGTATTCCTTACATATGGCTGCCCTCTTCCCTATGCCTCTCAATATTGTTTTATCACCATATTTTGGTTCCACTATAAGTATTTAGAATATTCTAACTACTAAACTATATGCTTATTGTGTCATGATTACATTTTGAATCTTCTAAATGTTTTAGATCTTTTAAGTATTTTGTTGGTATCTCTTGTTTGTTGTCCTCTATTTTCCTGCTTTCTTTATTCATACAAAATTATACCTTTGGTTCTTTTTATTTTTCTAGTGGCACTGGGTTCTGCCTGGCTCTGGAGGCAGATTCTCTACCACTTGAGCAGTGTATTCAATCTTATCTTTGCATTCTTTACTATCAATTTTGAATAACATACTCTTGCTGTGTAGAAGGATGCATAGTTTTGTGTTTATACTGTGTTAGCTTTCTGTGATTGTTGTAGCTAATTATCATAAACTGGGCAGCTTAACCAAAAGAAATGTACAACTTCTTATATTCTGGAGACCAAAAGTGGAATTCAGTATTAGTAAGTGGAAGTCAAGGTGTTGGCCCAGGTACACATTCTCTGGGGAGATTGGAATTTGCACCTCATCCACTCTTGTGTGCTACAACCTTGTCTTTTCATGTCAGGATGCTTTTTTCAATACATGAATGACAGGAAGCAAACAGAACAGATATTTTTTGCTAGACTCTGATAGCTACCAAGGCTCTTTCTGACCTTGTGGTCATGTTGCCCTTCTCTTCAGCTGTTTAGTTTTCATCTGCTTTCCTTTTCCTTTCATTTCAGATAAAATTTTTCTCTTTTTAATTCTTTTTAAAAGAATTTATTTTTATTTATTTTATTTTAATATTTTTATTGTGATTAATAGAAGGGTTACATTATACCAGATAGAAGTTGCATAACTTCACAAACATTGATACCCTTTCTCATGACATGGTCCCCATTTCCCTCCCTCTCCCCCCGCTTATCTTGATTTCCCCCCTTCCCTACCAATTTCAAATAACTAATTAAGCACATATAAAACATATCAGATAACAAGGTGAAATATTGTAACAATATGAGATAACCAAGTGACAGCAAAAGAGATGAGAGATAACATAGTACATTAAGGACAACAATCACCCATTATATGGTTTTTGTTTCCTTATCCTGGAGGTCCTTACATTTAGTATCATACTATTTGGCCTAATGTCTCTAGATTTTGTTATATTGTAAATCTCTGCTAGGAGAGCCCAAGGTTTCTACTGATTATGACAAATGAGGGAGACTATTGGGCCTATGTTACTTTGAGTCTGGCTTACTTCACTTAAGATGATTTTTTCTAAGTTGGGGTGATGTACCGTGGGATTACAGTTATATTAATCAGGTAGTGGTACATTATTTCTTGAACATTGATACTCCTTGCCATGTTTTTCTCCCACTAGCCCTTCCACTAACCCTCCCAACTCTGCCTTCCTTTTCTTTTTTCCTTTCTTTCTTTCTCTCTTTCTTTTTTTCATTTTTTTTTGTGTGTGTGCTGGTTTTGGGTGCTGTCCCTGAGCTCTTCAGCTCAAGGCTACCACCCTACCCTTTAGCCAAGCCTCACTTCCCATTTTCTAGAGATAAATTGGAGATAAGAGTCTAAAATGGCCTATAGACACATGAAGCAATGCACAACATCTCTGGTCATAAAAGAAATGCAAATCAAAACAACTCTAAGATTCCACCTCACTCCAGTTAGAATGGCCAGGATCAAGAAAACTAATAACAACAGATGCTGGAGGGGATATGGCTAGGAGGGATCACTACTACACTGTTGGTGGGAGGGCAAACTCATTCAACCACTATGGAAAGCAGTATGGCAGTTCGGCAGTTCCTCAAAAGACTAAACATAGAACTCCCCTATGACCCAGCAATTCCACTACTTGGCATTTACCCAATCATCCAGAAACAAAGACATACTAAATCCACCAGCACAACAATGTTCATTGCAGCACTATTTACCATAGCAAAGATATGGAACCAACCCAGATGTCCCTCAGTTGATGAGTGGATCAACAAGATGTGGTATTTGTACACAATGGAATTCTATGCTGCTGTCAGAAAGAATGACATTGCCCCATTTGTTAGGAAATGGAAAGACTTAGAAAAGATCCTATTAAGTGAAGTAAGCCAGACTCAAAGGAACTTAGGCTCAGTGGTTTCCCTCCTTTGTCATAATCAGTAGAAAACTTGGGGTCTCCTAGCAGAGATTTGCAATAGAGCAAAACCTTGATACATAAGGCCATATAGAAGGACACTAAATGAAAGGATTTCTAGGATATAGAAACATAAGCCATATAATGAATGATTGTTGTTCTTAAGGTACTATGTTATCTCTCATCTCTTTTGCTGTCCCTTGGTTATCTCATATTGTTACAGTATCTCACTTTGTTACCTGATATATCAGATATATTTGTATTTGGTTATTTGAAATTGGATAGGGAACAGGGGAAAACAAAATGAAGGGTGGGGGGGGAGGGAAATAGGGACCAAGACATGTGAAAGGGTATCAGTGTATCGGAATTAATGCATCATCTATCTGGCAAATATCATGTAACCCTTGTATTAATTACAATAAAATATATATATTAAAAAAAAGAGTCTTAGGTCCTTTTGTGCCTGGGCTGGCTTTAAACCTTGATCCTCAGATCTCAGCCTTCTGAGTAGCTAGGATTACAGGCGTGAGCCATCAGCGCACAGCTCTGCCCTCCTTTTCATAAGGAGATTCATGATGGCATTTAGAATCTATCCATATAATTTAGAACAGACTCCAGATCCTTAATTATACTCCCAAACATCAGCCATATAAAGCAGCATTCACAGGTTCCAAGGATTAGATGTTTTTGTCTTTTAGGACCATTTTTTCAGCCTATCACAACATGAAACCTTTATTTTTTCCCCTAAATATGCCCTGACATGTTTCTTTTAAAATCTCTCTGAATCTCTTTAAGAGTCTTGTTTACAGATGTTTAAGCTTTTAAAGTTGAATTTTTTCTAATCGCCTTAATTTTTGTCTTTTTAATTTCTGTGACTTAATGACTTATTTATTTATCATTGATTAGGTTTCTTATTATTTATTTATTATGTTATTAGTCTGTTAACCTAATAGCCATCTTTATATTTTTTCCTCCTTTAACATATATCTTATTATGTGTGTTTGAAGACACAGATTTTGCTCTTTGTTTTAATTAAACTCTTATTTTTTTTTGAAAAAAAAATGCAGTTTTTTGACTTCCAGAAATCTGTTTCTTGCTATAATTAAATTATTCAACCTTTAGTTATTATTTTGGGGTGTTATTAATTTGGTCTAGTGGTTTGGATGTTTTGAAACAACTCATTACTTACTTTTCTTTTAATGTTTATTGCAGCAAACATTTTTGCTTATCTTAGCTGTTCCTCTATTATTTTTATTTCCTAATGGGTCTTGAGTGAAATTAGTAGGAGATTTTCAACAGATTGAACTTTATAAGTAGAGTTGGGAACAGTCCTATTATGATGTTGTTTCTCTGCATCCAGTAATTTTTGATTGTGCAGTAGACATTGTAGAATAAAAGTCTTACGTTTAGCCTCTTTTATAAATTTGTTTTGAACAGTAAAGTGGGATAATTTGCTACTGAATGATTTACTTCACTGTAAGCTGTTCATAAAGTATGTTAACATTATTAAGGCTCTAGCTTAGACCTTACCCTATAGCCCAAACAACTGTGACATAGCCTTTGTGAACCATGTCACGTAAGTAACTGGGCTGACCACTGAAGTCTCTGCATTCTGGATATGGGAATTTCTATTTAATTTAATTGTTGCAACCACAAGAATATGTCCTTTATTTCACAGTTTTTCTAGCAGTTTTTCTTCATCAAGTCTTAACTGGTCCCATCATGTGCATGCACAAAGCTTTTGAATTTAAATAAATGTTAAGATGACCTATTTGTAGATTCTTGTCTTTATCTGTATCTCTTCCTTGTCTATGGCACCAGTTCCCACAGATTTTAGCCTAATCAGCAGTTCTAAACTTGGATGTCTGTCTCCTGAGTTCAGTGATGCTGCTATGCTCTGCATAATTCTATACCCATTATGCTATCATCTTCAAATACTTCCCAGGCAGAAATTCAGGGCAAATACAATGCTTACTTCAGGTCCATTCCATTTCAGAGGAATCAGAGTTAAGTGGACTTTTGACCAATGTCTTACAATGTTGCTCTGAATATTTTGTCCAATTTTACAGTGGGAAGAAGAATCTGACAGCAGCGACTTTAATATTTTTAAACCAGAAGCTTCCTTAATGTCAATTAATAACTAGGCTTATGCATTTGAAAGGCCTTCCACATGCAACTAGTACAAAGTAAAGAAGATCATGGGCTTTCCATCCCAAATCAGGTCTATTTATACAAGTTAATTAGAGACAATCTGTGGTACTTCCATATTTTTCATATCCCTCACATTAAATCATGAAGACTTTTTTTTGCCAGTCCTGGGGCTTGAACTCAGGGATTGGGCACTGTCCTTGAGCTTTCTTAAGGCTAGCATTCTACCCTTGAGCCACAGAACCACTTCTATCTTTTTCTGTGCCAAGGTTTGAACTCTGGACTTAGTGCATGGTAGGCAAGCACTGTATCACTAGGCATAGTCTTGGCCCAATCATGAAGGTTTTTAAAAGAACTGTAGAATTTGAACCTCTCTCCTCTCCTCCATTATTCACATGTTGGACCAATCTACCAGTATTTAAACATCCTCTCAACAGTTTATGATGGTGATGGTGAGGGCCCAGTGGCCCCTCTCTCACAGCATGCCTAGGCAACATTAGGCCCATTCAGTATAATTAGCTACCAAACCCCTGTCCTGGGACCGCCCCCTAGGGCTGAGCTATCACCAAGCAGGCCAGCAAGGTTCCCCTACACCTTACTGGTCCTATAGGTCACCTGAGGTGATCAGACCATGACCATATAAGCTAGCAGGCCTCTCCCTTTCCCTATAGGTTATACAGGTCACCCCCTAACAATAGCAAGCGGGTCTTCCCACATGCTGAACTATGTGGGAGGGGGTCTCAGGTCCCATTCCCAGCATTAAACTTCTTCTTTTGTTCCCTGTACTTGGATGTCTGCTTTTTTTTTTTTTTTTGGCAAACTCTCCATATTATCTAACAGTTTACTTAAGCTTTGTTTTGTTTTCCACCAATTTCTCTTCTTATGATAGTTTTATGTTTTCTGTGTAAATCTGATCATTTTTTTTCTCTCCTTTCTGTGTCTCCTAGTTAGACTATTTCAATGGCGGTCCATTGGCTATATCATGAGGAAAACACTACTTAAGATTGACTTGTAAGTTCTTCCTCTGTTTCCTAGTTACCATTTAGCTTTGCTGAATATCCATTCACCTTAATCATTTCCCTTGGTCCCAGGAGACTTTGCTCATGTTGTTTTCTTTGTACAAAGTCTCCTACTGTTCCTTCTCCTGCTTCTGCTCTTGCTCCTCCTCCTCCTCCTCCTCTTCCTCTTCCTCCTCCTTCTTTTCCTCCTCTTCCTCCTCCTCCTTCTTCAATTGTAAAGATGAGGTACAGAGGGGTTACAATCATGTAAGTTAGGTGATGAGTATATTTCTTTTTAAGCAGTATCACCCCTTTCCTCACTTGTTTATAGTTTTTTCCTCCCACCCACTACAAGTTGTTCATTTCAATATAGCCTCTAGTGAGTATCATTGCATTTATTCACCCTTTGTCCCACCATTTCTGTGCTCCCTTTACTTTCTCCAAAAAGAGAACCTAACATATAGGACAAAAGGTACAGAAACAAAAACAGTGACAAAAGAGAAAAACAAACTCAAAATAACAAAAAGCTTCTTGTTTTCTTTTCTTGGAGTTTATTTTGATAAACATCATTTTATGTGATCACACACATAGACTTTTTGATCCTCTCCTAAGTATCCTCCTTTTGTCTCACTGTGTGGATATTTATATTCCTATTTAATTTATCATGTCCAAAGGCATTTTTTTTTGCCATTCAGTGTGTTTACTTGTAGATTTATAAGCACATTCTCATTACAAAAATGAGAGAAACCATACAATCCATATTTCTTTGTGTCTGGCTTATCTCACTTACTATAATTTTTTTCCAAATCTTTCCATTTCCTTATGAAGGATGTACTGTCATTCTTTCTGATAGAAGAATAGAACTCCATTGTATGCATTTACTACATTTCCTTGATCCATTCATTTCCTCTTGTCTTTTAGTAACCTGTGTATTTATCACCTTTTTTAAATAGAAAATTCCTTGAATTTCTTTGGTTAGGGCAAATTCCTCAATTAATATTTTCCAACACATTCATATATACCAGTTAAAGTTTCACTATCATGTGATCCTTTCTGATTAATGTCTTCCTCCTTACTGCATTAAGTATCATAAGAGCTATTTTGTTGATGACCTTATTGTCATACCTAGCAAAATTTCTAGGAAAGAAATGAACTAGAAGTAATGTTGATGAGGGGCCGGGAGTTTGGCCTAGTGGTTAAAGTGCTTGCCTAGCATGCACGAAGACCCGGGTTCGATTCCTCGGTACCATATACCTAGAAAAAAGCCAGAAGTGGTGCTGAGGCTCAAGTGGTAGAGCTCTAGCCTTGAGAAAGTCCAAGGACAGTGCTCAGGCCCTGAGCTCAAGCCCAGGACTGGCAAAAAAAAAAAAAAAAGAAGTAATGTTGATGAAATGAGCAAATTTACTGTGCAAACTCAAGAGTATGATAACTATTAGTGTATCACTGCTTGTAATTCTTATCACTATGAGAACTGTTGGCATAATTTCCATTAGTGATATGAAATTTATATCTCTGGTAACTTCAGAACTATCATAATACCAGTTTCAAAGTGGATAAAGTTGATTTTTATGTCATTTCTGCTTATAGAAAGTTTTAAATGAATTTTTACTATTTCTAGAATCTAAAACTGAAGCCCTCAAAGGTATATTGAGAAGTGTTTGAAGATCACACAAATGTTAAATATACACCCAAGATGAACAGCTGCTAAAGTACTATTTAACAATGGTCTTATGATGTTGATTTTTTGATACTTTATTTAAAGTCACAATCATATTCTTGCTAATAATATTATCTGGTATGCTATTAGTTTACTAGGCACTAAGTACTGTATAAGTATTAACATGGTTATTTGAATATCAAAACATTATTAAGAAGTCTTTAATGTAATTCCCACTTTATAGATAAAGAATCAAATGCATAGATAGATGAAATCATTGTCTAGTGTTCATATTGAATTAGCATTCAAACCCATTTTCTTTGGCTGTGGAACATTTAGTGTTTGCTTAGTCTTTGTGTAGCTTCCAGAATCTCATCAGATACTTGAAAATCAAAATGTTGGCAGTTTGATATGACAGTTTTATTATGCCTGGTCTACTCTATGTTTGAAAAATCTGTATGAATATTTTTGTGGAGATTAGTACATTGCTGATATTCTAATACTTTTCTTAATCTTAAATTTTACTGAGAAAAAATAACATTTCTGACATATTTGTAGGATTTGGGAAGTGGCCAGAACTTCAGGATTTCAATGTGACCCATTAGATTGAATGAGAGCAGCCAGAAAATTAGTTAAATACACTCAATTTGGTAAATGGTCTGTCTTAGGATTCAATTTTTAAAAACCCTTTTAAGCAAAATTTAGGTTTCTGTAGATTTGGCAAGGTGTCAAAACTTATGAAGTATTTGTAGGTCTTATTTCTGCAGTGGCTTCAAAATAGATTTCTTTTAATGAAAGATAAAAGATAAAAGGTAAAATTTGAAACAGAGCCCACCTTAATGTTTCATAGAATTACCAGGTTGCCAGATGATACTTAATTGGAAGCTCAGAAAATAATCATGAGCAACCTAATCAGGGAAAATTTATTTGGCCTAAATCCCTGGAGAAAGAGCTTGTATCAACAGTAAACATCAGACTAGAGATATTTAAAAATGAGACTGACAGTGAAAAACAAAATCACACCAGCCCCTCTAAACAAAGACAGGTCTCAAATCAAAACATAGAAACCAGCCACTTAGCTTAACATACCAAGACACTGTTTTTGAGAAAGTTACAATTTACCCAGTCAAGAAAATGTTGAAAATGAAAAGTAGCTCTGAATGCTCTTTGTACTTAGTGGTGGCTGCTTTAATCAATGTCTCTAATACATTTTATTTTACATATGAATTATAGTTCAGCACCCAATGAGACCAATTTTGTCATTACTTGAGGGAGAAGAAAAGCGCGATCAGGAAACTAGAAACATTGTTCTGGAAATTCAGTACTTGTCTTTGTACCTATTATCTTAGCTCCTAGGTAAGTTTATTAGAGACCCAAGAGAAATTCTATTTAATCCTATAGAATTGTACTATCTGATATAAGTAGTTACTGAAATTTAACTTAATCACTCAGATAAATTGATTCCTCATTTACATTAGACACATTATAATTGCTATTTGCTTTGGGTAGTCAGTAATGCACAGGAAACAAATATATGTAGAACATTTTTATCCCATATATTTCAGAATATTGGGTGTTGAAAATATCAAATATTCTCTCATGACACCAGAAATTGTGGGGCACGTCATATTAGGGAAATGGAAGCCTATGCTGTAAAATGAGGCCTACCTCGTGGCCCAGTCCTTATTTCCTGGTTTTGGGACCCAGCCTGCCTGTTGCCCTGTTGGAAGGTGTGGCTGTGGTTTGTGATGTAAACTAATGCTACCTCTGGGATAGGCCCCAAACCCTTCTGCCCTCTAGGACACCACAAGATTCCCCCTTCTTTACTCCCCCCCACCTTTGTGCTGATCCTATATTAGCTGACTATACTTCCTCAATAAATGAGTTCCTGCCTTAATGGGTCTCCCTGACTTGTCTGATTGTCTGGTGAGGGAGGGCTGGGTGCAGGCGGTCAGTCGGCCTTTTCCTTTCTAGGCTAGTCCTGGTCCGGGCTTATTCTCCCCATCCCTCCTGCAAGTCAGGAGGGATAGAGGACTAAAAACCCCAACAAGAAAGCTCTATTACATAGTACTTCTGTGTATTTATATTTAGACATCTCATTTCTATTTTGAAACTCCAACATCCTCTTTGATCTGAATCCTAAAAATTCTATCAGTTTTGTAAATGCTTCCCCATTATTCATTCACATTTTAAAAGTCAATTCTCTAACCTCTAGGGATCCAAATCTAATTTATTTAATGAATATTATAGTGAACTAATACAAGAAAATTACCTGATATGTAGTAAGGTTCTTAATGTAATCTTGTTTCGGGGTCAGTTCTTTGGAAACCAGAAAGTTATAGAAATGTAGACACTGAATTCATTGAAAACTTCTATGTGATTCTAGGACTCTTTTGTCCTATGTTTAGTATCTCCACAGACTTGACTAAGGGAGTAGCGAGTGATACCAAGTGGTTTTCCCATGTGTTAAATACATTTCTCTCTGTCTTAATAGTGTAATCATTTTACTTCCTTCTTATGATCGGATCTATTACCCCCATGCAGCCTGGTATCCTCTCCTCTTAATTGGGGTCTTCTTTTTTTTTTTTGATGTGAAACATGAAATGTTAAGCTGGAAAGCTATAGCTTAAAGTTGAAGACGTTCCTTACTGATTCTCCCCACCTCCCACATAGGAGTCTTTGTCCTTTGAGAAGCAGAAGATCTCAGTAAGTTCTTGAGGGATTTTATAAGTTAGGTAATCTCCTCTTTAATATTTTGGTTCTCAAACCCAAAGATTTTCCCTTTTAGAGACACAGGGCTGAGTCAATTTCTGTGGCTGCATGTGCATGTGTATTTGAATGTATGTATGTATGTATGTATGTATGTATGTATGTATATATGCATATTTCCTTCTAGAGAAGGGGTTCCCCTCATGGAGGAATATTGTTTCTAAGAGAGTGTCTAAGCAAAGTTTTAATCTTAGATTCATTCTATGTTATTGTTTTAAACCACTATCTCCTGTTGTCATTGTTCCTGATTTTGCTACCTGGTGTATTGTATATATATTTATTTGAACTAGGGAAGGGAAGGGGAGCAACAAAATGATGAGACAAAGGACAATAATCACAATACAATATTGGAATCGGACTTTACAACTTGGTGGGGTGGTTGTTGAGTGGAGGGAAAGTCGGAGAAAAATGTGGGAGCAGGTAACCATATTCCAGAACAAACGTGCAAACTACCTTACATAACCTTACTGTAATCTCTCTGTACATCACCCAGACAACAAATTTAAATAAAATAATAAAAAAAGAGAGTGTCTAAGTTATAATTCATCAGGCCTTTCCCCTCTTTGTTCTATGAATCTGGCAGTACATGAGACCACCAAGTTTTGGGTTCACATACCTGTTGCTTTACCTTCATGGTTTTGATATGATTTTGTCTGAAATTCCATGTCCATAGAGCACACTTTATTTATTTATTTATTTATTTATTTATTTATTTATTTATTTATTGCTTGCTTGCTTGCTTGCTTGCTTGCTTGCTTGCTTGCTTGCCAGTCCTGGGCTTGAGCTCAGGGCCTGAGTACTGTCTTGGGACTTTTTCAAGGCTAGAGCTCCACTAGAAGCATCACTTCTGGCTTTTTTTTTTTCTATGTATCTGGTACTGAGGAATTGTACCTGGGTCTTCATGTATGCTAGGCAAGCACTCTACCACTAGGCCAAACTCCTGGCCTCAATTGCACATTATTTAATCAACAGGCTAAAGCTTTATAAGGAAGAATGGTAAGCCTTTATCTTAACACATGCTTTCAGCAGGAAAAGAAAACCAGTATTCTTCCAGAGTAGAAAGTATCAATTTGTCACCAACTATCTCCTTGTTTCCCTGAAGTCCTATTTCCCTCATTCAGTCTTCCACTGTTATTTAATCACATTCAGCTATTCATTATCCTTTATCTATAGCATTGATCATCACCAGTAAAAGAAATCCAATCTTACTGTCATTGTATTTGCATTCCTCCCTCAATACTTCTCAAATCTCAGTGAGTCCCATTTAAAGTATGTCTGCTTCCATCTGTATGTCATTCTGGAATACTAATAATTGCACCATTATTCTGCTATTCTGCATCAAATAATCATATTTTCTGGGGGAGGTGGCTCATTCCTGTAATCTTAGCTACTCAGGAGGCTGAGATCTGAGAATTGCAGTTCAAAGCCAGCCTGGGCACTAAAGTCCATGAGACTCTTTATTTCCAATTAACCAGTATAAAACCAGGAGTGGCGCTGTGTTCAAGGTGTAGGTCGGTAGCCTTGAGCTGAAGCTCTCAGGGACAACGCCCAGGCCTGGAGTTCAAGCCCCATGACTGACAATTTTTTTTTAAAGAATTAATTATTTTTATCATTTTCTCAGACATTGACTCTTCATTTCCATCCACTTAACAGGTGATTGAATTCCAAAAAGTAGGAAGTGTTACTGTCAGATAGTTGTGAATAGAGTTTTAAGATTTGACAACTAAAAATATAGAGCCAGAATTGGCACTGTGGCTCAAGTGGTAGAGTGCTAGCCTGGAGAAGGTTCCAGAACAGTACCCAGGCCCTGAGTTCAAGGCCCAGGACTGGCCAAAAAAGTATACAGAATGTTCAGTAAAATTTAACTTTCGGATATGCAATGAATGAATAAAATATAAAAATGTATTCTCTGGGATCATAACAGCTCAAAATTGATGTGCATATGGCCATATAGAATGCGGCTATGTAATATGAACTCCAGGATATAGAAACAAGAGGTTTATCTTTGTAGTTATTCTTTTTAATGTACTATGTGAAGTTATTTGTTTCCTCATTTGTTTTTTTTTTTGCTTATGGTACCTGGTGTATTGTATATACATTTATTTATTTGAATTATTTATTTAAATTAGGAAGGGAAGAGGAAAAACAAAATGATGAGACAAAGGACAAAGGTTAAGTCAAAGTAACAGTAATATTTACAAGACAATATGTTGGAAATGAACTTTACAACTTGGGAGTGAGTGAGGGGAGGGAAAGTGGGAGAAAAACATGGGAAGGGTAACAATGTTCAGGAAGTAATATACTCACTACCTTATGAATGCAACTGTCTATATATCACCCTGACAATAAAGTAAAATTTAAAAATGCACTCACTTGGATATATTTGTCTATTAATAAAATTTATGTGTTCTGCATTTTTATGTGAAAGCTCCATTTGCGGAGAGAGAGAAGGAAGTGGGAATGGTATAGGAAGCTGGGATAGTAAACTGGGATGAATCTTCTATCTCAGATTGCAGTAAGGAGACATAGTTTCTGTTCTTACATTGGTTGGTTGGGGGTGGGGGCAGACTGTGGCTGGAGGAGAATGATGGCCTAGAGGAAGGCAGCTCTTTTTAGCTCATATTAATTTACTGAGAAACTTGGCAACCTAAGACTGTCAGACAGGATCTCTCCTGTAAGCCAGAGGGAAATAGCCTTGATTGGAGTACATGACTGGTCCATCAGAGCATCTAGTTTAATCATCATTATTAAAAGTAGTATTCTTATTTTATCTCTTCTAGCCTGAATACTCTAAATGTTATGTGACAGCTAACACTGAGAAAGAGGCCATCACCAATAGTCCTCTGCTCAGGGTCACTGCTAAAGGGTTGGAATGAAGGCCATGTTCCTAAACAAGACCTCTGCTCTCTGTTTCTAATACATTTGTCCTTTCTACCCAAACTCTGTGGCATTTGATTCTCAGATCAGGTTTCTGCTATGGCTCTGAATGTCACATAGGAGCCTGGCTCAGAACAAAGCTCCTTTGTGGTCTTGGATGCATACTTATTTTCCTTCTGATACTGGAGGGGGGTCAAGACATTTGATTAAGGCTGAACAATCCCCTTGGGTTCTTGATTTCATCTTGGCCTCTTTCTTCTGGGAAGATAATCCATTTGTTTTTTTTTTTTATGTCCTATACTTCAAATTATTCTCTTATGTGTTTAAGAATCCCACTTTTACATACCAAAGGCACAGTCCCTTGTCCTTTGTCTCTCCTTCACTTCAATTTAATCAATCCTCCTTCTTCTTACATCCTTTAAAAGCAGAGTGTACTTGCTATATATTCTTCAGCTTCTCTATCTGCTGGGATTTGTCTTTGAACTACATTCACCTATTGGATGAGTAAAAGGTCAGGTGTTTCCCAAAGCCTGGAAAGGACATTTCTAATTCATATCTCTACTTCCAGCACTTATCAGAAGGACTGGCACAAGATTTGTGGGAAAATGAATAAATGATGACTCCGTTGATCTTGGCTTGATCTAGATATTTCCATACATATACCATTAATAATAATAAACATTCTACCTCTCTTGTATCTCATTAGGTCTCACTAGTTTATTTGAAAATCAAAAGATATTGTTTTATAACTAATGAAATCTGTTTAAAGCTTAGGTATGAGATTTCACTAATATTTTTATTTACATATATATGTGCAGTAGGACTATATTTATTCTTCACTTTTTTGAAAAGTTTCAGTAAATAATCATGAGATTTCAGATGAGAAAATTTGTAATCTATAATGAAAACACCTTCAAATTTTAATATGGCTAAAGTTCTTGGGAGCTTTTAAAAATGCAGTTTACCTTGTCTTATTTTCACAGTTTCTGAATGGGTCAACCTAGGTGACAGCTTCCAAATTTATATTTAACAAATAATCCCCTTGGACAGCCTATTGTGAATGATAGATAATGTGTGGATAGACGCAAACATTTCTGTGCCATTCCTAAGAAGGCATTGATTCTTTACATTGTTGTGGAAGAAATAGAATTTATCAATAGATTCCACAGTTGCACTTTGAAGCCTGGAAACAATTGAAGCCTGGAAACATTTAAAAAAATTCCTCTGCTTAAATAAAGAACCTTCATCATCATGTAAAACCTAATGTTCTGAATAAACTTTTTGAAATAGCTCATGAAGACCCAGTATGATGAACATTTTCCTACCACAAAACAATAAAGCAAACAAGAAATTCTGTTCATTATATTTTGAAATCTGTTCTCTCATGGAGAAAACATTGTTTTTAAAACTTTTTTATTGTAATTAATAAAAGGGTTACATGATATTTGCCAGATAGAAGGTGCATTAATTCACATATATTGATACCCTTTCACATTTCTTGGTCCCCATTACCCTCTCCTCCACACCCCCTCCCCTCTTGGTTTTCCCCCCTCCCCATCCAATTTCAAATAACCAAATACAAATAAATCCAATATATCAGATAACAAAGTGAGATACTATAACAATATGAGATAACCAAGGGACAGCAAAAAAGATGAGAGAACATAGTACATTAAGGACAACAATCATTCATTGTATGGCTTTTGTTTTGATTTGGTACACTCACTTCCAGGTGGAACAAATTGTCCCTGAAAGCTCATGGATAAAAGGTTGGAGGGAAAATGCCTTTATCTTTGTGCTTGAAAGCAACTCTAGTTAAGAGCCATATTCCTACCTGATAGCACCATTCTAAATGCTGTTTTAAGTCACTTACTTAAGGGTATTTTTAAAGAACAAGTTAATAGGCAGTATTGTCCTATTGTATTACATATTGTATTACATCAGACTTTTTCAGATGGCCATATCAAAGAGAAATTTTTGAAAAATTGAGCTGAGTCAGAGAATCAGAGTTAAAGAGTTACTTTTACATATGAAGGCTACAGCTAGAAAATTTCTACAGACATTGGAATATTATAAAGGATTTATTGGTGAAATCTAAATAATTCAGATAAAGTTTTGAAGACATGTAAAACAATGAAGTTGGTTTTTGGCAGTCCTGGGGATTGAATTCAGAACCTTGTGGTTGCTAGGCAGGTACTCTCACGTGAGCCATCTCTCTAGCCCTTTTCTGCCTTAGTTATTTCTGAGGTAGAGCTTTTCTTCATTTGTAGGCCATGCTGGATTTCAATTTTCCTATTTGTGTTCCAGGAGATGACAGGTGCATATTACTTGGTCCAGTCATTGTGCTTCTCCAGTAGCTGGGATAACAGGCATGTGCTTCTCCACCCTAGCCATTGGCTGAAATGGAGGCTTGAGAAGTTTTATGAGTTAGACTGGCTATGAACCACAGTCCCCTACTTCCTGACGCTCAAGTAACTGGGATTATAGTCTTGAGTCATTGTATCTGGCATCTACTAAGTTTTTGATTTTATAAATTTAACTGCATACTCACGTTACCTGAGAAAATTCCGCATGTATGTATACATGTATGTATGTTTCTGTTTATCTGTCTATCTAATGTATTTGTGTACAACCTTTCTACATATTCAGTTACTTACAATTATATTCATTGATTTAATAAAAAAATCGATTAGGTAGTCTTTCAATTCCAAACAGTATAAAGGTCTATATTCTATTGTAGACAGTATTTCATTGAATCTTGAGTCATTGTCAGTCAAGTTTTATTCTATTCTCTATTCCCTAGATAATTCCTTCCTTGGACCAGGTACTAGGGTCTCATTGAATGTCAGGCTCAAGGTTAGGCAAATAGGAAAAATATAAATGCTACCTTAACAGAGATCATAATATTGAGGAAGAGAAAAAAGATATCAGGCTGAAGACAGAAGTGGATATTAATGAGTCACTGAACTAAACTAAATCCTGATGACTCCATCATCTCCATTTTCCATGAAAATCTCGATGTCAGTCATTTTAGAGCCACTCTTTCTTCTCTTTTCATTCTACAATACATAATTCATGTATAGAAATTGTTTTAAGGGGCTGGGAGTTTGGCGTAGTGGTTAAGAGTGCTTGCCCAGCATGCACGAAGACCTGGGTTCAATTCCTCAGTTACCACATACATAGAAAAAGCTGGAAGTGGTGCTGTGGCTCAGGTGGCAGAGTGCTAGCCTTGAGTAAAGCCCAAGGTCAGTGCTCAGGCCCTGAGTTCAAGCCCCACAACTAGCAACAAAAAAAGAAATTGTTTTAAGTTTAGTTTTACTAATATACACTTATTAATCTTTTTTTTTTTTTTTGCCGGTCCTGGGCTTGAGCTCAGGGCCTGAGCACTGTCCTTGGACTTTCTCAAGGCTAGAGCTCTACCACTTGAGCCTCAGCACCACTTCTAGCTTTTTTTCTATGTATGTGGAATCGAGGAATTGAACCTGGTTCTTCGTGCATGCTAGGCAAGCACTCTACCATTAGGCCAAACTCCCGGCCCCCACTTATTAATCTGTTAAAATATGGTCATACCTAGATTTGTGTTTCTCAGTCTTGAATTTCATGGGAAGTTTTCAGAAGAAATTAGGGCACTTTGGCACTTTTTTTTTTTTTTTTGCCAGTCCTGGGCTTGAGCTCAGGGCCTGAGCACTGTCCTTGGACTTTCTCAAGGCTAGAGCTCTACCACTTGAGCCTCAGTACCATTTCCGGCTTTTTTCTATGTATATGGTACCAAGGAATCGAACCCAGGTCTTCGTGCATGCTAGGCAAGCACTTTAACCACTAGGCCAAACTCCCGGCCATTAGGGTACTTTTGAGTACCATTTAGTACTGGCTCAATAGATTATCAATCCTCCATTTGCTTATTTTCACTCTCTCTCTTTTTAGTAATTACTTGTGCTATTTTGCTCCCAAATACATATATTTCAGCTCACCTCTTATAAAATCTATCTGCCGCTGTTGTTACTTTTGTGTGTGTGGATCATTGTTTTCTGAAACAATTCAGATTTGAAATTAAATGGGTTTTAAGTGTCTGTGTTATCACTTGCTGGAAATGAGAAAGTTGAATATTGGTTCTGTTGTGTTTTGGTTTTCCATCTATGAAATGGGGGTACAATGAGATTTAGTGAGATAAGATGGGAATGGGTATGTTCCTTAGTACTCAACACACACCATCCATTGTTTGACTGTTGTTATTATTTCTTGTCCTGTCCAGGTTTGCTGATACTTATTTTGTTTTCTATCCTGTCTCCACAATTGAAGTAAACTAGGGGTTTGTCAATTTTGTAAGTTTTAGAAAAATTATGTTTGGATCATCATAAACTACAGTCTTTTAATGTAACATACTAACTGACAATGTAAAACTCCTCCTACTTTTTTTTTTTTTTTAGTGGTTTGAGCAATGTGGCTCCCTATGACTATGGAAAGAACCTATAGAGAGATCTCATTCATTTCTCAATTACGGCACAAGGAACACACATCACCAGATTCTACAATCCTGCTGTCACAAGTATATCAGAGGCTATCTTCCCATATAGTAATTGTTGTCACAAAAAGAGTACTCTGAATATAATATGAAATAATTGCTTTTTACCTCTTCCTTACATAGTTTGAAGTCTGAGATTCCTAAAAGTGTATTATTGTAGCCTGGAATTTTGGCTGGCATAGAGTAAGAGAGTCACACCGTAGGGGAAAGATCTCCTGAATCATAACTTTATATCCCTAAAGAAAATATTCTCTATTGTTTTGTTGTCAGATATCCTTCAATTGGTGTTAGCAATTGTTCACTCTCATTATTCAACATTTTCCATTGTTTGTTTATATTTCTTCATATGGCAATGCAGTTAAACCTTGTAATCTGGAGTGTGTCTTAAAGATGTATGTATTGAATATTTGGTTCCCAGGTTGAAACTAATTGGGAGATGGCGCAACTTTTAGGAGGTAGAGCCTAGGGGTAGAAATGTGGATCAGTGTTAATATATTCTTGAAGGGATTTAAGACACTTACACTTCACCTTTTTCTTTGCTTCCTGGCTTCCAGGAGGTAAAGCCGTCATTTGTGATTTGCAAGCCTATGGTGGTATACTGTGCTGCCAGCAACCAAGCAAAACAAAAGACCATAGAATGCAACCATCAAACCCAGTGAACTTTCCTGCTTCATGTGTTGATATGCTCAGTATGTTGTCTCAGGAACAGAGAACTAACATATGAAGCTTTTTAAAATACTTTATTGAGTGCCAGCATCTTCATAACATTACAATGGTTCAAATGTTATCTGAATCCTTTGCATTTTCGTTAGCTTACATAGAGTATTCCTACAGAACATGGGGAAGTAGAATTATTCTTGTATGAATTTTTATTTTATTGCAAATGAAATTATGTGAAGGTTATATAATTAGTCATTTACTTTAATCTTAATTTTATATACTGTTATCCTCTCACTTTAATGAAAACATATCCAGTATATCTGTTAAAGTTTTATGCCACTCTATATGAAGTACTCTTTCTCTTTGCTTTATTTATATTATATTTTCAGTGAGATTTTAAATTTATTTAAAATTTTTATTTTTATGAAAACAGAATGGACACACTTAAAATTCAAATGGCATAAACAATACAAAAACTTACAATGAAGAGCTCTATCCATGTGCTTGCTTGTCAGAAGTAATCATTTTCAAAAGTTTTTATTAGATCTTTGGCTGGTTAACCCCATAATTCTAAATAATAAGCTTTCCTTGAAATATCAGCTTTAGAAATATCAACTCTATTGCCTCTATTATGAAAGACATTTAACTCATAATAACCTCTTTCTGATTTCTCAATTCTTGAAATTAATGCTATTAATTATTCTTTCTTTAGCTCATTTTATAATTTTAAACATATATATGTGTCATATTAAATTTAGGCATTAATTTTTTGGACTGTGAAGATATGTTTATTAGAATCTTTATTTCAAATATTGTTGCCTATGATTTTATTTTCAGATTATTAATATGGATCATATTTTTCTCATTAATCATTTTTGTTGGAAAGTGGAGGAGTAGATCAAGGAACAGAGCTGAAAGAACATGAGTCCCTGAGTTCCAGCTCCAGTACCAGCCACCAAATAAATAATAAAGAAAGAACAAATTGATTCCATGGTGAGATGATCATATCAGGGATCTAGTGAGTGACTGCAAAGATCTGAGATAAATCTTAAATAAATTAACGCTGTTAAAATTTATACTGTTTTATTGCAGTTACTGGAACACATAAAATGATAGGTATGGCAGAATGTCTGTCAGGATATGCTTCTGTGTACTGTTCATGCCCATCTTGTCGGGATCCTGGTGTGTGAGCCTGGGGCAAGGCCCACGCAGAGGCTTGCATGAATGGATATATGAACAGGAGCCCAGGTGAGGGCAGAGCCTTGGGCATGGAGCCTGAGGTTGGATGTCCCTTCCTCCCCTTCCCCTGCCTTGCCCCCCAGGGAAGTTGGAACAGTGTATCTGAGGCAAGTTGACCAGCACCGTTATATAGGACAGAACCCACAGTCGCCCTGAAATCAAGATCGATGACAGCTCCTTCTGGCCCCTGGCTGACAAGGCCCAACACTCTGTCAATGAGAGGAAATTAAACTGGCCTGGCTTTTCCCAAAGCCAATTTGGTCACTGCTGTGTGGTGTTATGTACTTCTGGGTGGTGCTTAATTGGTCACTTGATTTATTCATAAATTTCTGAGGCCTGGTGCATGAAACTCAAGACACCACAGGAAATGGGGGGGGGCAGGGAGACTGTCTTTGCTTTTCTTATAGAGATATGAGGTAACCTGGGCTGGAGGATATAGCCATGGCTGAGCCTGTCTGTGCCCAGCATGCATGAGGCCCTGGGCTTACTTCCCAGCACTATAAAAATCAGTCTATCCATCCAACCAACCAGCCATTCACTACTGAGTGCTTCAATTACACAGCCAGGAAACCCAGTGCACTGACTGTGCTCTGGGAAACTCAGAACAGGAAAAAAACAAGGTAATGTGAATTTGAAAGACCAGATTCCAGCATCCACTCTCTGACAGGTGTCTCACCTCTCTGGGATGCATTGCTTCCTGAAGATGAAGATGAGGAAACTGGAGCTAAAGTCTCGAATCCCTTCCCTACCTCAGCTCTGGCATGTCAAGGCTCCTGCTTGACTTTTCTGAGCAGAGATTTCTTTTTTTCATATATTTTTTATTGTAATTAATAGAAGGGTTACATTATATTCACCAGATAGAAGGTGTTTTACTTCACAAACAGTGATACCCTTTCTCATGTCTTGGTCCCCATTTCTCTCCCCCTACCCCCGCCCCTCATCTTGTTTCCCCCCTTCCCTATACGATTTCAAATAATCAAATATGCATTTATCCAATATATCAGATAACAAGGTGAAATACTGTAACAATATGAGATAGCCAAGGGACAGCAAAAGAGATGAGACATAACATAGTACATTAAGGACAACAATTACTCATTATATGGCTTTTGTTTCTATATCCTGAGGTCCTTCCATTTAGTGTGATCCTATATGGCCTTATGTATCTAGGTTTTGTTCTATTGTGAATCTCTGCTAGGAGAGCCCAAGGTTTCTACTGATTATGACAAATGAGAGAAACCATTGAGCCTATGTTCCTTTGAATCTGGCTTACTTCACTTAATATGATTTTTTCTAAGTCTTTCCATTTCCTTACAAATGGGGCACTGTCGTTCTTTCTGACAGCAGCATAGAATTCCATTGTGTACAAATACCACATCTTGTTGATCCACTCATCCACTGAGGGACATCTAGGTTGGTTCTGTATCTTTGCTATGGTAATAGTGCTGCAATGAACATTGTTGTGCTAGTGGATTTAGTATGTCCTTGTTTCTGGACCATTGAGTAAATGCTAAGTAGTGGAATTGCTGGGTCATAGGGGAGCTCTATGTTTAGTCTTTTGAGGAACTGCCATACTCATACTGCTTTCCATAGTGGTTGAATGAGTTTGCATTCCCACAAACAGTGTAGTAGTGATCCCTCATGGACACATTCCCTCCAGCATCTGTTGTTATTAGATTTCTTGATCCTGGCCATTCCAACTGGAGTGAGGTGGAATCTTAGAGTTGTTTTGATTTGCATTTTTATTTATAGCCAGAGATGTCCAACATTTCTTAATGTGCCTAGAGTCCATTTTTGTTTCTTCTTCAGAGAAGACTCTCTTTAAGTCTTTGGCCCATCTTTTATTGGGATGGTTGTTTTTTTTGGAGATTAGTTTGGGAGTGAGTCAATTTTTTGAGCTGTTGATATATTTTAGATATGAGGCCTTTGTTGTATGGTTGGTGAAGTTCTTCTCCCACTCTGTAGGCTTTCTAGTTAATTTGCTAAGTATGTCCTTTGCCATACAGAAGCTCTGCAGTTTAATGCAGTCCCACTTATCCAGCCTTTCTCTGATTTGTTGTGTTTCTTGGTCCTTCTTAAGAAAGTTTCGACCTGTGCCAAGGAGACCTAGTGTATGTCCTATTTTAATATGGATCATAGTTGTACTCAGGTCCTTGAGCAATGTTTGATCTTCTGTTGTTAATGTACAGACTGACAAGTAGAGCATTTCTATATGTGTGTAAAATATTTATATATTTCACATATCATCTACATGTAAGTATTCAGAATTGATTTATAGGTTGCTTTGAAATGATTTTTACATTTTAATGATTTTTAGCTTCAGAACCTTACCATATTCCAGAATTCCTTTCATAAAGTTTCATTATTGAGACAATCTGCCTAGAATTACTGTCAAATATTGTATCTTATTCTTTATTAATTGCCCCAAATCATGCTACACTATAAGCCTTAGACTTGGAATAGAAGCTTTTTACAAAATGTGCATTTTTAATGAGAAATTTATTCCTGGAGATGACTGAATTCCTGCTGTAATTTGGACCAGCTTCTTTCTAGTACTGCTGTACAATTGTCAAACAGGCTCTTCATATCCTCCAATATTCTTTTTGTCCTTCACCCTTATTTGAGTGTGTATATTGAATTAATTTTCTTCAAAGAATAAATAGTTAATGTTTGAATACCTTAATATCTGAAAGTATCTTGACTGTGGACTCACAGTTAGGACCTTGGTTTAGGAATGATTATATAATTTGCTTTCTATGAAATATTCTTTTTATGTGATTTATTTCCTCTTGATAACAAACTTGAGATCAGATGGTCTTCATCTGATGCTTTAGAAATTTTAATTAATTTCACTTCCAGTATAGTGGTACACTTAGTAAGTATATTATTTCAGTCTAATTCAGTTAAATCCATTTATGTAATTCAGTTTTTCATTTTATTTTTATTATCAAGGTTGTAATACCTTTTGTGCATAGATATAATACGTACTTTCAAAGTAATTTGGTTAAAAATAGTGTGAAAGATATTAATTAGTTCCAATGGCAAACATTTAGTTGTGCAAAACCTGCTCATTGATATAGGAAATTTAAAAGTTATTATGATTTATAATTTTCTTACTTTTACTTGCTTATAACTCTCTTATTTATTTTTTAGTCAGCCGTGGGGCTTGAACCTGGGCCTGAGCTCTACAGCTCAAGGCTACCACCCTACCCCTTGAGCCACTGCACCACTTTTGGTTTTCTAGTGGTTAATTGGAGATAAGAGTGTCAATGTCTTTAGTGCCAGGGCTGGCTTTGAACAGTGATCCTCAGATCTCAACCTTCTGGTAGCTAGGATTAGAGATGTGTGCTACTGTGCCCGGCTGTTACTTATATTTTTCTAGATGTTGAGTGTAGAGGTTTAGGCTCTATGATTTAATATTTTTTTTAATATGTGCTTACAGTTATCCATTTTGCTAATGCAATTCTTTAAGTTTCTCTCAAACATTTCATATATCATAATTTTTATTACTACTCAGTTCATAGCAGGTTAACACTTGGTCTTGAAGCTTGTTTATTTGATATTAGTATATTACTCTGGCTCTTAAATGTTCTCTTTTTAGCATGGAATTTGCTTATTTCTAATCTACCATTTACAAAAATATTCCTGTAACAACAGCTAGCATACTCTTGGGCTTGATTTTTGGAATTAAAATATTATTTAAATTTATTGCTAATTGACATTTATTGTGTTCTTTTTGCTATTATTTACACATCTGTGTTCCTCTTTTCTGCTAACTTTTGATTGAATATTTGTTAAAATACCCTTTAAAATAGAATTTTCATGTAATCTAACCATACTTTCTGGATTACTATTTAAGTGCTTGCTCTAGGGGTTGCAAAATATTCTTTTCATGCTGGGTCTGAAATTGATATTTTACTTCTACACATAAAATATAAGGTTTAAGAGCTTTTCCAAACAGAAAAAATAGTTAAAACTAATAGTTAAAATTAATAACTAATAGTTAAAATTAATAACAATTTTGAAAGCATGCCATGAAAATTATTATCTTTAAAAACAGAGGATGTAGAACCGTATAAGCTTCACAGTCAACTCAAGGTCAAGAATGAATTTAACTCACTAGAGGTGGGGATGGGATTCTTGTTAGAGTGAAGCATGCAACATTTTTAAGAGAAACACTAAACACTTGGACTTAAAAGATGAAGGTTAGTTAAAAATGAAATAAAATATGTTAAAATAGTCTCTTGGTTTCTAAATATATTGGGCAAAAAGTTGCTCAAGGTATATACTCTGCTTCATAATTCTTTCCAGGTGAGGCCTGAATAGACTAATGTTGACAGACCCAATTAAGATGTAATTTATATTCAAGTTAATGATCAGTAAAATTTAGGGCTCATCTTCCAGTTGTAAGATGCTGAGTTTTTAGGATTATGGGTATGTGCCATCACCCATGAATATAAACAGATATATTGTGTCAGTCCTAGGGCTTCAAGTCAGGGCTTGGGCACTGTCCCTGGGAGTTTTTGCTTAAGACTAGAACTTTACCATTTGGGCCACAGCTGCACTCCTGGATTTTTAGTGGTTAAATGGAGAAAAGAATCTCCAAAGCTTTATTTCCCTGGCTGGTTTCAAAATGATTCTCAAATCTCAGACTCTCAAGTAGCCAGGATTACAGGTGTAAGTCACCAATGCCTTGCCAAGCCCTAATATTTTTCAATTTAACGTAGACAGCTCAATATTGATTAGTCTGAGGAGACAAGACTTTAATTTTCTTCCTTAATACATTTACTAGATCTTTACTAATAATAACTTTAAATAAATATTGACAGATATCTAGCTGTGATTATATGTATCACTACATGCTTTTGAAAAGTTTCAGAGTTGTCTATTATCATTTATTAATTTTGGTTTTAATTAGCCTACTTTTCCAGAACCCGCTAATGAAGTACTTAATGAACAGCAAAGTTGTCACCTATCTTCTTGTACAAATTAGAACTATTCATTAATTCACGAAAATTATGGAAATAGTTAGATATGGCTTCTAATTATAAAGCACATCCTTAATTTTAATGAAAACATTCACACCCTTTCTGGGATAAATCTGAAATGTTTGCTAACCCTCCCCACCCCACCCCCTTTTTTGACTAGTGGCAACTGACTATTTAAACTGATGACATAATGTCACAGAAATTGTTTTCAGAATACCCAGTAAAATCATTTTGAGTAGGATCAAGCTATGTACAGATGCTGAAGACCGACTCCAAGTTGCATAACGACTAAGAAACCTCATGAAAATGTCCTTTGGCAACTCATATTTTTGAAAGTGGTCCATTAGATAGATGGGATGATAAAGCTCTAACAATACCATAACTTTAAAGATACCTCTCTGTGTTATCTTCTATGTGCAGAAAGAGCTAAAGAACTCAGGAAGTTTGTGTGGGTAATTCAGACTAAAAATATTTTGATGTGAAAAAAGCACACGAAAATCATTTAAACCAGAATTGCCTTAGGTTTTCTCAACACATATGTGTATGGTATGTGTAAGATATGTTTGTACATGTGTCATAGGAATCAAACTTTTTTTGGGGGGGGTGTTGTACCGTGGTTTCAAATCAAGACATCACTTGAGCTATTTCCTAGTTATTTTGCTTTTATTATTTTTTTAGTTCAGCCTTAGTTTTTGCCCAGTCTGTCTCAAAATGTGAGCCTTCTGTTCATATTTCCTGCATAGCTGGGATGACATGTATGGTTATTATTCTTGTTTTTTTATTGGTTGAGATGAAGTTTTTAAGAACATTTTTAAGTGGATTATTCTTGGACTATAGTTCTCCTGATCTTAGCCTCCTGAGTAGCTGGGTTTATAGACACAATCCACTGGCTCTTGTACATGGCTCTGAAGAGAAAATTTTGTTTTAAGGAGTGACCCCCTAATTAGGATCTGTTCTTATCATAATCCATAGTCTATAGCTGATCTTTTCAGTCTTGGCTTAACTGATCTTTGAATTTTTTGTGTGTTTGTGTTGGACTAACTTGATCATCATAAATCATTTAGCAACATCTCCCTTTAAGCACTCAATGCTATTTAGTTACCACTCAAATGTCTCCAGATGTTGCCAAATATCATCTTTGAAGAGGGAGAAGGGATCCACATAATACATAATTGAGAACCACTGGTCTACCTGGCTGCTATGATGTATACCTTCTGAAACAGTATATTTGAACCGGTAAACACCAAAAAGAATCACTGTGTTCTTTACTATTATCTTCCCAAGAAGTTAATTGAAATCTAGAAGGTGATGTACAAACCATTTCCTTTTGTTTTCACCAAGTTCATTTAATGCACAAGAAGTTAGTTCTATTGGATGACTGGAAAATGATTTTTTTTGTTCTTTTTTATTGTAATTAGTAAAAGGGTTACATGATATTTGCCAGATAGAAGGTGCATTAATTCACATACATTGATACCCTTTCACATGTCTTGGTACCCGTTTCCCTCCCCGCCCCCCCACCCCCCACCCGTCTTGGTTTTCCCCCCTTCCCTATCAAATTTCAAATATCCAAATACAAATAAATTCAATATATCAGATAACAAAGTGAGATACTATACCAATATGAGATAACCAAGGGACAGCAAAGGAAATGAGAGAACATAGTACATTAAGGACAACAACCATTCATTATATGGCTTTTGTTTCAATATCCTGGAGGTCCTTTCAATTAGCTTCACATTATATGTCCTTATGTATCAAGATGGAAAATGATTTTTTATCATTCTATTATAGTCCAACTGAAAAAGCTTTTCCAGATTGAAAGGAAGACATTCAGGTTTTATTTTCTTGGAATTAAGGAACCACTAAGGCAGAGCCAACTTGAACATTTAATATTGATTTACTTCCATTGATGGTATGAAATTACATGTTGAATGAACCATTTCTTCCCTTAGGACTGAGGAGAAGAAGCATCGAAAGAATGTAGGACATGCCATCAGAATACATATTACTAGGTATTAGGTTAAGAACATTCCATCATGCATATTAGAAAGCAATTTTTTTGCTTTGAATCAAGAGCAAAGAAAGCATCAATTTCTTCACTACTCCCCTAACATCTCCTACTGTATGTGTGATCCATTAATTGGAGATAAGAGTTTCTTAGTCTTAGTGCCCGGGCTGTCTGTGAACCTCAATCCTTAGATCTTAGCCTCTTGAGTAGCTAGGATGATAGGCGTGAATCACTGTGCTGGCTTATCTTAACACCTTTTTTTTCATATATTTTTATTGTAATTAATAGAAGGGTTACATTATACTCACCAGATAGAAGGTACATTACTTCACAAATATTGATACCCTTTCTCATGTCATGGTCCCCATTTCCCTCTCCACCTCCCCCCGCTCATCTTGATTTCCCCCTTCCCTATCCTCTTTCAAATAACCAATTAAGCATATATAAAACATATCATATTTTTTTAAATTCCAGCAAGGTTTATTGATCAATAACCCATTCTCTTCACTTAGAAACAATGAATAAATATTTATCTCACTTCCATGGCACCAGAGAAACAATCTTAGTGATTTTTTTCAAGACTTCTTTTTTTAGTAGTCAAAAATCAAAAGCTTTATCTAACCATTTTTTCATACATTTTTATTGTAATTAATAGAAGGGCTACATTATATTCACCAGATAGAAGGTGCATTACTTCACATACATTGATACCCTTTCTCATGTCTCGGTCCCCATTTCCCTCCCGCCCCCACCCCTCATCTTGTTTTCCCCCCTTCCCTATCCAATTTCAAATAACCAAATATGCAAGTAGTGGAATTGCAGGTCATAGGGGAGCTCTATGTTTAGTCTTTTGAGGAACTGCCATACTGCTTTCCATAGTGGTTGAAGGAGTTTGCATTCCCACAAACAGTGTAGTAGTGATCCCTCATGGACACATTCCCTCCAGCATCTGTTGTTATTAGATTTCTTGATCCTGGCCATTCTAACTGGAGTGAGGTGGAATCTTAGAGATGTTTTGATTTGCATTTCTTCTATGGTCAGAGATGTCGAGCATTTCTTCATTTGCCTATAGGCTATTTTTGTTTCTTCTTCAGAGAAGACTCTCTTTAAGTCTTTGGCCCATCTTTTAATGGGATGGTTGTTTTTTTGGAGATTAGTTTGGGAGTGAGTCAATTTTTTGAGCTGTTGATATATTTTAGATATAAGGCCTTTATCTGTTGTATGGTTAGTGAAGATCTTCTCCCACTCTGTAGGCTTTCTAGTTAATTTGCTAGCTATGTCCTTTGCCATACAGAAGCTCTGCAGTTTAATGCAGTCCCACTTATCCAGTCTTTCTCTGATTTGTTGTGTTTCTTGGGCCTTCTTAAGAAAGTTTCGACCTGTGCCAAGGAGACCTTAGTGTATGTCCTATTCCTTCTTGTAAAGTTTTCAGTGTATCTGCTCTTACCTCAAGGTCTTTGATCCATTTGGAGTTAATTCTAGTGCAAGGTAAAAAAGAAGGATCCAACTTTAGTTAGAATGAAATTTTTAAAAGAAGCCTTTAACTTTTTTGTAGGATAGACTAGAAGTCAGTAAAATTTCTCTTAAAATAATTAGAAAATAAATACTTTAGCGTCTGTAGATTAAAATTTCTCTTTACTTCTACTCAACTTCGTTGAAGTGCAAAGCATCCATTGACAATATATCATACATGAGCAGATGGACATAGTCATGTGTCAGCAAAACTTTTCCAGAGAGGTGAGAGGTAGATTTGGATTGTGGACTTCACCTTGAGAACCAACAATATACTTCAACTTTCTTTGTGTTCCTCCTTTTATCCCCTATCCTGCCTTTCCAAGGACAATCATTATTTTAAAATCCAATTAGATATAAATATATGTTCCATTTATTTGCTTTTTAAAAGTGGACTTAAGCAATGTATGTGTGGTAAATAATATATTGTTTTTTCTGAGTTTTATGACATCTTGTACTTTTATAAGAATTACTGTGATAATATGATAAATTATGAAATTAAGAGGTATTTTTAATGGTAAAAGTCAGTTAGTTGTAATTACTTCCTTACATCTTTGTATTTGATTTTCTTCTAGTATTTCTCAGCCGAGTTTTAATTTGTCAAGAATGATTGAATATCAATCTATCTGTCTGTCTGTCTGTCTATCTATCTATCTATCTATCTATCTATCTATCTATCTATCTATCTATCTATCTATCTATCTTGCCAGTCCTGGGCCTTGAACACAGAGCCTGGGCACTGTCCTTGAGCTTTCTCAGGGCTAGAGCTCTACCACTTGAGCCACAGCACCATTTCTGACTTTTTTCTATGTTTGTAATATTGAGGGATCCAATCTCAGTCTTCGTGCATGATAGGCAAGCACTCTACCACTAGGCCAAACTCCCGGCCCCGAATATATTTTTAATAAGTACATTAAGATGAAAAATATTCATAGCATCATGAGACAGTTTTCTTAAGATAATCTCAGCTCGTTTCAGAACAATCAATTACACACAAAAATTTATCTAAAACCTGGTATGTGGTCGTTGGGGTCCTTCCCGGAAGTTTGGGAAGGGGGTGAAGTGGTGATGGAGCCCACAAATAATCCAGGGAAGACAGACCCCAGAGACCAGACTCAAGGTGCAGATCTGACTTTATTAAAAAATGTGGTCGCTTATATACAGATCATGCAATGGCCGCTAGCTTATACGAGCAGCAAATAGGGACCTTCCTGATGTGTCAGCCAATGGTGTCCTAAGACATGCCCCACTTACTGGGAGTTTCCGGACTGTCTACCTCACTGGGCATTCCCAGGTGTGTACGTGCCTGACAGCACAGGGTTCCAGAAGCGCAGAGAGCAATCTCTAAGCCACCAGCGAGGAGGCCCCATATAGGTAGATAGACAAAGATATATTTTGATATTTTTCACACATCCATTTTATTTTGGTCATTAGCTAGGTCTTCTTTGACCATTTCATTTTAACCAAATGAATGAAGGTCATGACCTATGAATTTGAAGACTGATATGTTACAATAATCACTTGAAAGAAAGTCTGGAACTGAAAGCTCACTGAGATGCAATTCACTCATAAGATTCTCCTCCATCAACAGTTAATTTACAAAAAGGAAAAGCCCAAAGAAACCAATCCTGATGTTTTTTTGTTCTCTCTCTCTCTCTCTCTCCCTCCCTCCCTCCCTCCCTCCCTCCCTCCCTCCCTCCCTCCCTCTCTCTCTCTCTCTCTCTCTCTCTTCTCTCTCTCTCTCTCTCTCTCTCTCTCTCTCTCTCTGAACGTGTGATTTCCTGCTTCACTTTGCCTTTTCCACTATCACGTAGAGAGTTCATCAATTTTGTACCTAATCATGGGTAACAGTAAAGGCCACTGAAGTTGATTTTAGTAAAACTGACTATTCAGAAACAATGTAAAACTGAACATAGGAACATTACAGCTGCTTGATGCATTACTGTCAACATATAAAATATAATTTCTAGTTAGTTATAAGTAACTATAAGAGGCCAAATTGTCAATGGCCCAGTGTTGATCATTACAAAGTGAAAATATATAAATCAAATGTAATTGATATGAAAAATACGAGATCACAATGGAGTGTTAACACTCCCTGAATGACAACTTTAAATAACTTCTCAAAATTGGCCTGTTGCCATAGGGTTAATAACAGCTCCATAACTATGGATGGGTAATTTTACAGCCTTTCCACATTCTGTCTGCAGCATTTAATGTGATTTTGTTTTAGGGCTCAGATCTCCTGGCTGTGAATAAGTAATGTGAATGCATAAATAGATTTTAACAAAAGTATAAAATAGCATGTGGCAAATTGGAAGATTCATTGGGGAAGGGTTAAGGGGTCATGCAGATTGTGAATGGTTCTAAAGGCTGTTTTCTTTCAGTTAATTCATTCTTTGACTTGTTTTCCAAAAGTGCTTAATGTGTAATCATTTTCCAAGGCCTGGTTTTCTAATATATTAGTCTTGAATGAAGAAGATAATTTACCTCCTTGTTTCTAACTGGGAAATATCTTCAGGCTGAGGAACAACAGGAGATTTTGGTAGCATTTTATTTTTTCTTCTCTTGTTTCTTCTCTGTAAAAATAGAGCAAAAATGTCTATAAGCATAATTTTAGGAAGCATAGACACACTCTTTGGTTGGAAAAAATCTTTTATCATCTGATTGATCACTAACCTTCTTCTATAGTTAGAAATTCATTCTTTTAGTATTAGACTTTTAGCATGCTTGAAGTAGATACCCTACAAGCCATTGGTACAATTAAGCAATTTATTATATTATGCAAGATAGTTTTTAGTGGCATTATGGTGAATATGTATTCAGTACATTTACATGTTGCAAGTCCTTCATGTTTCTTTTTTATTTTATTTTATATAATGGATTGATTAATCACAGTATTCTCAATTTTTTGCAGATAGGAAAACTGGGTCAGAGAGTGAACAGTCTTGTCTAAGGTTATGAGTTAACAAAAAACAAAGCTAGCTGTGAGTATAGCTCAAGAGACAAAGTGCTTGTATAACATGTGCAAGGTACTGGGTTCAATTCCCAGAACTACAGAAAAAAAATCCAAAAAACAAATAAGCAAAACCAAAAAGGCCAAACAAAAAAGCTCTAAAAGAATAACTCCATTTGAGAGCTCTACATTCGGTGTTTGTGCTCTTATATAAAACCCTTTGATTAGTGAGTCAATTTAATGTATGATAAACAACATTTTGGCCAAGGAAAACTGGCATAATAGTAGAAGTTTTTATTAAAATTTGCAACAGTTCACATCATGGGAATTAAGCAATATTAAAGACCAGTGAGATGAAAAAGAGAATCTCCTAAAGTATTTATTGATAGTCTGGGATAATGTATCTACAATGGTCTCAAACCCATCCTGGTGCTTTTTCATGAGATACAAGTATACTGTTTGGGTGATTTATGGTAAGTCTAGGGGCAGGCACTGATTAATTTGAGCAATTCATTGTAACTGTCCCTGGCGTTGCTATTATAATTGTTTTAGACTTCTAGGCCTAAGTCAAACAGTCTATATGAGCCCCTAGAGGGATGAGTTATATGAACAGAATGCTAATGAAAGCCAAAACAGTGTAGCATTGTAAGGGTTTGTTGTAAGAACAGGGCATGTTTGAGCTAATGCTGTGGCCTTTTGTAATTTGCGTGTGAGACAGGTATTGGGAGGCATGTTATAAATGTGATACCTTAGAAAGCACTTTGATCTTTTTTTTATAATTTTTTATTGTGATTAATAGAAGGGATACATTATATCCACCAAATAGAAGGTGCATTACTTCACAAACATTGATACCCTTTCTTATGACATGGTCCCCATTTCCCTCCCATCTTCCTCCCGCTTATCTTGATTTCCCCCCTTCCCTATCCAATTTCAAATTACCAATTAAGCACATGTAAAATATATCAGATAACGAGGTGAAAAATTGTAACAATATGAGATAACCAAGGGATGGCAAAAGAGATGAGAGATAATATAATACATTAAAGACCACAATCACTCATTATATGGCTTTTGTTTCCTTATCCTGGAGGTCCTTACATTTAGTGCCATACGATTTGGCTAATGTCTCTAGATTTTGTTCTATTGTAAATCTCTGCTAGGAGAGCCCAAGGTTTCTACTGATTATGACAAATGAGGGAGACATTTGGGCCTATGTTCCTTTGAGTCTGGCTTACTTCACTTAATATGATTTTTTCTAAGTCTTTCCATTTTCTTGCAAATGGGGCAACGTCATTCTTTCTGACAGCTGCATAGAATTCCATTGTGTATAAATACCACATCTGTTGATCCAGTCATCAACTGAGGGGCATCTGGGTTGGTTCCCTATCTTTGCTATGGTAACTAGTGCTGTAATGAACATTGTTGTGCTAGTAGATTTAGTATGTCATTGTTTCCGGATGAGTGGATAAATTTGGCACAACTTTTTAAACATATTTTTTGTGTGGGTCTTGAACGCAGGGCCTGGGTATTTTCCTTAAAGCTAGTTCTCTGCCACTTGAGCCAGAGCATTACTTATGGCTTTTTCTATGTATGTGGTACTGTGGAATTGAACCTGGGTCTTGGTGCATGCTAGACAAGCACTCTACCACTAGGCAAAACTCCCGGCCTCTTATAAAGAACATTGTGAAATTTGATTTTTTTTAGAGTTTCAGATAATATAACATTTTAATCAAAATATATCTTTTTTTTCTTCAGTCCTAGGGCTTGAACTCAGGGCCTGGGTACTGTCCTTGGGCACTTTTTGCTCAAGGCTAGTGCTCTGCCACTTGAGCCACAGCACCACTTTGGGCTTTTTCTGAGTATATGATACTGAAGAATTGAACCCAAGGCTTTGTGTATGCTAGGTGAGCACTCTACCACTAGGCTATGTTCCTGGCCCCCAAAAGCATATCATTTGTAAGATTCATTTTACTGATGGAAGGGGAAAGATAAATTGAAAAAATTAAGCTGTTTATGTTCAAGTGTCAAGAAAATAGCAACTAGTACAAAATACAGTAATTGTTACAGGGAGAAAAATTTATGTAATGGAAGATCCTGGTGGATTTGTCTGAGCTAGATGTACTGAGAGTGAACTTGGACTTGAGGTCTCACCAGATGAGCTAAGCTGGCTGCTGCAAGGTGAGTGGTATAGAAAGTGGGCAAAAAACAGAAACTGGCAACTGAGTCTGCCTTTTATTATTTCTCATTCAGAGAAATAATACTCTATTTCAGAGTATATAAATCAATAGTTATTACAAAAAATAGATGATATGAATTCTGTCCTCCAAGTTGACAGCAACATAAAATGTGTGTGTGTGTGTGTGTGTGTGTGTGTGTGTGTTTTGTGTGTGTGTGCTCCACTGTTGGGTCTTGAACAAACACATGACTTATTCTCTTGCTTACCTCTTATGTTCAAGGTCAGCATTCCAAAATGTGGGGCATTTCTCCACTTCTGGCTTTTTACAGGTTAGTTATTTTCAAACTGAGATCCCAAAATCTCAGCCTCCTGAGTGTTGGAATTACAGGCATGAGCTAAAGCAGCAACAGTTTTGAAAGCAAACAGATCAATTCAGAGATATATGAAAAGATAATTTTATAAAAATTTATATTGCTTAAATTTAATTCATTTAACTAAAATGAATTAAACTAAAATGAATTTATAGTATGTGGAAAATATACTGCTGATTGATATAACCAACTTATAAAATCTAAAGGAACTAAAACGTTGGTGGAACACCACTGCATTATTTCAATATGTCAGAAACTTTCAGTGCCTATATTGTCTGTCAGGAAAGCTAAATATGGTAGTTAAATAAGAGAGATGTATATTTAAATAGTATTTTGTGTATTTTAAGGGAGTTAAACTTAAAATGCAATGACACCTTTCAGTAAATCAGATATATTAATAAGATGAACCATCATTACAGCATACGAGTACCATTGTTAAAGCATAAATAACCATTAGAGCTGGAGCATATTCTTGCTTTATTGTAAATTCTTCATTGTTAGAGGTGGAACTCAGGGGGCTGGGAACATGGCCTAGTGGTAGAGTGCTTGCCTAGCATGCAGGAAGCTCTGGGTTTGATTCCTCGATACTACATGTATAGAGAAAGCAGGAACTGGCCTGGTGGCTCAAATGGTAGAGTGCTAGTCTTGAGAAGGTCAAGGATAGTGCCCATGCCCTGAGTTCAAGCCCTAGGACTGACAAAAAGAAGACAGATGGAACCCAGGGCTGGGTGTATTCTAGGCAAGTGTTCTCTCTTTGTAATCTAAAACTCAAGTCCTTTGTTGTAACTTTTAATGGCAATTCAAACAAAGCAAAATTAGAGATATTGTATCTGCAATTTTTTATCTCAACCTAATTATTACTTGCCAAAGAAGATTTTTGAAAGATTTAGAAAACCATTTAGATAAAATTCGGGACTTTTAAAGTCCCGAATAAATAAATGAATTAAACTGTGCCTGAAGTTGTAAGTGAAATATTTTAGTCCCATTCATTTTTCACTCATGAATGATCAAAAGACTTTTAGTTTTATTATGGATTTTGGTTAACTTGGAAGATTTTTCTTGCATGTGGAGTACATTTCTATTATGCTATTTACAATGACATGTATGTATATGTCAGGATTTTCAAACAAGAGCTGATAACAACAAAAGCAATAGGCTCCATAGGGAGTCACATCAGAATATTTCTCTTTTTCTCTATGCTGTATGTTGGATGAACTAATGAACAGGCATGAGTACCTCTAGCATACCATAAAATAAACGTAAAGTTTTGTTTATGTTGGAAATGATTTTTTGTACTTCATGTAAACATCAATAAAATTATGTTTGAGTAAATGTCCTTTATCATATTTTAGTTGGGTTAGTTTTTGGAGGAGGGTTTATTTCATGTATGTACTTTTTTTTGTTGGTCATTTGAACTCTGGGCCTGGGTGCTGTCCCAGCTCAAGGCTACCGCCCTACCCCTTGAGACACAGTACCTTGAGCCACAGTACCACTTCCCTACTGCCCTACCTCTTGAGCCACAGCATCTTGAGCTACAGCACCACTTCCAGTTTTCTGGTGGTTAATTGGAGATAAGAGTCTCATAGACATTCGTGGCCCAGCTAGCTTTGGACTGTGATCCTCAGGTCTCAGCCTCTTGAGTAGCTAGGTTTACAGGTGCGAACCACTGGTGTCTGCTTCTTATTTACTTTTAAAAATAAATTGTTTTGTTGACAGAGGTGAGCAGACAAACCATAAAAGTACAACAAAACATCATTGTAAAGAAATGTATGGAGAGTGGTCATTATCAAAGAATCTAATCACAACAGATGCTGGTGGGGATGTGGCCAGGAGGGATCCCTGCTACACTGTTGGTGGGAATGTAAACTTGTTCAACCACTATGGAAAGCAGTATCGTGGTTCCTCAAAAGACTAAACATAGAGCTCCCCTATGACCAAACAATTCCACTCCTTGGAGTTTACCCAAACATCCAGAAACAAGGACATACTAAAGCCACCAGCACAACCATGTTCATTGCAGCACTATTAACCATAGTGAAGATATGGAACCAACCCAGATGCCCCTCAGTAGATCACTGGATCAAGAAGATGTGGTACTTATACACAATGGAATCCTATGCTGCCATCAGAAAGAATGACATTGCCCCATTTGTAAGGAAATGAAAAGACTTAGAAAAAATCATATTAAGTGAAGTAAGCCAGACCCAAAGGAACATAGGCTCCATGGTTTCCCTCATTTGTAATAATTAGTACACATCTAGGACTCTCCTAGCAGAAGATTACAATAGTGCAAAACCTAGGTACATAAGGTCTTATAGGATGAGACTAAATGAAAGGATCTCTAGGATATGGAAACAAGAGCTTTATCTTGTGTGATTGTTGTTCTTAGTGTAGTATGTTATTTCTCTTCTCTTTTGCCCTTTGGTTAATCTCATATTGTTACTGTATCTGACTTTGTTACCTAGTATATTGTATATATATTTATTTATTTTTTTGAAATAGGAAAGGGAATGAGGGAAGCAAGATGATTGGGAGGAGGGGAAAGAAATGGGGACAAAAACATGAGAAGGGGTATCAATGTGTGAGATGTGCCTACTACATAGTGAATGTAACTGTAACCCCTCTATACATTACCCTGAGAATAAAAAATAAAAAAGGCAAACAAACAAGAAATGTATGGATAAGAAAGAACAGGGTGGAGAGTACAGACCTGAAATGCACACTGAATGTGTTGTGACAAATGGAGATTCCCACAGAGATGATTGAGGTAGTAGCATACTATAGGCTGGGAAGTGGCCTTTTCTAGCTATAAGAAGAATGCCTTGTGCTTCTGCAATACAGATCAAGTCTTCATCCAGAACATCAAACAATCTGCTGTGGTGATGACTAAGGTTTATGTTAATGGAAATTGGCTATGAGTGTTGGGGATGTTTCTGGGCAGGTAAGGAGAAATTTTCCATTATACTGCTCTATTTTTTCTGAGATCAAGGTTGATAAAATGCTCATAAAAGAAAGCACATAATAACTTGCAAGATATCGTGTTTCACAATGTAAGGTTTAAAGACTCAGAAAATAATAGTACTTATTTTTCAGCAATACTCACTCATTGCAAAAGGATTTTATTTACCTAATGTGGCAAAGGTAAACTAGGTATTTGAATTCACTGACATTTAATTTGTTTCTTTTGTCATATAGGGAAAGAACACTTTTTAACATGCAAATTGTATGTAGTCTTTGAAGCATGCTTTGTCATATAAACATCTCTAAAAATGTCCATCATTGGATAGAACTTATTAAAAATCTAGAACAGCCTTTTATCTGAAATTGAAGGATACACTAGTAATTGAAAGCGTTTCTATGCTAACCATCATCACCCACTTAAGAGGTGTTAACACCAGACAGTGGGTTAATTAGTATAGTTTTGTACTTTTTTATAATAACCTATTAAAATTGAGACTCTTTAACTAACTTACAGTTTAACAAAATGCATTTCATGAAGTAGAAACATATTGTGGGAGGGGGAAAGAGGAAGGGTAGGTTAATAGAGTAGTAATATTCTCTCTCTCTTTCTCTCTCTCTCTCTCTCTCTCTCTCTCTATATATATATATATATGAATGAATTGGGTTGGAATGAATTGGGAAGAATGATGAGAAGAATGGCATTGATCAGAATGTATTGCATTCATAACCTGACATAATTGAAACCCCTTTGTATAATTTCTTAAAGAGAATAATAGTAATTATTATAATTATAATAAGCCAGGCACCTGTGGCTCATGCCTGTAATACTAACTACTCAGGAGGCTGATATCTGAGGATCGCAGTTCCAAGCCAGCCCAGCCACAAAAGCCTGTGAGATTCTTATCTCCAATTAACCACTAGAAAACGAGAAGTGGTGCTATTGCTCAAGTGGTAGAGCACTAGCCTTGAGCTGAAGAGCTTAGAGTCAGCACGCAGGCCCAGAGGTCAAGCCCCTTGACCAACCAAAAGATCGCCCCTGAGAAATTTTCAAGGAGGAAATCTCAGGCTACAGAACTTAGTCACTTCTGGCATTGCTGTCTTGGCAAAGGTTAGGATTTGAACTCATGTTCTTAATTCTCTGATGTATGATGAGTAAATAAAATGTGCAATGATTATTTTTTTGCAGTCACATAATTATTGGATTTCATTTAGAATCAATAGGCAAATACTAGCTTATCTTGTGCTTGAAAAGTACTCCTCATAACACTGATGTTGTTATAAACACTATAAAAGGTACAGTCCAATTTCTGAGCCATATCATGAGTTAGTTGGATCTTTTAAAATAAAGGTATGCGTCAAGAAGGAAGTATATTTCCTGTTTTAGAATACGGTCTTAAATTAGAAGTAATAAAGTTTCTCTATATATTCTGGTGTTGGTCCCTGAGTACTTTTACTCAAGACTAGCACTTTACCATTGTACCATTTAAGCTACAGCTCCATTCCCAATGTTTTTTGGTAGTTAATTGGAAATAAGGGTCTCACAGACTTTATTTCCTGGGTGGTCTTTGGACTACAATCCTTAGATCTCAGCCTCCTGGGTAATTAGGATTATAGGCATGAGCCATCAGCACCCAGTTTTCAAACTAGTTTTTAGTAGATCTTCCCTAAGTTTCAGATGGTTTTAAGTTTTATAGTTTATAAAAGGAATGATTGTTTTTTTAATGGTCAGTTGTGGTTGTAAAATGACTGGTAAATCAATAGACAACAGTATGATAGATATGCAAGTAAAAAGCTTTCATCTCATTTGCAAATTGCAGTAGGAATTGATGGAGAAATTGTGAAGCTGTTTTATGAAATAGACACAAATAGTATTATAAATGATCTATCTAAAAGACTGAATCATTGCAGTAATGAGAGTCTGGCTCTAGAAATCTGTTACTCAAAGTATACAATTTAACTTTAGGGGAAAATTGTCAAGAGGTAATAAATCAGACCTGAGATTCAGTCATTTGTTGGGCTAGATTGAGCATGGGAAAGAGTGTCTGCATTTTGTTTTCTCATTGCTATATTACCCTGTTCTGGAGTGTGGTAGGCATATAGATGTGGTAAATGACAAAGACTGTGATTGTGGTTTTTTTTTTCCAATGAGCTTGGCTTCCTACAGAAAACATTACTTGTCTGGAGTAGGAGATCCCATGCTAGAAGAGCTAGATGAGTATAGGCTTGTGAATATACATAGTAGACAAAGGAAAACAACAAAATAAATAAAACAATAATTCTCTCTTATCCTTGGGGCCTACATCTCAAGATCTTTCCTAATGGCCACCTGAAAGTGGATAGTACTTAATCTTATATAAATTGTATGTTTTTTTTCTACATGCCCTGCAGGGTTGCCAAATAATGCCAGTTAAAATTTGTTTTTCTATATTTTACATTCTGGGACCTCCTTTTAATGGCTTTGGCACCGGTATCAAGTATGGGTGACTTGAACAGGAGCACAGTGACAGGCAGCTATGATAGGTGGCTATTATTGTGACAGATATATGGGTATATATCTGGGATATTCTGGACGAAGGGATGGTTAACATCACAGCTCAGATGGAGTAAGATAATAGGAGATTTCCCCATGCTACTGACAATGGCACACAATTTAAAACCTATGCACTGCTTAATTCTGGAATTTTTCATTTATTATGGTCAACACACTCTTCTTATGACTGAAGTCCTACAAAATGAAACTGTGACCAAAGTGCTTCATGCTTAGAGCTTTAGCTTTCTCTTTCTTACCTTGACTGTTTTCACTATTCAATGTTTTAAAATCATGTATATATACTTGGCTTTTTATTTTAATCTTAGAAACTTGCAACAAGAGATGGTAGATAGTTTAGCTTGTCTTCAAGGAATCCAGAGTTACATATGCTTGTATGTGCACATTTAGATGAGGATACTGTGAAATAAGGCAATGGGGTCTGGCCAGCATCATCTTGGCTACAGGGTAGATGGTGGGGTCTGGTATCTTGTCTTCCTGGTGAGGGAAGGTGAAGCTTCCGCCTCCCAGGTGATGGGAATACCCAGATTCCTGGAGAAAAGACTTGGAGGATAGGTTCCCAAACCTGTCAGTCCAGTGCCAGAGTCTAGGAGTTTCCTGTGACCCTGAACCCTAACCAGATCCTATTTAGGCATGGACTAGCTCAGATGCCATTATGCCATGCCACATGTCCCTATGCTCTTGTCCTGTCTCCTGTCTCCTGGCTTTTCTCTGGTCATCATGGTATCCCAGTTCAGCTCTTCATGGGAGCTGAATTGATTTGTCTGCATAGTTTTAGTTCTTTCTTTCTTTTCTGGCCTTTATGACACATGTTTCCTAACAGTGCTAATTTGTATTTGCTGGCTGCTGGTCTTTGTGACAGGCATCAACCATACAGTATCCTGCCTTTAATGATGACTCCAAGATTTGACATCTCAAAAGTGAGTTCCTTCTTGCTGAGAAAGTACTGTGGTTCTGGGTTGGGGGGTAAAGGGGAGGAGGGATAGTAGTTAGTCAGTCAAACCTTGGGATCAACACTGAGTTATAAGAACAAAGCACATTCCAATCACAGTGACTTGTGAGGACCTGTTGAGCGACAAAATGTGAACCTACAAGTGGCTGCAGGATTTGTGAGTCTATGCTGGGATAAACCAATGTGCAGATTGCTGTTGTTAGGTTTGTTTGTGTGCTGCTTCTGGCGTTGTTGAATCTCTGGACAGAGAGTTTTGAATAAACGTGATCTCCATCCATTCCCACCATGCCTGAAAACTTTCTTTGGCTTTCCTGAACCAGAGAAGCACCAGAAAAGAAATTCTTACAACACAGCAAGTAAAAATTATTTTTGTAATATTTAAACAAAAAGTAAAATTCTGGAGTTTCCTTGTCATTCTTCCCCATTGTGATGGTTAATTCAAGCTCTCTGTTGTTTTATTTTCATGCATGTGTTAATTGTAAGTGAAAAGCTTCCCCAAGAAAATCACTTGTACACTTGGTCACATGCAAAGTAAAAGAAATTAATGTCAGTAACCTGACAGGCTATCCCCTTGGCAGAGTGTAGCAGCAGCGCCGATTCACAAGCATATATTTTATAAGGGTTGAGTTCCCATGGGACTTGAGAAGAGGAAACTATGTTGTGGAAGGGGTTAACATTTACAGTTGTACCTGCACAAATAAGGGAGAGGGAAATTGTATTGGGGCTGCTATTAGAGATTCAGCTACCTGTGGTCTTTATGGGAAACACACTTTCATTTCTGCCAAAGGTCTAAGCTGGCAGACTGGGTAGGAAAATGCAGCAGGTTAGGCTAACAATAAGCTCTATACAGAATATATATATATATATATATATATATATAATTACAAGTTTTTTTAATATTCAGAATCATAAGATGTATAAATATTCCACACAAATATATTTCACATTCCTTTCTTCACATATTGAACTAAATAAATTAAAAGATAATACAAAATAAATGAGATACCTTTTGTGATTATATTTTTCTTTTTTTCATATGTTTTTTATTGTAATTAATGGAAGGGTTACATGATATTTGCCAGATAGAAGGTGTATTAATTCACATACATTGATACCCTTTCACATGTCTTGGTCCCCATTTCCCTCCCCCCCACCCCCACCCCTCATTTTGTTTTCCTCCTTCCCTATCCAATTTCAAATAACCAAATACAAATATATCCGATATATCAGATAACAAAGTGAGATACTGTAACAATAAGAGATAACCAAGGGACAGCAAAAGAGATGAGAGATAACATAGTACATTAAAGACAACAATTACTCATTATATGGCTTTTGTTTCTATATCCTAGAGATCCTTTCATTTAGTGTCATACTATATGGCCTTATGTATCAAGGTTTTGCTCTATTGCAAATCTCTGCTATGAGAGCCCAAGGTTTCTACTGATTATGACAAAGGAGGGAAACCATTGGGCCTAAGTTCCTTTGAGTCTGGCTTACTTCACTTAATATGATTTTTTCTAAGTCTTTCCATTTCCTAACAAATGGGCACTGTTGTTCTTTCTGACAGCAGCATAGAATTCCATTGTGTACAAATACCACATCTTGTTGATCAACTCATCCACTGAGGGACATCTAGGTTGGTTCCATATCTTTGCTATGGTAACTAGTGCTGCAATGAACATTGTTGTGCTAGTGGATTTAGTATGTCCTTGTTTCTGGATGATTGAGTAAATGCTAAGTAGTGGAATTGCTGGGTCATAGGCGAGTTCTATGTTTAGTCTTCTGAGGAACTGCCATACTGCTTTCCATAATGGTTGAACGAGTTTGCACTCCCACCAACAGTGTAGTAGTGATCCCTGCTGGCCATATCCCCTCCAGCATCTGTTATTAGTTTTCTTGATCCTGGCCATTCTAACTGGAGTGAGGTGGAATCTTAGAGTTGTTTTGATTTGCATTTCTTTTATGACCAGAGATGTTGAGCATTTCTTCATGTGTCTATAGGCCATTTTTGTTTCTTCTTCAGAGAAGACTCTCTTTAAGTCTTTGGCCCATCTTTTAATGGGATGGTTGTTACTTTGGAGATTTGTTTTGGAGTGATTCAATTTTTGAGTTGTTGATATATTTTAGATATGAGGCCTTTGTCCATTGTATGGTTGGTAAAGATCTTCTCCCATTCAGTAGGCTTCCTAATTAATTTACTGGCTATGTCCTTTGCCATACAAATGCTCTGCAGTTTAATACAGTCCCACTTATCCAGCCTTTCTCTGATTTGTTTTGATTCTTGGTCCTTATTAAGAAACTTTCGACCTGTGCCAAGGAGGCCTACTGTATCTCCTATTCCTTCTGGTAAAATTTTCAGTGTCGGCTTTTACCTCGAGGTCTTTGATCCATTTGGAGTTAATCCTAGTGCAGGGAGACAAAGAAAGATATCTTACAAGTTTTATATATTACTTTACTCAGTCTTCCATAGTATATTTAGTTCAAATAATGTTAAATGGAAAATAAATAAGGACCCATAGTTAAATCAGTGATAAAGCTATTAATTGTTTATACTCAAATTGGATCATGAGATACAGATGAAATAAGGATAGTGGTTCTAATAACTGTCTTGACTCTGTAGTGGATAATAGGGAATCTGGTTTAACTGACACATCTTTTCAACATGGTGGAGACAAGGAAGTTCCATCCTCAGGTGATGGTTGTGCCTGAATCCTTGGAGTCAGGGGCAGGGTCTGTGATGGTTTGTTACTGGACCTGTGAGTCCTATCCATTGAACTCAGGTGACTCTTGAGTTTCCTGTGATCCTGCCTCTCCTGCCCCCTTGACCCTATTTAGGACTGGACCAGCTCAGGTGCCAGGATGCCGTGCTCCATGTCTCCTGGCACTCCTCTGGTCACTATGGTATCCCACTTCAGCTCTCTATTTGAGTTTATCTGGTTTGTTGGTATTGGTTTTCTTTTCTTTCTTTCCTCTCCTGAGCTTATGGCTTAGTTTTCTAACAGCGTTAAGTGTATTTGAGGAGCTGCAGTCTTGTGAAAAGAGTCCACCTGTAGTTTCCGACTTTCCAATCAAGACCCCTAATTCAATTTGACCTCTCAAAGTATGGCTTCTCTGTTCCTCATGACTGAGTTCCAGTGCAGCATAGGGCTGCTTGACCAAGACATGTGAAAGGGTATCAATGTATGTGAATTAATGCACCTTCTATCTGGCAAATATCATGTAACCCTTTTATTAATTATAATAAAAAAAGCAAAAAAATAAAAGAAGTTGAATCAGGGGCAGTGGCAGCTAATGTAACAAAGGGGGAGAAACTCATGTCCCTGAACTATTCTGCCCAGTTTTCTTTTAACTTTAATATTAATTTCTGCATCCCTTTATTGTGAGCTGTCTAGATTCTTTTAAGAACTGCTGTTTGTTGACCAGGAATGGCCCTATGGCACTGGTGGACTGTCCACTGGGGTTGGAGAGAGTGTGGTGCCACAACTTGTGTTGTTTTACACTTTGTCTCCAGTATTTTGACACCACGTGTCAAGTGTGGTGCTTCGTTTGCCTAGAATTTGAATTTAATAACTGTTTCTTTTTGTTGATGGTTGCTACTCCTTCTATTGAGTTAAACTTAACACATTATTTTTATTCCATCTGCCCTGTCACATACATTCCAAAGCAACTGGACCACTTGGGTACATAAGTGCCACTGTTGAATGAGATCTCTACATCCAGGTCTGTAACCTAACAGTGTGACTTGGAGTGCTTCCTGCAGATGACTCTGTTGAGTATTTACATAGACATAGTGATATCCAGAAGAAAAATGCTTTTATATTTATAGATTATTTCATTGAACTATATATAAAATAGGTATCAATAAATGTATTTACTCCAAGAAAAAAAGAAGTTGAATCAGGAATTATTATTATTATTATTAGTTGCCAGACCTTAGGCTTGAACTGAGGGATGGGGCACTATTTCTGTGTATCTTTGTGTTTGAGGCTAGTCTCTACCAGCTGAGCCACAGCACCACTTCCAGCCTTTTCTGAGTAGTTTATTGGAGATAAGACTTTCCCAGACTTTTCTGCCTCAGATGGCATCAAATTTTTACACTACAAATAATTGTTGCACTTGATCATTGCTGGTGTGAGATAATTTTAAGAGAAATAAGAAATAAAAATCTAGTATAGAATTTAATAAGAAAAAGGGAAAATAATAAAATAGTCTCTTGAGCAACTATATGGTGTTATTGGAAGTTATCTTAAAATGGAAGAATTAGGGTGAGACTTGAGGCAATTTCTCTTGTGGTCAGGAGGTTGTAACCTAGCTGGAAGCAAGGGGGTAGAAAGTAAAATTATAACTGAACGATAGATAATGGTTTAAATTGCACTTTTGGAAACTGCATGTAGTCCAAGAATTGGGACAAGTCTTTTTATTTTTTTTCTATTGGAAATAACTTTCTTAGGCTTAGAAATGCATAACGAATCAGACTAACTCAAATTACCCAGCAAATGGCAATTGACATTTGGTAAAATATACACAGTTGCAAGTTTCAATGTTCAAGACTAATTTTTCTTTTGAAATGCATTTGTCTTAAAGAACTGTGATGTGCACAGCATGCTCCATTCGATAAAGTGGAAGAAGAAATTGAACTGTTAGATTGGCTCCCACCTCTGCACTTACCAGCAAAGAGCACACCTGCCTTAGTTGTTAGAACATAATCACTGCCACCTAGGAGTTATTTTGAACTTGAAATGCACCCAGGGTGGAGTGGAGAAAGGGAGAGAGGGAGAAATTGTTAGCCTTCCCAGGCTACCTCCATCCTCTTCCCCTCCTAATCTTTTCTGTTTCCTTTTTTTTTTTTTTTGTATTTTACTATTCTCAACATTTCCACTTAGCTTCCTGACTTATCTTTTCTGACTCTGAGCAGACACAGTGTCTTCTAGCAGGAGGATTCTGAGGGGTGTGAACAGTTAAGGATATTCAAAAGTAGTCAAAAGGAAGGTTGACACTAAGTTACCATTGTTCTTGTGAAATGAGCCTAAGCTTTAAAATATGACAGATATGGTTGATGCTTAGATCTTATTAGCTGTGAAATAATGTCCAAGTCATTGAACTTCATAAGCCTGTTTTTTTAGTGATAAATTGATTTCTGTAAGACCTACTTCACAAGGCTGTACAGTTTTTGCCACAATAAATGTCTAATGTTTAGTGTCCAGACAAATACCTTAGATTTTATGAGAGAGAATTTGGTACACAGATTAAAGTGTGTATATCAACTTTTTTTTTATCCTATAGTTCATGGCTCAGATAAAAATCACAGACACTGACTCTTAAAGTACACACATAATCCCTATGATTCCTATTTCTGCCATCCTTAGGTTGCTAGTTTGAAAGCATATCAGAATGTAAGAAAATGAGAGGCATAATGTCTTATAAATACTCTCATATATGATTGAATTTATTTTTAGGAGTAAACTTTTGTACTGTGTTATTAAAATTACTTATAACACACCACTCAAATGGCATGGATGACTGACTCACTGGTCTGTTGAGGTAATGTTATAGTTGAAAATTAGAATTCAGATTCCTATTGGTACTTTTCCTCCCCCCTATAAAACTACATTTAGTGCCATTGAACAGGAGGACCATAAAAATTTCCTGATGCAAGTTTTTGAGTATTACTCAATGAACGTCTGTGGTCTAAAGAAAACCAATAAATAATGGAATTAGACTCTGAAAGTTTATTACAATGCTTTTGGCCCTGATTCTTCATTCAAAAGTTATTTTTAAGCCTAAGGAAGAGTAAGAAGATTTATAGGCACATTCTATTATTACAAATGAGGAAAACCATACAATGTGTGTTTCATTGAATCTGGCTTACTTTGCCTAATTTATTTTTTCCCCAAATCTTTTCATTTTCTTAGAAATGAGACAGTGCCATTTTTTTTTCTGGTGGAAGCATAGAACTCCATTGTGTATGTATACCACATTTACTTGATCCATTCACTCACTGAGGGGTATCTATCTGGTGGATTCCTTATTTTGCTATGGTAAACAGTACTGCAATGAACATAGTTGAGCTAGTGGCTTCAGTGCAGCCTGGTTTGTGGTCATTTGGATAAATGTACAGCAGTGGGATTTCTGGGTCATATTGAAGCTCTGTGTTTAGTCTTTTGAGGAATCTCCATATTGCTTTCCAGAGTGGTTAAGCAAGTTTACATTCCCACAAAGAGTATAGGAGCATTCCCCTTTGGCCATATTGGTGCCAGCATCTACTATTGTTAGTTTTCTTGATAATGGTCATTCTTTTAAGGGCAGTGATATCAAACATCTGTTTACGTGTCTATTGGCCATTCTTATTCTTCTTTGGAGAAGTCTCACTTTAAGTCTTTAGCCCATTTATTAATTGGGTTGTTGTTTCTATGAGGACAGTAAAAGACAAATAAGTACACCGAGACATGATTAATTTAGTAGCACGCTAAACATCTGCACAATAAGAGCAAAGAAGGAGGATATTCTTATAAAAGGATCACAAGGGCTCAATAGCTACGTGCTTATGATCATATAAAGTAATGCATACCAAAATGAAATCCAAGAAATGGAAGCAAGAAGTTTTTTTATTGTTCTATTTGATGTTCTGCCCTCCCCACTTTGATTTATTCCCCTTTGTTACTGGTTTTGATTTTTTTTTTTCAAATTTAATTTAAATTTTTTTAATTGTTGGGGAAATGTACAGAGGGATTTCAGTTACATTTGCCAGGTAGTAGGTGTGTTACTTTTCACCCATTGATACCCCTTCTCATGGTTTTGTCCCAATTTTCCTCCCTTATCCCCCACAATTATCTTGCTTCCCTTCCCTCTCTTATTTCAAATAAACAAATGTATATACAATCTACCAGGTAACAAAGTCAGATAAAGTAGCACTATGAGATTAACCAAAGGACAAAAAAGAGAAGAGAAATAACAGTACATTAAGAAAAATAATCACACAAGGTAAATATAAATAACAAAATGTTTCCATTTTGAATATAAGCTAATCTGATTTGGTGCAGGGAAAGGGAAGCACAGAAACAGTGGGACAAAGGGTGAACCAGTTGAGCAGTGATACTTTCTACACACTATGTTAAAAATGAACTGTTCACATAGATGTGAAGTTATTTCTCCTTTTCCCTTATGGTTTATCCCCTGTTGTCATTGTATCTGCTTTTGGTACCTGAGGTATTGTATATATGTTATTTGAATTAGGGAAGACAGGGGGAACAAGAAAATGGTGAGACAAAGGACAAAGTGTGAACCAATCCAACAGCCACATTCAGAAGACAATACCTTGGAAACGAACTTTACAACTTGGAGGGAGATAGAGAGGGAGGGAAAGAAGGAGAAAACGTGCAGGGGGTAACTTAGTCTACAAGAAATGTATTCATGGGAGGGTGGTAGCCTTGAGCTGAAGAGCTCAGGGATAGTGCCCACGCCCAGAGTTCCAGCCCTATGACCTACAAAAAAAATGTATTCACTACCATACATATGTAATTGTAACCTCTCTGTACATCACCCTGACAAGAAAATTAAATTAAAAATAAAATGAATCACAAAGTATGGCAACAAAAAAGAAATGAACTGTTCAACTTGGGGAGAGGCTGTGGGAAGGGCAAAACTGGGAGAAACTGAGGGAGGGGTGACACTTAAAAATTTACTCATCTGATTTATGTAACTGTAATCCCTTTGTACATCACCCTCATAATAAAATTTAAAAACATAAAGAAGAGTGAGGAGAAAGAATTAAATAAAGTAGGGGGCTTACCCTCATTCCATCTGTTATAATTCAAAATAAAATCATTATTTTAGGGCTTACTTTTTCTTTGTATAACTAGAAAGCTGCTGCAAGTATTTAATATGGAAGGTAGAAAGATCTCCTAGCAGAGAGAGCTTTTCCAATGACAATATTCAGTTACAATGCAAAGGAGTTTTTCAAAGGTATTTAAATTTTAGTTACAAATAGGAGTGTTATATTACTCTTTTTTTTTTGGGTCATGGGGCTTCATCTCTGGGCCTGGGCACTGTACCTGAGCTCTTCAGTTCAAGGCTACTACCCTACCCCTGGGCCTAGGCGTTGTTCCTGAGCTCTTTAGCTCAAGGCTATTGCCCTACCCCTAGAGCCTCAGCCCCACTTCCCATTTTCTAGTGGTTAATTGGAGATAAGAATCACTTTCTTTAGTGCCTGGGCTGGCTTTGAACCATGATCCTCAGATTTCAGCTTCCTGAGTAGCTAGGATTCTAGGTGTGAGTCACTGCGCTCTGCTTATATTACTCTCTTATATAGGACAGATTACTGACACTATCTTATTGTTGTCTTAAGGTAGCCTCTATCCCCCTTTCTGCTTCTTTACTCTCTCCATCTCCATCCAAACCTGTTTGTCATTCTGTCCTTTCCCTTCCTCTCTCTCTCTCTCTCTCTCTCTCTCTCTCTCTCTCTCTCTCTCTCTCTCTCTCTCTCTCCTTCTCTCTCTCCCTCCTTCTCTCTCTCTCCCTCCTCTCTCTCTCCCTCCCTCCCTCCCTCCTTCTCCCTCTCTCCCTTCCTCCTCCTCCCTCCCTCTCTCCCTTCCCCCCTCTGTCTTTCTTCCTGTCCTAGGGCTTGAACTCAGAGCCTGGACACTGTCCTTAGACTTTCTCAAGGCTAGAGCTCTACCACTTGAGCCTCAGCACCATTTCCAGCTTTTTTCTGTTTATGTGGTACCGAGGAATTGAACCTGGGTCTTCGTGCATGCTAGGCAAACACTCTACCACTAGGCCAAACTCCCTGCCCCATTCTTTTTCTTTTGAGCAGTCATTATTTCCTTATTTTTTTCTTTTAAAAAAATATTATCAGAGTGATGTATAGAGGGGTTAGTTACATTTGTAAGGCAGTGAGTACATTACTTCTTGAACATTGTTATCCCTTCCCATGTTCCTCTCCCTCTTTCCCTTCCCTTTCCCCCTCCCAAGTTGTAGAGTTCATTTTCAACATTTGTCTTGTGACTATTGCTGTTACATTGGTTTATCCTTTTTCCATCATCTTGTTTTTCTCTATTTTTTCATTCTAATACACATTCATGTTTACTCCATTTTATACATTATTGGCAGACAAATTCCAAGAATTAAAGGAAAATCTTAAAGAGATTTATGTTCTAGCAGTTGGAAGCTCTTTAGCTCCATTTCCCAAGCCCAATCTACTCTTAAAAAATTGTTAACGTTAATCCTTAAAACTAACCTGGCCATTTTACAGTGTCCTTTCCCTCCCTCTGCTCCATTTATACCTTCTCTTCTTCCTTTTTAATACAGAAATCCTCCTTCTCTTTTATTTTAAATATGTCCCTAGAGGCCTTACAGAAAGTCGAATCCCCGTTCTACAGGTCAGGATGTCAAGATTTGTAGGTTGATATTCAGTGTCAAAGTATGAAAGCTCTCCATTAGCTTAGGGTTTAGAAAACTGCCAGGAGCATCATTATTTTCTTTTATTATTTTTTTATTTTTTGCATTTTTTTATTGTAATTAGTAAAAGGGTTACATGATATTTGCCAGATAGAAGGTGCATTAATTCACATGCATTGATACCCTTTCACATGTCTTGGTACCCATTTCCCTCCCCCCCACACCTCCCACCTGTTTTGGTTTTCCCCCCTTCCCTATCAAATTTCGAATATCCAAATACAAATAAATTCAATTTTTCAGATAACAAAGTGAGATACTATAACAATATGAGATAACCAAGGGACAGCAAAGGAGATGAGAGACAACATAGTACATTAAGGACAACAATCATTCGTTATATGGCTTTTGTTTCAATATCCTGGAGGTCCTTTCAATTAGCTTCATACTATATGGCCTTATGTATCAAGATTTTGCTCTATTGCAGATCTCTGCTAGTAGAGCCCAAGGTTTCTACTGATTATGATGAATGAGGGAAACCATTGAGCCTAAGTTCCTTTGAGTCTGGCTTACTTCACTTAATATGATTTTTTCTAAGTCTTTCCATTTCCTAACAAATGGGGCGATGTCATTCTTTCTGACAGCAGCATAGAATTCCATTGTGTACAAATACCACAACTTGTTGATCCACTCATCAACTGAGGGACATCTAAGTTGGTTCCATATCTTTGCTATGGTGAATAGTGCTGCAATGAACATTGTTGTGCTAGTGGATTTAGTATGTCCTTGTTTTTGGATGGTTGGGTAAATGCCAAGTAGTGGAATTGCTGGGTGATAGGCGAGTTCTGTGTTTAGCCTTTTGAGGCACTGCCACACTGCTTTCCATAGTGGTTGAACGAGTTTGCACTCCCACCAACAGTGTAGTAGTGATCCCTCCTAGCCACATCCCCTCCAGCATCTGTTGTCATTCGTTTTCCTGATCCTGGCCATTCTAACTGGAGTGAGGTGGAATCTTAGAGTTGTTTTGATTTGCATTTCTTTTATGACCAGAGATGTTGAGCATTTCTTCATGTGTCTATAGGCCATTTTTGTTTCTTCTTCAGAGAAGACTCTCTTTAAGTCTTTGGCCCATTTTTTAATGGGATGGTTGTTACTTTGGAGATTAGTTTGGGAGTGATTCAATTTTTTGAGTTGTTGATATATTTTAGATATGAGGCCTTTGTCCTTTGTTTGGTTGGTGAAGATCTTCTCCCACTCTGTAGGCTTCCTAATTAATTTACCAGCTATGTCCTTTGCCATACAGAAGCTCTGCAGTTTAATGCAGTCCCACTTATCCAGCCTTTCTCTGATTTGTTGTGATTCTTGGTCCTTATTAAGGAAGTTTCGACCTGTGCCAAGGAGGCCTACTGTACCTCCTATTCCTTCCTGTAAAGTTTTCAGTGTGTCAGCTTTTACCTCCAGGTCATTGATCCATTTGGAGTTAATTCTAGTGCAAGGTGACAAAGAAGGATCCAACTTTAGTTTTCTGCAGGTGCTTAACCAGTTCTGCCAGCACAACTTGTTGAAGAGGCTGTCTTTCTTCCATTCTATTTTTTTTTGGCTCCCTTGTCAAATATTAGGTGGCCATAGGTCTATGGTTTAATATCTGGGTCCTCAGTTCTATTCCATTGGTCTTTAGGCCTGTTCCTGTGCCAGTACCAAGCTGTTTTGATAATTATAGCTCTGTGATAGAGTCTAAAGTTTGGAATTGAAATTCCTCCAGCGCTGTTCTTTCTGCTAAGAAGTGTTTTGCTATACGGGGTCTTTTATTATTCCATATGAAATTTTGAATTGCCTCTTCTATTTCTTTAAAGAATGCCATTGGGATATTGATGGATATTGCATTGAATTTGTAGATAGCTCTTGGCAAGATTGTCATTTTCACAATGTTGATTCTTCCAATCCAGGAGCATGGGAGGTTTTTCCATTTCCTTAGTTCTGCTTTAATTTCCTTTTTTAGAGTTTTAAAGTTTTCGTCAAAAAGGTCCTTTACATTCTTAGTCAAGCTAATTCCTAGGTACTTTATTTTCTTTGAGGCTATTGTGAAAGGAGTTTCTTTCCTGATTATTGCCTCGTTCCTCTCACTGTTGGCGTAAAGGAAGGCAGTTGATTTTTGAGGGTTGATTTTATAGCCTGCTACTCTTCCAAAGTTTTGAATCAGTTCAAGGAGCTTGGGAGTAGAGTCTATAGGATTCTTTAAATACAGGATCATGTCATCTGCAAAGAGGGATAGTTTTATTTCCTCTTTCCCTACTTGGATCCGCTTTAAGCTTGCTTCTCGCCTTATTGCACTGGCTAGGAATTCTAGTACTATGTTAAAGAGGAGTGGAGAGAGTGGGCATCCTTGTCTCGTTCCTGATTTTAGAGGGAATGGCTTTAGATTTTCACCATTAAGTGTAATACAAGCAGTGGGTTTCTCATACACAGCCTTTATTACATTGAGGAATGTTTCATGGATTCCTAGTTTCTCCAGAGCTTTTAACATAAAGGGGTGTTGGATCTTGTCAAATGCCTTTTCCGCATCTATTGAGACAATCATGTGATTTTTGTCCTTGCTCCTGTTGATGTGTTGAATTATATTAATTGATTTGCGTATGTTGAACCAGCTTTGCTTCCCCGTGATGAATCCAGTTTGATCATAGTGTATAATTTTTTTGATGAGTTGTTGTAGACGGTTGGCCAGTATTTTGTTGAGAAGTTTTGCATCGATGTTCATCGAAGATATAGGTCTATAGTTGTCTTTCTTTGATGAATCTCTGTCTGGTTTGGGGATGAGGGTTATACTGGCTTCATAGAATGAGTTTGGTAAGGAACCTTCATTTTCAATGTCGTTGAAGAGCTTGTGGAGTATTGGTGTGAGCTCTGCTTTGAAGACCTTATAGAATTCAGCTGTGAATCCATCTGGCCCTGGGCTTTTCTTAGGTGGAAGTTCTCTTATTGCCATTTCTATTTCAGAGCTTGAAATAGGCCTGTTTAGTTGGGTTAGTTCTTCTTGGTTCAGTGTGGGTATGTTAATATTGGCTAGGAATTCATCCATTTCATCTAGATTCTCAAATTTGTTGGCATAAAGGTTTGAGAAGTATTCCCTCATGATATTCTGGATCTTGGTGATTTCTGTCGTGATATTACCATTTTCATCTGCGATTTTGTTTATTTCGATATGCTCTCTTCTTTTTTTGGTAAGATTTGCCAAGAGCTTGTCAATTTTGTTAATTCTTTCAAAGAACCAACTCCTTGTTTTGTTGATTCTTTCTATATTTTTTTTGGATTCCAAATCATTTAATTCTGCTTTGATTTTAATAATTTGCTTTCTTCTACTGGGATTAGGGTTGGTTTGTTGCTCTTTTTCCAGGAGCTTAAGGTGAGACATTAACTTGTTGGTTTGCAATTTTTCCAACTTGTTGTTGTAGGCACTCAGCGCTATAAATTTTCCTCTGAGTACTGCCTTTGCTGCGTCCCAAAGGAGTTGGTATTTTGTGTGCTCCTTACTGTTAAATTTCATAAACTGTTGGATTTCTATTGTGATCTCTTCGATGACCCATTGGTGATTCAACAATGTGTTGTTCAGTCTCCATGAGTTACAGGGTTTTCGTTGGTGGAGATGTGTGTTCATTTCCAATTTGATGCCTTTGTGGTCTGAGAGTGTGCATGGAATAATTTCTGTGTTTCTGAATCTGTCCAGGTTTGTTTTATGGCCTAAGATGTGATCTGTTTTGGAAAATGTTCCATGTGCTTCTGAGAAAAATGTATATTGTGTTGTTGCTGGGTGGAATATTCTGCAGATGTCTCTTATATCTAGTTGGGCTACGTAGTTGTTCAATTCTAAGGTTTCTCTCTTGAGTTTTTGCATTGTTGATCTGTCCATAGGTGAGAGTAGTGTGTTAAAGTCATCAACAATCACTGTATTTCGATCTATGTATGGTTTCAGTGTAAGTAAAGTTTGCTTGATGAAGTTCGGAGCTCCGGGGTTGGGTATGTAAATATTTAGGATCGTTATGTCTTCCTGGAGGAAAGATCCCTTTAATAGTATGTAGTAACCTTCTTTGTCTTTTCTTACTAATTTTAGTTTGAAGTCTATTTTATCTGATATGAGGATGACAACTCCAGCCTGTTTATGGGTGTCGTTAGCTTGATAGAGTTTATTCCAACCTCTCACTTTCAAAAGATGATTGTTTTTTTGGGTAAGATGTGTCTCTTGAAGACAGCAGAATGATGGCTCTTGCTTTTTGATCCAACTAGACAGCCTATGCCATTTAATTGGACAGTTAAGTCCATTGATATTGAGAGTTAGGATTGAGAGATATTTATTAGTTCCTACCATTTTCCAAAGCTTTTATTTGGGCCTGTGTCTTGACAGTTCTTGTGGTCCTTAGATGGTATGCTGTTTAGGTGCCATTTCTTTCCCTATATTGCATTTATTTTGGTTTTCTATGTATAGAACATCTTTGAGAATTCTCTGTAGTGTTGGTTTTGTTGCAACATATTGTTGCAGCTTTTCCCTGGAATGGAATGTTTTTATTGTTCCCTCAGTTATGAATGAGAGCTTAGCTGGGTACAGTATTCTTGGTTGGTAGTTAGTTGACTTAAGGGCATGACATATATGCTTCCAGTCACTTCTTGCTTGCATGGTCTCTGCTGAGAAATCTGGGGTTATTCTGATTGGTTTTCCTTTATAGGTTACTGAACCGTTTTCCCTGGCTGCCTTTAGGATCCTTTTTTTGGTTTCTATTGATCCAGTTCGGATTACGATGTGGCAGTGGGATGTTCTTTTCTGGTCAGGTCTGTTTGGGGTTCTAAAGGCTTCTTGTATCTGGATGGGCCTGCCCTTCTGGATGTTTGGGAAATTCTCTGAGATGATTCCCTGAAGTATATTTCCAATATACTCTTTCTCCACGCCCTCCTCAATACCAATTAGCCTTAAATTAGGCTTCCTAATTTTATCTTGGACCTCCTGAAGCGCTCTCTCATTTTTCCTAGATTTGGATTGACTCATTTTCTGTTCTTTCTCTATAATAACTAAATTATCTTCAGCCCCGGAAATTCTCTCCTCTGCATTGTTTAACCTGCTATCAAAGCTATCTACTTTATTTTTCATCTCCTTTGCTTCTAATTCCTCATTTTTGATGCCTTGCATCTCTTCTTTTAGATCATGTATGGATTTCTTTAGCTCCTTGATTTCCATTTGAGTGGTTAGCTCAGTAGCTTTATTTTGTTTGAACATTTGGTGGAGTTAGGTCACCTTTTTATTTGTAGATTCTATGAATTCATCCATCTTTCTTTGAAAAAGCTTTATTATGGCCTCCTTTATGGCTTCTTCTTTTTCACTTATCACCTTGTTTATGGTTTCCTCTTGTTCAGCTATAGCTTCCTCCCTTATCTCTTTCTTTATATTTTCACATTTTTCATTAATGATGTTTATCAATTGCATTTGTACAGCACTTGGAAGACTCTCCTCTAGGTTTGCCAGTGACTGTTCCATTGTCTGTTTACATTGGGTGGGGGATGTTGTTTCTTGATTTGACATTTTTCTTGAGTTTCTTGTTCTGCCCATTTGAAAATGGGAGCAAGATTAATACTAAACATGATTATAGTTCTTCAGATATAACCAACCTAGACCTCTGTAGCTGGCAGACACTAGATGTTCACAAGTTTTGATTGGTGTTATCACTCTTTCTTTCTGTGCAGTTACCGACCAGTCTAATACATCCACTGATAAGCGATTTATACCATAAGCCTCTCAATCCAGTCTCTATTGTCTTTAAGTCCCTCTGAGCCTAGAGAATAATTAAACACCTAGATATACAGTATTGCTCAACAGCCATCAAGTGTAGATCCATGCAGTATAAGGGTTGAAAGACGAACAGAAGTCCAGAGATAGAAAAATAGAATGAGAAAGGTCAGGGGAGGTACAAGAGGATTAACGTAGGAGTGTAAGAATATTGTAGTAAAGAAGAAAAGGTATAGCATAAGGATAACTGACCTAAGTTGGTAAGTAGGTAGTGTATTTGAGTACAAAGTTTGTAAAGTATTAGAAGAAAACTTATGTGTTCCTGCACGACTAGCTCTTAGCCCAACCAGTGGCCTCACAGTGGACCATGGGATGGATCTGCGCGCGGATGGCAGACGTTTTCCTGTGCTGCTTCCAGGGGCGGCCCCAAGCCAAGGGTCTGGGGATTGAGAGTTTCCAGGGGCTCTCAGCAGGACCAGCAGGAGACCCCTCTGTTCCCAGGGGCGGGGCCCAGCTGAGGAAGTGGGCTCCAAGGGCGGAGCCGCGCCTTTTTGATTCTCAGAAGGGGAGCTTGGCTGCTGGTCGGCCCTTCAGATCCCTGCTGTGTTTCCACTGCTTTGTCAGAGTCTGTGACTGTGGGGGACCCCTTGGTGCTGTCTTGCTCAGGATTCCCAGCTGGAGGATGCCCCGCTCAAGAATTGAGGGGGGGCAGAGAGCATCATTATTTTAAACTATACTTGGTTCAAACTTCTGCAGGAAGAAGATTGTGAACTGTGACAGCTATCTCTGAGCCCAAAGTCACCTGGCTGTTTAAAATCTTATTTTCGGGAAGCTTTAAAGTCTTTTTTAAAATATATTTTTATTGTAATTAGTAGAAGGATTACATTATATTTGCCAAATAGAAGGTGTATTACTTCACAAATATTGCTACCCTTTCTCATGTTTTTGTCCCCATTTCCATCCCCCACCCCTCCCAATATAGGGGAAAGCTTTGGAGAGACAGAACTTTTAAGTCAGAAACTTCCAAGATTTGGATATATACTTGTGTGTGTGTCTAACATGCGTGTCAGTACACTTTGAGAAATGCCATTTATCTCTTACACTAGTTATGCTTTATTATATTTCATAATCAGTTAAAAGCATGTGAAAAAATTACAAGATTAGATTTTACTTAGACACATTGAAATATAATCATAAGAATCTTTATATTTTCATACTTAATGGTACAAAATATGTCAGAAAAATTTCTTATTTAATATGTACAGAGAACACATCATATTGACATTCAATAACATTTCAGAATTTTGTTTAAGCTGATTAGCCAGCAAATATCCCTTTTGTGTAGTTTGTCATAAATTTTCTGAATCTCCTATTTCCTTTTATCAGCCAAAGGAAAACTAATTATAGTGTAGAAACTGAGTAAACAAAAGAACTTTTATATCTAAGCGATTTGATTTTTTTTCAATTTCACTTCAACTGAGCAAGGTTAACTGCATTTTTAAGTAGCATGTGAAAATCTTGATTTCATGTGACTTTTATTTAGGTGGAATATTCTTCATTCCTTCAGTCATTCTTCATGTTAAACAGTTTCAAGGTCCTTCTTTGCCCTGATTATTTTTCCTAATCAAGTTTTGTTTTCCTTATAATCCTATAACCAGTGCTGTTGGTGCCTGGAGACATTTTGAATTCCTACCATACCAGTAAACCATGACAGGCCCTTATAATCTACCTAAAGGATTTGTTTCTAACTCTAGTACACTTTTAGTCACCTTCTATATTATTTATTTGAACTTACCTCCTAATATCATGGCTTCTTTCTGGGGAAATTTGACTCAAATTATCCCTTTAAAAACATTCTACTATGTCCTTTGCACAAGTCAATATTAAGTTATGAAAGTTTTGGGGGAAGCCATGTTAAGGTTTTTATGGTGAAACTGACTCTAAAGATAGAAAGAGGGCTGGGAGTGTAGCCTAGTGGTAGAGTGCTTGCCTAGCATGCACGAAGACCTTGGTTCGAGTCCTTGGTACCACATACATAGAAAAAAGCCAGAAATGGTGCTGTGGCTCAAGTGGTAGAGCTCTACCTTGAGAAAACCCAAGGACAGTGCCCAGGCCCTGAGGCCCAGGACTGGCAGAAAAAAAAAAAGATAGGAAGAAATCATTGGAGGATTTTCTTGCAAGGCAATAACAAGACACATGCATTGTGTAGCAGATATTTGAGAAAGACAAAATATCGTGAACATCATTCTTAGGAGTGATTTCCTATAGTCCTAACTAGACTTGGAGGCTCACTCTGCTGACAACCATGTACAGTTACCTCATTAAAAAGTTCTTGCCATGAAAAGTAGATGGAGAAAAGAATTAGTAGGATTTGGCTATTGGTGTTGATTGGGTATAGAATATCAGCAAGTAACAGGCAAACATCAGTGCCATTTTTCCCTCTTAAAGAAGGAAAATTTTTGGGGAAAAGAGAATGAAGACTTTTACTGTGTAACATGCAATGTAATTTTTGAAATATTTGTGTGTCTGAAGAAACATGCTGTTTTAGAGGCAATGTAAATAAACATGTTTATGAAGCTGATATATAAGCGTTCATATTACTTATTCAAAAATGTTTCCTATTTTCTCTGCATCTACCATCTGTGTCATTTTAATCTTAGCTATTTTGAATTTGTTCTCTTACTAAATATTATATCCTGTGAATAACCATTTGGGCTTATCTATCTGCATATCAGGAGATGAATGTTAAATAATGTGAATCTATCTGTAATACACTGAGTAGATAAAATAATTATGATATATATGGCTATAAAAGGATAAAAATTGGGAAGGAAGGGAGAAAGGCAAATATAATTTAAGAAAGAATGATTATTTACTAATAAGTGGTCATAAAGCTTTGAATAATGAAGAAACTAAAAAAGAGGTAGGACACACAGAAAGGCTGACAGACCTGGCTGAGCAAAAGAAATCTAAGCCAATGTAGTCATAGTCTCAGTTGTGATAGGCTATTCTGGGGTGGTTTCAGGACTTTTGTACAAATAAAATGTCAAGGATAAAAGTCTCTTATAGAAGATGCTGCAGTATTTGCACAGAACCTATGTAAATCCTCCTGTATAGTTTAAGCCATTTCTAGATTATTTACCATGCCTAATGTATTGTAAGTGCAATGCAAATAGCTTTTATACCTCATTATTTAGAGAAGAATAGTAGGAATAAAACCAACTGTGCAATTCAGTACTTACACAATTTACTTTTCATCCACAGCTGCTGAATCCATTGATATGGACACTGCACATATGAAGGGTCTGCTATGTGTGTAGTGGGAAAGGAGTTAGCCAGGTGGGCATTTATAGAAGTATTCAGAGCAGGGCCTTTAGTTCTGAACAGACCTGGTGTAATCAAGAAAGAGGGAGACCAGCAGGCTGGGATTTAGTAAGCAAAGGAGATTTTAGGGTTGGGTCATATACAGTGTTGTTAGAACATTAGCTCTCATTGTTGGTGAGATGAGAAGCAGACAAACCCGAAGAACAGAGCGGGAACATTTTTCTGATTTTTATTTGTAAGGGATTCATCAGATTTCTGTATTGAGAAAAGACTAAATCAAAAGGCATGAAGGCCAGGATTGTGGCCTAGTGGTAGAGTGCTTGCCTAGCACGCATGAAGCCCCGGATTTGATTCCTTGGTACACTATACACAGAAAAGTCTGGAAATGGTGCTCTCACTCAAGTGGTAGAGTGTGAGCCTTGAGAAAGTTCAAGGACAGTGTCCAGGGCCTGAGCTCAAGGCCCAGGACTGGCAAACAAGCAAGCAAGCAAAAAAGAAAATAAAAAACAAAAGTCAAGTATTGAGCACAAAGATTTCACGGGCTTTAAAAATTACCCAGGTCCCAGGTGAGAGATAATAGGGCCTAGGTGGGCATCATAGTGATGAAAGTGGAATAGGCAAAGGACTTCTTTTTATTTATTTTTATCCTGGGGATTGAATTCAGGGACTCATGCTTGCAAGGCAAGCACTTATACCTTACATATATACACACTCACTGCACACATACACACACTTTTTTTTTGTCTGTGTCAGGGTTTAAATTCAGGATCTCATAACATACTAAGTCACCTTGTTTGCTGAATTGGTACTCTACACTTGGTTCATACCCCTAGCCCAACTTTTTGCTGACAGCTTTAGAGATGGAATCTCTTAAACTTTTCTGCCCAGGCTGATATTGAGCAACCATCTTCTGGGCTTCAGTTTCATGGGAAGCCAAATTTGTAGGTGAGAGCAGTTGGCATTTGGCTTACTTCTTCATTTCCTAATGTAGGTCTTAAAGCATTTACTGATGGCTTGGTTGTGAAATAAGAGAAGCAGAATAGTCAAAGTCACTTTGATGCTGTCGAACTAAGCAGGTAGTAGAAAAGAGATGGTGTTGTTTTAGATCAGAGGAAAATATTGTCGGAAAGCAAGCATTAAGTGTGGATTGAAAATCAAGAGTTCAATTTTGACATATCAAATATGAGCTACTGATTAGATAACCAAGTGGCTAAAATTAAAATAATATTGACTTAAGAAACATGGATAACCTATTCAAATACATTTTTCTCATTTATTTATTTACTCACAGATAAATGCCAATTTATACAAGTAGAATATTGGGGGGAAATATTATTATAAGCCTAACCTTGAATGGGTATAACTTATAGACTAGCAAAACTAGGTGTGCTGAAAGATAATTCATGAAGCAGAGATTGAAGGACCATATGAAAAATAATTCACTTCAAGAGAAGAGTCAAAATAATGAAAGGGGTGACATGGATCAAAATGCGTTGTACTCATACGTGGACATGTTGGATTGAAAAACCCTTTTGTAAACTACTTAAAGATAAAATGAAAATAATGAGAAAGAGAAGCGTCAAATAAAACAAGTTTTCTCTTATATTAAGATTTCATTTGTCAAACCAGAGAGGCAACACTTACTGTAGAATAGCTCCCATCCTTCAGATTTGATGGAGGTCAGCTTCTTCCCTCCTTGTCTCTTTCCATGACAGGTTCGTTTTCAGACATTATAAGGAGAGACAGTATGAGTAAAAAGTGAAAGGATTACCTCCACAGAAACTTCTGTGAGTTAGCACAGAGCGTTGACTCTCTTGTAGTCCATTGAAACAGGTGAAAGAGGAGCCATCTCTCTCCACATTTGCCTGGAATATCAATGGTTCCTTGCTATTAAGTTGCCAGCAACACTGGCAAAAGTCACATGTAGGAAGTACAATACTGTGAAGTGCTGTGGTGGGGTGATGCCTAGTGCAAATGGTAGCACACTGTAAAGAAAGGGTGCTCAGTAACAACATTGGTGCTAGGAACTAAAACCCAAGATCTAGAAAATAAGCATGATGATCAAGATGACAATGATAGAAACTACCATCTTGGACATATGTTATATGTTTTCCATATATCATGCTGTTTAATTTTTACGGTATTACTATATATTTACATCCTTTTATAAGTTTACAGTTGGGAAGATACTTAGCTAGGGTGCAGACTGGCTATTTAAATTTAGACCTTTCTGGCTTTCATATATACTTTGTAATACCTGTTAAGACATTTACATTTTGAATAATGAACCACTGCGGAATTCTGAGAATTTCAGGTATAGAAACTTTTTAAAATTTCCTTTCTTGCTCCTAAGCCTGTCGTTCTTCTATTTTCAGCTGAAAGTCAGCTTGTAGGCAGCGTTTGACTCCATTTTGGATTTGATGAGTTTGGGTCTGCTAATTTTTATAATTTTTTCATTTTGATTGCAATAGGTTATAGTTCTCTCAAGTGAAACTTGATAGGTGTCAAGTGAAACTATATTGTGTGTGTGTGTGTGTGTGTGTGTGTATGGTGTGTGTGTGTGTGTGTGATACTAATGTTTAAACTAGGACTTTGTGCTAACTAGGCAAGCCAAATGCTCTATCACTTGAGCAATATCCCTTCACTATGCTTTAGCTTCTTTAGTTACGGTCTCATGCCTTTGCTCAAGCCAATCTTAGACCATAATTCTCTTACCTTTGCCTCCCAGGTAGCTTGGATTATAATGTAACTCTTTTGTGAAATAGAATTTCCTTAATTTTCCACCTGGTTTGGCTTCAAAACACAAGACTCCATCTGCACCTTCCAAGAAGCTGGATTTATAGGTTGGCATGCACCACTTTGTCTAGCTACTCACATGTATTTTTCGAACTTCCTTTGTTCCAGGTCATAGTCTCACACATCTCAAAAGCAGTCATAAAATTAAATAAATATTAATATAATGAGAAATCATCACCTTAGTGGCAAAATTGAGCAATGAAATGGCTAAAGAAGTGGATTATAATTTTATAGGATGAACAGAATAAAGAATCAAGAAAAATATTCAACTTAACAACATCATAAAACTTTCCTTTTTCAATAAAGGCATTATAGTTATGTTATCCATTAGTGGTGGTTCAGAAGTACTATCTTCCCAAATGAAAAATGCAGTATACAGGAAAGCCACCAACAAAACCATGTTTATTTCAGCATTACTCTCTGTGCCCCAGGTATGGAATCAGCTCAGATTCCCTTCAGTGTATGAATGGATCAAAAAAGTGATATATTTACATTGTGGAATTTTGCTTATTCATTAGAAAGGATGGTATACCATTTGTAAATAAATAGAAAGATCTGGAAAAAGATGTGTTGAGTGAAGTCAGGCTGCGAGACAAAGGATGTATGTCTTTCCCTTATATGTGGAAGTTAAGTTTATAAATTTATAAGCAAATACATTGAATGGTATGCAAGCATATACAAATGTATTAACTGAAATTAGGTAGAGTGAAGAGAGAGCTCAAATAATGCAATTTCTTATAAAGGCAAAGTCAAAGTTCAGCAAAAACAAAACAAAACAAAACAAAACCAAAAAACCATCAGAATTTGGGTATTTTAAAAGGATAGGATGGGGTCAAATGGAATGGGGTAGACAAATGAAGAGAAGAGGGCAAGAATACAATTAGGAATCCAGTGTAGCCATGCACTGGTGGCTCATGCCTATAATTTTAGCTACTCAGGAAAACAGTATCTGAGGATCGTGGTTCAAAGCCAGGCCAAGCATGAAAGTCCATGAGACTCTTATCTCCAGTTAACCACCAGATAATTGGGAGTGGTGCTCTGGCTCAACATGGTAGAGAGCAGTTATCTTGAGCTGAATTGCTCAGGGACAGCCCCCAGGCCCAGAGTTCAAGCTCTACCACACACACACACACACACACACACACACACACACACACACACACACACACACACACACACAAATCCAATGTGTATCCTATAAAATTAAGAAGATGTTGAAAGTAGTGGGTAGAGGAGTGATAGGTGAGAATGTTTAAAGGGGTGATATTGATCAAGATATACTGTAAGGCTCGGAGTGTGGCCTACTGCTAGAGTGTTTATCTAGTACACACGAAGCCCTGGGTTCAAGCCCTCTGTACCACTTATACAGAAAAAGCCAGAAGAGGTACTGTGGTTCAAGTGGTAGAGTGGTAGCCATGAGAAAGATCAAGAACAGTGCCCAAGCCCTGAGTTCAAGCTCCAGGACTCCAGGTTTTTTCAAAAACCTCTTTTGTACAACTGCTTAAGACAATAAAAATATGCCCTGAAAGAAAAAGAGATCTTAATACATGATTGAGAGAGCTACTGAGTTTTCTATTTCATTGGGAAATGTACACACTTTCTACTTATACTGTGTATATGTATTTCTATTTTATTGTGAAAAAATTGAGTTGAAACATTACCATGCATGTTCAAGTTTGAACTTGGAGTTCCCAGATTTATGCTAAACCCAGTCTCTTACAGTCGAATGTTTCTATAACTCTAACAGCATTTGATTTATTCAAGTCCGAAGAACATGACCCAAGAAGTTATGTTGTGTCATGGATATTAAAACAACCTTTGTTGAAAAAATTTCCCCCTCATTTCAAGTGGCTACAATGGCTTCACACAAACAATATTTTAATTCATGATTCTGTACATTCATTCCTGTTTGATTGTCATTTAAACTCCAAATTCTATACATTTGACATATTCTAGGAAAAAATGCATTTTCCCCTGAATTATTGCTCACTTGGACCCTGCCAATTAGAGATGCGTTTGCCAATATTATTCACTTGGTCTTCAGGGTATCCTGTCTTCATATCTTCTGATTGAGTATCTAAATGTTTGCAGAACCTTCAGAGTTCATCTAAAAGCATTTTAAAGGAGAGTTGTGACATTGATTTTTGTTCTTTATTTGTATTTTTAGCCTTTTAAGGGGTCCTTTTCATGAGTGCATAACAGTGGGGCTGGGAGTTGCTACAATAGGAGATAGCTTCTTGCAGAGAGAAAGCTTAGCTTAGACATTTTACTTCTTTAACATTTCTTTCCCACCTTCTGTCAAAAGCATCCATCAGGGGGCTGCTGAACACATGGGCTAGATGCTGTGAAAACTGTTCACCTTTGATAACCAAGAGCAAGAGTCAGTCAAAGGTGACCTTTTCTTCTATTCTGTAGCTCCTCTGAGTATCTTGCCTTTTGAACTTTGGCAACTCAGTTCCTTTTACCATAGAGTTCTTTCAATAGCCAATATGTGATGGCCCAGCATGCAAGTTAATTACTTCTCATTGTAAAACCCTGTAAAGTTCACTGTTGAAAACTCTCCACAGTAAGTGGTGTGGAATGTATCTCTAAAACTTAGCTAGCATTTCTAGGACTCAGAGAACAGGTCTTCTGTTCATTCATTTCTTTTTATTGAACTGTTAGCTAAGGGCTCTATGTAAGTACCTAATGAAGACAGTAGAAATTGAAGAACCCATTTTATAGGAAAGAAATCTGAGGCCTATAGAAAGAATAGTTTTGTCAAGACTTCACAGCCACTAATTGGAGAAATCAGATTTTTTTGATTCTACTGTGTTTCTTTGATTCTACTGTTTATCACATTGTATTTGGCCATTGAGATTGTATTATACATGGACAAACAGGCATGCAACACATGATTAGATGTGTGTGTGTGTGTGTGTGTGTGTGTGTGTGAGAGAGATAGAGAGAGAGAGGGGGGGGGAAAGAGAGACAGACAGACACAGAGACAGAGAGAGACAGAGAGAGACACACAGACACAGAGACAGACAGACAGACAGACAGGCAGACACACACACACACACACACACACACACACACACACACACACACAGATTTCCTAATATTTTGTTTTAAGGACAATGGCCTGGAAAACAAAACAAAACAATGTCATAGAATAGAAAGATAAAGACTACAGAAACAAAGGACTTGAATTCTATCCTGATTCTTTCCTAGAGGTGTGGCCTTTGGAAGTGTACTTTTTGACTCTGAAGCTCACTGTATATACCCTTTATGTGAAGAATGAATGAAATAATATATACTATCACTGATACCAAACAAATTTTCATAATAAATGTGTATCTGTGTTAGTGTGTGCACATCTGATTGTAAGTGTATATTCAGGGGAAAGAGGAAAGATGTTTTGCATATATCAATTTGGATTTGTATGTGTGTGTGTGATTGTGTGTGTTTGTGTGTGTGTGTATGTGTATGTGTGTGTGTGTGTGTGTGTGTGTGTGTGTGTAATGGGGCTTGAACTTGGCCTGGGCACTGTCCCTGAGCTCTTTAGATCAAGTCTACTACCCTACCCTTGAGCCAAGCCCCACTTCCCATTTTCTAGAAGTTAATTGGAGATAAGAGCCTCAGGTTCTTTTGTGTCTGGGCTGGCTTTGAACCTTGATTCTCTGATCTTAGCCTCCAGGATTTTGTAAGTGTTTTATGACTAATACTTCTGGGGGATATGTCCAGTAACTCAAATTAGGAACAGAAACGTAAGCTGGATACCAGTAGCTCATGCTTATAATACTAGCTACTCTGGAAGCTAAGATATTAAGATCACCATTCATAGTAATCCTAGGCAGGAAAGTCAGTGAGACTCATATCTAATAAGCTCCCCCAAAACTAAAAATGAAATGGTAGCCCAAGTTGTAGCGAGATAGCCCTGAGCAAAAATGCTCAGGGACAGTGTCTATATTCCTGAGTTCAAGCCCCATGACTGGCGCGCGTGCGCACACTCCTACACACACACACACACACACACACACACACACAGAAATAGAAAAATAGTGGATAAAATATTTATATATTGTTATAGTTTTCCTTGAACCATAAATATATCATGCTGATGTGATTCTGATATGATTGTGTGAGTCTAATATGTCTTAACACATGACTATATATGTAAAGTGTGTATCTATGTATTGTAATAATAATGCCAAAGTCTAACTTTGTGTAAAAGTACTTGGAACTAGCAACTAAACGTAAATTTAGTTAATCTGAAAAATCTCTGTGTTTTACCCAACCCTCTCTTATCTTCAAATTGCCAGGGTTAATTCATGTGTTAAGACAGGCCATTTACCATGACATACTTCTCTGATCTTGACAAGATAGACCTTCAAACCCTACTGAAAAATCCTCAGCATGGAAATGCTCTGTTGTGTTCCAGGATTTAGCTACTTATTCCTTTTTGGCCAGAGTTTATAATATGTCAGCTGAGCAGATTTTCCATTCTGTATTCTTGATTCCACAGTTTCATCATTCTTCTTGGCCAGATTTGAGTACATGTCTACTGCTTCTCATTCATGGCCATCCAGGCTGGCCTCAGAGAGGACAGAGTAAAATTTTATACATCACTTGGTTATGTTTCTCTATATTGTATCTCATAGATTCAGGGCATGAATAATTCTTTAGGTAAAGAATCTGTGAAAATGTAAAGGATAGTTGCTGATGAGAAAGTGAATCCAAAGGCATTCTTGGGTGTGGGTAATTGACCTGAAGAGTTAAAAGAATCTGGAGGTAATCTGATAGTAAAAATGAAGTCTTTGAGTACATGAAAAGTGTAATTAAACCTTCCAGTAGTGGCTTGATAAGAAGCCAATTCAGGGGAAAATAGGTGACAATTATATGTAATTAACAATATGGACATGTGTTAATGGGCCATTAATAATTTCCTGCTTAAGTGGAATATAATTGGAGTTTAAAATAATAGTGTTTTCCTTGAATTGTCAACAATTGGAAAGAATATCTATTTTACAGTCTCAGGAAAAAGTTAAACCAAAGTTTATCCAAAGATTATAGCTCAGGATGCAGTAAAGCCATATTTACAACTATGTTTATTACTGCACTATTTATTTTAGCCTATGTATGGAATCAGCCCAGATGTCCTTCAGTAGAAGAATGAATAAAGAAAGTGTGATAAATATATATACATACATCTATATACATATCTATATATGAGTGCATATGTGTATATGTATACAGAGAGTAAAAATTTGGTAATTATTTAGGAAGAATGATATTACATCATTTGCAAAGAAAATGGATGGACCTGAAAAAGATTATGTCCAGACAGACAAAGGATTTTCTCTTGTATGTGGAAGTCAGATCTAATATACAAAAATTCCATGATCTGTTTTAGAATTCTTTTTTTTTCTAGTCCTGAGCTTGAGCTCAGGGCCTGAGCACAGTCCTTGGACTTCCTCAAGGCTAGAGCTCTACCACTTCCGGCTTTTTTTCTATGTATGTGGTAACTAGGAATCCAACCCCGGTCTTCTTGCATGCTAGGCAAGCACGCTACCACTAGGCCAAACTCCCAGCCTAGAATTCATTTTCCTTTTTGTTTGTTTGTTTATTTTTATGGGTTATGTGGCCTGAACTCAGCCTGGTGCTGTCCCAGAGTTCTTTAGCTCGAGGCTACTACCCTATCCCCAGGCCTCGGCATTATCCCTAAACTCTTCAGCTCAAGGCTACCAACCTACCTTTGAGCCAAGCCCCACTTTCCATTTTCTAGAGGTTAATTGGAGATAAAAGCCTCATGTCCTTTTGTTCCCAGGCTGGCTCTGAACCTTGATCCTCAGATCTCAGCCTCCTGAATAGCTAGGTTTACAGGCCAGAGCAACTGCGCCTGGAGAATTCTTTTTTTGTGTGTGTACCATTTTTCAGACTTTGAACTCAGGGCCTGAGTATCATCCTTGGGCTTTCTCAAGGCTAGTGCTCTATGACTTGAGCCATAACATCATTTCTCCCTTTTTCTATGTATATAGTACAGAGGAATCAAATCTGGTTCTTTGTGCATGCTAGGCAAGCACTCTACCACTAGGCCAAACTCCCAACACCTGTTCTAGAATTCTTTATTCCAGTATCTGTGTCATGACAACCTAAATACTACACTTAATGATTTAGAATTTAAGCATTTTTACTTGAAAAGAGAGTTTTAGATAATTCATGTCTATATCTATCTATCTAACATCTCATAATTTTTCTATAGATATAACATTGCTTAATATAACTCAATGAATCTTTGCAAACATCACCATCCATTTGCTTATGAATCTAGCAAGCATTTATCTTTTAAACTTGTACAAAGTAGGCTTTGACCTTGTATTTCTGAGTTTCCCGTATAGCCCTTTGTTTTCATCATCTTCTTATCAAGTAATATAATTGCAGCTATGTAGAGAATTTAGATTGTATCTAGATAAAAAACTGATTCTGTTTTGAGATAGGGTTTGCTACATCAAGTACTGGTACTTTTCTGCATTTATTGTTTGGAGATATGTTTAAATAAGTTGATTGTTGATGTCACTAAATTTAACACAAACAGACAATACTACTATATTACCAAAAAGCTAGAGAAGGCTGAATAGACAACTGGTCAACCTTACAAGAGTATTGGCTCTTTTGAATATTTATCTCTTTAGATGAAGACAGTAGGAACACGTTCTGTGTCAACAAAATGGAAGTAGTTGATAGTGAATTTGATCAAACTAAAATATATGCATCTATGTGACTATTACAATACAAACCCTTGCACAAATAATTTATGCTAATGCAAAGTTTTAAAAGCAAAACAATAAAATAATAAAAATATATACTGGATTTGTTGGGCACTGGTGGCAAAGGCTGAGATCTAGTATAGTGGTTAAAATCCAGATCCAGCAGGAAAGTCTGTGAGACTCTTAACTACAATTACTCATGAGAAAATCAAAAGTAGAGATATGGTTCAAAGTTGCAATGTATTTTTCTTGAGAGAAAAGGCTCTGGTTCAGCTCTCAGGTCTTGAGTTAAAGCCCCAAGATAGCAAAAAAATAAAAATAAAAATGAATATACATAAAATGGATTTTGAAGAGAATATAAAATAGCTCATAATGTTTATACTGATTGTATTTCAAAACAGCATTTTGAAATATAGAATTAAATATGCTGTCAGGTTAAAATTATTATTTTCTTTTTTTAAATAATGTCATAAGAAAAAAACCCCAAAAGTAACTATATCTCACATAAAAAATTAAAACAGCATGATATAGATTAAACATTCTTGTAAATAGTTGCAGAGATGAGTAGGCTTGTCAAAATTCTAAATTGTCAGATTTTTCGGTTTCCAGTAAGATGCTGTTGGTTGGAATCTCATATGAACATATTTCATTTTTTAATATTTTTTATTGTAATTAATAAAAGGGTTACATGATATTTGCCAGATAGAAGGTGCATTAATTCACATACATTGATACCCTTTCACATGTCTTGGTCCCCATTACCCTCCCACCCACTCCCCTATCTTAGTTTTCCCCCCTTCCCTATCCAATTTCAAATAACCAAATACAAATATATCCAATATATCAGATAACAAAGTGAGATACTGTAACAATATGAGATAACCAAGGTATAGTAAAAGAGATGAGAGATAACATGGTACATTAAGGACAACAATCATTTATTATATGGCTTTTGTTTCAATATCCTGGAGGTCCTTTCTTTTTTTTTCATTTTATTTATGTATTTTATTGTAAAGGTTATATACAAAAGGGATCCAGTTGCATAAATCACACATTTCTGTTTAAAAGTGTCACATCTTTCCTCATTATCTCCCATTTTCCCCTTCCCCTACAAGTTATGTATTTTGTTTTCAACTTAGTGTCTAGAGACTATCAGTACTGAATTTGTTCACCTTTTGTCCCACCACTTCTTTTTTTTTTTTTTTTTTTTTGCCAGTCCTGGGCTTGAGCTCAGGGCCTGAGCGCTGTGCTGTCCTCGGACTTTCTCAAGGCTAGAGCTCTACTGCTTGAGCCTCAGCACCACTTCCGGCTTTTTTGTATGTATGTGGTACCAAGGAATCGAACCCGGGTCTTCGTGCATGCTAGGCAAGCACTTTAACCTCTAGGCCAAACTCCTGGCCCTTGTCCCACCACTTCTGTATTCTCCCTTACTCCCCAAATCAGATAAACATAAAACAAGAAAAAAGTGCAGAAATCAAAAACAGCAACAATAATGTCCCTCATTTGTAATAATATGTACACATCTAGGACTGTCCTAGCAGAGGATCACAATAGCTCAAAAGCTATGTAAATGTGGTCATATAGGATGAGACTAAACAAAATGAACTCTAGGATATGGAAACAAGTGGTTTATCTTTGTGATTGTTGTTCTTAATGTACTATATGAAGTTATTACTTTTCTCTTTTTTTGCCTTTATGGTTTATTGTCCATTTGAAATAGGGAAGAGGGGAAAACAAGATGATTGGGGGAGGTGGGGCAGGGAAATGGAGACAAATACAGAAGAAGGGGAATCAATATGTGGGAAGTAATTACTCATTACTTGACAAATGTAACTGCAACCCTTCTATACATTACCCCAATAAAATAAAGTATTTTTTTTAAAAAACACAGCAACAAAGGGAAAGGAAACAAAACAAAAATGGAATCAAAAAGTAAAGCACCACCAAAAAATACCTATTGTTTCCATTTCTTGAAATTTATTTCAATAAAAATCAGTTTAAATGATCATATGCACGTATCTATTGAGCTTTTTGATTTTTAAGAATATCCTTGGTTAGTCTCACTGTATGAATTGGATAGGATGTAATTCTTTTTTTATATATTTTTTTTGTAATTCATAGAAGGGTTACATGATATTTGCCAGATAGATGGTGCATTAATTCCCATACAATGATACCCTTTCATATGTCTTGGTCCCCATTTCCCTCTCCCCCCACCCCCACCCCTCATCTTGTTTTCCCCTATCCCTTATCCAATTTCAAACAACCAAATACAAATATATCCAATATATGAGGTAACGAAGTGAGATACTGTAGCAATATGAGATAACCAAGGGACAGTGAAAGAGATGAGAGATAACATAGTACATTAAGAACAACAATCATTCATTATATGGCTTATGTTTCTATATCCTAGAGATCCTTTCATTTAGTGTCCTTCTATATGGCCTTTTGTATCAAGGTTTTGCTCTATTGCAAATCTCTGCTAGGAGAGCCCAAGTTTTCTACTGATTATGACAACTGAGGGAAACCATTGAGCCTAAGTTCCTTTGAGTCTGGCTTACTTCACTTAATATGATTTTTTTCTAAGTCTTTCCATTTCCTAACAAATGGGGCGATGTCGTTTTTTCTGACAGCAGCATAGAACTCCATTGTGTACAAATACCACATCTTATT